>NC_140948.1:50891252-51491252 GCF_014529385.1 Adiantum capillus-veneris | reverse complement strand
ATCCACTTTCTAGGACGGTAAGGTCATCGAGATTTCGGCGTGGACCATCCGTTGGGAGATCCTGATGATGCGGATAGATGCTCATGCTCCTACATATTGGCACTGCCTACAGTGATATAGGCGTGGTGCCTATGAAATGTTGTGCACAACTTTTAGGCTTTTTGAAGCTATTGTAAGATGCTATTCTTTGGAGCCATGCTTGTTGCAGTAAAAATAGCACGCACTTTAAAAAAGCCGACAGCAGCAAACTCTCCCCGGTCGCTCTCGTCTCATAGGCAATATTCTGTAAGCAATTCTCTCTCTCTCGTTGGCAACGCTACTCTGAAGAGGAACATTGTGCTCGTCTCTCTCTCTCTCTCTCTCTCTCTCTCTCTCTCTCTGATCAGGCAGTGCCGCCGTCGTCAAGTTAGTGACGGCCTTGTTATTAATATGGGACGTGAATCTGCGAGTCTGGTAAGTCGGGCGTTGAAAAATGACCGCAACGAAGGCCGTCCTCGCCTTCTGCGTCTGCTTCGTCCTCCTCCTCGCTTTCTACCACAGGGAGAGCCTCAATGTCAGCTCTCTCTCTCTCTCGCGGATACTCACTCCGCATTTGTCTGTGTGTGTGGAGTGAGAGAGAAAGCGCTTCTTTCTCTATGAAGCGCTTTGTGTGTGTGGGTGTGATTTAGTGAGACAGAAAGCGCTTCTTTCGGTTTGAATCGCCCACATTAGGACTTTGTGTGTGTGTGTGTGTGTGTGAGAGAGAGAGAGAGAGAGAGAGAGAGATTTTGTCCTCACCAAACATCACCCTTTCTATCCACATTGGTGACAGGAGCAACTGCGACTTAAAACCACTTCTGTCAATATGTGGTAAGACAAGGAGCAAGTGGGGACCTTGAAGGAGCTGTTGCAAATGGCGGAGATGCGCAATGGCGGAGAGAAGACAGTGATCTTCACCAGCGTGAATGCGGCATGGGCGGAACCGGGCTCATTGCTGGAGATCTTGTTGGAGAGCTTCGAGCTCCTGAAGAACAGCAGGACCCAAGAGGTGGACTTGCTCAAGCATCTCATTGTATTGGCATTTGACCACAAGGCATATGAGAGATGTGTGGAGGTGCACCCCCTCTGTTACCAAGTGATGACGGACGGCATTGACTTCTCGAGCGCCAAGCCTTACATGAGCCATGACTATGTGAAAATGATGTGGAGAAGAATAGAGTTCCTCAACAACGTTCTTGCCATGGGCTATAGCTTCATCTTCTCGGTATGCTTGGTACATACTGGTTGGTTCGTGCTTTTATTAGGCGGAATCTTTGTAGATCCCGATTGAGGCCTCAGCTAACCTTTGTGTGGGCGCCAACTAATCACTCCCCAAAACTCTGAGGTAGGGATCGAACTCAAATGGGCGCACGCAGATTTTATGAGCCCTATGACTTACTAATGCAATGTAGTCATTAGTTTGTAATATATCATGAGCTTTCACACAATCTCTCCCGTCCAAAATAATGGGTTGAACGAATTGTTTTCAAAAAGTGAGATCATCCTTGATTTCTCAATACTACACTTCAACCCTACTGTAAAGGTTTGTACAATCTCTAGAGCCTTCTTAACTATTTGAGGATAGGCTTTCACGAAGAGGAGGGAGTCATCTGCAAAGAGCTGCTCGTCATTCCCTGGCAGGCTCAACCGTTGGATCTCTCCCCTCGTAGCACTGGCTTCTAGCATTGTCACTAGGGGGTGAGAACCTATGGCGAAAAGCAAAGGGCTAGTAGGCATTCCTTCTTGTTCAATATAAAAAAAAATAAAAATTTAAAAATATGGCTTCGTTCAATCCCACCCTTTTCCTAGTAAGCAATTCCATTGTCATCAAGTTTTCATGCTTAACAAGATGTAACAAGCCATTCATTGCCATCAAAAAATTTGTAAGCTTATCAATTTTTGGTCGCTTATTGTTTTTTATGTGAAAATCCATGGATTAGAACATAATTTACAAGATATATTGCACGGTTTTGTACCCTCGAGGGAGTACACTATATAAAACCTCTCTATATCACGTACATTCAAAGAAAATTTTAAAACTCCTTAATCTGTTGATTTTTCATGAATAAAATGGACCTCTTTTCTATTAAATCTGTGTAAACCTTTTTTTTCTTTATATCCTTGTGTATGTTAATTAAGGGTAAAATTCTTTTATGTTGAGGACTTGCGTGTTATGTTGACATAATTATAGATGAGCCCCCCCTCCTTTTCTTTTCAAAACACACACGGAGAGCTAAATCTAAGTGTTTAAGCAAGATTCAAGATTCAAAAGTTGGCATGCCATTTGTTCATGTGAAAAAGAGGTTTTTGTTGCAAGCTTTGCTTCATGATAAGTCATCAATAAATCTGATGAGTTAACTGTATTTATACTCATCTGGCATTTGCTGTTTACAGGATGCAGACATAATTTGGCTTCAAAATCCTTTCCCTCTCTGACTAACCTCTAGAGATTTTGAGATCACCACAGGCAGGTATAATGGAAATCCAAACTCTCATGACAATGCTCCGAATGGCGGCTATACATTTGCGTGCTCAAATAAGAGAACAATTAAGTTCTACAAATTCTGGTACGAATCTAGATTGATATATCCTATCAAGCATGACCAAGATGTTTTTATAGAGATTAGACACAACAAAACCATGAAGGATATAGGGGTGAACGTTGGGTATTTGGACACTAAATTCTTTGCTAGTTTTTGCTCTTACTCTGTCTACGACATGAACTTAGCGGCCACAATACATGCTAATTGTTGTAATGGTCTTCATAATAAGATCAGGAACCTTAAAATGTTACTTGATGATTGGAAGCAATTCAACATCAACAATCAAACAAAGAGGGTGTGGCAAAGACCAAATGGGTGTACATTGAAACCCGTTTAGTTAACCACCACACATCTTGATCATACTTCTTGTTCCTAGTGCAGGTGTGAATTGAAAGGTTTCGAGAAATTATGGGGCTTCCTCTATTGCTCTGGGGGTTCTCCATTCACTACCCCCCTATATAACTGCATTTGTGGGGTATTAAAAAAACCTCCTCTTTTAACATCTTTGAATGAATAAAATGATCCCTTATTTTTAGGAATTTTTTTCAATTTTTTTTAAGGAATTTCAAAATGATCCCTTATTTTTAGGATTTTTTTTCAAAATTGAATATAAAAATCTTCTATTTTAATGTATTTATGTTAAACTGCCTTTCTTTTTGCATTTCTAAACCCTTCCTTTCAAACTCACGTTATACATTAACATGATTACATAATGCACCCCCCGAGCTCTATTGATTTTTTGAAAAATTATGCTTGGGAAAGTTGAATCATCGTCTTCGTGAGTACAAAAATAGAACCTTTTGGGTTGTGCTAGTAGCTTAGATATAATCTTTTTTTTTCCCCATACTCACAATTGTGAGTCGAGAGAATTGTGAGTCGGATGATCCAGCTTAGATATAATCTTAATTAGGGTGTTTCATTTTGCAAAACAGCCGAGGTTTTTGATATAGAGAAAAGTTGTAAGAGAGGTGGTTGTATTTTAGGTGTGTTATGACGTTATATATTTTGGGTATCGAGTTGAGGTAGACATCACTTTATAGCAATTCTGAAATATCGGTATTGTATGGGACCTAAATAAAAGTCCTACTTTGCATGTACCCTAATTTGTCGTTTATATCTCAATATTATTAAGTCTCTTTAGAAGTTGGAATACAAATTATGGTCTCATTGACTAAACAGGACCAAGCTTGGGCTATCATGACCAAGGAAATGCTTGATGTAGTAAAATTGGGATTAAAAGGGGGCAGTGGAAGGGGGTAATGATGCACGACAAACTTCTCGCCCCGAAGTGGTCTTATCTTCGATCTGGTGAACTCTCAGGGGAGGTGATGAGGAAGTGCAAAAGTGCAGTTGAGGTTTTGGAATGGGGGGAAGTAACCAAATACTTTAAGAACTCCATTTTGCACTGGTCCCCTTGGCTCTCTAAAATATCAGGGTCGTCGTCCCTATTGGATAGAAATGGCCAGGAATGTGAATAATAAGGGGCTCGTTAAACTAGAGCAATTCTGGGATGGCAACAGGAAGTGCTGGAAAACTGCTGACTCTTTAGCCATCCAATTTCAACTGAATGGCTTTGAGATCTTAGTAGTCTACAGGGTGATGGAAGAGCTTAATAAGGTGGTGATGCCATGGCCCGGGAGTAGCCTCTTTTGAAAACCACATTCTAAAGGCATTTACCATGCATTAATGCACGAGGCTAATTGGTGTATCCCCCTCAACAAATTATGGAAGAGGAACTGGACGGAAAAATGGTGGGAGGGATCATGGAGAACATCTGGAAGCCAAGGTGGCCTCAGTATATGAATGTGAGGTCCCCAACCCCGAGAAGATTGGGACGACTTGATAGATGACCTTCCTTTATTCTCCTTTTCCGTTGACGACACCCTACTCCGTTTCCACAAAGTAGAGATACGAACAACAGAAGAGAAGAAGTCCTCTATCCATAATTTACGTGGTTATAACGGTCATACGCCACAAGCCAGGTCAATAAATCTAAAATTTTAATGAAGCTGTTTCCTAACATAAAGATGAAATTCCATTGACATATTTATAATCCATAAACAACGCCTTTCCCCCCACGTTGAACAGGCACGTCCGCCATCCATAAATCATAAATATGATATGAGTCTTAGTCTAAACTAACTAGTAATCTTGTGGACACGTAGATTTGGGACATCGCAACTCTTGACGCAATGAGTCTTTAATTTCACTTCTCTTAATAAGAAGGAGTGGATAGTTTCTCGACTAATCGAAACCACCCATCCTTGATTGGCAACATGAGCCAGCCCCCACTTTCCACCCCACACTCACACTTTTTACCACATTGTTGTACATATACAAACAGTGTTCCTTAATTAATTCCAAACGCAGGTTCTTTTATACAGTCCTTCAAACAATACCAAAACAATTCAAACAAAGCGTAAAAAAGACAACTCTATTATTCAACAAAAATAACTTTTCCAATTTCTCATGAGTTGTTGCTTCCCACGGACTTCCTCTGTCTAACCAACAGAGCCCTTGCAAAGGATTTATTCGCTAACCGCGAATTGCGCAACCTTCCCATCTCACTAACAGCGATGCATCTCGCTACCCGCGAGGCATCTGGCTAACTGCGAGGAACAAAAGAGAACTGATAACCTCAGCTTAATTTTCGCTAACCGCGGAATCACCTCGCTACCCGCGAGAAATAAAAGATATTCTTTCAACAATTCTTCTCTTTAAATGATTCTTCAAACATGATCAATCAATTCTTCATATCAATCAGTAACCACTTATCAAACAATAACAATTTATTAAGCAATAACAATTCAACAAACAGTGACAATTTATTAAACAGTTCCTTCACTAATCTATGAAAATATATGCTTGTTTCTTGTGATAGAATCACGTTTCTCGGACAGTTTAAGGGGTTCCCTATGCTTATCTTTCCAAGTCATCATGAATAGCAATGTAGAATTATAATTTGTCTTACCGGATTAGCGACATGTTCGATTACCTCCTGTGTTTGAGGCTGGACGACTTCGACTTCTTCCGCAACCAATACCACCGCTTGAGCAACATTTGGACTAGTTGATGCCTTTCTCTGCACCTTCCTTGGAGGTGGAGCGACATGAGCGCCCTTCAAGCTTCGAGTCACTCGCTTCGGGGCCATCGTATCGATGTAGAGAAGAGGGAAAGAGAGAAGAGAACTCCTGGATTCCAAGGGCAACACGACGATGATAGAGAAAGACTTGGAGATGGAGATGTCTTGAAGGTAAGAGCTCGAGGGAGAGAAGTTGAGGGAGAGAAGGTAACTCCAACGTCAAAGCAAGAGAGCTTCCGCTTCTGAGAGTGTGTGTCTGTGTCTCCAAAGTGAAGGGAGAGGATCCTTTATATAGGCTCTAAAGGCCAGCTAAGAATAGAGAGTTAAGTTCGCGTACGTTCACGGCTCCAAAATAAAAAATAAAAATTTGTGGACACGGAATCCGATGCACGATTTCGGTTCTCCAATTTTAGAAGAAGCTTGGCTTCCAAGACAAAAACTCTAAACTTAACTCCCTCCTCTTTCTTTTTTAAAAATACTCTTCCTTTCCTAAAATTTCTCTCTCTTTCCTAAAGTGGTCAGTCTCCCATGAATTTATAGTTTTCAAGTGAATACATTAGGAAAAATATGAACCCTCTAGGGACCCTTTGGGATTAAGGTTAATTAGAGGCTAGCCAATAGGAAGAGGGTGGTGGACACACTCTATACCCTCAAAAAAGTAGGGGGACAAGGTAGCTTTACACCTCTTAATGGCCTCTTATCTAGTGAGAAGGTAAGGGAGGTGGCTAGGGGAAAGGGGGAGGGGGGTGGGGGGGGACCACTTTGACCTCTTTTCCCTCACTTTTTGGCCCGGATTTAAAAATACACTAAAAATTTTAAATTTTCAAAAAATTTCAAATTTCAAGTTTCCCCTCCTTAAAAGGTCCCCTAACCTATTTCACAGTCAAAAAAGTATTTTTGACCTCCAAAAGTAAAAAACGTGCACTAAAAAATTCAAAACATCATTTTCCACCCTCCAAAGTCTTTCCAAACCTATTCTATAGCTAAAAAGTGATTTTCTCTCTCTACAAACTCTTTTCCAAGCTCTCCATGGCTGCAACAACCACATGCACCCCCTATAGTCCAGCATTATCTCTCTACAAGCTTTCTCCCATCTCCATTGTAGCACCAAGAAAGCTTCTCCCCCATCTCAGCTTCCCCTTGTCCACCACATAGTTCCACACCAAGCTAGCTCCTCTCCCTTCTCTCACCTCCATTACAGCATGAAACAAGATTCTACTCCTTCTACTTTCATTCACTTGCACTACATGGAAACCTCTACTCCCAAAGGTGGAAAAAGCATCAACTCACATGACTTGCATACCACAAGAATAGGAGGTGTGAATAGTGATTGGGCATTGCAAGGATTCATCTCCAACATAAAGATAGAATGGTGAGAAAACTACCGTTGTAGCTTACATTCAGAGCTTAAGATCATCTCCATCTTTAAGTTTATCATGCTGGAGGGAATTAACCTCTTTATGGCTTTCAATGTTTAGGCTTTACACCTCATAACATTGGGTGGTGCTATTTTGTTGATGGCTTTTGTTGCATGATTTGCCTGTAAGATGTTTGGAGCCTCAAGTCTTAATCATTCCACCATGAAGAAATTCATGCAATATTTTGATTTGAAAGTTTAATCACTAATGGTTATTCTGATTAAATTGGATCATAACCTTTGTCAAGATGTCCTAGTTTAGGGATGTTGAATATATATCAATAGCAACATTTCAAAAGTTCAGAAAGCTAAATTCTTGCTTTCCAAAATGTTATTGTTTCCATACTATGCCTATGCCAAGCTTGACTTAGAGAAATGACAACTTGAGATGGAGGTGTAGATATATAGGGGTGACTTATTATTGATTCTTGTTTCATCGTATATATTATAAAGCCTTTGAGTTTCCACCTTTTTGAGTAGCGTCGGGACAAGTTTTTGGTATCAAACCTTCTTAAATATCCCTATTCATTCGCTACTGGTAGCTATTTATTTGGTATTGCTAAAGATCATACCAATAGATATCACCTTGTGAACTTAATTGTTGAATTGTGGATTTGATTTTTACTATGTAGCTCATTTGGATAGAGAAAGTGTAAACATAAATTATAGATACATGCATTGTTAACATAGAAGATATGTATCACTAGAACCTATATAACTGCTAATCAAGAAACCTTTGGTTGGATACTATAACAATAGGGGTCACATGTGCTTTCAAATACCAAAGAAATGGCTTAACCACAACATGCCCAAGAACACGAGGTGAACACAAGGAAGTAAACATTGGCTCCTTGTTTGGTTGATTTCTAGTGCTAAATGTTCTGAGTGCACAAAATTTGTGAGGCCTTTGACCTTGGGAGTTCACTAAAGTATATGTAACATAACACATGTGTTCAACAGAAGGGAATTTATATTCTTGTAAAGTTACAGAAACATGTGTAGGTAAGGCCTATAAGGGCTACTTTCAATCCATTGTGGTGAACGCACATGATATAGGAAAATTTTACATAGTGAATACTCCGGACATCAAACACTACATCTCTATTTCATGGCCATACATTAAAACAAAGCTCCTATTTGTCATTTTGAAGCCCCAGGGACCCTCAACAAGAGGGACCACAACGGCGCGCAGAATGGCCATCCAGGGACAAATAGGGGCCAAGATATTTCCAAGAACAGGGGATGGACCCAAGGAAGTAAAAAATGGTTGATAAGCATGATACAAGGTTTAGGTATCTGCCATTTGGGGGGGGGGGGAGGCTTGCTATGAACACACTAAACTGCCCAGTTCTATCTCATGGCCATGCATTAAAATAAGAATATACTTGTTATTTTAGGGCCCTAGGGACCCTCAGCAAGAGGGGCCACAAGGGTGCGCAAACTCGCCATCCAAAAATTTTGGATGGCCAATTTGCGTGCCCTTGTGGCCCCTCTTGTTGAGAGTCCCTGAGGCCTTAAAATGGCAAGTACAAGCTTTTTGTTAATGCATGGCATGATACAAGGTTTAGCTATTTGCCATTGGGAGGGGGGGGGGGAGTTTTCTATGAATACATGAAACTGCCCAATTCTATCTCATGGCCATGCATAAAAAAAAGCCTATACTTGTCATTTTAGGGTCCCAGGGACCCTCAACATGAGGGGCCACAAGGACGCGCAAATGTTGAGGGCGCGCAAGGATGCGCGCCCTTGTGGCCCCTCATGTTGAGGGTCCCTGGGGCCCTAAAATGACAAGTACAAGAGTTTTTTTGATACATGGCCATAATTCAAGTGGTTCTAGTATTCAATTGGCTCCGAATCTGTCTGGGCTTGCCTCACGTAAATTTGTTCATCTTGTCGCGCTCTTCGACCATCGTGTGATGCAAAAAAAATCATATCCTACTCGGATTCTCCAAAAATCAACGTGCAAGTTGACAATTTCTTAAAAAATGATGTAAAATAGACATTTCTTACGTTTTCCTTAATCTACGGGCTCGAACGAGCATTAAAACCATGGAATTTGAAAATGCTCAAACAACCAATGTTTTTTATTGTGTTAAGGACTATATTTCCTACATACAAAACTTTCTCAAAATCTCACCCTAACACCTTCAAAAGTGGCTTCCAAGAAGTGCCCTCGATCAAAAATTGAAACTGAAGGAAAAGAATCACAATGAACTCCTACACTGTGTACAAACTTTAAAATAACCAAAATTTCCTTTTAAAAAACGTTAAAATTTGGAAATAGACTACCCTTGGACTTTCCACAACAACAGAAATCAAAAGGTTCAAGGAGAGGTCTGGTGTCACAAGTGCATGGTAGGAATCTAATTGAGGTTTATTTCGTCAAGATCTCTTATACTTTATCATGTCTTTTCATGTACATTCTTACCAAACAAAAACAAAATTACACTTTAAATGACTACAAATCTTATTTAACTTATCAAACAATCTAAAATATGGTAGACCTAGAGTGCTCTTACACATCAACAAACAAAAAAGTCCAAATTTCTTCTCATTAACTTTGATAAACATACATCTGTGAACAACTTCCAAGGAGTAGTGCGGTCATAGTTCTTACATCCATTCCATGACATGGTATGCTCATGGGGTGACCTATCACATAAAAATATCTTTGGTAGGAGTGTCCTTATGTTAGGAAAGGGTGTGTTGTTGCTGATGAAAAGTTTTTGCATTGTCCTACTAGGGATCTCTCCATGTTAGCATAATGATTTTTGGTGTAGTGGGAGCCACATTGCCGCTGAGGAGAGCTTTGTGCCACCGTAAAAGCTTCATATTATGCCACTTCCTTGAGCCATTCTTGCAAACAACGCCACTCAACTAGCATAGCAAGAGGTCACCTTGTAACAAAAACATGTATGAATTCAACATTTGCAAGCTGTATAATAAAGACACTTGTTAAGTATATGTTGTACAAATTTGTAAGTATTTCTATCTAACTGGAAATAAACAATCCTAAAATATACATTAGGATAAGATTACCATCCCTAATAAGCATGGATTTGAAGCACCTACCAGTAAGATGTAACAAAGAAGATTGTTTTAGAGGAAAAGTGGTGACACTTGGCCTCTCTAACCTACAGCCTTTCACTAATTGTGCATAAAAGCAACCTTTGTGCCAAGCACTACAAAACAAGTAGAGACAACACCTTAGACTTCAAAGTCTATGATAAGAAGAACATAATCAAAAGTAAGAAGTATATTGTTACCTTGCATAAAGGGGTGTTTTATTCAAATATGTGATGGTATTGGCAAGATATTGAAGAACCATCAACATTCATCTCACCGATGGTACCACGTTCCTGAGATGACCTCTGCTCACCCTCACGTGCGGCCTTCGGTGCAAACGTTGCGAATAAGCAAATATGTATGCATACGATATGTGATGTCCTTCAGCACCATGGTAGCTGTTGCGTGAGGAAGTAAAGGATGAAAAGAGAGAGGGGGGAGGGAGAGAGAGGAACATGGGAGGAGACAAGGGGGTAGTGGGAGAGAGAGAGAGAGAGAGAGAGAGAGAGAGAGAGAGGAGAGAAGGGGGCAGGGAGGGAGAGGGAGGAACATGGGAGGAGAGAAGGGGACAGTGGGGGGGAGAGAGAGAGATAGGGGAGGAGGAGGAGAGAAAGGGGCAGGGAGGGAGAGGAGAGGGACAAAGGAGGGAGGAGGAAAAGAGAACAAAGGTTTTTTTTTTTTGAAAAATTGGACTTTTAGTGCTTGTAAGTTTAAAAAAAGGTAAAAAAATACTTTTTTGATATGGATATATGTTGGGGGGGAGTTTTAAGTCAAAAATAAGTAAAAATAACTTTTTTTGAAGAAAGTCAAATTTTGGCTCTTAGTGATCTACGTTTTTGATGATGTGGCCACACCTCTTTACTCCCTTCACTTTCAAAAAGGTAGAGAGAGAAGGTGACCTCTTAGGTCCACATCCTACATGTGTCTAAAAAAAAGGCTAGAAAAGCCTACTCAAAATTAGCTTTTTGAATGCCCTTGTCCCCTTAACCCTACACACCATTAGCCTTAATTCCTAAAAATTAGGATTCCTTATAAGGCCCATGCAAGGTCCATATTTCTCCTAATGTCATAGTTCAAGAGTCCGATTTTCAATCCGACCATTCCGTTTGAACGCATTATGATTTAACAAAATGTGAACCTTAAATATTTGCAAAGTGAAAAAAATACTTTTATTGAAAAATGTTGGGTACATTACAATGAAGATATTTTTGTGGAAAGTCATGTGGGGTGCTCTGCCAACGGGCGTAAAGATACAAGAAAGAGGAATCGGGTCCGATCGTTGCTCGGGGTGCAGAATAGCTAGTGAAGACCTAGCCCACCTTTTCATGGGATGCCAGGCAATCATTGGCATGGCTGGGAAAATATGCAAGTGAATTCAAAGGACATGGAAAATTAAGTTCTTCAAGAATAATCTGTTCTTTGGTAGTCACAGGTTGGGAAGTCCTGCTCTTCTTGTCTGCACTCAAATAATCAGGTACTACTTCTTTCACCATATTTGGCAAGCAAGGAACCGCCGCGTGTTTGAGGGGGATCTGGCTGTGGCAAGCTTTTGTGAAATCATACAAGAGAGGAGAGTGACAATCCACATGATCGGAGGCAAACAAGCCTCAGAGGATTGGTCTAAAACAATACATGAAATCTTGTAATAAGTAAAGCCTAGGAGTAGTAGTGGTTTGTGTGTCAAGCAGAAAACTTGTAATCCTTTGACCCTCAAGGCTCAGTCTGATATATTTTGATGTTCTTAATACTATCCACTTACAATCGTGAGTTTTGCAAAAAACAAAAAAGGTTGGAATACAAATTATATCCTAGCGACTTTTGGTGTTATGTGTGTACTTTTGTTTAATTTTGCTTTGATAGGGGAATATTTAAGTCTTTTGCACAACTAAGTGCTATATGATTGGCAAAAGCTAGGCATTACAAGTTTATAAATTGCATGCTGGTAAGAGCAATAAGGTGGAGAACTTGTATAGCCCTCGCCTCCAAATTGTGCATGTCTAGAGAGCCATCTAATGCATTGACATTAGAGCTAGTGTCATCTACTCCAAATAAAACCCAAAGGGGAAAGCAAGATATTTACTAAGCATTGGTTAAAAGCAAGTGGAAGGAGGTATTTTTAGGTCATTTTATCAAAACAATTGCAATATTACTTAAAAGTTCAATGTCTTTTTGCCAATTGAAGAAATCAATTCTTTGCTTTCTTGCACAATCTCTAACAGGTACATGAGAGACAATTCTCGAAGACTCAACAATTCTTAGCCTTCCGCAGTTGTTTAAGTTACAAAATCTGACAATTTGCGCGTAAATTAGTAACACTTGGTTTTTCATCCCCATCCTTCCAAGGATCACGTTGTTCTTGTAGAACCCAATCTTCTAAGTCTTTTGCATCACCCACCTATTCACATTAGGACCTTGACGAATGGTTTTCGGCCATCAACACAGTTTTGAAAAGTCAAGGATAGCTTGAGTCGTTTGTGTGTATTTTGAACCCTCTCATGTATCTATTGAGCCCTATGGATGCCCTCGCTCGAATGGTCAGAAGGGCTAGTCTTGTAATTTTTTGTTATGTTAATATAAACTCACTCACTTATGTGAGTTTTGCATTAAAAAAAAGTTCATTTTTTTGCTTCGGATATTTATGCCCTTGCATGGCTCCCTTCAAAACAATCTAGAGCCTGCTTAGAGAGATCTTCCTTAGATACATGCACCTATAAATGCATTTCAATTTAATCCATTTCGAAGAGCCCCTCACTTCACACTCTTGAAAATGCCCAAATTCTTCTTAGCTCTATACCTATTGAGCATATTCTACAAACTTATGGTCCAAGAGACATCATTTGGAGCTCATCCACAACTTCTTGTTGTTTTGAAAGTACACCAAAGTTGTTCACCAAAGCATTTATAAGTGTATTGCGTGATGCTTTCTTCCAAGAGGCCCTCAATAACCACCTCATTATGGATATTTTTGTTCATGTCAACCTCTATATCTATACTACATGTATTGGAACTTAAAATCCTCAAGGAAGGAGAGCGCCTCCACTTGTCAATTAGTGGTTCTCTTCAAAGAAAACCTTGCTAAACAAAAGTGAAGGGTTAGATTTAAAATGCAAAAGTAAGGGTAACATTGTAAGAAGTAACACACTTTTGAAAATGTAAAGTCAATAGACTTTCTACTTTGCATTCACTTTAAATGTACATAACAACAAAGGAATAATTTTAGTAAAGATTTTATTATTGGCTTTATAAAAGAAGCCTTGGAGATGTGTTAGGGTTAGGCATACTTTCAATGTTTTGAGAGATGATTGAGACTTACCTTAGATGTTATTTTGGTTTTAGAACTATTGAATGAATATTTTTATTTGACCTTTCATTTCACTTCCTCACATGGCTTGACTTCTCTTGCATTCTATTTTTTAGAATGATAAAGTGAAGTTTCACCTTGCATAATTCTAATAAGTTCTATACACACACACATACACATATATACACACACATACACACACAATATAAATAAGTAGATATATAATAAATGTTAATGAGTTCTTTTTATTTTATATAAATAAATATTTATTTATTTATCTATTTATATATACACACATATATTTGTATGTGTATACGTATTTATTTATTTATATACACACACATAGACACATGCATATGTATATATATATGTGTGTGTGTGTGTGTGCATAGAAAAAACTACCAAAATATCTCTCTAATTTGTGAAAATTTTCAAAATATCTCTCAATTTTAAAAAAAAACCCAAATATTTTGTCATAATTCCCAAAATTCCCTTCAAATTTTTCAAAATCCCCAAAATCCTCTTGATTGTGAGAATAAATTTCTCCAATGATTAGAAAAACTTTGTAGCTTTTCACAAGAAGACTGTTTACCTTTGAATACAAGAAGCTAAAACTAGAATTTGAGTTGGTTATGTAGGCTTTGGAGATGAATTGCTTTATTATTTTTAGACATAATATGTATATGTATGCATATACACATGTATACATATGTATGTATGTATGTACACACACACACACACACACACACACACACACACACACACACACACACACATATATATATATATATATATATATATATATATATAGAGAGAGAGAGAGAGAGAGAGAGAGAGAGAGAGAGAGAGAGAGAGCTTTACATCTTAAAAGCAACCATAATTTCAATGAAATATCTATTCATAGAGTCCTGAACTCAAGCACACATTGTGTGTGTGTGTGTGTGTGTGTGAGAGAGAGAGAGAGAGAGAGAGAGAGAGAGAGAGAGAGAGAGACTTATGTGTACCATTTCTATATCATTCCAATTTTAGTAGATGCTTCAAATCTTTGAACTAATTTGAGGTTTTTTCTATGATGTTAGAATATTCTATAATTTCTTTATTGATGTCAATGGTGGCATCTTCTGTATTGGTGGCATCTTTAAAGTTTCCATAAAGAAGATGCTCCCCTACCATGGATATAATGGTGGAAACTAAGAAATTGAATCCATGAAGTTTCCAAGAGAGAAAGAAATGTAGACCGTGATCCATGCTAAAATGTAAGAAAACAAATTCGATGTGATCAAAAGATAAATACTAAAGTAGGGTATGATATTCGTACTCTCTAATTTTCAAAGGAATAATGTGCATACAAAAAGACGCTCTCCTACATTGTTTCAATGTTCGGTCTCACATGTAAAGGAGCTAAGCCAAATAGTTGGTATGATATAGATTGTGCATAAGGGAATAGTCTCAAGCATGTAAATGGTTGAACACAATATGCTCTCACGAAGAAGAACATGCTTTTGTAATTCGGGGAGAGAGGGAGAGAAAGATCAATGGCATGCATGATTTTAGGTCATTGACTTCATTTTGCACCACATCCTTTAGTTTAACATAATGGCTAAAACTCTTACAAAAATAAAGCAACCTTATTTTACTTTCAGTTCTATCACATTTAAAGATGCAAATGATGTGAAAGTGTAAATGAGCAAATAGTGTGAACCTTATTGTATTAAGCTGCTTCTGCATTATTGTGATTAGGCGATGATTTAAACCATTACTATGCGTGTGCAAAAAAGATGCAAGCGAGTCATCTAGAGAGAAACATAGATGGAAGGGTCAATCACATTCTCTTTGAAACTTGAAACTTTCTTGGTACATTGGAAACTATGAGCCCTAATCTTTACTTACACAATGTAGTAGTCATTGGTTCTCATCTTTAACAACTTGCTAGCTTAACCAGTTTTTGTACTTCTTGACTTGGTAGCACTTTTGTCAACCCTAGGTAGACCAAGGAAAAGACATCCTTCTTATTATAGGCATTTATGATGTGCGCTACTACCCTGTCTTGCTCATAAGAAAGACACAAGGATAGAAGCAAGTAAGAGAGTGGAGTACATACATTGAATCCAATTGTGTCCTTTTATTGAAACCAATTCTAGAACCCACTCCATTTTCAAAAAAACGTTTTATTCACATTGACTTATCTTAGCACTCATCTCTTCACACTATGCTAACTTATCTAATCTCTATCATCAAGTTTGGTAGCATTGCTAGATCAAGATAGACCAAAATGAAGACTCTCTCTCTCTCTCTCTCTCTCTCTCTCTCTCTCTCTCACCCCAATAGAAGGAGAGCACTCCTAAGTTTGTTGAACAAAAGCTAGCACCTCATGAAAGATAATATGAGAATGTCCCAAGATTGGTTTAAAGTATGCTTTGCATTATCTTACATATAGACCAAAAGGAGGACTCTCTCTCTCTCTCTCTCTCTCTCTCTCTCTCTCTCTCACCCCAATAGAAGGAGAGCACTCCTAAGTTTGTTGAACAAAAGCTAGCACCTCATGAAAGATAATATGAGAATGTCCCAAGATTGGTTTAAAGTATGATTTGCATTATCTTACATATAGACCAAAAGGAGGACTCTCTCTCTCTCTCTCTCTCTCTCTCTCTCTCTCTCTCCCTCCCAATAGAAGGAGAGCACTCCTAAGTTTTTTGAACAAAGGCTAGAACCTCATGAAACATAATGTTTATGAGAAGCTCCCAAGCTTGGTTTTAAAGAATGCTTTGCAGCTTTTTAGATATATTCATGTTTGTTAACATCTATCAAGAGGTTGTGTCATGCAACCGTTTTAGAAATACAATAGACTATACATGTAGAAAATTGATAGTGTTCTAATTGGAACATAAGATAGCCCTATGAGATACATGTCACGTTTCCTTAACCGCAGCAAGGCGCGGGTCACATACTAGTCTTACTTAATGGCAAGACACATACTTTGAAGAAAGAAAGAATATATGTGATTAAAAAAAATGTCCACTCTTAAATGATGCACAAACTCTTAAAATGTGTACGGGCATAATGCACACAAATGGAGGGACGTGGCTCTCTCTCTCTCTCTCTCTCTCTCTCTCTCTCTCTCTCCCACCTACCTACCTACCTAAATACGCTTACTGCAGGAGCTTAGATTGGGGAGGGCAAGGAGGGAATTAGCTCACTTCCTCGTCCACTTCCTTCCCTTGTACAATTGTACCCCACCTTGTATTGTAGGAAACACACTTTTGCATTTCGGTTGTTATTTTTTTGAGTTTCTACACTATTTTTATTTTTTTTGAGGCGGAATTTCTTCTTTTCCCCTTTCCCTCAACCGACATTTTTGAAATTGAAAATGGCACGATATTAAGCTGAGACACATTTTTCCTGAACACTGCTTGTACCCCACCCCGTGTTGTAGGAAACACCACCCCTATCTACTGGAAACACATTTTTGCATTTTTGTCGTGGGTGATCATTCCCAGTATTACCGAAACGTGGCGAAATGGATGCCAATTTCTTCCACCTTTGCTCTTCAAATTAAAGAGTGAGTCCAAGTACAACCTACATATTGGCTCAATTTACCTTGTATTAATACAAATGTGCCAAGATTCCCTCCTCCTCCCTTTACAAAGCCCAGTGCTTTGGCTTGTGAGGCATTCCCATGCCCCTGATCATAGCCCTCCTCCTCAAGGTGCTGCACCTAGTGCATCTCTTTTACCTCCAGGGTGCAACCCCCTTGCATGCTTTCTTTCTTTGCCCGCCCGTGATGCAAAGAAGCCCTCAAGGAATTTCCTTCATGCTTCACCCTCCCTTTCCCTACCATGTAAGGCTTCACCCCCTTGGCCCTTGCTGTCTACACCCCATACGCTCGTTAGCTCTTGCCATAAGCTTCTAAAGTTAACTGCATGAGAGAGAGATAGAGAGAGAGAACCATCACCTCCTCACATCACTACCTCCCCACATCCCATGCCGTTCTACGAAATTGCTTTGGCTGAGAGAGAGAGAGAGAGAGAGAGAGAGAGAGAGAGAGAGAGAGAGAGAGAGAGAGAGAGAGAGAGAGAGAGAGAGAGAGAGAGAGAGAGATAACCATATCCTCCTCACATCCCTACCTCCCCACATCCCATGCCCGTTCTACGGAATTGCTTTGGCAGAGAGAGAGAGAGAGAGAGAGAGAGAGAGAGAGAGAGAGAGAGAGAGAGAGAGAGAGAGAGAGAGAGAGAGAGAGAGAAAGAGAGAGCAACCCAAGGCAATGCATGGGAAGCCTAATTGGCTGGAGGTCACAAATTTCTCAGTCGTTTGCACGGGATGTCAGGGGTGCAACAATAAGAGTTGAGAGAGAGAGATTTGTGACCTGCAGCCAATTAGGCTTCTCATGCATTGCCTTGGGTTGCTCTCTCTCTCTCTCTCTCTCTCTCTCTCTCTCTCAATACGACATGATGTGTGTGAGATGAGAAATGCATCCAAATCATGGGCTGATATATGTAAGGATAATGTGGTTTCTACATCTTCTATCATGCAAGATGTTGTCCAAGCAAAGAATGTGGAGAATGTGGACACTCAAGAATTGCAAGAACGGCAAAAACGCTCAAAGAACATCATCATTTGTGGAATCAAGGAGGAAAGCATGGAAACACCCCAATCTCTTGCCGTTGCTATTGAATAGTTTTTTGCTACATACTTTGGTATGTTTGGAATCATGGCTTATGGTGCACATCGAGTTGGAAAACAAGGAGTCCCTTGCTCGGGAGAAAGACCTATTGTATGTACCATAGCTCATGAGATAAAGAGAAAGATCATCCTTGACAATAGGTGGATCTACCTCAAAGGAACGGGTTGTAATGTATATGAGGATCAGACTCTTATGCAACAAAATGTATGTCGCAAAGCATATGAGGAAAGAAACAAGAAGGTAAAGGTGTCATCTCAAGAAGAAAAGTCACTTGAGGAGGATGCAAGTCCACCCAACAGATAGGGACACATGATCTATTAGACCAACTCACGCTTGCGAATAAGCTTTTGGAATTGTAACGGGTATCCATGGAATGCGGGACTTGGCATCGATGAGTTTACAAATGACTCCGATGTGATACTTCGTGTCGAAACATGGGAGAATGATGCACAACAAATTCTTGGATTTGACAAATACGATGTGCATTCTTTGATGTGGGCCAAAAATGCAAAGCAACATAGAGGCCAAGGAGGCGTAGCATGTATGATAAAAAAGGGTTTGAAAGATGTTTCCATTGTCAAAGAAGATAAGTATAAACGCTACTTATTTCTGAAAATCAGCCCACCAAATGGTCAAGTCATGTTTGTGGCTGGTTGCTACATTCCTCACTATGATTCCAACTTTTATGCTCTCTTGGATATGGATAGAAATCAGCCCGTTGTTGAACTAGAGGAAGACATTGCTCATTACAAGGACCAGGGTGAATTCATTGTCTTTGGAGACATGAATTCTCACACAAATACATTAAAACACGACACACAACAAGTCGACATGCCACATGTCTCAAGAAGGATGGATGACTCATACATGTATAATCGAAGTTCTAATGATGCAAAAGAACTGGATCATTGTGGAAAGTCACTTCTACATATGTGCAATAGTACCGGAATGCTCATTGCAAATGGTGTATCTTTATTGCAAGGCACCAATGACTTTACATGTAGAAAGCACAATGGTGATAGCGTGATTGACTATATGTTGTTTTCGGAAGCCACTCTAGAATGCATACAAAACTTTACACTCGGTGAATGGAATCCAAAATAGGATCATAGGATATTATGTATTGACCTCAAGTGTGGTAAAAGACTTGAGCATGTAGCCTCCAGTCATGATGTGAATCATTCATACCTACGTCTAGACTTCAAACAAGCACTTATATATGCCGATATGGTGGACCAAATGTTAAGCATGACAAAGCATCAAGAGAGCCCAACATTAGAATGCAAGTGGAAATTTTTCAAAGAAGTAATTTTCTCTTGTGCGAAGGAATTCTTTTTGGTAAAACACATGTCTTGCAAAAGGTCTAAGAAGGGTAGCACCAAGAAGAAATGGTTTGACATGGAATGTAGTCAAGCCCAAAAACGCTCGCTAAGGTTGGATTCAAGCAAAGACAAGGAAGTTTACTTGGAACATTCACACACATACAAAGCACTTGTTCAAAAAAAGAGGAGAAGGTGGGAAGTAAAAAACAACTTCTTTTAGCTCAAGAAAAAGCACATGCATGTGGCAAGTTTTGGCAAAATAAAAAAGGCAAGCATGTTAAGAGATTTGGTGACTTGACTCTTGAGGATATGTATATGCATTTCAAGAACCTCTATGAGCAACCCAATGTTGATAAGATGGAGTGTTGTAGCTCCCCTTCATTTATGCCTCCCTTCTTTACCATTGAAGATGTATGCCACATGCTTGAGAAACTTGCTACTCGCAAGGCAGGGGACCTTCAAGGTGTCAAGGCTGAAATGATTAAATGGACAAGCAAGAAAACACAATATTGGATACGCAATATGTTTAACCTTGCACTTCAGCATGGCATGCCTCATGATTGGAGTGGAAATTGGATCAAACCTTTGCACAAAGGAGGAGATGACAATGTGAACAACTATCGCACTATAATGGTTGGTTCCTTGATGGAAAACTTATTTGGATGTATCATGGAGATGAAGATAAGTGAATGGGCTGAAAAGAACAACAAACATGCACTTGGCCAAGCAGGTTTTTGAAAGCATCATAGCACTATTGATCACCTTGTCACTCTTCGATTTCTTATGGAAGCATTTCGATTGAAAGGAAAAAAGTTGTATTGTTGCTTTGTGGATTTCAAGAAATATTTTGACATGGTGCCGCAAGGAAATCTTTGGAGATGTATGCAAAGCCTTCAAGTGCTGAGAGAATTTATGCATGAAGTCTTTCACATCTACCAAAAAGTGATATTTCGACTACGTATGAGAGATGGAATTTTAGAATTTTTTGCAAGCACCATTGGTGTCAAACAAGGATATCCACTTTTCGCAATCCTCTCTGGGCTAGCGCTACTCATTGATGAATTGGAATGCATGGTTCTTAATTTTATGCAACAAGAAGGCATAGAAGAGGTTAAGATCGAAAATGTGGTGATCATGCTTTTGCTTTATGCCGATGATGTAGTGCTCTTGGCACATACCTTAGAAGATGCACAAAAGCTTATAAGTATCTTGGAACGCTTTTGCCTACATCGCGGGCTGATCGTGAATGGATCCAAAACCAAGGTTATGCTTGTCAAGATCCTCAATGACAAAAATCCATGCATTTTATACAACAATGACCAACTTGAAGTGGTAGACAACTTCAAGTACCTTGGCCTTAAGGTTCCATCCAATCATAAATAGAAGGATTGCGCAATGCGCCGCTTGGAAGCCAAAACGAGGGCATGTGCAATGCTGGAGAGATCAAGTGTTGGACTCTCAAAAAGTACCTCTTTGACACATTAGTGACACCGTGCTTCTTTATGGAGTGGAGGTGTGGGGTGGTAGCATTGGGAAGTCTACTTGGAAAGAGTTTGAGAATGTCCAAATGTTATAGAATTGATATTTTATTATTTATTGCAACTGACATGTGGAAAAGACTAGACCGAGCTAGACCTATGCAAATGGAAATATATATATTTGTTTATTTTATTATTAAAGTACTCTTTTATGAGCTTTGGCTATTTATGACCGGCCGGCCGGCTAGTTTGTACCCAATTTGACCATTCAAGAAATCTATAAATGAAATACGTGCAAGAGGAAAATGGTCACTCTTGCACGGGGGGAGATTGCACCCAGTGTCTGTGTATTCTTCTCCCCTTTCTTCTCTTCTCTATCTCCGTGCTTGTGTAGCACTCCACGCTAGGAGGTGCACTTGTACGTGCTCTCCCCAGCTCTCTCTCTCTCTCTCTCTCTCTCTCTCTCTCTCTCTCTCTCTGTGTGTGTGTGTCTCTCTCCTCTCTCTGTTTGTATACGATTTGATTATACGCTCATAAGATTCATCAGGTATGCATATTTGCGGTGTTTATCATTTTTAGCGTGTTATTTTATGTATTTTTTAGGGACACCGCGCCTCGTTTGTCGAAGTGGTATCACAGCACTAGGCTACGCTCCAGTGTTTATGAGAATCTTGGTTTATTGCAATCAAAGCTAAGTGTGATCTCTTCTACAAGTTAATTTGTTTTGTCTTCTTGCTGACACGATTGGTTGGATGTTAACAAAGGATTTGTCTTTGCATATTCGTTTGTTTTTCTCTTTCATAGAGAATAATAATGAAAGATAATAGGGATGAAAGCTTAGGTTAAGAAAAGTAGCATTTGCATAGATTAGATATTTGGCATCTATAGTGTTTAACACGCAATAAAATTATGTAAGTTAATTAAGAGAATGCTTGTCGTATTATGATTACATATGTATCGGTAATTAGCAAAAGAAGAGAAAAAATAAAATAAAATAACAATTAAGCACAATCATTTTTTATTGAATTGGTTTTTGCCCTCTTTTTAGAGGAAGAAACTCTAGGTAAGTATATTTAACGAGGAAGTTTTGACCCTATGAGTACTCAAAGATATCTTGCAAGAGCCTTGCACTCAGGAGAATGAACATCAAAACATTATAAACAAACCTAAGGAACCCGTGAAAATTATAAGCCCATAGGAAGGAAACCTAAGAGATCTCAACCAAATTTTGGAGACTAATAAGAGCTTTGAAAGCCTCTAGAGAGATGGAGTCTTAAACTCCATGGGATACAACCCCAAAAGATTCAATTAGATATTTGTTCATCCATCTACGTGCAGAAATGCTAGGGAAAACTTGAGGGCACTGGACAGACACACAAGAGTGCCTCACCACAAGAGCATGACAATCGACTGCACTATGGATACATCAAAACACACCCTTCTATCACGAAACGAAACCAATGTTATTTCTTTCAACCCGTATCTATGTGGATTATTGCTGGTTGCCGGAGATGAGCCGCAACAAAGGAGCTACAGTAAGGTCGTGCAATAGGGACCACTGGCCAATGGCGCCAAAGGCTTTTGTGGATTGGTGTTACAAGGAGGCAGTGCCCACCCTCAAGATTTGAGGTACATAGAATAGCATAGGGTGCACATGCAACCCCATGCATCGTGAGGAAAAAGAAAAAAAAACGAAGGGCATCCACTTGTTTTTCATCAAAACTGGCTGCATCTCGACATCTCTGGTTCTCAGACCCTCGAGCAATCCCCTATCCGTTTGTTCTTTTGACCTACTCAACTGCAGATAACCAACAACTCTTTCCCTCTCACTACAGGGACCATCCAGTAAATCTCCCTCT
The DNA here is from genome assembly GCF_014529385.1 of Adiantum capillus-veneris. Classification (NCBI taxonomy): domain Eukaryota; kingdom Viridiplantae; phylum Streptophyta; class Polypodiopsida; order Polypodiales; family Pteridaceae; genus Adiantum; species Adiantum capillus-veneris. The sequence goes on along the minus strand of NC_140948.1, from coordinate 51,468,482 downwards.
CTCTCTTTCTCTCTCTCTCTCTCTCTGGGGCTGCGAGAGTCCAACCACTGCTACCCTCCACACACTCCTTTTTTGCATGCAGCTACTACTGGCAGATTTCTCTCCTTCTTTCCCACCCAGCTGCCGCCAAGTAAAGGTGCACACGCATAGCAATGGCAGTCAGAGTTTTTTTTTTCTCTCTCTCTCTCTCTCTAGCTCTCACGCTCTCTCGTTCCTAGTCCAACCACCTAAATTAACCCTCATGCAGTGCCATCACAACTCTCCCTCTTTCACTCTCATTCTCTGCCTCTACACCCGCCATGCAACTTGTCATCATCTTGGCGGCTCCGGTCGCATGCTAACTAACATGCAGCAGGGATTTCTCTCTCTCCCTCTCTTTAATTGTCGTCCCACTCTCCCTCCCTCTCTTGCATGGTGTGGTAGATGGATAACCACCCACCACCCTTTCTAGTACAGTCGTCAGCCAAACACATGCCGAGTAGCCAACCCACCAATCAACCCTCACTCTCTCTCTCTCTCTCTCTCTCTCTCTCTCTCTCTCTCTCTCTCTCATACTGCCTCCATTGAACTGTCTCTCTCTCACAATAGATCACAACACTATTCTATGGAAGACGCAAGCAACTTCGAGCTACTCCAAGCAGCAATGTTGCATGTCGAGCTAGTGTGAGAATTCAGCTTGATCCAGCAAGCGGCCATCAGCAATGGCAATTGCAACACTATAAAGACACAGAAGATGACGATCTAGAAGAAGGAGGAATTTGGGAAAACCAACAAGACGATGTCGATCTGACAGCCGGTGAAATTTGTCATGGTGGAGAAGATGCTGAAATTCATGATGTCAAGGTAGAGTTGATCGGAATATAAAAACAAAAAAAACCAACGGCAAAATTCGTGAAGCCACGCCCAATATGATCAACTGTTCATCTGCTACTGCTGATGCAACGCGAAACTCGCAATTGACTACTGAGAGTACTGATGATGGTGATGGTATAGATTATTGTGAGAAATCACCTCGCAATGTTGATGCCATCTAGCTCTGCGTGGCCGTGTCCAATGTGAGCCGCTGTTCCAACTAGCTCTATGCTTGAATTAAGGCCACCAGTGCTAGCCCTAATTCAATTAATAGGTAGCAGCATCAAAGCACGAACAAAGTTGGACATTGAAGATGCTCGTCAATGACTGTTACAATGCTTTCTCTGACAACACCACTGTCGAGCATTCTCAAGCATTGACGATGCTGCTGATGATTTTAGTACTTTACTTCATTTTAAATTGTACCCAGGCAAGGCATTGGATTAGATTCACACGGAGTGTATCAGTTCGGCCTCATATTTTGGCCTTTTGAGGATGTTTTATATAACCTTTCATTTCATTTAGTCTCTTCCCCCCCCCCCCCCCCCCCCGCTTCCCCCCTTTGAGTAAGGCCAATATTTCCTCCGACTAGTCCGACAGTCAGACATCCTCGGGCATTGACGGCTGTAATATTTCCTCCGACTAGTCCGACAGTCAGACATCCTAGGGCATTGACGATGACGATAATGATGCGTTTTTAGGATTTCAATTTAACCTTTCACTTTACTTCATTTTATTTTTTTTGTACCCAGACATTGTATTAAAACCATAAGGATTGTATCAGTTGGTCCCATAGGCCTTTGGAAGACGATTAATATAGCATTTTATGTCGCTCTCTCTCTTTACCCTCCCAGTATGACTACTTACAGTGGTAGACATTGATGAAGCTCTTCCATGACTAATGCAATACTTTTTGCGACAACGCCCAATGCTGGGCATCTACGGGACTTGACGACGACGACGATGATTTTAATCTATTTTTATACCGAGACATTGTATTAGATCCGCAAAACTTATCTCACTTTGTTTTCGTAAGTAATTTTTGCATTTTAAAGACGGTTACTATAGCATTTCATTTCATTTCTCTCTTTCTTTTCACAACCCCCCGCCACCCCCCTATTGTTATGTTTTGGTAATTGACGTCAATCATTATATTTTTTACAATTATGCAATGTATCATAATCTACTAATTGCATACAAATTTAATAATAATAAAATAAAAACATTAACAAACACTCATCTACCTGGCACCTGAACAACGCAAAAGGCATGGCTTATATATAATTTGAACATTAATATCATACACTAACCACCCTCATAATTGACGCTTATCCCGAGCACCTTTGCTCATTCTAGTTGAACATGGTCATTGAGCTAATAACAATTTTTTAATGAAACTTTCCACCAAAATTAGGTGCTTCACAATGGCTTGAGCACAAGTTGCTCTGCAACAACTCGCCCTTCGTTCTTGTATTTTTTGGTTAGTGACACTAGTTGAGCTATGCTATTTAATTAGAACTGCAGAAATTTCATTTCCATTCAGTTGTCTGACATTTGTCTTAGTTGTATGCTAATCGCTTCTATAGTTGTCATTGCAAGTTCATGACCAATTATTAACCCCACGCTAACACATTTTGAATCTATTAACTATCCTTTGGTGAAAGTTTGACACTCACAACTTTCTCTTATTTGTACCTCTCTCTACATGCACACACTGGTGTATACATTTTTAAATACGGTCTATTATCTAGGTAAGTACCTCCAATACCTCCTTTCTCTTTTCAGGTTATCTTATGAGCTATTAACCCAGCCATCTCTCATATAATGGCTTAAATTTTGCACTGAATGGAATTTTTATTAAGGTCATTTGATATTATATAGCTCCTCATATGAGCTAAGGTGTTTTCCATCATAAACAAGAGTTTGTAAGTACTTTGCTACTCCACTATACCCCTAAGCGGTGTCAACCAAATAGTAAATATTCTATTTTATGTCTTGTCCTAGTCCATTGGTCACGTGCACACAGAATTGCCAATTTAGGCAGTGTGTAGATACTCATCTTGGTGCAGATTCGCCGATTTTAGCAGCACATTGACAAATTGCAGATTCATGATTTTTAAACTTATACCAAATGCAGATTCGTTGATTTAGACAGCATTAGTCCAAATTTTTTGATTTATGCAACATGTCTTATTGGTGTAGATTCTCCGGTTTAGGCAACATCAATCACAAAATCATGCTGCAGTGGTGGCCTAGGCAACATCAATCACAAAATCATGCTGCAGTGGCTGGCACCACTGCAACCGGTATGATTTTATTACTGGGGTATACAAAATGAAGTTTATTTGGATTTGGATTTGCAATGGGTATATGTTGGCAGATATTTGGATTTGAACTTGGATTTGGAATTGGTATATAATGCTTTTCTATCACGAGAGTATTTATGGAATTGGATTTGAGATTGATCAGAATTGATTATGATGATGATGAGTATGACCAATGGTATCCTGATTCATCAGGGTATGGCATATACTGCTTATTCTAGGGGTATGTGACACTAGAATAGGTAGTATGTGGATGACGACAAGCATAAGCAATGTTGTCTAATTTTATGGATTTTTCTTCTACTATTTGATATAGATTTCTAATCATTGTTTTTTACAAGTATTGTTTGTAGATTTTTTATCTTTGCAACTGAGGCCAGTTGCTTTCCAACGGAGAGGTATGTTATAGAATTGATATTTTATTATTTATTGTAGTTGGCAAGTGGAAAAGACTAGACCGAGCTAGACCTATGCAAATGAAAAAATATATATATTGTATATTTTATTATTCAAGTGCTCTTTTATGAGCTTTGGCCATTTATGATCGGCCGGCCGATTTGTACTCAATTTGACCATTCAAGAAATCTATAAATGAAATACGTGCAAGAGGGAAATGGTCACTCTTGCACAGGAGGAGATTTCACCCAGTGTCTGTGTATTCTTCTCCCCTTTCTTCTCTTCTCTATCTCCCTACTTGTGTAGCACTCTGCTCTAGGAGGTGCACTTTAACATGCTCCCTCGCTCTCGCTGTGTGTGTGTGTGTGTGTGTGTGTGTGTGTGTGTGTGTGTGTGTTCATGTACAATTTGATTATACGCTTCACACAGGATTAATCAAGTATGCATATTTGTGGTGTTTATCATTTTTAGCGTGTTATTTTATGTATTTTGGAGGGATGCCACGACTCCGTTTGTAGCACCAAAAGAGTTTTCTCACCAACTTTCTCCAAGTCAAGACATAAACACCTTGCATGCTCTTACTTCTTGAGTACGGATCGCTTCCCATTGAGGTCTTGGGCATGCAAAGGGTTGTGGAGTACATACTTAAGACACAACGTAGCCCTTTGTATCGACTTCCTAGATTTGCATATGAAGCAAGTCAAAAGGTCTAAAAGACATGCAAGAGTTAAATACTAAGTTTGGGGTGGATGCTTGACGTCAAGGAATGGTTTGGAAGATGGGATGCATGTCACTTGATCAAGGATGCGTCGATCGACTCCCAAGTTAATGAGGCCTTCTTACAATGCCAATATATCATGGCTTGCGAGAAATCCGGAGGTTCTCGCTTCAGCCATTACACCACACACATCGCCCCAAACTACAAATCTCTCTTCTTCTCGGAACGAGGTAACCAAATCCATCCCTACATCCTTGAGCCCATCCCGTTGAGTGCGATCCACACCATTGCCTCCATTTGTCTTAGCTCCCATTCTCTACGCTACGAGACAAGACGTTGGGGCATTGGCGAGGAGTCTCATCGACTTTGCACCTTATGCCCTCGTCAAGTGCAAGAGAGTGAGTACCGAGTGCTCATATTTTGACCATATTAGGTCCTCTTTTCCCCATATATTCAGCCATGACCTCTCCGTACATACCTTCCTCTGCCAATCACTATGTGGACTTTCTATTGTGATGCTCATTTCAGCCATTTTTGAGCATCGAGAGTCACTTGTGACCTCCACTCACACCACGTGACATGTTCATTTGGTCCCTTAGGTCATATTTGACCTCCGAAGACGATAATAGAACTATCTATCTATCTCTCTCTCTGTGCATTTGCCACACTTGCCAACTCCCTAGTTTCTCACATCGGCCCAAGTGTCTCCCTCTCTCTCCCTTCACCCACACGTGGTATCTTCCTCTCTCTCTCTCTCTCTCTCTCTCTCTCTCTCTCTCTCTCTCTCTCTCTCTCTCTCTCTCTTCCCCCTCAAAGCATCTGGCAAGATTCCACCTAAACAAATCCATCCAAAATTGAACAAACATACTCGATCATTTTTTCCTTCATTATACAGAATCTCTATATATTCCCTCCCATGCACGCTCTGCAATGTCAATCACAAGGATAATTTCCTTGCATGCATGCGGACTCGAGCTCGTCTCACAGGATCAAAGCTGAAAGCCTTTCGCCTTGACCACTGCACCGTGACAAGATGGCCATCCACGGAGGCGACGCCTTAGTATTAAAAAAAAGGGACTTTGCCCCTCGCCTCTATGGGTTGCTCCGTGAGTTGTCAATTATTGCATGCCTCGTGCGACACCCCCCTTTTGCCTCCCATTTCCCTTCACTCCTCCCTCCACGCCACATGTACCACCCCCACCCCCCCCCCCCCCTCTTTCCTTTTCTTTTCATTTCCTTTATTTTTCCAACCCAAATCAAGTATCTTGTAAGATGCTAAGGCAATGTCACGCGAGGCTTAGTTATCAGTTATTTGAACAAATAACTAAGCCTCATTCTTGGTCACACGCAAAAAGGAGCATTAAATGAGTTACTAAGCCAACGCTCTGTAACTATGCCAATTTTGGAATAGTCGTGAAGTTCAAGGCATAGTTGGGAGGATGAATGAATAACTAAGCCGCATGTGACCATGCAAGAGGCTTAGTTATTCATTAATTCTTTGTCTGGGCATAGTTGGCATAGTTATCAATAACTGATAATAATTAAGCCTCGCGTAACCATGCCCTAAGTAATGAAAACGTTGGGACCACCTACTAGGTTGCTCTAAAAGAATTCAATAGTTTGAAAGAATCTATTGTTTTGTTTTTGGATTAAGGTTGCTAAAGCCCCCCATCACGCACAAAGGCCCTGATTTTTTGATAGCTGTGCATGGCAATGACAACAAAGCTACATGAAGATGAATCCAACTACCGCATGACGGAAACAAAGCAGTGCAAAGGCGCTAGGGTTATTGGGAACCATTTGTAGTGCATCGACACATGTGGGTACAAAGGTAGTAGCATTGCTTGAGGGTACATAGCAGACCGGAGCAGTAGTAGATTGTGACAACACTTTTCAAGGGCGGAAGAGTTCCAAGGGTGAGGAGATGCACTAAGAGGGAAAGATGTCGCAACACAACTTATGCACCTAAAAATTGCAAATTCAGGCCAAGACAAAGACGGACATGTAAACTACATGCAGGCCAAGAGAAAACACTGTCAAGAAAAAGACTCTACGGCCTCCGTGAGCTCTTATTTTTGTTAATATATCTTTGAATTATTCTGTAGTTGGCCACTCTCAATTGATCGTACCCCTGTTGTTTCCTCGTCATGTTCTAATATGGTGGTTGACGTTTTCGATTTCTAAACGTTTTGCACAACACAAACCCCACCTGATGCATTACCTACCCATATCTAAGTTGCGCATATATTGCCTCTCTTCTTACATCGTATGAAGAGCTGAATCATTTGCATGATATGTACTCTCTATGTACTCTTGAACTCTACGTTTGTGTGTGTGTGCAGTGTGTGTGTGTGAGTGTAGCTGTTTTACTTATATAATAAGACATAAATAAACTTTTACGCTCAAAAGACATCTCGATTTAGAAAAGTGACAATGACTAGTACAAAAACAACTCAGTCTTAGAATTATCTTTGTACGTGGCTATAAGAATGAGATCTCATTCTAATGTAAAAATACAATAATCGATCAAAGACGTAATCCCCAAACAGTAGTAGCAGCCAGTGAAGTCACGGACAATCATTTGCTTCAACCCAAAAAAATTCCGAGAAAGGATAGAATCCTCACCTGCATCCATCCAAACAAGACAACATATACGTTAGCCTTGGATGTGTTTTACACTTGTCAATGGACTATATTAGTTGTTATCCATGTCTAACTTACAATTTTTTCAACTTAAAACTACTGTCCAAATTGTTTATGTATTCCAATTCTTTATTGTTTTTTTCTCCATTTATGAGAGTGTTTATAGGTATGGTTACTATCTAGCCCCATTTATTTATTTAGGTAATAGCATACATATGATTTTTGATCAAAAGGCCACTACCCCTTTTAATCCAGGTGTCATAATCCCCCAAGCAATCCATAGACAAAATTTTTACATTTTTCAAATTATATTGCCAGATTTATTAAACCTATCTTCTCTCTTGTTTTTTCAAGTACCATAAGTCATAAAACGTGTCCGAATGCACAGCTTTAGAACCAAAAAATACCATTGATAGCATCAAGGTGGCCAACTTGGCTAGGCAAAACCAAATCCTATATGGAATCTACCATACCACAATTAGTATGCCAATCGAGTCAACTCATTCTTAACACATGTTAAAAAACTAAAACATCAAAGATAACCCCATTACCACACTACTAGCTTGCTAAGAGATTGATTTTTAGAAAAACCAAGAGTAACACCACGGTATGCAGTCAACAGACCATTGGTCACCCCTTGGTGCTAAGTTGTACAAAGAACACCATCTACTTTTCAAGGGTAAACTGCACCACCCAAAATTTGTAGACGCATACAATAGCATATAGTATGGACAGAGAATGTTCGGCAAAAACTAGAAAAATGTAGCGCCATGATGGCTTGTATAAAAAATAGCCTTAACCATGAGCCAAAACCTCATTAATGTAGGATTTTTATCAAGCCAAAAGGTGTAAAAATATGCAAGTGAGGCAATAATCAATGGCGCAATCCTATGTTAGAGAGATGACATAGACGAAAAAAGGAACTGCTAATGCAAACAGCATACGGATGTGACCACCGCCAAGTCCAAGCATGCTTTGCAAAGTATTGAAAAAAAAAAACCTTTTAACCAACTTGAGATGGGTCCTTGTGTTCCATCATCTCCATTGCAACATACTAAGCAATTGTTCAAGCACTCAAAAGAGCTCTCTTTTTATGTACTCACAAAAAAAAAAAGCACAAGCCTCAAGGCTAAGTGAGGGGTAAACCCTCACCTAGTTTATATATATCGGATATGGTACATGTTTTGAGGAGTCATATTCACAACGAATCGTGACCAACGTGTTATCGTGAGAGTATACTCCAACGGCAACCACCCACATTAACCCAAGGGGGGAGAGAAGGGGGGGAGGAGAGGGTATGTGGTGGTGGTGGTGTGTGTGTGTGTGTGTGTGTGTGTGTGTGTGAGAGAGAGAGAGAGAGAGAGAGAGAGAGAGAGAGAGAGAGAGAGAGAATGGTTGAGAGCAGAGCGTGGCAACATAAACGAGTGTTGCGCAAAGAGTGGGGGAGAGAGAAAAGGAATTATTGCATGGTTTGCTTCTTAAGGAGGAGAATTTTATGAGGCTAATGCCCAAGGCCATGCCCAAGGCCAACTATCAACTTAGGGAGAACATCCCATGAAAGGACCGGAGTCTCCATGCTAATTGAAGTGTTCGGACAAAACCAGGAAATAGTACATGTACATGTGTGTGTGTGTGTGTGTGTGTGTGTGTGTGTGTGTGTGTGTGTATCCGCCTTGTCCTAGGCACCATACACAATGGGTCGGTAGGACCATTGTGTATGGGCCTACCCAGAAGTCCTTGACTAACAAAATCATTGTGAATTTTGCTTCCCATTTCAACATCTTCCATAGTGTCACATGCCTTCAAGGTGAGGGCATAGGTGAATGCATCTGGAGCGATGCCTTGCCTGCCACATTTGGAATACATGTTGAGCAAGTTAGTGCCAAGCGTTGCATTTTTTCTTGACAATCCCTAACTAGTAGCATCATGTGAGTTCTTTTTCTCATCTCAGCAATGATGGACAAATTGCAACATATCTGGACAGATGAGAGCGAAGCTGGTTGCATCTTGAGATATACGCTTGCTTTGCATCAACTGAAAGTAGTCTAGAGCTTCTTCGCCCTGCCCCTATTCGGCATACCCCTGACTAACAAAATCATCGTGAATTTTGTTTCCCATTTCAACAATGATGCATAGTGCCACATGCCTTCAAGGTGACCGCATCTGGAGCAATGCCTTGCCTCTGCATTTGGTGAAAACAGCTCTGGTTCCCTAGCCCTGTCACATTTGACATACTAGTCGAGTAAAGTAGTGCCAAGCATTGTGTTTTTTCTCGACAACCCTAACTAGCAGCGTGATGTGAGTTCTTTTTCCCATCTCAACAATGATGTCATAATTGCAACATGTATTTAAGATGCAAGAAAAGGTGATTGCATCTGGAGATATGTGCTCACTTCACATCAGTTGAAAATAGCCTAGAGCCTCTTCGCCACGCCCCTATTTGGCATATCCTTGACTAACAAAATCATCGTGAATTTTGTTGCCCATTTGAGTATCTTGCATAATGCCACATGCCTTCAAGTTGAACGCATAGGTGAATGCATCTGGAGCGATGTCCTACCTTTGCATTGACTGAAAACAGCCCTAGCTCCCTCGCCCTACCACATTTGGGATACATGTCGAGCAAGGTAGTGTGAAGCATTGCGTTTTTACTCAACAACCCCTAACTAATAGTACCATGTGAGTTCTTTTTCCCATATCAGCAATGATGGACAAATTGCAACTTGTCTATAAGATGCAAGCGAAGGTGATTGCATCTAGAGAGATGCATTCACTTCGCATCAGCTGAAAACAAATTTTTACAACCCATTTCAGCAATGATGCATGGTGCCACATGCCTTCAAGGTGACCGCATAGGCTAATGCATTTTGGAGCGATGCCGTGTCTTTGCATTTACTGAAAACGTCCCTCGATCCGTAGCACTACCACATTTGGCTTACTAGTCGAACAAGGTAGTGCCAAGCATTGCATTTTTTCCCGACAACCCCTAGCTAGCAATACCATTGAGTCCTTTTGCACATCTCGGTAATGATGGCCAAATTGCCACATGTCTTTAAGATTCAAGCGAAGGTATTGCATCTAGAGATTTGTGATTGCTTCGCATAAGCTAAAAAAAGCCAAGAGCCTCTTCGCCCTGCCCCTATTCAGCATATCCCTGACTAACAAAATCATTGTGAATTTTGTTGCCCATGTCAATATCTTGCATTGTGCCACATGCTTCAAGGTGAATACATAGGTGAATGCATTTGGAGCGATGCCCTATGTAAGGATACGAGTCCTACGAAGAAGGCCACTGGCACGTCCGGACAGTGTGTACGCTAGGGGGAGGCTATAAAATAGCATGGTTGAGTGGAGATTAGAACACTGCATTAATCCCCTCCTTTCAGTGGTATCCGAGCTATTTTGGGAAAGGGGAAAAGCGGATTGCATGTGCATGCAATGCACATCTCCTCTCCCATGATCCGCAAGCAACAGGAGGGGAAGATGACGGCCCACAGTGCAGCAAGAGATAAAGATAGGCACATCACAAGAGGACTGTCCATGATTTCCATCTAAGGCAGCCAACCAAAGAAAACGCGACCGGAAACTCTACAAACACCAAGGCTATGTTGGTATCGCTGACTGCGTGCGTGGGAAGTCCCTTTAAACTCTTGCATGAAGGAGGGTTAAACCCACCCCATGAGGGTAAGAGGCCAACACCCTACCATCCAAGCTATTGAGACTTTTTGTATACAAGAAGGAAACATAGCATAGTTGAGTTGACAAAGAAAGCTAGAAGGAAGGAAAGCTACAAACTTTTCACAAAAATTCTATGTGAAGTAAAGCTTAGCTTAGGATTCATTAAGTATCATTGTTTGTCTAATTTGGAGTTTCCTTTAGCCACTTGTATAAAAGAATAATAACTTTAGTGGGTGGGTAAGATGGTTGGATACCTTACACTTGCACACTCACATAAGCCAATACATGACTTTTTGAGCTTGCTGGTTCCAATCCTTAAAGTGTTTTATTTGCACAACAATTTCACCTTGCTTTGGTAGCATTGGTACTTTCTCATGCTCTTCATCAATGTACTCCCAATAGCCCTTACCTACAAGAAAATTGGTCATTCTAAATTTCCAAGCATGAAATTTGTTCTTGTATAGCTTCTTGCTAATAATTGCTACCATATACATGTGGTAGTGATGTGTGTGAATACACTTAAGACTGTCGGGGCAATTTTTCTCTCGCTAGGAGGTTTTTTTCCCTGTGCATTATATATATGCCCATCACTCTAGGGATAACTTATCTTTCCTTCATGCACTAAGCAATACTGCTCTCTCTATTGTGTGCCTTGAGCTTCTTCATCTTCTCCAAGCTGTGTGTGTTTTCTTGCAACCCTATTTCAAACAATTGGTATCAGAGCAAGTTGCGTCTGAAGGGGATCGGAGAGCACCACAGACGAAGAGTGAGAGAGAGGGGGAGACACCCGACACACATATATGGGTGGGGAGACTCAAAGAGTGAGTAGCCCCCTATACACTTATGCTATGTATAAGGTATACAAGTCAGTGGGCGCCCAGACTCTGGGCGGTCGGGCAAGACACATGGGCTGCCGAGCAAGGCACAGGCGCCTATACCCAAACAACCTCCCACTTAAAGGCAATTGCGCCTTTAAGCAAGGGAACCTAGTCTAAAGACTACAAAAGGCGAGAGAAAATCGCTCTCAATTGATGCCCACTGGCTGGCTGTGATTGTGTGCATCCGACTTTCCTGCTCTCGTGTAAGTCCATACACCACCAGGCGCACCGCACACGTACTGCAAGTATGTACGCAATACCTGCATATCTCCCTCGTGCACTATGCCATCATCAGTCAACGAACGACTGACAACCCCAACTGCAAATTCTCCCACTGCAGCTGCGATACCGGTCTCAAGATCAACATCTCATACATGAGACCACCGAATGCCGATGCAATGCTAGCAGGCCCTGCTAGCTCTACGGAGCATGCATCAACATATATATCCCTGGAAATAGGCATAACTGACTGACAAGGCGTGTCAGCCACATGCATCTCCTGACTGTCCGCAAAAAGACGCATCAACCTGTCGTGCAACCTCAGAGCAAACCAGCTGCTCTAGGTGTCTATTGGAAGACATATCCTACACAACTATATCCCCATGCTCACTGTCAAGCATAGAAAGGAATGATTGCATAATCGCTGACATCTCAGCCTCCTCTACAATAATCCATTGCAAACATGACCACTCAATCTGATGTGACTCACTAGAGCTCTCATGCTCTAACTCCTTATGCATAGACTCTTGCACAACGTCCTCCTGTCGTGACTCACTAGAGAAAGACCGCTCTACCTGTCTATTTTGCATAGAAGTATCTCGCACAACTGACTCTCTGCTTTGCTCACTCACTAGCAAAGCATGCATTTCTGACTCTGTCACCTCTCTGTGTGAGTGATCAAGCCGTGCCCCAACTGTGTGCACAACTGACTCTCTGCTTTGCTCACTCACTAGCAAAGCATGCATGTCTGACTCTGTCACCTCTCTGTGTGAGTGCTCAAACCGTGCCCCAATTGTGTGCACAACGAGCTCACTACTTTGCACTCCATGAAAAGCACCCTGCAACCCATGAGCAAAAGAGACTGTCCGGGTCTCTCGCTCTTTGCATGGCTGTAACAAGATTGAGACTCGACCATCTCGCACCAGTACTACGTGCAATGGGTACCATGTGCCAACTCTAGCACCTCTCACAATCACCAGCGAACCCAAATGCAACGTAAAAGATCGCTCAAGCAGCGATACCTGACATCCACTATCCCGTAACTGTCTGACTAAGATCAAATCCAGTCACAGATCTGGCACATAACGCACATGACCCAGGGTAAATCTCATACCACTGGGCAAGGACAAACATACGTCTCCTGCACCCTCAATGTCATACACAACACCATCAGCCATGTGCACACAACCAAGTCTCCCACTAGAAAACGTGCTAAACCACTCACGATGCGACGTGACATGGAAAGTAGCATCTGAATCTAGTAACCAATGTGAAGATAATGTGCAATCCGATATGTAATCCATAGACATAAGATTGTCTGAAGACAAGCTAGATGTAAATGTGACATCGCCGTCACAAGCATACTCAGTAACCACTGTACTAATCTCACTAGCATATGTCATGCCCAAATCTGCATCACGCATCTATCGCCTCCGTTGTCTCAAACGCCTAAAACATCGACGCCTAATGCCCTCCATGTCCATAATGCCAACATGTCAAGTCTCTATGCTGTCGAAACTTGCGTGTGGGACCAATCTCTCCCATGGACATAGAAGTGGGACTAGACTCCCCTGTAGACATGGATGTCGTGTACATAGCATGTAAACTTTGCCATAAAGCATGAGTTGTAGTCTCCCTCGAGACCTGCCAGTAAATAGACTCAACCAGATGCAAACGAATCGTAGACATTGCTAACTCATCAAGATCCTACCAATCATCATCACGCATAGACTTGGGCTTCACCGATAAACCACGCAAGGGTTTATCCTGCCCCAAATCCATCAATGCAACAAGCATATGCTCCTTCCAAGCAACAAAATCTGCACCATCAAACTGTGTTAGACCATAACGCTGGAAGTCAAATAAAAAATCAGCCATAATGCTCACAAAAGAGCAACCAACAATGAGTAGCAAATGTCAACCAAATCAGCCCTAAACTGGCTCGTATCGCATCAACAAAAGTCTGCAAATATGGCTCAAAACCTGATGCAAAATTGCACCAATAACCGTGCAAAACCTTGCACAAAATCACAAGTCAATATGACTCGAATCCGGCTACCTATCTTGTAGCCACACAAACATACATCACAATATTCACTCATGTGAGTGTGCCAAGATAACTGTACACCTGTTAAACCGTGAGCTAATCACCAAGCCCACACTGTGCGGTATCGATGCATACACACACACACAAATCTCCCACCTGCAGAGAACACCGTAATCTCTACCTAGATCACATAAATGATGCGCATGAAACTCCTGGGAAAATTTCGCCAGAGTTTCGACGCACAATGGCTATCAACACAAAATAACCATTGTCCTGCAAGCTCAATACAATGAGCAATCAATGTGCATCCAAATACACTCAACATACAGGCATAAGCTTTGCAAACCTATGTCCAACAAATGCTCACAAAGAGTACCACAGGTGACCATACATGTCATCCACAACCAACCTCTGCACTTGCTCACAAGATCTACTGCTCACCACATAAGCATACATAGAGCATTACCCGCTCAAAGACCATGTATGCAAGCCACAACACTGGAGAAGAACCACTCAACTGCAACTGGCAACACCTGTGGGAGTACTATACTCAACCTGTACCTGGGAGTTAAACCCGATCTTGTAACACCTCATATGTTCCTGCTACCTGCAGTGTGCACCGGTAAGCTGTCTGCAGCAAAGAAAACAACAGAGCCCAAAACTGCCACGAAAAATAGTCTCTGTGTTTTTAATGTCAAACCCACTTGCACTCTGAATCAGAAAACAATTCCTTCTACAAAGTTGTAGAGCTTGAAGGCAGCTCCGTTTTGAACTAAAAAGTTTTGAAATCGGAGCTCTGTAGCTCAAGTTATGAGCAAAACAGTAGACTGCTGTCAAACTGCCAAAAACTAAACGACTTTCTTTTGTGCTTCTTTGAGATCATAGAAAGTCTCAAACTCACTTCCCACCACGATGCGTGAGCTGAATGCATCAATCACACAATGCTTCCATGTCTATGGAAGCTCCAAGCTCCAACCTGTCGCCGATGTAGCCGTTGCAAAGCTTGCCGAGAAGAGGGAAAATGTTGTACACAGTGGGCTGATCTGTAGAGGAATTGTGGATTGATCTGTGAGCACTAGGAAGCTCCTGAGAGTTCTCCTGCAAGACTCTGTATGGCTGTCCATAAGCCTCCTCTATTTCTTTGCTCAGATCTGTGACCTCTCCGCCATAGCCGACGAGTTCATTGCGAAGTCGTCCATCTATGCTCTCACACCTGTCACTCTGATACCAATTGAAGGGGATCGGAGAGCACCACATATGGAGAGTGAGAGAGAGAAGGAGACACACGACACACAGACATGGGTGGGGAGACTTAAAGAGTGAGCAGCCCCCTATACACTTATGCTATGTATAAGGTATACAAGTCAATATGCGCCCAGACTCTGAGTGACCGGGCAAGGCACATGGGCTGCCAGGCAAGGCACATGCACCTATACCCCAACAACATCCTCCCGAGCATAGTCGCCAACACGTGTCTGCTCACTTTCTCATATTTAGGTGAGCTTTGGTGAGCATCAGTAGGGTGAAAAATACTTTAGGCAAGCTTATAGAGCTTGGTCTGCTCAGAATTTTGATTTGGGCTCATTTTGGCCTCCTTTTTCACTACAAGCAGTATTTTTGCATACATTTTTGTCCTTTTGTGCAAATTTTTTGTCAATGCAAAACACTTACAGTCTTCTTTGGCTTTGTGTTATACAGCATGCATTAGCCCCACATTGTTTCTCCTCTTTTCATGCAGTTTTTAAATCATGTGCAGGCACTCACCATAGCTGACAACAACACAGATATGTTCAAGATGTTTGTTACTAAGGATAAACTAGACAGAGACAATTACCCAATGTGTGCTTAAATGGTGCAACATGTTGTTGTGTCAAAGGGTGTTTGGAATGTTGTGCAGGGCATTGATGTACGTCCTGTTTCTATGGATGTAAACAATATTGAGGATGTTGCCATTATTGCAAAGCTAATGATCACTTGATCAAGCAGCGTCCTAAATTGAAGGCAAAAGAGTCCAAGAAGAAAGAGGCACGTTCTACTACAATGCAGCCATTGTAGAATCTTCTGTGAAAGGAGATTGTGATGCTGATGTGGATGCATAGTGGGACTTTAGTGTAGAGTGCACTTATGATCCTTCTGACCATGATGCATGTATGTCAGCTGTTGCGGATTCACGTGTGTGGTACTTTGACAGTGGTGCTACAAAGCATGTTATATCACATCATGACTTGTTTACCTCTCTTGAGGATGTCCCTCATGAGAATAAAGTCACTTGTGTGAGCGATGCCTCTTATACGGTCCAAGGAGATCAAGAGCCAAGTTCCAATCTCTAGCTCATATCCTCTACCATGCTAATTACTAAGCTATGCTAAGCTATTAAGAGTGATTATGTGAGGAGAAATACTTATTTCTTGTAAGAATACTTCTTCTTTCTCTAGATCTACTCTCATACCCCACTAGCTCTCACCATATTCAAAGGTGTGTGAGGTCTTGGGTCTGAGACCGTGAGGGAATTGATGTTGTGTTTTTCAAGTGTAAGCTTGGTTCTCGAAGCTTCCATCTTCATTGCACCAACAAGTTATTGAAGGAACAAAAAGTAGTGTATTGTAAAATGTCTCCCTTGATGGGGGAAACCTGTAATACAAAGCCTTTTGGAGGGGGGACCGCCGGCTCCATGTACATCCGGTCCTCAACTGTTGTCAATAGCTTAGTTTCTCTCTCTTTTTGAAGTATTGTTCATGCCCAATTCTAATGAGGTGTTATGATTTTGTTGCTCTCTCTCTCCAACCAAGCACTCTTGCTATGCTCATTAGGAAGGTATTCTTAATGAAATGCTCACTATGTCTATGTTAATTTCCGCTACACATAAGTTACTGCCCCATTAAATGTTACATGAACACACTTAGGACCGTCGGGGCATTTTTTCCCTCACTAGGAGGTTTTTTTTCCCCGGCATTGTATATACGCCTATCACTCTAAGGCTAACTTATCTTTCCATTGTCCAGTAAGAAATACTACTCTCTATTGTGTGCCTTGAGCTTCTTTATCTTTTCCAAGCTGTGTGTGTTTCCGTGCAACCCTATTTCCACCAACAATGTGGTTAAGTCTATCATTTCTCAATGACATACTTGCAGAACTTCACTACTCTGCACTATCTCTGAGCAACCTTCTAAGATTGTTAAGTTACCACCTATAACCACAATATGCATACAAAAACCTATTCTACAATGCTAAACAATATGTGTGAACACTACAACCAAAACCAAACTTCATGCACCACCAAACTGTAGATCTACAAAAATCCAAACCTTAGCATTACTGCATGCAAACACACTCTAATTCCAAAATGAGGATTGAAATGTGCCCGTATAAAAAATCTAGATGTACAAAAACTCGAGATGCACAATCTCCAAAAAGAAGCACCTTGATTGGAGATCGTTTGGTGATGGTTCTCAAGAATCTCGAGATCGCTTCTTTTGCTACTCCCACTTTCTACTCCAAGCTCTTTGTACACAACCAAGCTCTTATACCATTTAAAGAATTAGAAAAGGAGAGAGCTTGAGCTCTTGCAACCACACACACACACACACGTGCACATGAACACACACACACACACACACACACAAACTGATGGAGGCAAAATCTTCTTCTTCACTAACTCAAGATAAGATGTCTAAAATGCATAATGGAGAAGATACAACATAAGGGGAAACTAGTACAATGATATAGTGTGAACCACTATTGAGTGAGTTGTATGTCATCACTTTGGTAGTTAGAACAAGTCAGTGTAGTTTAGAGATAGTATCACTAGCGAATATTTGTGTATCCACCAAGGTGTGCCAATGATGATGACTGTCACAGTAATACTCATCCAAGAGTGAGCTTGAGATCTCTATATTTTTCCTATTGCCACGATATTGTATCCTTGGAATCATTTTTCCATAAGAAGCATTTCATTGGTTTTAGAAACTCTTCTGAATTACATTTGGATAATTTCATGATTGGCAAGAAGAAGAATAGGTATGACCACCTTTGCCCTGTTTTGTGAAAGGGAAGAAGCACATATTGTCATCTTCTCATCTATTTCTAATCTTGTCCATAATCTATTGAATTTTTTTTTGTCAAAGATAGGGGCGGGGGTCACTATGTATAAATTGTGTATATTGTGTGCATTCAAGGACTATTTCTAAAACTCCTTGTCTATGAAATCTTGACAAATAAAATACGCCCTTTTCCTATTTAATCTATAAATTTTTCTTACAATTCCATTTTACAGCACCCTTTTGTATGTGAAAATGTGAGAAAAAGGAAAATTTAATAACTCCTATTACACTCACGTGATAGTCACATGATTATTAAGTGACCCCCCCTGAGCCTATGTGTAATGTGGCTCCAAGGTGGTGTAAAACACCATTCTTTTTTGGAGACAGTTGCTCCTAACCAATTAGACGGGACAAATGAGTCATTCTGTGAGAGGGAGATCAACCTTGACTTCTTGATGTTGCATTTAGTCTGAGGCTCTAGCCGTGGCAAGAATTTGCAGAATCTCTAGAGCCTTTCTAAGTATGTACGGGTGCCTTTTAGAAATAGAAGAGAATCATTAACAAAAAGCTTGGGGAAGGAGTTTCTTGTTGTATGGGAGAGAGGCCTTCAATGTCCCCTTTCTTAGCTCTTGCCTGGAGCATGGTGGCTAAGGGATGAGACCCGATTGCAAAGAAAAGAGGTGCTAGAGGACAAACTTGTTCAATTGAACTTTTGGCTTCAAAGCCTACCACATTTGAACAACTACATGCTCTTAGGGTGTGTCCATTTGACACATATGGGGGCCAAAACCCAAAGCCCAAAGCCTTCACGAAGAATTCTATGTATGACCAAGAAAGCCGATCATAAGCTTTTTCAAGGTCAATCTCAAGGAGGATACATTCCTGATTGGTGAAGTTTGCATATTCTATGTCCACCATTGTTGCAAGAAAGTTGTCATATATTGATCTTCCTTCGATAAAGCCATCTTGGTGGGGGGCAATCACCTTATGCAAGCTAGGGGACATCCTTAGGATGAGAACTTTAGTAATGATTTTGGAATCCACTGTCATCATTGTTATAGGCCACCCGTATTTTAGCTAGGAACTACATACCTGCTTAGGTATAGGCTTGACAAGTCCTCTTTTAATGCTCGAGTCTAGAAACTCTCTCTAATAGGGGGTTGTTTACCAAACCAATATTGGGGGTTTCAAGTCATCCCAAAACTCCTTGAAGAACTCTGTTGTCATTCTATCCCAATTTGGAAATTTCTCCTTGCCCAAGGATTGTAAGGAAAGCCAACATTTGTCTTCGGTGATGATTTTTCCAGGAAGTCCGCTTTTTTGTAACATGTTTTATCTTAAGTTTGTTGTCATAATAACTAATATCTAAATCTTTTCTCATGTTAAACTGATCATTTAATATGGGGAAGTACTAGGGGAGAAAAAGCTAGAATATTGGTTAGGCTAGCAGACCGGTCACAGTAGGGATCCAAAGGAGGGAAAATATGGATCCAAAGGGGGGGGCCATCTGCAAAGGAGCAATGTGCATCAATGGGCTTCAAAGACCCTAAGGTTCAGCCCATTAAGACTTTCAAAATGCTAAGGTTCCAAAATTCAAAGGTAATGTCCAATGGTCAAGCCTTAGGGTAAATTGGATGCTTGTGGGAAGACTCAAAAGTCTTCACATCCCTATCTAGGAGGGGGCGAGCCTTTTATGTAGGGGATGAGAGAGAAACACACACACACCTTGCAAGCTCCCTTTACACAAAGGGCATAGTGGACACATGTCACCTCTCGAGCCCAGTTGCCCCCAAGGTGCATTCAAATCCTATTGGATGGGAAATCCAAAGATAAAATCCATGGATATGCTCTCCCATGGTGAGTTAGGAATTGGAAAAGATTGAAGCAATCCAGGTTTCTTCCCTCTATCAAAATTTGTCTTTTGACATACCATACATTTTGAAACATACTGGATGGCCATAGAGGTGGACCAATGAGAATTAGGCTAGATTAAACTTAGTTTAATTCATTTAAAAACACTTGATAAAATAAACAATAGAAATCAAGCTCTCTAGAAGACTATTGGACAGTCTCCCAAGGGGTCCAATGAGCATTCAGCAGCCCAATGGCTTGCCTGATTCCTATTGGCCAGAAGACTAAGAGGTCCAATAAGAGTTTAATTGCATTTTTTAAATACCTAAAGCTCTCACAAAAGGGGAAAGGGGGACACATGTCACAAGGCTATCACTTATGCTTCTCGATTGTCATTGGCTAAGCTTTGTAGGGGCCAATAGGATGCCAACATAAGCAAATAGCAAGAGGGGTGTCGACCAAAAGAGAGAGGGGGCCGATTTTTGCAAGGCATTATCACACACACACACTCACACAATCTCATGTGTGAAGTAAAGAAGACTATCTCCTTCTCAAGCTTGAATGGAAAGCTCATCATCTACTCCAAGCTTGTGAGAAGGAAGCCCTACACCAACAACTCTTGGCTTTGTGATGCCAATCCAACCAAGAGCCAAGCTCCAATGCATGCTCATCTCCTCTACCATGATAATTACGAAGCTATGCTAAGCTATTAAGAGTGATTATGTGCTTGGTGGACACAAGGACTAACACATAACAGATAGATGTACACCAAACCTTGTAATACTCGCTCATTTTTTTGAACGAAGCGGTGTAATTCAACCCATAAATTTTGGTAATTGTAATATATTTTGGCTTACCCTCTTAGCCTCTCTGAGTCTACACCTCTTGTAAGTGGCCGAATGGTCGTGGGAAAGTTCCCTTAGCCTTTAAGTCAAAACCCTTAGTTTTAGGAAAAAGAGATATCATTAGCTGGGAAGAGTTCTTTGAAGCTTCACTGTGAGGGCCTCTTGCTGCTACAAATTGTAATCTTCTTTTCTCCTAGACTGGTAATCGGAATTCATTTCCGAATAGCACATTGTGTTCCTTGTCTCTTGATCTACAATTTAAGTATAACCATTCTCAATTCTGTTGTGGCTCGTGACGTGTTGCTTGTGAGCTAAATGCATCTATTTGAAGGTTAAAATGGTTGTTTTTTGATGTTTTGATCATGGATAAGTGTCTATTCTTAAGGGGGACCTTTCCGAATAGTTCTGTTTCAGTTTTTTGCACATTTTTTGTGATGGATCGTGATTTATGTACCTTCTCGAATGGTTGTAGAACTTGGTAGGATTGTGCCCCTAGGTGTTGTAATACTTCTCCTTAAGTTTCGTTGCATACCAAATTTTTTTGGATGTTGAAAAGGCATGATAACCTAGAGCAGTGAGATTGGACGCATACTGATTTTCTGACTAGGAAGTGATTGATTTGCTTTTGTTGTAGTATGAGTAGAAATCTAAGTTCACTTTGGTGTGATTGGCAGTCTCATTATATCTTTGTGCCCCATCCCGAGTCACTTCCTTGCATATTGACATTATGTTAGTACAAAAAGCTATGCTGCAGACGTTCGTAGCGGTGACCCGCTAACATTGACGCCGTTGCTAGGGATACCGATTCTTAGGTGGTGAGTGACTCATTGTACAAAAGAAATCCCTTCCAAAGCTTTTGACACCCATTCTGCTTACACATAGATAGTAAAGTAGCTAGACGTAGGTTTAGTGCTTAGTAGAGACTGGAGTCCGCGACTAGCCAGTGCTACTTCTTATGAGCAAAGAAAGTTGTGAGTGAAGTACAAGAGTATTTCATTCTTTGATTTTCCCATGCTTGGAAAGCACTATTCCACACTTTGCTGTCGTTTTTGTAATGTTAAATTCATTTATGTGTGCGGATTTATTTCAGTTTATAGGAGTAGGTTCGGTAACAATTTACGCCATCATTCGGGGCCAAAAGGATCAAGGAAAAAATTATCAAAACCTTATTTTGGTGTTGAAGACCATAGCTCTGAAAAGTTAAAAAATTGATGGTCAGAGCTTCAAAACTGAACCAAACCCAACAAAACCTTCAGAATGGGGATAGACATAATCGCTAAAAACAGACTGTACGGAAAAATGCCAACTTGCATGTCCAACATGGATCTCGATCCATGTAAAATTTTGGCAAAATGGGCTAAAACTGTTTCCTTTGCTTAGAATAGCTCTTAGGCACCAGAACCTTGAGTTTGGTCAGAAATAGAGTGCTAAAAGATCATTTAAATCAAGAAATTGGGTTGAGCAGAGCAAAATTTTGGAAATTGAGAAAAATAGGAAAAAACTAAACTTTTACTTGTCCAAATTCAAAAAGGAAGAGAATTGGGATTAACTAGAAGTAGGGAACCAGCATAACCAAAAATCATGACCAGATGCTTTCCCACATGGATCGCAATCCATGTACCAGGTAGACATCTGATAGTGAAATTTGACAAGTACATCCCTGATTACTAAGGGAACAACCTTTTCAAAAGGAGCCATAGACAAAAAGTAAAAAAACCTCATCAAAATACCAAAACAGGATTTGTTTGTAAAAGACCACAAAATAGACACAAAATCTTGCTTTTGACTCGGAAAAAGTTGATCAAATCCAAAAAGATTTGGGGAATAGCATCACTAGACCTTTTATTACAAACTCACAAAGTATCAGTCCATTTGGCCTCCAAACATGAATCGCGATCCATGTTCCTTTTTGAAATTTTGAACTGATATTGGGCAAGTAGAAAAGTGTTAACATTTGTAGTACTTTCTCCCAAGGGACCCTTAGCATAAAAGTTCAAAAAGAGGGCAAAAGGAACAAAAATCAGATCAAGGGGGAAACTACTGGAACAGACCCTAAAACTGACTTTTGGCTGACCTAAAAAACTCCAAAACATTCAAAAACCATATAGCCAGCATTAGTAGACCAAGGACTAGCTGTGGGTCAAGTTTCAATACATTCTGACACTAAGGTACATGGATCGCAATCCATGTTCCCCTGACACATTTTGATACAAAAGTTGTACCATAGCTAGAGGACATCACAGAGAGTCTAGTGGTCCTTTCAAAATTGAATTTGGATACAAAAAACCATATGAAAAGGCCAAAAACTGGCAGTAACTCTGGCAAAGTGATAGAGTTGACTTGGCTTCCAATCCAGAGGATCATTTCCAAAAAAAATTGATACCATAAGACCTCTTAATCATGCTAAACCTGATGGTATCAAGAAAAGTCCATTTGGCTTCCAAACATGGATCGCGATCCATGCTACTTTGAGTCAGAACAGAAGCAGAATTTTACCACACAAAGAGCTAGTCCACAAGACCCTGGTGGCTCTTTCAAAATTGAAATTGGACCTAAATTGTTGATGTTGTGTGAGGAATAATGTGCTATTGAAAAACCTAGCTAAATTTTGTCGTTAAAAGCTAGAACTAACAGGAATGATTGTAAACTCACAGTTATCAAGCATTTTTGATAGATTGCAGGCACTAGAGGATACTACCTAGCAAGTAAGATCAACCAGAGAATTCAACTAGCTAATGAGGTAACTTGGTTTGGATTTTGAAATACCAATTCTTCATGAATTTGCAATCAGAAAGATTGTACCAGAATAGGAATCCCAGCATCTTGGACCAAGGGAGCAATCACTCAACCAAAGAAAGCATGAACCGAAAACCCTCACAACCCTTAGAACCCATTTTAGAAGAGAGCTTCTCTGACACTTTGTCAGAAAGATCATACAACCTCATGATTAAAGATTCTGACAAGTTGAACCCGAAGGGAACAGCTTCAATGGGGGCAGGTCCTTCTCAACTTGCATCTGATATAAAACTGCTGTATTTGAAGTTTCAATTTGAAAATGTGCTTAAGGCCAAAATCTATAAGGATGGAATGGACCGCTACTTTGTTAAGTTGAAAAATAAGCCGAGTGAGTTCAAAGACCTTGTAGATGTTGATTATGACAGGGATCGATATTTCGACAGAGAGGGAATGATGTACCTAGTGGTTCATAACCCCTTTATTGTAGATAAATGGGGGATGATTGGTACGAAGGAAAAGGTATACCACGAGTCGGCCAATGAGCCACCCAAAATGCAGAATCAAAATGCGGTGCTCAGATGCACCAATGAGACAGAGCGCCTTAATACAGACAACATGTATGTGGGGCTATATAAGTTTAATAATGGAGAACAAACACTCTATTACAGGTGTGACGAACCCCGCATCAAGAAACTAACTGACCATAAAAACTTGTATGTTTTCACGTACACGGAGGGGAGAAGTATTCAGGTGGTCATAATAGACAAGTATGGCCGAAAGTACTCTCCGATGGATCGTAAGGAATTAGAGAGATATACATATTTTGGGGGACCACTCCACCAATACTATATAAATCCGGAAGAGGTGAAAACCACGACTACTCACACAAGACCTGAAACTGTACATGTGAGCCCAGTGAGAACCAGGGTGGAGGAGTCTTTTGGACAAAAACAAGTCCCAAACACAGGGCCTTTAGGATCAATGGGGTATAGGGCCTCCATGAACACACATAGGGGCAGTACTGCTCCTGACGTGACACCACTAGAATCCCTCCAGCTATTACACGAGATCGACTTGATGATATAGTGGATAGGATACCACCGGTAGTACCAAGAGGAGATTTTGAACCTAGAGAAGCTACACCAGGAGGACCAGGGGTTGTAAGAATGATTGAAGAGGCTAGACATATGCGACCATCTCAAGTGGAAAAATGCATACCCAAAAAGTATAGTGGATCAGGAGATCCGTATGCTCATGTTTCAATCTTTAGCCAAGTGTTAAGAGTGGAACAAGTAACTGATTTCCATACTCAATATGAAGGATTTGGTTTGACATTAGAAGGGACTGCTTTGACTTGGTTCCTACCGTTAAAGAGCTTGGAATTCCCAAGTATTGAGAAACTTCTCTGAGAGTTTGCTGAGGAATTCTCAAAGAGAGGAATCAAGCATAACACTGTCTCCCATATTTATGCATTTAGACAAAAGGAGAAAGAAAAAGTGAAGGAAGCATCGCTTCATTTCAAGCAATACATAGAAAGATTCCCTGCTCGAGAACTACCTCAGGATGAAAGACTGTCAGTCCTTTTCATAGAAGGATTGCGAAATGACACGCTCAAAAAAGGACTTGCACTTAAAGGCATGTGTAACTTTTGAGCAAGTCATGAAAGAGGCGTTGTATCTGGTAGATAATTGCAAGGCATATGGGGAGGTGACTGAAGACACAAATCAAGGAACAAGTAGCACCTCTTCAACCACTAGTGAGTCCACAATGAAATTGGGTGGGCAAAACCCAATTGTGCCGGACGTTGATCAAATGATTGAGGAAGTGATCAAAAGAATAAACCAAGGAAACAGGACGAACCAAAACACACGACAACCGCCCACCCGAAAATGCAACACTTGTGGATGAGATCATCCAACCCAGTGGTGCAACCTTCAACAAAGGCCAGGAGTAAACGCACCATGAGTATTGAAGTGGTGTGCTACCAAACAAAAATGGACAAGCCATGAAACCCACGAATGTTTCTATAATCGGCACTATGTTAGAGAGAGACAATACGGACCACATGGAGGGCAACAATTTCCACCCCCTCCAAGATACCAAGTAGGGACAAATAACGCAATCCAAGGGCAGGAAAAACCCCAACCTATGTTGGGGAATCAATCTCCTTTACCCCAGGACAATAGGGCCATGGTACAAATTTCTCAACCCATAGAAACACCTTCTGATTAGAGTATGGTCCAAGTAGTCTCATATCGAGAAGATTCAGACAATACTTACGAGAGGGGATTTGATGGGAATGTATATGCTTCAGAGGACAAATTCCATGGATAATTCTTGAAAAGATTCTTGAGACCTCATACATAGCACAGCCAACTAAAAACCATTACTTGGTCAATGAAAATATGCTTATGTTCATGGCAAACCAGAACTACAAACCTATGAGGTACCCTCCTAGAGCAGGACAACCGATGGAAGCTCCACAAGCTTCTCCACCACCTGTAGGACTATGCTATGAATGCGGCGGTGATCATTGGGCAAGGATTTGTCCAAACAAAGGAGAACGGGTTAAACGTTTTGGGTTCTGTGAAGATGTACAACGAACCATCTCATTCCAAAAAACCCTAACAACAAAGGGAAAGCAACCATGAACAAGATTGGGATTATGCCAAGCTCAAGTGGATTAGAAACAGAAACAAACATTCTAATAAAAGCGGTAACTAGAGCTCAAGCACATGAGGCTGCAAGGAATAGCCTAGCCAACCAAACAGAGATAGAAAATTTGTCTGTTCGAACCCCTAGGAAATCTTGGAAGGCAAAACGAGACAAGATGAAAGCCAAAAGAGAAAAAGAAAAAACGGCGTTGGAAGCCAAATTACTGCAAACAGTGGATCAATTGAAAAGGGAAAGAGACCTTAAGGGAAAGAGCGAGGTAGAAAAACCGTTGGCTATACCATCAGGAGGATCTGTCTTGGTGGACAAGGTTTTTGAACCTTTGGACGCGATTTTAAAATCTTACATAGCAAGCCTAAAGCCTCACCAAACCCAAGAGGATAGGTGGTTAACGTACCCTCATCCGGGCTATGAAAAAGAGAGGCTAAAGATGTGCAAGGAGCTCATCCAAGTCGCTCAAGCGCTTATGGAACCACCAATTCCAACTGCTCCAAAAATTGAGGTACTAATCCGTGAAAAAATTCAAGAGTTAGAGGGGAGGGGAATTGAAAAGGAAGACCCACCAGATTTTGTAAATGAAACAACATTGAATACGAGGGTGGCATCCAATACGACAGGTGAAATGTATTTGCAAGCACCACTGCCAATTCCGGAAGTGGAAAAACAATGGCCTAAGGAGCTATGGGAATGCGAATCCTCTTCTACATCTCCATGATCACTATATTATGCTATGTTAAGCTCTAAGAAGGATTGTGTGTGAGGGGATTACTTTTTTCTTATATGGCTACTTCTTTGAGTTGGCGTGTAAATAATCCTTGCCGCCCTTGATGTGATGATCCAACAGCCCAAAAAGGATGTCCCTCTCAGATCGGGCACTTTGCCGTTGAGCCCGCCAACTCTCCCATCCTATGTCACTTATAGACAAGCGTAGAGGAAATAGTAGTCTCCCCTCGTCCCTTTTCTAAAAACACCCAAAAGAAAGAAATGACTGTTCTGAAAGCTTGGTCTGACATATGAATGTCAAATCTTTCACAGTCAATTTGTAATTGTATCTCTTTTGGGTGCACACCAAAGGCCATAGGGGGACATGTCGTAAGTTGTATACGTTTGTTTTTTTCAATGACATAGTATGTGGGTACTAGCGTAATAAATCTATAATATAACCCCCACGGGAGTAGGAAAGGAAAAGTAGGAGAGAGAAAGAGTGGGGGAGTGGGAAAATTAATGAGACCTGCACCCTCTCGGATTTGTGTGACTCTGCGTAGTCTTCTCTTTGTGCGCCAAGCAGGTGGCCCCTCTTGGGTTTGCCATTCTAATCCCCTTCCCGTCTCCCCAACCTAGGGCTAAGGAGGAGGAAAATGGAGCTCCATTAGACTCTCAAAAATGGCCTTTCACATCAAGGGCAAGTTGTTATGTTGACTATCTTTGATCATATGGTGCATGTGACTCAGTCAGTAAGCCACTTTGCCTCCAATCTTCGGTTCCAGTCGGGCACTATGTACCTATCTTTGCAAATGCAAAATATTAACCAGTCCACCTATGGGACTCACCTTATAGGATCCTATGCCTCAGTAGCTGGTCTTCATCCTTCAAAATCAATGATGTACATGTGTACTCCCTACCCCTGGCGACTTTTGGCCCCAGTTGATAATGGACAACCTGGTAACATCTTTTGGCTTCCACTACAAGAGGTTGTGTGCTCTTGTGATGCTGTTAGCGACGGAAATACACTGGGTTTTTATAACCCCCGGCGTCGCTAAAACCGTCGCTACGAGCGTCGCTACGAGAGAGTCGCTATAAGCGTCGCTATATAGCGACGCTCATAGAGACGCTCATAGCGACGATTATAGCGACGTTTACACAGAAGACTATAGCGACGCTCATAGCGACGCTACAGAGCCATAAATAGCGACGCTTATAGCGATGACCGAGAGAATTTTTTTTTGGTGGCAGGGCATTGAATGCCGTGCCACCCATCAACCATATTGTACTTGATTCACTTTTTAAAAAAAGTGCAAGGGTAGATAATAGACCCAAAATAGTCACCCACAAGACGCATTGTTTGCAAAATTGACAATTGTACACATCATAGGCAAAATGAATTGATTGGCAAATGTAATAATGACAATTGTACAACATCATAGGCATAAAGAATTGATTGGCAAAAGGAACTACGGTGACAAATGTAATAATATACATGGTTCAAAAAGACGTATAAAATCCGTCTCATGATACATAAGCTATGAGAAACCCTAAACTAATGCTATCTAGCTACGGCGAAACTGACGTCGTCTAGTCAGACGTCTCATCGCGTCCAAGCGGCGTATCTATCGGATTCTGCAAAAAAAGACAATAAGACAGCTTTCAGTAAGTATAAACATATAACGACATTTATAAAACAATACAAAAAATAAAAAAGAGTAAACCCTAATACTAACCATGCCGCTGCGAGAACTGAGAATGTCCATCAGGGCGTTTAAGCCCTTCCTGCCTGCATACTCGCGCTTGTACGGTGTGGGATCACGTCCTGTCATCGACCACTGTCAAAACATACAAAGATTTCATTATGTTAGAATTAAAAAACTCATAAACCCTAAACTATCGAACATAAAGAGCAATGTGAAAACACTTAGAAAATCGGCCTCAAATGATGCCCATCCACCGCTCCCCAAGTGGTGCGAGCTCCCTGCCTCTACTCGCGCTCTGGCTGCATCCTTTTGTTGCTTCCACTTGTCGGGATTCTCGCGCGCTGCTTTCTTCGCATTCTTCCAATCTTCTTTGGCCAGCCAATCTGGCCTGTTCCACCCATTCTTGATTGCTTTTTGCACTTTGGAACGCTTGTGTTTGCAGTATTCGCGCATTCGAATCTTCATCAGGTCTTCATTGAAGCGCTGATCCCGTGTTGGAACGGGAAACTCATCATGAAGTATGCTGCTGACTCTGTTTTTTAAATCACTTGGTACTTCACTCCATTTGTTTAGTATGTAGTGTCTAAACAGCTGAGAGCAAAGACCACGCATGCGCGAGATCACCTTCTTGCAGTCATCATCCATGATGATGCCGCCGCTGATGTCGACGGAGTAAGGCAAGCCCTCTGGCCGGTGACGCGTGAACCTAGGTGTCCCGGCAGGGGTCTCTAGCGGCGTGTCGATGGGGGTACGGACGTCAGGTGTCTCCACCGGCGTCTGGGCCCCGAAGCAAGGAGTGTCGAGTGGGGTGGCTCCTGGCGGAGTAGGTAGAGGTGTGTAGCTTCTAGGAACAGTCAGCCGTGCAAAACCTGGCGTAGATGGCGATGCTGTGGCTGGTGTGGGGGCCGGCAAAGAAGGGGAGGGTAAAGAGCCTCGTCGAACACGAGGCGGTGTGGAGGCATCGGTGGCGGAATCCCCACAACAACCACCACCGCCACCACTAGAGCGCCGGTGTCTAGACGAGTGTGAAGCTCGTCTCGTCGACGCCGAAGCTTCGGAGCGCACCGAATGCTCCGAAAGAGAGGGAGATGCGGATGGAGTAGGAACGCGCGATGATGCGCCAGAGCGATGACGCTCCACGTACCACTGTCTGTGCTGTGGTGACAAAGAAGAAAGAAACTCCTCATCATCCATACCTGCATTAAACACACGAATATTTAAACTTAATATTGAATGAATAGAGTAGACAATGACGCAAAGACCATTAAATACAATGACGTAATGACGCATATAAATACAATGACGCAATGAATTGAGTGATAGAAGAGGTAAGTCGAAAAATCATAATTTTCAATCAAAAGATGTGAGCGCGAGTAGAAAAGAGCGTTATACACCATGGAAGGTACTTAGAGAGCCAGAGCTTTTACAACACGGAGCAAAATTGTTCAAATACAATATTTGTGGCTTTAAGAGATCTCTCTCTCATCCTCGCATAACTTAGCATAACTTCCTATATCTATATAGAGCTCTCCGTTTAAACACATATCCTCTGTTTCATTTTGTAGCTCCTCTGCATGCACCCCATATAGAGTAGTAGCATCTTGATGCTCGTCTGGCACCACCGCAGCGGCTTCTGATTGAGCATATTCTCTGATCTCCTCCATTGATGTCGTTGTGATTGGCACATGGTAGCCTTCATACGTCCTTGCACTACGAGGGGCTACCTCTATGACGTACCACCAGTTTGATGTAGACTTTGTAGGATGAAATATTACCTGCCAGAGCCACATAACTTACATGAGAGCTTTCAAGCACATAACTTGTAAAAGGGGGATGTTAACTATTTACATACTTACTTGTTCACAATGCTCGGGTAGTACGAAAGTGTCTCTTAGGTCAGTCCATTTCTTAGTAGAATCCACCTCAAGAAAACCAGACCCTCCTCTACGCACAGTAGCGTTGCGACCCTCCATGATTATCTTGAACCATTGCACGTCGAACAAGTTGACAAAAAATCATGTGTAATCGATCCTCAAAATCTCTTGCAGTGTGCCGAAGTAAGTGAGTTCCGCCACCACAGGATCTGCATCAGAGGAACGTCGTCGACTAGACTGTTCAAATTTTGCCATGATTCCACAATCTTGAGTAAAACGCTTTTTGTCGATTCGTTCCACCCTAAAATGTTGACCTTTACACCATGCTGCTGTGTATGACTTATACTACAACGAACAAAGATTATGAGTGGCCGTTCAAACGTTTATAAATAAAGTCACTTGCTAGTTGTACATTGCAAACTTACCTTGGTCGTGCAACCCCGAGAGTACTCCCACTCTTCTTCAGTCACTTTGTCACCGCATTGTTGTGCGCCTTTCAATTGGTTGTGCAACCATCTTAAGCTCATGAAGGTTGGTAGGCTCTCCAGAACCGCTGGATAGTGCATCGGTGGTCGTCTTCCCCGTCTCCACTCGATTCGTGCCCTTTGTCGCTCTTGCTTTGCATCCTCATATTGTGAAATCCACTTTTGAATCACTGGATTGTGAAGCATGCAAAATCGGTTGATTTTAGCCTCTAGATCTTCCGTCATCTTCTTCTCAACACCGAGATTGCACATGACAATCCCAGATATGCGCTCATCATCTATGGTTCGCCATAGCGTGTCCCGGGATTTATCAAATCCGTCTAGCCACTCTCCAATGTACACTAGGGACTATGATACCAACCAACCTTCTGCCATGCTACCCTCCGGACGTGCCTTTTGACGCACATATCCCTTAAGCGTTTTCATGAAACGCTCTAAGAAGAACATCCATCTGGAATGAACTGTGCCAGCTATTTCCACCTCATCAACTATGTGAACAAGAAGATGCACCTGAATGGTTAGCATTGTAGTAGGAAAATGTTTCTCAAACATGCACACAAGCAGCATTTAGTTTGGCGAATGGTATGGAGTCTACGTTGATCTCCTTTTGTGAGATCCATTGCACCAGCTTTGCAAGTTTGTAGATTGTGTTACGGATGTCGAGAGACAAACATCCCTCAATGGCAACTGGTAAAATAAACTGTAAAGTATGTGCAGCAATGATATTAAAGTCCACTATGAACGTACCTGACACATTTTATGTCAATCGTGTGACTTCAAACCGGTAAGCTTTCCTTCTTTAGTAAAACATGTTCGGAGCGAGTGCATTACGCCAGTGGGGGTCCGCAAAGATCGAATGGTCTCTTTTACTTTGCGTTCTTGGGCTCCTGTGAAAATCCATGGTGCTTTAGGGAGTTTTATCGATCCATCAGACGCTGTTTGCGGCCAATATTGCTCCATACGATCCACATTTCTAAGGTCAACTCTGGCTCCCAAAGTATCTTTCTTGCCGGTCAGATGGTCCCATAGTAGATTACCCACATTCTTGAATATGTGCATTGGATCGAGCAAGTGATTGATCATGAGTCGGGGCCAGTATGGTAACTCGTACCATAGAGATAGTCTCTTCATCCCTGGAGGCAATCCGTCATCGCACATCTCCTTCTGCTCTAACCATGCTTGTGCAGACATCCTTGGTGGCTCTCTTCCCAAAAAGCCGTCGCGTAACACATGATTCTCTGGAAGATACGTTTGATGACCTTCGTAGATTTGCTTCTTCAGTGAGGGTGCCCTACGTGCATTCAGTCTAGGTCCACATGTGACACATGCTCTGTATCCGCTTGTTTGAAGCCCTGCATGTATACACATGATAATAGATCAACTATGGGAAAAAACAAGATTTACAGTGTCTGAGTGAGGAGTGTCAATAGATCACCTGAGCATTCTGTTAGCCCGGGATAGTCATGCATGGTCCACATTAGAATGCCTCTGATCAAAGCATTCCGTCGTCCTGTGTGTCATATCCACCACCTCTATGCCAATCCACAATTGTTGTAGCTCTTCCAATAGTGGACGAAGATACACATCCATATTCCCCACTTTATATCGCCCTGGCACAATCAAGCTTAGCCATAGGTGCCCCTTCTTCGTAGTCAACCACGGGGGAATGTTGTAGTTGACGATGACAACGGGCCATACACTGTAAGATGTTGATCTTTGACCAAATGGATTTACGCCATCCATAGCCAGGCCTAAGCGCAAATTTCGAGCTTCCCTGGAAAAATCCGACCATGTTCCATCTATATGTTTCCACGCTACGCAATCTGCAGGAATTCGTAGCACACCATCCGAAGATTTATTCTCCTCATGCCATGATGCTAGGGCGGCCATGGACTTACATTCGAAGAAATGCTTGATGCGAGGAAGCAGAGGGAAATGTCGCAAAACCTTTTGTGGAATTTTTGGCCCGTGGAGATCTACTCGATATCTTTCAGAATCACATTTCGGACACTTCTCCATGTCTATGTATTCCCCTCTGAAAAGAATGCAGTCATTAGGACAAGCGTGGATAGAATTGTAATCCATCCCCAAGTTTCACAAAATCTTTCTTGCTTCATCTCGGGAATCTGGCATCACATTGTCAGCTGGTAGTATGTGCTCTTTTAGCAATCTACACAACATAAAAATATGATACAGTCGTGTAAAAATCTATCAGATCATTATACATTTAGAGTTTTATTAAAGTAAACTAATTGTAATAGATCACCTGAAAAGCGCTGTGATGCTAGTGTCACTCCATCCAAACTTTGCCTGCATGTTGAGAAGAACCAGGAGTGCTTTCAATCTAGACATACATGCTCCATTATACAATGGCGTATCGGCTTCACTTTTCATATCATCATAGATAAGCCTTTCTGAATCCATGATCGTCTCGATCATTTCATCAATCTCGGGCTCAAACATTGCCTCGTTGGGAATGTGCTCTGCATGATCATCCCCCGAGCTGTCAGAGGCTACATCTTGTGGCCTCACATATGCTGCTTGACCAAAGCGCCTGCGAACACGTCTATTGGGTTGCAAGATTGCTGCTTGTTGGCCAGCGTCAGAGTCCGACGAGTTATAATTGGCAACAACTCGATCTATAAGAGATGGATCGAACTTGCCAAATTCACGAACGTGCTGCAAAGAAACACGTCTTGTCCGTCGCACAGCATGCTTGCATTGATTACAAGGACATAAGACCCTCGTTGAGAGATAGGTGTTTCGGTTGGACGGTCCCACATCCTCGTTGCTACTCATAATGAGGATAAAAAACTTATAACCTGGACAACAAATTTAATATTCTATTGGCATTCTTCGTCTTATCTCTCTCTCTCTCTCTCTCTCTCTCTCTCTCTCTCTCTCTCTCTCTCTCTACCTCACATTCTCTAGTCATGTCCAATCCCCGCGCACCTCGGTCTAGAGGTGCACGGAGATGAGAACCACCGGGTTATAATCTCGTCTTTATTGGTCAATACCTATATTTGTGGGTACAAGAAATCTACACACCCACGTCTACATGATACTGCATGTAGTGGACAAAACCCCTTTGCCTCTTCTCTAGCTGTAGCACTTCACAGCATCTTAACATCTTTTCACAGTAGATCTTTTCACTGTTCGTCTAACTCTAAACCCTAAACTGTAAGTAATTCTTGCGTGGACTCGATCTAACGTAAATAAGCGTAAATCTAAATAAACGTAAATCTAACTAAAAATAAACCTAAATCTAATTTAACGTAAGTCTACATCTAACCTAATCTTTAACGTCTTTTGGGATAGTTTCCTACGACGTTAAAACTCTCTTCTTCTTGTGTGTGTGTGTGTGTGTGTGTGGGTAAACCTAAATAAACCTAAGTCTAATCTAATATAACATAAATCTAAATCTAACGTAAATTATGTTATATTAAAAACAAAGAACTAAACTAACAGGGATTATAAGAACCTTAAAACTGATTTAACACATAATTTTTCACATAACTCGGCAAGAGTTGGCATTCTCATCACTAAAGATGTGAGAGTTAACTTCCGGCGGTGACGCTGCCTCATCTCCATCCACATCTGACGACAGCAATTGGCCCGTTAGACCGTTCTTGCTCTTGTTACTAACTTTGAAGTTGCTGTTGAATGACTAGAGGTTGTCTAGATGGTCATTGTGTCGGGGATGTAGTGACTCTTGCCGCCCTGAAGATCCACCTTCTTCCCTATCTTCTGAAGACATTTCACCAGTACTTTTGGATCGACGGAGCCCACCATGAGTGAAGGCAGCAATACCCTATATTCCATTGAGGGCTTTCTTCACCCGCTTCATGCAGGCATCGCAGTCTATGGAGACCTAAATCTAATATAATATAACGTAAATCTAAATCTAGCGTAAATAAACGTAAATCTAGTTAAAAATAAACCTAAATCTAATTTAATGTAAGTCTACATATAACCTAATCTTTAACGTCTTTTAAGATAGTTTCCTACGACGTTATAACTCTCTTCTTCTTGTGTGTGTGCGCGTGTGTGGATGTGTGTGCCAATAAAAAGAGATAAATGGTATAACCTTTCTATCACCCATGCCAAGTATGATAGATTGATTATGCCATTTCCCTCTTGAATAATAGGTCTTGAGTTCAACTCCTCGTCGGCTAGATCTCTCTCAATGTGTGCGTTTTTTTGTTTATGCATGTTCTCTCTCTCTTTTCCTCTCTCAATGCGTGCGTTTTTTTGTTTATGCATGCTCTCTCTCTCTTTTTCTCTCTCAATGTGTGTGTGCATTCTTTGTTTATGTATGTGTGTGTGCGTTTTTGTTTTTGTTTGTACTCTCTCTCTCTCTCTCTCTCTCAAAAACACTATGTGTGTGTGTGAGAGAGAGAGAGAGGGAGAGAGAAAGAGGGGAAGGGAACATGAGAATGAGGAGAGGGAAGGAGAAAACCTGGCTCTCCTTCCTCTCCTCGTGTGTGTGTGTGTGTGTGTGGAGAAGAAAAAGAGAGAGAGAGAGAGAGAGAGAGGGAGAGAGAAAGAGGGGAAGGGAACATGAGAATGAGGAGAGGGAAGGAGCATACCTGGCTCTCCTTCTTCTCCTCGTGTGTGTGTGTGTGTGTGTGTGTGTGTGGAGAAGAAAAAGAGAGAGAGAGAGAGAGAGAGAGAGAGAGAGTGAGGGAGAGCATTACCTGCTCCTTGCTTGAGGGCGCCGAAAAACTCAGATCTAAGATCTGAGTTTTTGGGCGCGCTCGGTTATTTTTTTAGCCCAGCTGGCGTCGCTATGAGCGTCGCAAATTTCTTTGTAAATTTACGACGCTCATAGCGACGCCGGGAATTTTTTTTTTGAGCGTCGTTGTGTGAGCGTCGCTAATATGAATAGCCTCTTGTAGTGTTCAAAACCTTGCTCGTTTTTTTGAGTTCTTGCATCAACCAACGAAAATAGAGTTTATGAGGAAAACTATGAATTTGGAAATAATCCTTGAGAAAGAATCTATTGTTCAATGAGGGGATTCCTAGCAAGGGAACACTGAAAATCGGGGCATTGACCATCAGGACTAGTCTATGGTGGACGAATGTCCAATAGATGTAAAAGGGCAAGGAGTGGGGTCACCATTCTTGACCCTAAGTTGGAGCACTGGAAAGCTCATTTGCAAGGAAGGGTAGTCATAGGCTTATGCCATGGTGTGAGACGCTCCCTTGAATCTCTGAAGATCCGGATGGCCCAAACCTAGGGAGACAGAAACATAAAAGTGCATTAAGTACAATACGTTCCCATTAACTATTACCTTTTTTTGAGAAGATGCAAGTATTGCCCTGCGTATTGTAAGTCAGGGGCAATGGATTATTAGGGACCCTCCTCTAACATTGTTCATATGGTACAAGGGTTTCAATCCAAAAGGCTGTAAACTCACACTGCTCCTTCTCCATTAAGCTCTCTAGAGAGGATCTACTTCCCTCTCAAGCTTTGTAACATTATCTTCCCCATTAAGCCAACAAGTAGATGGAGAAGTATAGCAGTAAGTGGCATCCTTCGTCTTTGTGTACCATCAAGAAGCTTGCTCTTTATAAAGCTGATAGCATGGATGTGCAATGTCTAATCATAAGTGTTTGTTTGCAGGTTGTGCCACTATTCCCCATGGCATCATCAAGTACTCGACGACGTAGGGAGTGTCATTGACTCCATTTCATGCAGCAATGTACAAGATGACAGTGGTGGATGTTGGGTGACGATGAAGTTCAAACGATTGATGTGGGTGACAATGCAGCCCAGCTCAAGAGGTGTACACAAGGTCTCAAGGAGACACATGGCTTTTCAAGCACACCATTGGAAGAGAAGGATCATGGAGTTCAAGCAAACCCATGACGGCAAGTGACTTGCAAAGGTGCAACATGTGTATGTTGCTTCACAACTGAAGCTAGAGACAGCAGTGGCTCCATCGAGGTTTCCTTCAAATTTAATTTCACTCCTCTGTCAAGTTTTTAATCTGTATATTTTGTATTTCTACCGCTATATATTGCTTTGATGTCTATAAGGTTTTCATTGCTTGTTCATGTTTGCAGATGTTTTCCCATCCAATTTTGTAGAGTGGGAGCCAACAGAGTCCTTCACAAGAACTTTTGAGGCCATCCACGTTGACCTTGGCAAGTTGTTCTATGCTGTTTGTTCATCCATAGAGCTTGTCTCACGAGACTTTTTATTTAATAGTCATACTTATGTAACGCCTAGGCAAATTGGGTATGGTAATCTTTCTTTGGTTCATCCACCAACCTTCCAGAGTATGGAATGGCCTAAGCCAAATAGTGCCTTGATCACATCAACCAAAAGGAGGATTGAGGCCGATGTGCATTTAGCAATGAAGTGCACCTATGGTTCCCACAAAGCTTCCCTAACTTGGTTTATGTCCCTTCATGTGTTTGTGTTTATCTTTCAACTGCAGAGTGTTCACACAGGACACGAACAACGTGAACTTGCAAAGGGGGAAGTGCGATCAATGGCTTCCTTGCAATTGGATGGGAGGCTAAGGTGGTCAACCACCAGGGAGATACAATCAAGTGATCTATAGTTGCTGCGAATGTGGTGTGCAGATACCATATTGTGAAGAAAATCTTTTCAATTGTCTTTCCCTATAGAAGATGGAAGATGACATAGGGAGAATGGGAGGCACTAGACTCTAATGTTGTTTCTAGAGAATCAATTAATCTGCAAATATGCCTCCATGACAATGTAGTACATGACATCTCGGTGAATAACGACTGGAATCTTAGTCACCTTCACAAGTATTTTAATCTTAGATATACCTTGCCTAATCAATATGTTTTTGTAAAAAAGTTGTTATTTCCAGAAAAGAGAAGAGCTTTCTGTGTGAAAACATTGCATTTCTACGATGTACTAATGTAAAAGCTTGTAATTGAAGCGATTTCTCTCCCATTAATACATATGGTGTTTTGAATCTCTTTTTCATTTTAATTTGTTCAAGATTTTGATTAAAATGTGCAAGTTTTTAAATTTGGAGCGTGAATACTTTCAATGTTTGTGTCCTTCAATGGCTTGTCACATGATTTTGTTTATAATTATACTATTTTGAGTTAATTTGACGTTACTTTTAAGTGTTTTTAAAAAGTGGCATTGTGTATAAAAGTGACTTTCTAGGTTTAAACTTCATTTCTCACATTCAAAAAACACTAGCTTTAAGCTCTCTTCCCATCTTCTTCGCGAACAGACCTATGGCAACATCTTCTGATGCACTTATCACACAACTACAAAAGATAGGACTTGCAGACCGTGCACATGAACTAGTCAGTGTGTTTGAGGGGACAATTGACATGCATGCCATTGCTAACCTTCATGTAGAGGGATTCCAAAGTTTTCTTGACTACATGATGGAGCACATGGAAGAATATGGAATAGTCTTAGAGGGATCCGACATGGCATGGTTGCTAGTGGATTTTCTCAAACACCTCTATGCGGCCGACAAAATTTTTTGCTATTGCTTGTTGAGGTTTATTAAAGGGCTTACTGAGCAGGACTACAAGATAGAGGATGAGGATGACCTCATAGACTTGGGCATGGAGTGCATAGGTACCCAGTTCATCTCTTGGGACATGGTTCTGGTCTTGCTTGTGCTTGAGGGCATGGAGAAGGGAAAATCAAAGGAAAAGGCCAAAGAAAAGCCTCCTATGACCATTGTGGAGGAATCAAATGAAGTTATTGAAGAGGTTGATGAGTAGGCTAAAGCATCTATGGCACTCGTCCTCCTGCAAGATCCCATCTCCACTAGGGAGGAAGATCGGATGATAGAGGGAGACGAGGTGCTGGAGGATGTTCCTGACCTCCAAATTCTCACTTTGCATGCAGTGGTGGTGGATGGTTGTCTCTTTTTGTTCCTTGATTACATTGCAAAGACACTAGGACTCAGAGAAGATGAGTCGCTCTCAGTGCTTGCTATCTATGCAGGCATGAAAGATCCCAATGGAAAGCAAGAGAAGGTCAACTTTTAATTTGACTTTGAAGACCAAGGTCTCCCAACAAGCCTCTCTTTCCTCCCTAGTGAAAACAAATAGAATATGGTACAAACCGTGGAAAATACACTTATAGAAACTCAAATCATGTGCCTCATTTTATGAAAGCATCCTGGAAAGTGCTTTTCGTCCACACAAACCATTGATCACTATGGGTGGAGAAGATCACTCTAGCATTGACCTTACAAGGAAAACTCTTGAAGAGATGGATGAAGAAACTGGGGTAAGCACATTTTAACCTTGTAGTCTATTGTACCTTATAGCAAGTCTTGAAGTTGTTTAAAATGTTTTGCAAATCGCATACCATGTTGATAAGTTTGCAATACGTATTGGAGGTTTACACAATGTCCCTATGGGTAGAGATAGCTCCATGTGGCACTACCTTGGCCATCTGGCCATCCATTCTTTGAGTTTCTCACAAAGGTTCTCCAAGCATGGTTCTGTGGAGCTGCTTACGTGCAAAGCATTAAGTGCCATCCTTGCTGAAGATTCACTTACCCTTAATGCTCACTAGTGTATCTTGGTGGACTGGGAGGCGGCATTGTATGCCTTTACAGGAAAGCACCCTGGGTCAATCCTCTCCCATTGTGTTTTAAGCTTAGGTCAAGGGGTGACAAACCCAGAGGATATTGTAAAAACCCTTGGTGTCAAGTCTGCCATTCACCATATACCTATAGATGTAGTATACAAGAAAATCAACCAGCCATGATGTAATATCCAAAGCAATATACAATAATTTTGTCTTTGTATTTTTTTGTCACTTCTTGTACTTTATTTTTCTATTGAAAATATTGGCCAATAATTTCTTTTCTTGCAACGTGTTCACACCTCCTCGACCATCCAGACGTGGGACACCTATCGGTGAACATTTTGCAAAACGTAGCCATTTCGAGTTCGTAGGGAGGCTGTGGGACTGTCAAATTGCACGACGAAGCCTGATGGTGCAGCCAGGTCAAAAATGGCCCATGCACGCTATGGGAAGAGGGCCTTTTTTTGGCCCATGTGGCGCCGTCGAGCTTCATCGTACAATTTGGCAGTCCCACGGCCTATCTGCACACCCAAAATGGCTCAGTTTCGCAAAATGTTCACCGGTAGGCGTCCCATGTCCGGCGGGTGCTTGGCTGGTCGAGGAGATGAAATCTAACAACTTGATTAATTCAAATACTTCAACAACAGAAAGTACACAATTAACTATTACAATTACACCGAATGGTAGAAAATCGACTCATTCATATTATATGGAAAGATTACAAATCTCATAAACAGAGATTACATGGGGAAACTAATTCTTGTGGAGGCACCCTTAATTTCTCAAATTGATTGCTAGAGCTAGATCTGTATTTTCTGGAGTAACTCGCTTAGCATGCACCATACAAGATACGCCATCTTGGAACAATTTCACCAAAATGTCCTCGACGGCATCCTTTAAGGCCAATAGAGCTGCACACTAGATACGTGTAACAAAATCTTAATATTTGTCCATTATTTCTCTCACCACCCGAGAGAAAGCTGCCTTTGGTAGTGTTGGCTCGGTGCTCTTCTGATATTTTCGGATCTCGCATAAAGCAACCATGTCTGGCTTCAATCGTTGTTTCTTCTATGCTGTTGGCGGTGGTGGAGGAGCCGCTTGTCTGGCCCATTGAGGAGGGTCATTTTTGTACTTTTTCCTCCTCTTCTCTTGGGCTTGTTGCTCTTCAAGTGTGTGCTTGTCCTTTTCCTTTTTCGCACATTGTTTTTCTCTCTGAGGAATTTTTGAAGGTCTTGAGCTCCCATCCTTTGCTTGTTGGGCGGCCTGAGATCTATCCTCTTCCACTCTCCTCTCTGCCTCTGCTCATGCTTGTAAATTAGCCAAGTGGGCTTTCTTAGCCTCAGCTCTCTACCATTCTTCTTGCTCTCTCTACCTTCTTTGTTCTTCATTCAATCTTTGTGCTTCTCTATCAGATGCTTGTTTCTTTTTTATCTCTTTCATTCTCTTCCTCCTCTTGGCATCTCGTGCTTCTGGACAAGATCACCTAGTATTGCTTTGATCACCCTTTGTTTGACCCATGGGGAGAATTTTTGCGGCGTAGTAGCGGTTACTTGAGCTCCAGGTGCTGCCATTGCTTGAGCTCTAGGTCTTGTTTCTTGCATGGGTCTATTTAGAGCTACGATTGGTCCAAGGTCCGACAGAGGTGTGTGATTCACATGATGTAGTGGTTGGAGATGACTAAATTTTTTTTGCATGGTAATCTGATTCTCTTGAGTCAAAGGTTGGGGAGGGGTTGGGTGTTCGGAGCTGGTTAATGTGTTGGGTTATGCACTTGTGGTTGAGGATGTGGATTTGAAGGGTTCTTGTGTATCGTCTATGTTGTGCAAGATATGAGTGCGTTTACGTTTGGGCTCAAGAGGGTCTTCTAAAATTTTCAAACAAGAAATGAACTTCAAGTTGTGAGTTTTGACTTATATAGTACTTAAAGTTTTTTCTTTAAAACTACAAACTCAATAACATCACTCAAAATTAAAAAAGACTCCAAAATAGACCAAACTTGATCCATGGGACTAATAATCGTGGCCTTAACAAATCACTTTGCATGACAATGCACGTTTACAATAGAAATAATTAGTGTCAAAAAAAAATTAAATTTCCATCCATTGCCTGCCATCATGCCGCCTAGTCTCCAACCAGCGCTAGAATCGATCTTTTGCACTCGAAGCATGATATGATTGTGATCACCTCAAACTAACCACTTTCCCTATTATACATTTCAAACTCCTTTGTTCTCTAGTCTTCTTTCTCTCTCTCCCTGCTAAAACTCTGTAGAACCAATTGAACATCTCGCGAAGGGAATTGCTCTTTTTTCTTCCACACCTCCATGTCATGTATTTTCAAAATACAATGCGTTTTCTTGATAGTGTGAGCGCTCCATTCCTTGGCTTCTCCAGATGCCTAATGAGCCATAAGTGTCAAGAAAAAATACACTATGTGCAAAAGAACGTGTTGAAAAAAAAACCAAACTTTAGTTTCGCATATAGATGTATTTTGATTGTTGCAAAAATCAAATGTTCAACACACCATGTAATGTGTTATATGTGTCTCCCCCAAGCATCCACCATTTGTGCTATAAAACTATTGATTACAAACTCCCTTCTTGTGTCAACCCATAAAATCTTATCATTGACTCTTGGAGCTTCAACAAGTCAACATACATATTGTTGAACTCATTGTAGCGAAAGAGTTTTTTGTCTTCTAATGGCATGTCATCCTCTAGATACTGAAATCTCCCAACAAGCTTGCAACATCATTATTGGCACACTTTTTTGCAACACTGACACTGTAAGGCATTGGCAGAAACCTAAACAAACCTTTTGTTCGATGACCAAGTGTGACACTTCTATAAAAATCTTCATAGGCCTTGAAATTTATTCCTACGCTGTCCCACACCTCCAGCATCTCTTGAGCCCAGACAATGCTCTTTAGCTCACGGAAATACTTCTACCGCAAAACATTACCAATGTCAACATTGGATGCATCATCTAGTAGCTCAAATAACTAACTCCTTTACCTTGATGATATGTTGTAGCAGAGCACGTCCTGTGGTTTGAGCATCGGAATCGATTCCCATCATCATTCGAGCCAAGATTTTGCATATTGAATTAGTGTTACACCAACCTGTAGAACATGTAGGAAATCAGAATCTTGCATCCGTATTCTTATTGAGTTTGACGGACACGTATGATGAATAGGCAGCAAAGAGATGTTTACTTGCTTCCCTTTCATTGACAAAAGCTAAATACAATCTCCAGCAATAGCCAAACAGTCCGTCTCTTCCATATCCAATAAAACGAAGAAGCTCAGTGACATTACGGAAGTAGCATTAGATTCAATGTGCCAAGGCGCACAGTAGCGTACTCTTTCTCCAAATTATCATTTAATTCATATTGTTTTGGCCTATTAGTAATGTCTTGCAGTGGAGGGTGATTGAATAACATGTTTGTTAGCTAAGCAAGCAAATAAGAGAGAGAATGTGTAATGGTGACTGCTGTGCAAGCAGGAAAAGTTGGTTATGGAGGGAAAAAGTGGACAGTACTCAGAGATAGTAGAAAATGATTATGTTATGTTGTGGAGGGAGGAAAGAGAGGGAGTGTAGCTCAATTTTCTTTGAATTCAAATGTTGATCATGAGAGCTTTAGAGAGAGAAAGAGAGAGAGAGAGAGAGAGAGAGGGAGGGAGACGGAGAAGCATGTGTGTGTGTGTGTGTGTGAGAGAGAGAGAGAGAGAGAGAGAGAGAGAGAGAGAGAGATAGACATTAAAGGAAGAGAGTGGGAGAGAGATTAAATCTGCAACCTTGGAGGATTTGCACTTTTTGTCAAATGTAGACAACATAGAATGTCCTCTTGAATGATTGGGAGGTGGAAGTGACAAGAGAGAAAAGGGGGGAAAGAGAAATATTTGGCTCACATTTTAGAGAGAGAATGCAATGAGAGAATATGCAAAATCTGCTTTTTGACAACGGGAGCTGAAAAGTGCTTTTTTTAATGAGAACTAATTGAGAGAGAGTATTTTATATGTTAGAGAGAGAGGAGAGAGATGAGAAAAAGACATTTTGAAATTCAGTTACCCACCTCTCTTTTGGGTTAAAATAGCCTATTTTCAAATACAAAATATACAAATTGTATTTTTAAAAATTTGAGCATAGGCCTTTTTGCCCTCTGTTTTAAGCTTGGTCAAACTTGGATTAAGCTTTAAGCATTTCCTTAAACTGCCAAATAAAGAGTCCCTCCTATACCCCATTCCCTTCCTACTGCACACACCTTTCGTTAAGGTTGTTATTACTTATCCTCTTAACAAGTTTATGTACAAAACATTTTGTTGGCCACTAAAAAATATTCGAGATATTGTGCTATAGTGGTCATTTATTTAACGGAGTGACCAACACTTGGGACTTGCCATAATACAAAAAAGTTGGTGCTTGTATTGTAGTTCCATGAGACTCATATCTCCACATGTGGAATATGTCTCAGGTAGAGAGACTAGGTATATAGTCATCTCTTAAAGACATAAAAGTACTTAGAGCTCGGGGGATTCACCATGGAAAACTT
Organism: Adiantum capillus-veneris; assembly: GCF_014529385.1. Classification (NCBI taxonomy): domain Eukaryota; kingdom Viridiplantae; phylum Streptophyta; class Polypodiopsida; order Polypodiales; family Pteridaceae; genus Adiantum; species Adiantum capillus-veneris. Next base: position 51,424,708 of record NC_140948.1, on the reverse strand, counting down.
ATCGCACCACGTAAGTGCAGATGAGGGGGGTTGTTTTACAAGTTACATAAGCATATAAGTTAGGGGAAGGCCCCAATAATTTACTCCCAAGCTTTAAAATAAGGGAGGGGGTATCATATTAATGTTGGGGAGGGGACTGACCCGGGTTGATTACTTGTAATGATTGGTCACTAGTGTGTACTAGAACTCGAATGAATTTTGGGAAAGTTTTTTGTCAGGCCACACATCAAATTTTGCATCAAGGCGATCATAGATAAGGGCTGATTTGGAGTAGGTCGAGTAGGTCAAGGGCTGATTTACACCAGCTTTGTATGGGTCAGAATTGCATGAATAGCCAGAGTGCAAGCTTATTGGGCACATAGTTTGAAAGTCAAACTAAGACACATTGAGGGTACATGTAGTTATCAATAGAAGTGGTTCCTTAGTACGTTGCCAGTCACTATGCTATACACTCTTTGACTAGTTTTACTCAATAAGATCATGTGAGACCTAAATTTTATATGTAAGATAGGGTATGATAGTCTTCTTCATTGATTATCGTATAAGCATAGAAAGGGGGGTCATATTCCCTAATATGACTCATATATAGGGGTTTTATCAAAATTGTCCACTCGCAGCTGGCATCCCATTTTTATATAGAGTGGATCCCCGGGGTGTGGAGCCATTACGACAACATTCTCAGTTGGAGTGAGAGGGATCCTAATATACATAAACTCCATACTCATTTTGGTAGATGTTGAATGACATGTGTTCCTAGACCTTTGTAGTGTCTCCATAATGAGCACGACCATGTACCAATGAATTCTCACTTTGGCTCAGATAAGTCATTGCCAAACACTAGGGCCCATACACCTAGTGTGCTTGCTTTGGCAAAAACTCATGCTAGCCTGTAGAATTTCAATAATTAGCGAACAAATTTCTTGTGTATAAATATAGTTTCTACAAACAACCCTTGATTTGACAATATTGTCAAGAATACTTGATAGCATTGTTGACCTTTAGTTGCTAGTGGCTAGCTATACAAATGTATAGGTCCTGGCAAGTAGTCAGGATCCAAACACTATCTAAGTAGTGAAAAGAATTCTAGTTTCCTTTGGCTCATAGCCATTACTAGAGAATATTCAACTTTTTCATACAAATAGAATGGCTGCATTGTAGTGTCTTTTACAATTTCATAGAGACAAGCCCTAGAAAAATCATTACTCATGTATTGGAGAGAATCTATCATCAAAACCCAAGAATGGTTTCAGCAGCCAAAAATTATGACCTTAATCACATAAGGATGTGAACATAGCATTGGTAAATACCCTTGTAAATAACCATGGCATGTGACAAAGAGCAAGCCATGCTTATACTAGGTCTACAAATAATCGTAATGACTAGAGTCATTTTGGTGTCCCATACCACCAAAATAGAACCAAATTAGCTATAACCCTGGGGGATTCACTCTATATAAAAACGGGACGCCATGTGCGAGCGGAAAACTTTGATAAAACCCCTATATATGACTTATATTAGGGAATATGACCCCCTTGCTACGCCTATATACGACTTATATTAGGGAATATGACCCCCTATCTTACATATAAATTTTAGGTCTCATATGATCTAACTGAATAAATGTAGTCAAAGAGTATGTAGCATAGTGACTGGCAACTTACTAAGGAACCACTTCTATTAATAACTAGATGTACTCTCAATGTGTCTTAGATTGACTTTTAAATTATGTGCCGAATCAACCTCCACTCTAGCTACTTGCCCAATTCTGACCCATCCAAAGATGGTATATATCAACACTTTACCTGCTCCAAATCAACCCTTATCTATGACCGGCTTGATAAAAAATTGAATGTGTGACCTGATAAAAACTTCCCCAAAATTCATCCGAGTTCTAGTGCACACTAGTGACCAATCGTTACAAGTAATCAACCCCGGCCAGTCCCCCCTCCCTCCCCCCCGCCCCCATAGGTACGATACCCCCCTCCCTTATTTTTAAGCTTCGGAGATAAATTATTGGGGGCCTGTCCCTAACTTATATGCTTATGTAAATTGTAAAAAAACCCCCCTCCCTTACACTTACATGGTGCGGTAAGTTTTCCATGGTGAATCCCCCGGGGCTATAACAAGGATAATTGTACCTTTCTAGTATGCTTACCCTATAGGCATTACTCCTACTATGGGGTCACTATGTTTGACCATGTCAAAAGAATAATAGACTTGGTGATGAAGTCTCCACAAGAGAAGCATCAACTATATGAGACTACTGGATATGTAGAGGTTATCAGACATTTAGCATCCTTTACATCTACTCAAGAAGAATGCACACCTTTGTTTATTGATAGGTTCATCTTGTGAACTATTGAATGTGACCCCATACATGTCCACATTGTGTATGCATCCTATGTATGGCTTCCTTCGCATGCATACGCACGGACTCTTTGTTGTCAACAGAGGAATACTATAGCCATTCTTCCTATAGTTTGCTCCTTAAATAATTTCCATGGTCATGCACACTATGCAGCATAAAAATTAGCATTGTAATCCACCATTATGGCCAAGCCTTGTTGCCTTTGTCTAGGTTTCTTGGATGTCCCAAACTTTCCTTGAAATTATTGAACCCATGTTGTACAAGATTTTCTCTGCAAAAAATCTTGTAATGGTGCAAGCTCAAAGCTTGCTCTGGCTCATGCACACTATACAAATCAATAACATGTATTGTTTGCATAATCTACCATAATGGTCACTCCCACATACATGGATTCCATGGAGTTAAGTTGCATACAGAGTTCATCAAAGACCTTGACCGTTAAGCAATGGAAAATAAGGAGCCATCCTCCATGTATCCATTGCCAAGAATTCCCCATTGGTTTGGTTAGATCTCCTAGACACTTGCACTCGTGTGCATGGCTTGTGTGGATGCTCACACTATCTTGTCATGTGAGAAACTAAGAGGTGCATAAAGCATAAGAAATATGACTCACAACCTAGCTTCGTGTCAAACAAGCCGTGCTTGTTGAACCTTGTTTGTGCCCTACACTAGTGCATCCAACACAATCAAGTAACTCTATGCATGCATCTTGCAAGCCACGAACATGCCATGATGTGGTGCATACATTGATGCATCCATAACTCAAATTGTGTCTATTTCCACAAGAAATCATGATCATATTGTGCACGAAATCTGGACAAAACTAACGCCAAAAAGATTCCACATTCTATGCATGTGATGATAGAATAGTTTGTGTACTCAACACTAGCAACTCAAATTGTGTCTATTGCCACAAGAAATCATTATCAAATCATGCACAGAATCTGGACAAAACTAATGCCAAAAAAATTCCACATGCTATGCATGTGATGATAGAATAGTTTGTGTACTCAACACTAGCAACCATATGCATAGCTTGGGTACACATTAAAGAGCCTTGCTCAATGCTCCCATAGATCCATGTACTCATGAGAACTTGTACAAAGGTACTCAAGTGTGATATATCAAATGTTTTCCCATCTTTACAACCATGTATAGATAAGTGTTTATGAGTGGAATTTTCTCTATAATCAAAACACGTCTTCATCTTCAGTAGTTTCAAAGTGACACCCAAAATATCCTTAATGGTAAGACTCTTGCTAAGTTGCTTTTTCGATTTTGTCCTTGCTCTTTTCTACCATATTGAAGCCGCAAACCAACAACCACTCTCCATCAATAGGAGTATCTCTAAGATGCATCCATAGTTTAGCTCTATCTATTGCATTGCAAGGGCCGTACACATTCACAATGGTGAAGGGATGCCCTTCCCATTTGATTCTAATCCCTAGGATTCTGCCAGAGGGGTGGTTCAGAACCAGCTTCGGCACCAATTCCCTGTCCACAATACTGAGGACGCCACTGAAGCCATTACTTCCTTCTCCATAGAATACAGGTTTCTTTACTAGAGCCTGCTTTCTCTTGTTATGAGCATCCAAGTGGTGTTCATGGATGGACCAACAATTGACTGCCTTTTCCTTTTTTATCTCCTCCCAGAAAAGGATACTCTTCTTTCGGGTCTTCAACCCCTTTATGCTCCAAGATTGTATAGTGAGAGACTCCATCGTTAATGAGGGGCTCATTGGGATAGAGGAACGAATTCTTCAGCATCCAAATCGTGCCCACACCCGCTCTCCTTGGTCTCGGGAGAATCCGGGGCTTTCAAGTGAGGGGATTTCTTTTCTTGCAGTGCTGCAAATGGATTGTGAAGTGGGATAGTGTACCTCCCTCCTTGCAAGGGGGTGGGGGATGGAGAAGATCCTTTCACCTCAAGTGCTCTCACGACTTCGAGCACTTTGGAGTCTCTTGCCACTGCCTTCACCCTTTTGGCTCTTTTCAGACCAGGGACTCGAACAGCTGTCGCCATTGTGACCGTCATAAATTTTAGGGTAGCAATAGGAGTAATGATTACATTATCCTTGCATGAGCCCTCGGGGATTCGTTGTATGGGAATCGATTTCTCCTCAATATTTTCATGCATCTTTATATCCATTTTGTTGCATACCATATCTTCTTTATCCTTCTCTGCATTTTCCCCTTCGTTACTACCTCCTTGCTTATCCAACCCTTCCATTGGGTTTTCCTTTTCATTGGGGACCTGTGTTGCTAGAGCTGTAAAACCATTAGCCTTCATGGGGCAATCCTTGGCAAAGTGTCCTAGGTTGAAATCAAGGGATGGTGGTACAAAATTGGTTGTCCTTGACACCACCTAGGCTTGGTGGGTGTGGTAAGGAGAATCAGACCCAAGTAAAAGATGCAAAATTGAACAAAAAAGAGAAAAAATAAAATCAATTTCTTGGAGGCTTTATAATTTACTCTACTTTATTATTTTTTTTCGAAACGGGTTATAACAGATAAACGACGTGGGTGCAAGAAGTGGGGAAGGAGATTCAGCTAGCTCTCTCTCTCTCTCTCTCTCTCTCTCTCTCTCTCTCTCTCTCACTCTCACACACACATTCTCTATTTTGTTCTCTGTGGAGCACCTACCCTTCCCACCCACCCTCTCTCTCTCTCTCTCTCTCTCTCTCTCTCTCTCTCTCTCTCTCTCTCTCTCTCTCTCTCTCTCTCTCTCTCTCTCTCTCTCTCTCTCTCTCTCTCTCTCTCTCTCTCTCTCTCTCTCTCTCTCTTTCTCTCTCTCTCTCTCTCTCCCACCATACAGCCATGGCAGCTCAGGCTAGTACCATATCTTCAGAGATGATGATGGATACTGAGCGTGATTCCTTCACCTATCTCGAGTCAGGGGTACCCGCATCTATAAAGGGTGCTATGATGGAAACCACGAGCATTCATGAACCTGTCAGCAACCAAGTATTTTTGTGGGACTATTGGGCACAAAAGAAGCGTGAGCAATGACACAAGGAGCGCAACCCTGCTAAGAGAGCTGAACTTGCTACAACCAGATCAAGGAACAATATATGCAAAGCCATGGCTAGATGTTGGCATCGGCAGACCCAAGGACTAACAACACTAGAACAACAAGAAATTCAAGAGCAGCTCATGCATCATCATCCATTTTCCAAGTTAAGGAGTTCGGATGTGCAATCGAGTCTTCTTTCCGGCGTTCGCAACACATTGACTCAGTTGAAAGTGCCCCACTCTTCAACTGAGCTTTTTGTGAAGAGAACCTCTTTGACGATGATACTGAACAATGGTGATCAGAGCATAACCACTGTGAACCAGTCCAAAATTGTTGCGGCCTTGGGTGTTCATCGACGTAATATAGTGGCAGCAAGCAGTTGGCTGGGAATGAAAGATGAGGATGAAGTGTTGCCACTTAGTGCTTGTCACAGACAGTTGCCTCTGCATACAAGTATCACAATCGAAACTAGAGATTTGGTGGCCACTTTTGGGAAATCCGAGACAAGAGTTTCTCCTAACAAAATGGATATCTATAAACAAGATCGAGGCAAAATGTGTCATCAAACATCCCATACATCTTCTAGATGATTCTCAGGTAATATGTGTTGCCCACATTGTAATCCTTGCTCGCCTTTTTACTCTTGGATTAACACAGAATACCACAACTTGTTAGCCAACAATCATTGTACGAATACTCAGCTCCATAGTACCATTTCTAGCATGCCAAAATTTGACCAATTCCCAGCATGCCAAACCTGGTATCATTCTGGTACCAATTCCTACCTCAGTAGTACCCAATTTGAAGCTTCTCTAGAGTCTGAATAGTACCAAACAGATGCATAGTACCATTGTTTGGTAGAAATGCTCCAAAGTAAAGATGCACAGTCCCAATTAGGTACTTTTTTGTATCTAGAAAGTTGTTATTTTGGAACTATGGATCCATTTTGTAGCTTTGCAGTATCAAAAAAGTACCCAAATTGGTACTAGGTTTCCAAATTGGTACTATGCAGGGTACAAACATGTACCCACTTTGGCACTAGGGATCTTGTTTGATACTGTGAATTTAGGTCGGTACTATGCAATGTACAGAATTTGGTACTAGGGATACTGTTTGATAATATGAATTCAGGATGGTAATATGCAATGTACAGGATTTGGTACTAGGGATCCTTTTTGGTACTATGAATTCAAGCTAGTACTATGCAATGTACATGATTTGGTACTAGGGATTCTTTTTGGTACTATGAATTCAAGCTAGTACTATGCAATGTACAAGATTTGGTGCTAGGGATCCTTTTTGGTACGATGAATTCAAGCTAGTACTATGCAATGTACAATATTTGGTACTAATGATCCTTTTGGGTACTATGAATTTAGGCTGGTACCATGCAATGTAGAGAATTTGGTACTGGGGATCATGTTTGGTACTATGAATTCAGGCTGGTACCATGCAATGTACAGAATTTGGTATTAGGGATCCTGTTTGGTACTAGGTTTGGTACTATGAATTGAGGATGGTACCATGCAACGTACAGAATTTGGTACTAGAGATCCTGCTTGGTACTATGAACTCAGGCTAGTACCATGCAATGTACGAAACTTGGTACTAGGGATCCTGTTTGGTACTCTGAATTTAGGCTGGTACCATGCAATGTACAGAATTTGGTAGTAGGGACCCTGTTTTGTACTATGGATTCGGTTGGTACTATGCAATGTACATAATTTGGTACTATGGACCCTGCTTGGTCCTATGAATACATGCTGGTTCTATGCAATGTACAAAAATGTACCCACTTTGGTTATATGAATCCAATTTGGTACTATCAATCCAGTTTGGTGCTTTTCTGCACTTAATTTGGTACTATAGCCTGAAATCTGGCAATACAGTGTCAAATTTGGTAATACAGTGCCAAATTTGGTATTTTAGAATGAGTTGGTGGTTTACATTGTTAATTTTGGTACTGTAAACTACTTTGGTGCTTTGCTGTTTTATAGTAATATTCTAAGCTCTAATGTGGATCAAATTTTGTATATAGGTGGAGCTCTCCAGAAGATTCAAACGCACGTATCCTACGGTGGAGTTGTCACTTTTAGGTCCTTTGAGACACTCAAGCCATTCTTTGTCCAAAAATTAAAGGAGCACTATACTTGCTGCTGTATTTACCATATCCAGATGGTATACTTCAGGGATGATTTCAATCAAATGCGCTAGAACAAGTTTGGGCATCACGCAAAGGAATATCCATGTATATGCTCCATTTGTGGTACACAGTGTGAAGTTGGTGAGTGTTCTACAAACCAGGAAGTTTTTTAGCACATAAGAATCTTGCTAGATTTTATCTTGTGCCCTCGCCCTAAGGATCATGAATATCATGCACATAGATGCTTGCTGGGAGAGTGCCCTAGATGTGGTGTAAGGAAGTTGTCATTTTGCCCAGACAAGATTGCAGCAGATAGCAGGGAGGTGATTGTTAAGATATTTAAGGATGTGGGAATTGGACAGGTTAATGCTGAAGGAAACAAGAAGAAGAGAAAGGAGTTAGTCGTGGAAAGGATGAAAAGTGCAACTTTCATTCATCTTTTTTGAGATCATCTGAAAAGCTTTGTCAAGCACAACTTTGTTTTTAGGTGGCAGGCCCAGCAATTTAAAGACTGCTTGCTAAAGTTTCCAAGCAACGCTGTGGTTTCTGTTGTTGATTTTGCAGAGAATTATAGCTTTAAATTGCAGAATGAGATTCAGTCCATGCATTGGTGGTCAACACAGGTCACAATACTGGTGCACATCTCTTATATCAGAAATTCAGTAGGAGCCATTGAGAAGACTCTGCATTTACATATCAGACAATAAGCTTCATGACACGCTCTTTGTTCAGCATTGTTTTCTCTTGCATGACAGTTGGATGAAACAACAAGGACAGTGTTTCCGTTATCATTGGGTTTGGTCAGATGGTTCCGCTTCACAGTTCAAGGCACGACGACCATACTATTTTGTAGCCAGGTATTATCAGTTTTGCATATGATGCACAACTTCTCTGCTTCAGGACATGGAAAAGGAGAGCATGATGGTGCATATGCTATTATCAGGAGAACCTTGACGCATGAGGAGCTAAAGCCCAATGGCTGGCCCATGAAGTGTGCAGCTGATGTGGTCAATTTTCTAAACGCGAGGTTTAACACAGCAAGGGAAGGTGGGGGTGCCAGTTCAAGAAGGGTCTTCTGGTTGGTTTCATCGAATGATGTGTTGTGTTCGCCACTATGGGACTACAAACCAATTGCAGGGTCTCGCTCATTCCATTGTGTTGACGGCTACTCAACACACAATCAATGTGATGTGCGTTTTCAGATGTTGATCCTTGTGTGCATGGGAAATGGAGGAGATGCAATAATAAACAGCGCACTGAAGAATGGAAATATCTCTCCATTCAGCCATTGACAGAGTCTGTACAAGTAGGTAGTGATGAGGACGAGGATGATGAGGAGAACTACAATGATTTGCTTTCCTCCCAAGTGAGTGTGGATTTAACCATGCCTATGTATGAAGGAGACCCTAAGGTGCTGAGCCAATTACTGTCCATTGGGGATAACTTTGCAGTGAAAGCAGCCGAAGAAAAAGAGGACTTCTACCTTCTAAAGTGCACCAAAACCATGTACCAGGCACCAAGAGTACTGAAGGACCTTTGGCATAACAAGATCGTAAAGGGTGGAATTCTGGTTGAGGGTTTGTACTATGCCGGGAAAAGTTGATACTTATACCCTATTGAATGAGAAACCCAGCGGTCATGATCTACTCCCATCTTGTTAGAGCCATACGGTTCCCCATGGAGGTCAAACCGGGCCTGCATAACCATTTTAAACTATCCTCAGAGATATATGAAAATATCTACAACAGTATGCCATATGACGAAGAGAGTGACCACAAGGGGAGCCATACAGCGTAGACCCCAACTACAAGCCTATCCACTGGAACCAACAATTGTAATCCTCTTGAATAGAATCTTACTTGTGATCAGTAGTGTGTACTTGCTAATTTGTTTTCAGCTGACTCTTATAGTACCAAATTTGATAACGAGACTGCCTAATCCTTGTTTGATAGCAGGATACTTTAATATGGTTGAAAATATCTTAGGCAAGTGCAAGAATCCGGGTTTAGTTATCAATGGGACAGAAATTAAAGTGGGAAGGAGTAATCAATGCTCGTGGGTTATTTGACATTTTTTGCTAATTCAGGCTTCACATGCAAATAGCAACAGAAAAATTACCAAAGAAGTGGCAAGAAAAAGATCATGTGCAGAAAAATTAAGTGCATGTGTAAAACTTTTGCACACGAAGGTTCATGCCCAACAATAATTTCTTATTACACAAAAATGCCAGTCTTTTACAGAATTTTTTACACATCAGGGGGGTCAAACCGGTACGAGTACCCTTCCAAAGATACAAAGTAGTCAACAACATACAGGGAGATGTCGTCCTCTACATCAAACAGGGGTGTGCACCGGCTATAAGCGGTGGGGAACTTCTCATCTAGCCATCCTGTGATCCATGGCAGAATGACATCCATGAGATACTTCGGCTTGTTTGGATTGTAACAGGTTGGCTCATATGTCCGAATGCAGCAGCACGACTCATAATCGTTCTTCAATGATTTGTATCTTGTGTCGTCCATAAGGAGCGTGCTGGCTTCATTAAATTGAGGATGCTTGCGCCAAACTGTTCGCGCAGGAGCTTCAGGAAAATGGGCTTGTTGCCGAACTGCCCCAAAAGGCCTGCCACATCCTTCATAGAGGAAGCCCATTTTTCACAATGGGACTGGTCAAAAATATATGTGTCAAGTAAACTAAGTTTTTAGAGCAGGTATATAGTTTAGAGTACCAAAGTCTGAAAAACAACAACAAGTTCTGTACATAACAGTACCAAAGCACCAAAGTACCAAAAGTACCAAAGGACTTAATCACCAAAGTCTGAAAAACAGCAAGTTCTATACATCACAGTACCAAAGTACCAAAGGACTTAAATCACCAAAAAAAGAAAAAAAGCAAGTTCTGTACATATCAGTACCAAAGTACCAAAGTACCAAAGGACTTAAATCACCAAAAAAAGAAAAACACCAAGTTCTGTACATAACAGTACCAAAGTACCAAAGTAAGTTGTGCAAACAGTACCAGGTTGTATGGACAGTATCAAGTTGTGCAAACAGTACCAAAAGTACCAAATGTACCAAAGGACCAAAATGAATTAAAATAACAAAAAAGAACCAAAAGAAACAAATAGTACCCAATTGTGCAAACAATACCAAATTGTGCTAACATTACCAAAATTGTGTGGACATTATCAATTTGTACAAACACTACCAAATCCTATACACGATAGTACCAAATAGTACAAAAAGAACCAATAGTACCAGAATATGTACAAATCAGTAGCAAAGGTAGATACAGTACGAAAATCAGCCAAACCAGTTTGGAAGTTAAGGGATTTATACCTAAAAAGAGACTTTGCATCTTCATCAACTTAGGGAAGCAAGCATGCAGTATGGTCATCAGATTGTGTCTTTGGCTGTGCAAGACCAAAGCATCACGTAACATCGCCTCCTCAGGCTAAGGATGAAATCCTCCGCATCAGGTCTGACCACACAGTATTTGTGCCGAGAGACCTGCACACATCGGGGCCTACATCCCTTTGGAAATGGGATTTTCCACAAATTTTTGGGTTCTTCATGACAATCCTTCAACAGAACTCCATTCACATCCTGAATGACAAGGCGCTTAGTGCTCGCCTTTACGTCCAGTGGAATTGATGTATCCGGTCGCTTTTCATTCAGCCACCACTTGTCCCTCACTGAAGTACCACGAAGAAAAATGAGTAAAGGAACACCCAGCCTTTTGGCAATAGAAAGTGTGGACATTTAGCACCATTAAAGGTTACCAATTGTTGACAGCATGACATAACAAGGAACGAACACATTAACATCTGACTGACATAACACCAAACATTGACAAACGTAAAATGGGATCGAATTTCATGATAAGCTAGAAGCAAGTACAAAATGATGTTAAATAGCTAATTCTTGGAGGTTCGCGGCTTGAGACCACGACCTTTGGGGCGCTTTTTACATTTCATAAGGAAGAGTTCGGAGAGTGTGGCACAGTCAATGCTATAACCTGTTTCTAAGGTTGTCGCCTGCCCCGCACCTTCGGCCTCCTCCATGGATTTCATCTCCTCCGCAAAATAAGCTGCCTCGTCTGTGCCATACTCTTTCGCAGCCTCCTTCGCACCCTCGGTAGGTTCCGCCTCCTTCGCACTATCAGCAAGTTCCGTCTCACTCTTTGTCTGCTGCCTCGTCTTTCTGCCTGCCTTCTCCTCTACATACTTTGGAGTTGCATCCAAACACTCGGCCACCGAGGGAACTTCCACTGTCACCTCGTCATCAGTCTGAAATTCTGCGTTGTTCTTCTTGCCTAGCTCTATCTCTATGTCATCAACTTTCTCAATCGGTTCACTTTCCTGTTTATCCTTCTCCTGCACTTCAGTTTTCAGTTTAGCTTCTACCATAGCACAGTCCACACCAGCCTCATACCCTTTCCCTTCCACTATGATGGCATTAGGGCCTTGCTGGCTTTCTTGCGCTTCAGATTTAGTGTTATCTTTCTCCAAACTGGAGTCTAGAGCAGGCTCACCCTTTTTTCCTTCCATCGTGTTGGCACCAATGTCATGCAGTACTTCATGCACTGGCTTATAAGGATCTTCCTGGAACATGTGACTGACATCTGACTTGCCGTATCCAGGAAGATCCTTCCGATCCACAGGGGTGTTGGTGTTGTCATGGGTGTCCGCACTGAAAGATCTTCTCCCTACATATACACAAAGATGAAAGAGAAGATTAGATCATAAATTCAACTGATATTATAAGCATGTAGTGTCCAACACAAACACCCCACTTACTCTTCAATAATGACCTCCCTGAAATCCAGGCCTTTGCCTCCGAAGGGATTGCAGTGTTGCAAAGTGCCTTCATGCACGTGTCTTCCATTCTCAATACACCTGCAAAACACAGTGGATGGTACCGATGCCTACAGGGAAGCATGAATTTACCAACCACGTAAGAAGCCTCCAAAGCCTCCCCATAGGCAACACAAGAACCAAACACATGTATTGTGTTTTCAGGGTCCACAACATGAGGCCTTGGAGTCAACGTGTGAGTCATCCCTCTCTTCACATCAGCAGAGAGCTTGCTTACAAATTTGTACTAGTCTTGGGTTTCCAGGGACTCGTTGTAGAGCCTGGCATACTCTCTCTGCAAAACAGAATGCTCTCATAATTTACTTACCAAAACAACCAAGATGCATGGAAGAACACATGCAATAGAAAAAAATTATTGAAAGAGTACCAAAATAGAACAAAATAGTACCCAACAGGCACCAAAACAGTACCAAAATTGACTGCTAGCAAGGAATAACACATGCAGTACCAAAATATTATTGCAACACTTACAAAATAGAGCCAAGACAGTACCAAATCAAACAATTAGCAAAGAAAACATTATTAGAAGACAATACCAATGTAGTATCAAGGTACTAGAAATACCAGAAGTACTAAAACTACCTAAAGTACCAAAAGTTTCAACAGTACCTGAGCAGTTTCAAGCACCAAAAGTACCCAAGTCATACTCAACATTACAGTATAAGACAATAACTAGAAAGTACCAAAATAAGTAATCAGACTACCCAAAGAGCAGATAAATACCCAAAGTACCAAGGATTGTGCCACATAGCACCCAAGGCAAATCTGTAAACTATATGAGTACCAAAATTCTCAAGGCAGTGCCAAAATGGTCAAAGAGAGAGCCAAATAAAATAAATAAGCACAAAAGGTTACAAGGAATGTTCCAAAAGTACCAAAATAGTTTGAAGTACCAAATGTTTCAACAGTACCAAATCAGTATCAAGCACCAAAAGTACCCAAGTCATACTCACCATTACAGTATAAGACTGTAACTAGAAAGTACCAAAATAAGTAATCAGACTACCCAATGAACAGATAAGCACCCAGATTACCAAAGATTGTGCCACATAGCACCCAAGGCAAATCTGTAGACTATATGAGTACCAAAAATTCTCAAGGCAGTACCAAAATGGTCAAAGAGAGAACCAAATAAAATATTGAAGCACAAAAGGTTACAAGGGAAGTACCAAAAGTACCAAAATAGGTTGAAGTAACAAATGTTTCAAGAGTACCAAAGCAGTATCAAGCACCAAAAGTACCCAAGTCAAACTCAACATTAGAGTATAAGATTGTAACTAGCAAGTTGCAAAATAAGTAATAAGAGTACCCAATGAATAGAAAAGCACCCAGAGTACCAAAGATTGTGCCACATAGCACCCAATATAATATCTGTAAACTATATGAGTACCAAAACTTCTCAAGCCAATACCAGAATGATCAAAGAGAGAACCAATTAAAATAACTAAGCACCAAAAGGTTACAAGGGAAGTACGAACATAGCAGTTAGTGTTCGATTAAATACCCAAATCAGTTTAAAAAGTACCAAAACAGTCCAAAAATAAGCAAACCACTTTCAAAAAAAACTGGAAAGTACCAATACATTTAAAGAAGATACCAAAGCACTAAGCAGCATGTACCATAACAGTCCCAAAATAGAATTGAAAGAGACCAAATGATCAGAAAAGCACCAAAAGTACCATGGATTGTGCCATTATAGAATCCAAAACAAAACAAATAGTATAGTGTAAGACTCAAAAATTAGAAACAAGGAAGTACCAATATAGTACCAAGTAGTTCAAATGAGTACCAAATGAAATGAAGCATACTAAGGAAAGTTCCAGCATTGCCCTTAGTGTTAAATAAAAGTACCAAAACAGTTAGAGAGAGTACCAAACCAGTCCAAGATAGTACTAAAACCCATAAAAATGTCAGCAAATAAACCAGTTAAGAAGTGAAACATGCCAAATCACCAAACCTTGTGCAGAATAAAAACTTTCAACAATTGTACACAATGCAATAAGCCAGAAATACAATACCGCCTGCTGTTCAACCTCAGCTTGGAGCTTCTTGATATTTTTGGAAACCTCGTGCCGTCGTAACAAGCACCGACTTTCTCCTAGCTCAGCCTCCACCTCTCTGATCTCTTCATCAGGAATAGGTATTTGTTGCCGCAGCACATCGATGTGCGCAGGGTATCAATATCCTCCATCAAACTTTTCACCACGCCCTCTTTACCCTCATATACCCGTTAGCTGGTCCTTGTTTGCTTGAATAGAGGCCTTCAGGTCTATTAGTTTTGATGACCTTGGATGTGACACCTGATTTTGGAGTCTTTGGAGCAATGCCTCTAAGTCAAGTAGGTAGTCAGCCACTGCCCCTCTGACACCTTGCTCTGGTTCTGTGTAGATGTTGCTGCCACTTTGAGTCATGAGGGCCTTCTTAACTGACTGCGGGACAGTTCCAGGGGAGGAAGCATTTCGCTTCCTCCATGTCTCAACTTTACGGTCAAGATCGTCAGTCCTAAATGATATCATCTGTAACACTCCTTCCCCAAACTGGGCCCATGCTATTCTATGCCCTGTTGGGTCTTTTCTTGCTGCATCACATTTCTCGAGCGCATAACCCTTATCAAACTTGCTAGTCAGCTCACCGCATGAAGGGTCCCTGAGAAACTTTGGAGAATAGAAATCTGCACTCATCCACCAGATGTGGCTGCAAATGATTTAAATAAATTTTGCTGTTCTTTTGGAACTTGTACTTGAAAACAGATAACCACTGCTCGGATGGCAAGTCCTCATCAGTCAGGTCCTTAGGGAGTTTTCCTTCTAGACTAAGGCCATACTCCTCATGCAAGTCCTCTGCTGTATAATGAAACCTGGTTTGTTGAGGGTACTCCTCCATTTTATTCTTACCTGAAATGTCAAACAAATCAGAAATTATTGTGAAACAAATCCAAAGTACCACATTTGTTATTGTACATTTAATAACTAATAACTAATGTGTTTACAATATGATTTATCCATACTCTATTTCCACGAAACTTCAACAATAGTCTGCAATAACTTCAGTTTTAATCCTTAGCATATGATATACAAAGCTCTAACATAAAGCAGGGAAACTATAGAATCATGTACATTGTCTTAGCTAAACCTTTCTATCCACAAACCTTGAGGCTCCACAACCACTTTTCTAGAATATCCTAGAAAAATACACTTAATACAATAGAGCAAGCTGGATAATTAGCATGGTCCAAGTCAATTTTCTAATTTTTCTCTCATATGCATATGGATTACAAATGCGATGCTCCAAGGTATCAAATTTTACACTGAACATTTAAATTCAAAATTTTACACCATCTAATTAATACAAGTCTGATTCCAATGAATAGCTTACCACGTCTTGACTTGTTGGCAGATTTTGATTCATCCTCATCGACACAGTGTGAGGTCCGTTTGGAGTCAATTTCAGAAGCCTTGAACTATTTTTCACTAGCCCTTGTGTTGGTACTGCTTTTGTTCTCTAGCTCTGTTTGTTGAGAGGCGAGGGTGGAAGAACCTTTGTTGTTGCTTCTCCCATGGGTGGGCATTCCCTCCTTGGCCTTCCCTTTCTGTTTGCATGTTGAAGGTGACGCTCTGCTGGCAGCAGCTCCCTTAGCCTTTGGGGTCCTCATGGTGGGAGAACTCACACGATAGCAGCTCTGCTACAATGCTAAGAGAGAGAGAGCAGCTCTGCTACGAGTCTGAGAGGGGAGAGAGAGAGCCCAAGCGCTAGCAGAAAGCGCTCAATTCAAACGGATGCAATTCGGACCACTAAATTTATTAATAACTCCACTACTCTCACACGGGCTAGCCCATTGTGAAACTGCACGACTTGTATTTTTGAGATACAATTATAGCTAAAAAATACAAATTCCAAAACTTTTGGGCCTCAAAACTTTCCCTCCAAAGGACCAAACAGGTGGAAAAAAAATTGGCCCTTTTTTTGTACCACCATCCTTTGCTTTCAGCCCCAAAGTTGTTGCATTTAAAACATGCTCCAAAGTATGTCCCAAAGTTCAGCGGATAGTAACAAGCCCAGCTCCAACATTGATTACCATGCTTTTCGGTAGTGTTTTAGAAACATTCCAGCCTATACAAACCCTATTTGAGGTTATGAAAAACCCTCTCTTTCTAGGTATAAATAAGGGGGTGCCCAGCTAACTGGCAAGCATCCTCAGATTATTCCATAGCCAGCTAGGCAGTCCCACAAACTCAACCCAAATAGGATTCAACCCTTGTAGAGATTCAGTTGAGTCGAACACTGGCTCGCAAGGCATGACACAAACCATAGTCCTATACAAGGAACCTTTTTTCAAGGATCATTTCCACATCGGAAGCCTCTTTGAATCTCACTCAGCAAAAACCTTTAGCTAGGTGGAAAGTACTTTCAACTGCTCCTCCATGTCCAAGAACTTGCGGGCCCTGAAGCCATTGAATCATCTCAAACGTGTTCGCGATTCTTCCACTGAACCCAAATACAAGAGTTAGCTTAGCTTGCCTGGATAACTATTTTTTGATAAGTGTTGGTGGAATTGCCACAATAATAGCCTTGGCAACCTCCAGCTGTTGTGGCAAAGTCTTTTTTAAAGCAGAAAAGGCCCGATCTGCCAACCCATCTTCTACCAGCAGGCTGCCACATCTGCTTGGGAGCAAGTTATTTTGTTGTTGTTAGGTACGGATTCAATCATTTTGTTGACTTCCTTAAGCTCTTGCTGGAGCCTAGTTCTGGCATTCTGCAGTTTTTCAATATCTACTTCACTCGACAACCCTTCTGATGGACCTTTGCCATAATCCTTAGAGTCAGGCCCCCTTGAGTATGCTAGCAAACGAAATGCGTGGCTTGCGAGCTGCAAATACGCTTGTCACCTTACTTACATTCGTACAAATGGGACCCTGAGGAACCCCAACTTAGTGCCAAGAGGACAAAAGGCTGAGAGGAAGAGAGCCTTTAATACCTTATCAATGGCTAAATTCATCAATAGGGCCATAAAAGGGATTATTATCTAAAAGCGATCAAAAGGCTTTGAGGCTTTGGTACGGACAAGGTAAAATGTGAAATGGAAGTCTCAAGAAAAAAAGGCGATTATTTTGGCACGAGCACAGGACTCGGGAGCAATAATTTACTTAAAAAAAATGATTATTAACTTGGTGAGAAACAAAATTATTTAGAGGAAGTGCGTGCAGAAGGAAAATGGGCTAGCCCGCTCAAAATAAGGTGCAATGGATCACAATTGAAGGTGATGTTGAGCCTAGTTGTTGCAGTAAGCTACAAGAAGACAAGGTTGGATCAAGCAAGAGAGGTAGGAGAACCGCACTAGGGAGTAGCAAACGAGCAAGTGCCTACATCCTGTCGCTTACCCCCCACGAGGTGACATGCCGATTACATCAATGCAGCCTGCTTACTTGCTTATAACCTCAGTTGATAGCAACACACCAAAGTAACTTGCTAAGTCTTGTAATTTTTTGGGATGATCAATATAATTCACTCACAATTGTGAGTTTTGCAATTTTAAAAAAAGACTCTTGCTAAGTTGCTTTTCCATTAGGTACATTGGGTACTCCACTAGGTAGATTTGTTTATTTTTAGAACAATTTCCCCAAGATTGAAAACAGATGGCTCTTAGCCCTTAAGTCGGTTGCAAATGAGTAGTAGGGCTACTGAGTATGGGCTAGTGACTAATGATAGCCAATGTTGTGGAGAGAGTCATGTGCCACCCGACTCACCCAATCAAATGGTCATTGCAATCTCTAAAATGAACAATAGTATACATTTGCACCATTGTACTTGTCCTGTTTGCTCGCTTTCCTCAAGAAGAGACTTAAATGTGGTCAAATTTCCTTG
Source organism: Adiantum capillus-veneris (assembly GCF_014529385.1). NCBI lineage: Eukaryota > Viridiplantae > Streptophyta > Polypodiopsida > Polypodiales > Pteridaceae > Adiantum > Adiantum capillus-veneris. The sequence continues at coordinate 51,406,446 of NC_140948.1, read as the reverse complement.
AAATTTGAGACCACTGAATGCACAAATTGTGCCTTGTATATGTGATGCTTGCTCCTTCAAAAATTGACCACTTTTTTGTTTTAACAAACCTTGCTTGAGGTTGGCAAATCCAATGGCCCAACAGTGCCACTGCACACACGCTACAGCCTTGCCCTCATCAATCGCATGCAAGCTTGCACTAGTCTAGTCTGCTTGAGATTGATGGTTGATGGGTGCTACTGCAGGAGGGTGAGAGCAAGCCTTGCATGCCTCTCTATCGCCACCAATTTCAACCCTGACAAAATTACCCACATGCACCCATGCATAAGGGAAAAGAGGATGCTTCCCGGCATCTCTACCACCTGACTTGTGTGCTAGCATGCATGGGTGCACACACAAGCGGTGTTCTAGTGCTGAACCCATGGCGCTTTTGTTGGCGCAGGTGCTAGCTAGTGGTTGTGCTGACACTCGGGGGGTTCACCATTCAATAACCTCTTATATAATGTGCATTCAAGGGGTATTAAAAAAATCCCTCTTTTAACATGTCTTAATGAATAAAATGACCCCTTATTTTATGATTTTTTTCCGATATTGAATATAAAAACCCCTTATATTAATGTATCTCTGTTAAATTGACTAATTTTTTTGTATTTTAAAATCCCTTCTGTTGAACTCATACATTAACATGATCTCCTCCTACGCAAACACATAGCTATTCTTAGCCATGCATGTCTTCATCTGATCATGCTTTTTCTGCTCCTCCTACGACCTGGAGGAATCCAACGTCTTTGTGCATGCCATGTTAAGGTCATGGTTGCAAGCTTGCTCGCTCTATTGTGCATGGCACAAAGAAAACTTATGAGCAAGAGGGATATGCTGAAGCATGTAGTGGATGCCTTGCATGTGAAGGTTGAGAATAGTTTATTCATGACTCCATAGCTTTTCACGCTTGTGTGTGCATGCAATCATCTCTTTCCCCCATTATCTGCATACCATCTTCTCTTAATTGAGCTTGTTAGCATGTGATTAAACAAGATAATGGTGCAATTATGTACTACACCTACAAAGGTGTACAAGCATGCAAGTAAATTAGCGCAATTGAGAATTTGATTAATCCAAAATTAATTCCATGCAAACTCATATGCAAGTCAAAAGTGGCAAAACAAATCCAACAATAAAAGAGGAACTTATTTTCATGCATGTACACATCATTTGTTGCAAATCAGGGGATTCTTTGCATGCCACATTTGCAAGGCCATAATCTGGTTCTTGTCATTGTGCATGCCTTGTATGGATAGAAGATTGTTGTTGATTGGCATGCCTTGCATGCAATCCAAAATTAAGCATGCAAAGACATTATAAATATGCATGAAGGTGATTAGTGTAATCTTGTGCAATTAATCAAGGTTAGTATAAATAGGTTGTAATCAACAATAAGTCACAAAAAAACTTGATCAAATTAGATTTTAATTGAACAATACAAGCACTATTAACAAAAAAGCAATACAAAACTTCTTTGAGGCATTGAAGCATGAAGTGATCATGTGTTCTTGATGTTATGACACAATCCATAAAATACACATGGACCTTCTCCTTCCTTCTTTAACCTAAGCTCTGATACCAATATAAGACCATGGGTGGCCATGGGTATTGTGGCCCATAGATCCATAGCCTAGAGGCCATGCTCTAGACAACATGAGGGAAAATAGCAAAATGAAGCTCCTCCTAGCCAAACCTTACATAGACTATGCCCTGCCTCTATATAAGGACCCCTTGCCATGTGTGATTTTTGAGGCTCCTAGCCCCTTAGGCTCCTAGTCCTATGACCTTATGCTAACAAGTCAATTAATACATTCTAGAACTGTCTAAATATTTTTCTGTATTGTCATAGATATTCAAAAAACAGGGTATAAAGTATTCTTGGGAGAGGCTCCACAACTGATCAAGGATGTAGGATGTAAAAGAAAAGAACATGGGCAAGTCTTCTGGATTTTGAGTATTCCCATGTGGTTTAAGATCACATTCAAGCAACGATGGGACTAGGTTCTTAATAAGTCTAGGGCTAAGACCATTAGATGGAATTCATCCTCTACACTCTTATCCTCCAAGGATTTTTTAAAAAAATCACTAATTGCTTCCATCAGTAATTTTTTTTCGTTCATGTTGGACACCTGCTAAGTATCTAGTGAACAAGGTTTTTTCTTTAGCTAGGTCCTTTTTATAAGGTGGTGGCTCAAACTATGCTAAGATGTCTAAAGTAATCTGGAAAACTTGGTGCTTGCCTAAGCAAAAAGGAGGCTTAGGTATTCTCAATTTGGAAAGTTTGGCTACCAAACTAGCTGCTAAATGGATACTCACATCAATAAATTCTAATGTTTATTGCACCTTACTGGTCAAAAAGAGGATTTGCAACTCCGAAAAAGCTACAAAGCATGGAATAATCCGACTAAAAGGAAGGTCTTCTTTAGCTTCACCATCCAGCCCATTGGCTCTAAACTAGTTTGCAAGTTTTGGTAGGCTTTGCAGATTATCAAAGATAATTGGAAACCAACTAATTCTTTTAAATCTAACCTCATGTTATTTCTATTGGATTCTCCTTGGTTTGAATTTTTCAACAAAGAGAAACTTTCTCCATGTAGAAGAGGACACAAGTGCTACAAAGCAGGGAATAGAATTTGGGGTCAATTTTTTGATCAAGATCATTGATCAACTACACAACTTGACCTTGAGGAAGGCCTCTTGGTCTCTAGAGATAACAAAGAAACTGCTCACTTGCCTAACTCTTACTGCTAGATTCAACTACAGTCATTGTCTTTCTTCAAAATAGCTAAGGAAATATACTCCCAATATAAATGGAAATGGGGAGTGTAAGAGGAGCTAAAGATCAAACTAAACAGAAAATGGAAAATAGCAAAGAGTGCTAAGCAGTGGACATTTAGGCTCAAATGTTTGTGGACATATCCCTACTGCAAACAAACATAGCATACTACTATGGCTCATACGACACCAAGGCCTATGGATTGGAGAGAGGGCCATGAAGGCCAAAGTAATAAATAGAATCTACCAGAACTACTAGCAAGGCATAGAAACTCTCCCTCATCTCTCCTTTTGCAGCGTAAATTTTTTCTTGCACAATTAATCGGTATTTTCTCAAAAAAGAATTCCATATAACAAGAATAAACAAAAATATTTTCATGCTCTATGTTTTCTACCTGCGATCTCTATTCCTCCGTCCCACACTTGTCCTAGCTGCTTACATGCATTCGACATTCCTTGAAGGTGCTTGCTTGTCTATGTCTTGAAGGATTAGTCATAAAGCGACAGTTTGAGGTGCAATTGCTCATCAAGATGCCATTGTGCAAGCACCCAATTATTGTTGTTTCCCAGGGAGGTCTTTTGCCGAGGGAGGTACACTGTCTATGCCAGCACCTAAGTTGCTCTCCGGTGCTACTCAAAATTGCACTTCAAACTATGAAACATGCACCATGGATTTTGCTCAAGCATTCCATTCTAGCCAGTTTGAAATTCACACAACTCTCTCTCTCTCCCTAAATATATTTGTTACAAGAACATATACAAGTGCTCTGGTCTCTCAGTGCCCTCATTATCTAGCAAGTTGGTTATGTGATGATCGACCAAAGAGGGAGGGAATCAAAATCGGAGAACGTGAGGTTGAGATGAATTTAGTATTGGCACAAGAGGAGACAACTAGCTTTCATTGGTCAGGTCACTTTTATGTCTACTCATTGAAAGAGTAAACCCAATTTTCTCAATGATGGCTAGTCAGAAACTCTTATGTGATGGGTTTGATTAGAGACCCCTTAGAGCTCTTGAGAGAGAGAGAGAGAGAGAGAGAGAGAGAGAGAGAGAGAGAGAGAGAGAGAGAGAGAGAGAGAGAGAGAGAGAGAGAGAGAGAGAGAGAGAGAGAGAGAAGAAGAAGAAGAAGAAGAAGAAGAAGAAGAAGAAGAGAGTTTTAATATCCTAGGAAACTATCCCAAGAGACCTTAAAGATAGATAGATAGATAGATAGATAGATAGATAGAGAGAGAGAGAGAGAGAGAGAGAGAGAGAGAGAGAGAGAGAGAGAGAGAGAGAGAGAGAGAGAGAGAGAGAGAGAGAGAGAGAGAGAGAGAGAGAGAGAGAGAGAGAAGTCCTTGCAAGAAACTTGCTGACCTTGAATAAGTACGTCAATAGAAAAATGTTAGTGTAAGCATCTTCTATCTATAACACTTCAAATTAAATCAATTACCGCAAAGTAGTTTGTTACACTTCAAGTTAAATCAATTACCGCAAAGTAGTTTGTTACACTTCAAGTTAAATCAATTACCTCAAAGTAGTTTGTTACACCTCTATAATGAACACTACACCGAGCATGCCACAAGAGGGAAATAGCTATGGCTCACCACCTAGCCTAGAGAGGAATGGAGACTGCTTCCCCATTACCGAGCTATATAGCATGTGGCTTTCTTGTACACACCATGCCCGGCCACTCGTGCATTCCGGTATGGGTGCCGCCACCCTTGAACCCTGAGTGGCCCGCGGTGGTGGGACTCTGGCCCCGGCCTTGGCTACTTAGTTTTCCATCCTTGATAGGAATTATAGGCTACATGACATTGCCCCCCATTTTAAGAAGAGTTTTTGTCCTCAAAAACAATATGGGGAAACCTCTTGGCAATTGCTCTATGACGTTCCCAAGTGGGAGATTTCTCATTCACGTCTATCCACTTAGCTAGTACTTCCTGGTATACCTTATGACAATATGCCTATTTTGATACCCTAGAATCCTTTTTGCTTCATGTGGTATTTTTGGTGGCTCAATCAAATGCACTAAAATCTCTGAAGAAACTACATTCTCCAGTTCATGAACTAATTTTCTCAATTTACTAAAATGGAAGATTGGATGAGCTTTAGAACTCTCTGGTAACTTAATTTTGTGTGCTACATCCCCAACCTTCTTAAGGGTTTTAAAAGAGCCACAATATCTAGGAGAAAATTTGTCACACTTTCCCGCTTTTCATGTTTTTCACTTTGCAGGAACCTTGAGGAATACAAAGTAAACCTTTTTCAAATCTTATGTTTTTGCTGGCCTTATTTGTATAAGTCTTAGCACATTCTATGCATTCTAAATGCTCTTGCGTGCTGCTTTGAGCATATCATTCATACCTTCAAGGAAATCCTTGACAAATTGAATCTTCTTCTTCTTGATGCCTATAGTCTTAGGAGATCTTGGCTAGAACCCATATATAAACATGAATGGTGTGAAACCAGTTGCCAAATGCTTGAAGCTCTTGTAAGAAAACTCCAAGATGGGTAGATAATCTTCCCAATTCAATTGCTTCTCTACTTACATAAAAACGCAACATGTCATCTAGAATTAGGTAGCTCTTTCAGTTTGACCATCAGACTCCGGAGGATCTACTATATTCATACTCGGAGTAGTGTCAAGTTTTTTAAAGACTTCCCTCGATACATAATTATAAGGGGTTTTTATATTCAATTTTGGACCCCGTGAACGCACGTTATATAGGGTGGTACTGAACGATGAACCCGAGCAAAAAACTGCCGTTTACATACTAGAAAGCCAAAGTTGAGGTATGTGACTACGATTCAATTTTGATTTTTTTTAGAGGGTATCTTTAAAGATATTTTGGATTTGAAATGAAAAGGGCAAGGAGGAGTGGGTGGGAGTGTTGATGCATCAAGAGCTGATGGAGATCTTAAGCTCGAGCTGAGAAAGAAGCGACAAAGAGAGAGAGCGCAAGCTTTTTATCATATTAAAAAAACGTGATTAGAAGGCCTTTTAAATATTATGTATGCATCTTAAAATAGCTTTAGCTTAATTCTATATTTAAAGACTGCTATAACCAACCTTTCCCCCTATCAAGTTAAGCACTTCTGTTGTGGCTTCATATCCACGACTGTATGTGATTTCCTTCATTAGTTGGAAAGTTAGCTTTCATAATCCTTATATCCCCCTGTCATGTGATGCCTATCCTCCTTGATTAGTTGGAAAGTCAATTTTCAGGATCCTTATATCCCCCCTTCATGTGATGCCTTTGCTAGTTTACCATCCTTATATGGTAGGATTAGTCTAGCTATGAGATTACACACTAAGTGTAGGACTTACAAAAAACTAATTGTTGTGCTATTATACTGTGCAATGAATGGGATCTTAGCTCTCATGGAGCTAGGGTCTATCCCTTTTACAAAATTTATTGTGCATAAAATATCTAGTCTAAAAATAGTAAACATCACAAATGACAAGATTTGCATTTTTTGTTTCTAATGTAGCAGTAGAAGCATCTCGTTCATCATCATCATTGTTTGATACCCAATTTTATTTGTGATTTTTTTTGTAAAAACAAACTTTCTTTGCGTGATTTGTACGACCACAACTAGAACAAGTTCAAGGTGGAGGTTCTCAGCTTTTAGAACAGGTATATACTCCTGCACTTGTTGTTCAACAGAATACAAGGAGACAAGATTTCTCAAAAACTAATTTCAAAGGCAAAATAATACATCTGGCATCAAATGTTGTCTTTGTGGTCATAAAAATCATGTTGATGCTATATTTATTTTTGTTGCCTTTGAAATTGTTGTTTGAGAAAGTTTGTCTCTTTGTATTTTGATGAACAACAAGTGCATGCGTATATACCTATTTTGAAAGCTGACCACCTTAAACTCTTTCTTTCTCTTGTAAAGAGTTGATTGTACTTTCAAGAGTTGGAATTGGATCCTTCTTTTTCAATATACCAACAATTTGATGGAATCAAGCAGGCAAACTCTTTAATAAAATAGAAATTATATCATCTTCAAGGATAAAATCTTGAACTTGTAGCATTTGTGTCTTTAAACTCTTCAATCGATTGACGAAACTTGAAACAATTTTATTTTCATGCATAACAAGAGAATACAACGCCATCTTTAAAATTGTCGTAGAATGCTTTGTAATTGGACCAAATTTTGACTCTAGAGTTGTCCAGGCATCAAACGTAGACTGAACATCATTTAGATAATGAATAAAATTATCATCCAAAGCAGTTAGAGCTATACCAAATGCTTGCTCATCTTTAGGTTTTAATTCCACTGACATAGCTCTAGTGACTAGGTTCGATACTCTTGCTTCATCAATTACGATGGATTTTATCATGCTCCATAAGTTTTTTCGCATCAGGTACCCTTTCAGCTTGGTTTGCCAGCTATGGAAGTCAGTACCAGTGAATTTGTTGAGCTTGGACTCCATGTAGTTGTAAACAAAAAATACTTGATAAATTTGTCCTCAAAGCAGCTGTAGAGAATGAGATTGAAGTGTTTTTTTGCTCTCAAGAAGATAGACCAAGATGCCAAGAAAATTTTGTCAAAGTCGTTGCCTTGGCTTCAATTTCAACTACTATAGGTTGAATTCATAACTCCTAGTTAGACTAATTTGGAACAAGATTGTAAGCAATTTTGTAATGCTTATGAGCAAGGGATATTTCTAGGCAAGTAATTTTTGGTGATCTCTTTTTAGGAATCAAGAGATAAGATTCCTAAAAAGATTCTCTCTTCATCCTTCTCTATCTCTCTCGTGCAATTTTTCTAGTCTCCACTCCTTTTTCTTCTCTATATATCTCTCTCTCCATCTCTCTTTGAGAGAGAGAGAGAGAGAGAGAGAGAGAGAGAGAGAGAGGGTAGAAATAAGCAATGAGGTAATAGGGAGGTTGAGACATAGACAAAGATATGCCACCTTTCAAATTGTTTAAAAAACAACAGAGACAAGGGTACTTGAAAGAAGAACATCCATTAATCATAGAAAGATTACATTTTATTGCACTTGCATTACATAGGCAAGAACCGTTCATCTACTGGAAGGCCTCAGAGTCGCAGTAGGGCTGCCCTCAAGTGGAAAAAGAAGATTCACCACGTTCCCTAGGTGCTACGTCATTTGCTCCTCACCCTCCTCTGTGATGAGCCCAATCTTCTTTCAGCAAGAGAAAGCAAATTGTCCCTGCTCGTTCAAGCTGAGCAAGGACCGCATATTGAGGTCTGTGCGGCGGCAATGATAGAGGCGATACACATTGATTGTTGCCTTCAGAGCCTTCTAAACCATTCGGCTCCATACAATGCCTCTCTGTTGGGAATGGCTTCCATGGCATCCCACACAAACTTGATTCTATTCTCAAGATTGCCGATCATCATGAAAAGAAAGAGAAGTACGCTATGGTAGCTAGTGAACGGTTTCACAAAAATAATACAAGCAATACCAATTTATAGCAATTGTGGGAATATTAAATTATTGCTTTATTCACAATGTGACACATAAACAACCACCTTCTAAATTTGTTTTTTTTTTTTTTAAAACTACAAAATAATGCACCAAAATGTGGCCGGCATAAGATAAAATTAGAACCTGGTAGTATTGTCCATTTTGTGAACTGACATACAAAAAATTGGAAGGGGCAAATGCTATGCATCCATGCCTGGATAGGTCTTGCCTTGTCTCAGTGACCTGAATATATCAGCATCTACAAAATTGGCTGATGGACAAACATATTCTCATTTTGGCTTAACCCTAGCACATGCAGATAAATAAAATACGAAGTACACCTTGTAGGGATCTGGCCTAGGGAGCTGACATGTGTCCCTCATTCCCTTTGTGTAAAGGGAGCTTGTGTGTGTGTGTGTGTGGCCTTCTCTCTCATCCCCTACTTGCTAGGCTCGCCCCCTCCTATGTAGGGATATTCAAAGAATTTTTTGGTCACACACAAAGCATCCAATTCCCTTAAGGTTGACCTTTGGACACAACCTTTGAATTTTGGAACCTTAGCATTTTGGAAGTCTTAATGGGCTGAACCTTAGGGTCTTTTTAGCCCATTGTTGCACATGGTTCTTCTGCAGATGTCCCCCCCCTTTGGATACCTATTTTCCCTCCTTTGGATCCCTACTGTGGCCGGTCTGCTAGCTTAACCAATATTCTAGCTTTTTCTCCCCTGGCACTTCCCCATATTAAATGATCATTTTAACATGAGAAAATCATTTAGGAGAATTAGAAACTTATTATTATGACATTACCTCTCTCTTGAAATCATATTCGTCCTCGACTATGGTGTAGAGAAGATAAAGCATATTCATGAGTCCTTTTCTTAGCGGGTAGAGGATCCCTATGTTACCCTACGACATCATTCCACAATGGATGACTAGTCCATTTGGCGCTTGAGAGCCTGAGGCTGCCGCAAGCATGTCTGCACATTAGTCCTATCAGTCTTCCATAGTAGCGTGACAAGCTCTACTTGGTGTTTGGGAGACGTCGTCTCCGCAAACTTGATCTAAGCATGCATACTACTTCATTTTTGTGCACAATAAAGAAGAAGAGAGTCTTATAAGACAAAAAAACTTTGTTCATTTTTAACATTTTGTACATTTGATTACTCTTGGGAAGCATTGTAAGCATTGACAAGGTTTAGGTTATCCTTTAATTGTATGCCTTGCATCCATCTAGCATATTCAAAAGGATAATTATTAAACTTAATAAGATATCGTCGGATAGTCTTGCCGCCTCTTAATACCTTGTCTTCATGTCGGAGAATGGACTCGGGCTGCAACACCTCCTCTTGTTCCTCGATCTCCGGTGGGTCTTCAATAGTTGGTTCTTGAGGTGGCTCTCCTTTGTAAGGCTTTAATAGGCTCACATGGAAAGCATTGTGTATGAGCCAATGATTGGGCAACTTGAGTTGATAGGCCATCTCATTGATTGGCCTAAGAATTTGGAAGGGACCATAGTACCTTTTTGCTAGTTTAGCATAGTACTTTTGGTGGCCCGTAGGATTCATGCCCGTCGTGTGCCTTAATCGAGCCTTGGGAAACTTTAACAAGACCCAATTGTTTTCTTTAAAGGCTTGGGCTCTTCTGTGCTTGTCAGCAGCAGCCTTTTTCCTTTGCTGTGAGATAGAGATAACATCCTTAATCTTTTGAAAATATTCTTGTAGGTCTCAGCTCTACTCATTTGCAGCGAAGATCTTCCCATGTACCTTAAGTAGCAAGGGACTTTTTGATCTTCCCTCAATTACCTCGAAAGGTGCTTTTCCCGTGGAAGTATGTACAGTGTTATTGTAAGCATACTCCACTAAGGGTAAGTACTTCTCCCATTGGGATCTTTGATCTACTTCCGTTACATATGCTTTTAGTAGATCGAGAATTGTTAGGTTAGCTATTTCACTTTGGCCATCGGTTTGTGGATGATAGGCCGAAGAGAAGTTTAGCCTTGTTCCTAAATTCTCAAAGAGACCCTTCCAGAAATTACTCGTCATTCTAGGACCTCTATCCGACACTATAGACATTGGCAAGCCATGGTACTTGAAAATTTGTGAAATGAAGAGGGTTGCCATTTGATGGGCTTTGATAGTCTTTTTGACAGGTATAAAATGAGCTTGTTTACTGAACCTGTCTACTATCGTCCATATTCCCGTATTCCCATGATAGACTTCGGCAATCCAAAGATAAAATCCATGGATATACTCTCCCATGGTGAATTAGGAATTGGCAAGGGTTGAAGCAATCCAAGTTGCTTCCCTCTATCAAATTTTGTCTTTTGGCAAACCACACATTTAGAAACATACTCTTGTATGTTCACTTTCATGGTAGGCCAATAGAAATATGTTTCAATTCCCTTTAAGGTAGACTGAATCCCTCTATGCCCCGCATATGGTGGAGCATGAGATTCATACATTACTTTCTCACGTAGTGAGTTAGTAACGCATAGTCTATTGCCATAGAGAAGATAACCATGTTGTAAAGTAAATGGTTCTTCTTTCTTCCCTAATGCGAGGGCTGAAATCACATCTCTAAAATCGGAATCAATAGCGTACTCATCTATCATTGAAGATAGATCATTGTGAGTTGCTATGGAAACCGCCGTCAGGAGTTTTTTGGAGCAAGGGATTGCGCATATGTACATACACATGCTTTGTGCATCGAATAAAGGATTGCCCAATTTCCATAGCCAAGTGGTTACGTGGGGCCCACATGTGTACAGGTAGGACAGCATGTACATAGTGCATCGATTTTCACCGATATTAGTACCAGTGTGTTTTTTCTACAATAATGAGGAGTTGGTAGCGCGTAAAACTTCTCGAGGAAGCTATCCGCGGGTCGACGACATGAGGTAAGCAGGTGTGTCAGATGGCATCTAGTGACGTCAGGCGGTCGAATGGGTCAATATTTGCATGTGGATGAATACGGACACAAAGTGGTGTTTTCTTGTGAGAGTTATGCAGAAAGGTCATCATTAGGACCACTTTTTGGGGCCACTTCACGTGGTTGCGAGACGCATTATTGAAAAGAAATGAGTGCCAAGTGTGTGGATGATGCAAAAAAGGTGACAACTATGCACTGCGAGGTCAGTTTTTGGCCTGTTCGGGGTCCGTTTGAGGTCATCTAAAAGGCCAACGGTGCCCAAATAAAAAATCTAAGTGTGGGAACTGAAAAACCAGAGAGAAGACCAGAAAAAACATGGAGAAGAGAGGAGGAACAGCCGCAGGTGTGTTTTTGGGGCTTTTGGAGCCTGTTTTGGTCGTAAGCTGCTCATCCGCGGTCGGATTTGAGCACTTTGACATTGAAGACTGGGGTTTTGGGCCGTTCCGGACGCGATGGCGCTGTCCATTTTGCCAAATTCCTCACTCTTTTCCTGATGTTTTGGCTGTGTAATTTTCTCCTATGAATGAAGCTTCTTCTTCGATTTGTGATTGTATCTGACATATTTTACCCATATTGTGTGAGCTATTTGCCCCATTGGTGTTGGCCCAAGCTCATTTGTATCTAAACATCAGAAATTATCCTCTTTTGAGCTGAGTTTTTTGGGTGTGTGTGTGTGTGTGTGTGTGTGTCTCTGTGTGGAGTGGGAAAACGGGTAGTCTCTCTCCTCGCACTCCATCGGTGTGTTCCCTGTCTCGGCCAGGTGGGTTGTATAAGCCGAGTGGTGCCCCATAGTGTGTGTATGTATCTTCCCAAGAGTATGTGTCGGGTTGTTATAGAGGCGCTGTGTGTGTTTTCATCCCGCTTACATTCTTTTGGCGCCCCCAGGGAGGATCTTCTTCGAGTATCTTCTGCTTCGAGCTTCGAGCTTCGAGCTTCGGGATTACAGGTTGCAGGTTGCAAATTACAGGTTACAGGTTACAGGTTACAGGTTACAGGTTACAGGTTACAGGTTACAGGGACAGGGATAGGTACAGGTACAGGTGATTCACACAGGTACAGGTAGCTGGAGTATAGTGATATACAGTGATGTCACTTGCAGTTGTTGTGGGTATGCATCATCTGGCGCCTGTTTGAGCGCATTATCTGCTGGATTGTACGTTACTTGTAGAAACTGCCATTGTACGCATTTGTGGAGCCATACTTGGTTGTATTTGGCAGTCCCAGCCATTTCTGAGACTTGGTCTGGAAGATAGTCATTTCTGAGACTTGACTATACGCGATTTGCATTAGCCTTCGTGTGAGGGTCGATAGCGTGAGGTTTTTATTGAGCTGGGGGATTCTCAAATGTGGAGATCCTTTCGGTGATATAGGTAGCTGGAGCACCCTTTTTGTGACCTCTCCATAGGCTATGTACTAGTGAGTCCTACTTGATGCTCGGGTTCTATTGTTGACAGTTTATGCATACATATACAGTCTATATTTTGGGTTCCTACTGCTCTATTTCTGGGGAAACTCTGTCAAAATTTTTCCAAGTTATGATGGCTGGTTTTTTGGTCTTTTGAGCCATTTATGTTGTTATGCTGCTGAAATTTTGGCAAAATCAGAGGTTAATTCAGGTGTGCCATGGTTGGCTTTAATGGATGATCAAAATGGCCCTCAGTTCACTCCTTTCCATTTAACTCAAAGAATTCAGATTAATGTTCATGTGTCCAGGAAGATCTTTTTCCAGCAGCGCATAGTCTTTATGTTTGGGCCAAGAAGATTGAGAGAGATCCTGGAATGTCCTTTGCCTGTTGTCATTCCGATGATTAACTATGAAAACTCATTTGATGTGCATGTGTTTGTTCTTATCTAAAGTTGAGCTCCATTGAAGTTTCTGGGGATTGGGTAGTCAAAAGTTTTGGGTTCTTGCACGTGTGTTCAAAGGGGTTCTCAAAGCATTGAAACTTGGGTAGCCATGGCTTTCTCTTATCCGGAGTTTCATGGAAGAAGTGATGAAGATGTGGAAGAATTTTTGGAAAAGATGGAGGTTGCCTGCATTAGCAACCAGATTCATGACCCTGCGCAGATGTTACGCCTTCTCCAAATTTGTTTGAAGAGTGATGCACGAGTTTGGTCTAAAGCGTTTGAAGAGGAGTTGCGTGTGGCTGATCCACCTGTAAGGTTGAGTTGGGACAATCTACGACATGGGTTGGAAGTGGAGTTTGTGAAGATAGAAGATCCTGACAAAGTGTGGCAAGAAGTATAGGCTTTGGTGCAAAAGGAAGGTGAGCCAGTAGATGCGTACATACGTAAGTTTTCATTGGCATGGGAGCGAATGTGCAAGGCCTTAGCACCACAGGTACCCCCGCCTGACTTGATGAAGAAGGGCAGGTTCTTAGCTGGTCTTTGGGAGAATATACGTTGGAGAGTGGAGCTAAAGAAGCCTAGGACATATGAAGATGCACTAGAGGTATCAAGGAACAAAGAGTGGAAGTTGAGGAAAATGAGCCAGTTAGGGGTGGAGTCTTTGCCCATGAGGTCTGAATTTCAGCCTATAGAGTCTTTACAAGGTCGCATGTCAGGGGTTCATCACGAACCAGTGGTTCCTGTTACTACTCAGGTTATGCCAGCAGTGGTCACTACAGCAGTGCAAGATGATGGGCTAAGGAAATACATGAGGCAAGTGGTAGATTTGATGAAGAATCTCAGCCTAAACATGCTAGGTCAAGTGGGAAAAAATCGAGGTAGAGGGAGGTTTGCAAATCAGCCAAGAGGTGAACAAAGGCCTAGGAATGGTGTTGGACAAAGCAATGGTAGGTTTTGGAGGCAGACACCCACATGTTATAATTGTGGAGAGTTGGGTCCCATCAGTCTGCAATGTGATAAGCCACCAAGGATGGGGGGAGACATGTATCCATTGCCAAGATAGGTGCTAACTAGGTCAAATGATTATGGCATCGAAATTAAGGGAGATGAAGGAACCAGTGGACTGACCTAGGAGGAAAAAGGAAAGACAAAAGTGCTAAGTGTAGTCACCTTGGAGAAGGCATCAAAGCTAGAGGATACATTAGTGATGCCTATTGGGAAGAGGACCACAGAGGAAAAGGAAGGAAGAAGTGCCCCAGGTCCTAGTAAGAAGAAAGGAAAGAGCCATGAAGGCGAGGATGTCAAGGCCAAGAGGAAAAGGAGAGCTCGTCAAAAGTTTCATGTTTCAAATTTTCCACTAGGGGATCGGCAATTAAGCTATGACTTGAAGGAGGATCTGACGAGCAGGAAGGCAGATGTTACTTTTGGGCAGCTTATAGAGATGGTGCCTAAGCTAAAGCGATAGTGGAAGAGGATGGTTAACCCAATGGAGAAAGAGCCAGAGAGAGGTTCAGTAAGTGTGTTGGCAATGGATGAGCTACCAAACATTTGTCCAATAGTAGATGTGTGGCATAAAAGGAAAAATTTGGGACAAGGTTATGTGGATGGCGGAGCCCAAATATGCGTCATAACACACTCATGCGTTGAGAAGATGGGTCTCACAGTGGCTGGGGTGTCAGGTTTTCGGATCAGATTGGAAAACCATCAAAAAGTAAAATGCTTGGGTGTTGTAAAGAGCTTAGAAGTGGCGGCATATGATGCAAAGGCAGTGGTTGATTTTCATGTGATGCCAGCAGGGTTGGGAGCATATCCTATTATACTGGGCAGACCATGGTTACGTGCAGTGGGAGCTGTTCAAGATTGGTGACATGGTACGATTAGCCTCTATGGAAAGACAGGTACCAAGAAGCTTTATAATATGGACACAAGGAAACGATTAGAGGAGCTTTATGAAGATGAGGATGAGTCTAGTGATGAAGACTCTTCCACGGTGACAGATGAGGACAGTGATAGCACTACCAGCAGTGATGAGGATGCTGATGTTGCATTTCTTTTGATGGATAAAGAAATCCAGGAGTGTGGTTTAGTTGCATTTGCGAATGAGGTTGAAGATGAAAGTGAAGGGCCTTATGAAGTGATTGAAGGGCTGATGCAAACCAAGGTTGAGTTGTCAAAGAAGCAAGAATTGTTGACACAAATGATCAATGGAGACCTCTCAACTATGGAGAAGGATATATATTTGCACATGCTGGCTAGTTTTCCTGATTTGTTCATTACTTCATATGAAGAGATCAGAGGGTTCAAGGGCGAAGAGATGCATATAGAGCTGAAAGAAGGTGCTAAGCCAGTGCGGCAAAGGCTAAGAAGGATGGGTCAAGAGAAAATGGAAGCCTTGCGGGTAGAGGTGGACAAGTTATTGAAGGCAGGGTTCATAGTTCCAGTAGAGACCACAGAATGGGTGAGTCCAGTAGTGGTCAGTCCAAAGAAGGATGGGAAGTGGAGAATTTGTGTAGATTTTAAACCCTTAAACGTAGCCACTAAAAAGAACCCATATCCTCTTCCATTCATTGATCAGATCTTGGATTCAGTGGCAGGTTATGAGAGGTACAGTGTGTGTGATGGTTTTTCAGGCTATTTTCAATTGAAGATTGCTCTTAAAGACCTCACAAAGACAACTTTTATTACGCCATGGGGCTGCTATTGCTACACAGTATTGCCATTTGGGTTGTCAAATGGACCTTCCTTCTATCAAGAGAGAGCAAATTGGCTGTTGGAACCATTCATTGGTAGTTGTGTTAAAGCTTTTATGGATGACTTCTGTGTTTATAGCAGTAGGGTTGAACACCATGAGAAGCTGCAGATGGTATTGGCTCGATATGATGAATGTGGAGGACAACTAAATCCAAAGAAATGTCATCTAGCACAGCCAAGGGTGAAGTTATTGGGCCACATGGTGTCAGAAAATGGCATTGAGGCTGATCCAGACAAGGTTAAGTCTATTATTCTTCTTCCATCACCTACGAGTACAAAGCAATTGGCAACCTTTATACACAAAGTGAAGTACATGGCACGGTTTATTCCATTGTCTTCGCAGCTTCTTTATTCATTACAGCAAGTGGCAAAGCATGATCCATTGCAATGGGATGACAAGTGTGAAGAAGTGTTTCAAGAGGTGAAAGAGGTGTTAGGGGGGTTGTCAGCCATGCAGGTTCCTGATTGGGAGAAAGTTTTTTATGTAAATCCATCAGTAGGGGATGATGCCATTGGAGCCATGCTATTGCAAAAGGGGAAGGGCAGCCATTATATGAGGCCAGTGTATTGTGCAAGCCGAGTGAAGCTGGTAGCGGAGAGAAAGTTCTCGGAAGTAGAGCTAGTGATGGCTAGTGTAATATTTGCTTGTCGACGATTTCGTCATTACTTGCTACCACGGCCTTTTGTTTTCTTGACGAGTTATGCCTTTTTGACACAGTTAATTAATGGTACTAACATGTCAAATGTGGTGAGGAAATGGGTAATTGAGCTGCAAGAGTTTGAGTTCTCTTTTCTAGTGGAAGATAGTACAAGGGCTACCCTAGCTGATTTGTTGACCTACAAGGAGAATCCCCTTATTGTTAAGGAAGAGGCGGTGAGAAAGGTAGTTGAAGAAGTGCCACAGATCAGCAATGCACATGTGTTGTTCTTTGATGGTTCGTACAGAAAGAGCCATGATGCAGCTTCAGGGGGTATAGCACTTTATGATCCAGAGGGGAAGCTAGTATGCAAGAGAGGGTTCAAATTGGATGCTCATAGTAACAATGAGGCTGAATATGCTACTCTGGAAGCCGGATTACACATTTGTTTGAAGCATGGGGTTCGAAGGTTGAGCATAAAAGGTGATGCCTTGTTAGTGGTCAAGCAAGTGTTGGGTGTGTGGAAGACCAAGAACACCTCATTGAAGGAAATGTGCTTCAGAATTAAAGGCCTGTTAAAAACGTTCGAAGCATGGATCATCAGACACATTGAACGTGCTCTAAATGGAGAGGCACATGAAGCGGCTCAAGGCATGATTGGGGAGCTATTTGTGTTGAGGACCACTTTACCTCTTTATCATGGCCGGGAAAGTTTGGATCAAGAAGAGGAGTTTTTGCTAACAGGAATCATTCCAAAGGAGATTCAGAAGTCTAAGAAGTATGGATTTGTGCGTAGAGCATACAGGTACAAATTGATTGGTGATGTCTTATACATGAAAGGGGTTGATCTCGTGTTGAGACGTGTACCTTGGCGGGAGGAGCTTTACAGAGTGTTGGAAGAGAATCATGAAGGCGCATCTGGTGGCCATTTTGCTCTAAAGATCACCTTGCATAAGATTTTGCAAGAGGGGTATGTATGGCCTAGTTTGCACAAAGATGTTCTCCATTGGTGTAGGTCTTGCAATAGGTGTCAAGCATTTGGGAAGAGAGTGTTGAATCCAGAGCTACGAAAAACCATTATGGCGTTTGATGTGTTTGAAAAGTGGGGGATTGATGCAATAGGCCCGTTACCTATCACAAGTAGGGGCAAAAGCTATATTTTGACGGCAGTGGACTATCTTTCTAGATGGGCAGAGGCTATAGCAGTAAAACAGATCACTACAAAGGATGTGGCAAAATTTGTGTATGATGAAATATGTTGCAAGTTTGGGGTGCCATTAGAGCTACTTTCAGATAAGGGGCCAGGATTTAGAGCTAAACTGCTAGACTTCTTATGCACAAAGATGAAGATTAGGCACCAGCATACCACTCCTTATTACCCATAGTGTAATGGCTTAAATGAAAGATTCAATGGTGAGTTGGTACAAATTCTTTCGAAAGTGACAGAGCACCAAGGAAAGAATTGGGATTTGGAATTGCCTAGTGCATTATGGGCTTACCGTACTTCGGTGAAGACAGGTACAGGGTTTACTCCATTTCATTTGGTGTATGGAAAAGAAGCACTATTGCCTGTGGAAGTAGAGTTGCCTGCGGTCAAGATGTTAGAGAAGTTGCTTGGGCCACCTAGTGATGCATTCGAAGAGAGGCTCTCACAGCTACAAGAGGTTCAGCTGGATAGGATGAGTGCATTGGAACATTATGGGCAGATGCAAGATAGGGCTTTAGCAAAGATAAATGAAAAGGTCAAAAGTAAGGGTATCAAGAAGCATGACTTGGTTTTGCGCTACAACAGTAAGCTGGACAACACCTTCCAAAAGAAGTTTCAAATTAAGTGGGAAGGCCCTTTCAAGGTAGTGGAGTGTTTTCTAAATGACACATATCAGCTGGCTAACCTGGATGGTGTTCTACATAAGTCAAGGGTAAATGGATTGCGTCTTAAATTGTATCATGCTAGATTGATGATGGTGGAGCAAGATGAACTGTCTGTGGAGCAAACAATGTTGGTGAAGGATGAGGAGACCTATGATTAGGCGAGTCTCATATTGCTCTTTGCTGCTGCTGATCATGAATGATCTAGCAAGCTAGGGGATGGGCAAATTATGTCAGGAGTTTTTTGGAGCAAGGGATTGCGCATATGTACATACACATGCTTTGTGCATCGAATAAAGGATTGCCCAATTTCCATAGCCAAGTGGTTACGTGGGGCCCACATGTGTACAGGTAGGACAGCATGTACATAGTGCATCGATTTTCACCGATACTAGTACCAGTGTGTTTTTTCTACAATAATGAGGAGTTGGTAGTGCGTAAAAATTCTTGAGGAAGCTATCCGCGGGTCAAAGAAATGAGGTAAGCAGGTGCGTCAGATGGCATCTAGTGACATCAGGCAGTCGAATGGGTCAATATTTGCATGTGGATGAATACGAACACAAAGTGGTGTTTTCTTGTGAGAGTTCTGCAGAAAGGTCATCATTAGGACCACTTTTTGGGGCCACTTCACGTGGTTGCGAGACGTATTATTGAAAAGAAATGAGTGCCAAGTGTGCGGATGATGCAAAAAAGGTGACAACTATGCACTGCGAGGTCAGTTTTTGGCCTGTTCGTGGTCCGTTTGAGGTCATCTAAAAGGCCAAGGGTGCCCAACTAAAAAATCTAAGTGCGGGAACTGAAAAAACAGAGAGAAGACCAGAAAAAACGTGGAGAAGAGAGGAGGAACAGCCTCAGGTGTGTTTTTGGGGTTTTGGGAGCCTGTTTTGGCCGTAAACTGCTCATCCGAGGTCGGATTTGAGCACTTTGACATTGTAGACTGGGGTTTTGGGCCGTTCCAGACGCGATGGCGCTATCCATTTTGCCAAATTTCTCACTCTTTTCCTGATGTTTTGGCTGTGTAATTTTCTCCTATGAATGAAGCTTCTTCTCCGATTTGTGATTGTATCTGGCATATTTTACCCATATTGTGTGAGCTATTTGCCCCATTGGTGTTGGCACAAGCTCATTTGTATCTAAACATAAAAAATTCTCTTCTTTTGAGCTGAGTTTTTTGGGTGTGTGTGTGTGTGTGTGTGTCTCTGTGTGGAGTGGGAAAACGGGTAGTCTCTCTCCTCGCACTCCATCGGTGTGTTCCCTGTCTCGGCCAAGTGGGTTGTATAAGCCGAGTGGTGCCCCATAGTGTGTGTATGTATCTTTCCACGAGTGTGTGTCGGGTCGTTATAGAGGCACTGTGTGTGTTTTCATCCCGCTCACACCGCATTCACTCTCGGCCGTCTTGAGAGTGCATCAGCTACTTGATTATGCTTGCCAGCAATGTGAGTAATATGAAAATGAAATTGCGAAAGGAAATTTGCCCACCTCATTTGTTTTTCGGAGAGCTTGGTCTGCGTCATGAAGTACTTAAGACTTTGGTGATCCGTTCACAGAATGAAAGGAGTCCCCAATAAATAGTGCTTCCATGAGTCTAAGGCATGTAGAACTGCAAGGAGTTCCTTTTCGTATATGCCTAGAGCTTGCTCAACAGGGTTGAGCCATCGACTCTCATAGCCTATGGCGTGCCCTTCTTGGAGAAAAGCAGCTCCAAGGTAATCACCACAAGCATCACATTGGACCTCAAATGGTTTTGAGAGATCCGGTAGTGTAAGCACAGGTTGAGAGATAAGCTTTTCTTTAAGCTTTTCGAAAGCATTGTTCTCCTTAGCAGACCATGTATACCTAACTCTTTTCTTTGTTAGGTCATGTAATGGTCCCGCAATTTGTGAGAACTTTTCTATGAAGCGTCTATAGTATGCACACATACCTATAAAGCTTCTTAGTTCATGAAGATTCCTTGGTTTAGGCCATCCTTTTATTACCTCTAACTTTGATGGATCTATTTGGATGCCATCTTGAGAGATAATATGACCTAAATATTGAATCTCTTGCAAGAAAAATTCACTTTTCTTTCGATTAACATAAAGTATATTCTCTCTCAAAACTTGAAATATTACCTGGAGGTGTTGCTTGTGTTCGTCTAATGAATTAGAGTAGATGATAATATCATCAAAGAACACTCGAGTGAAGGTTCGATGAGGCCTGAACAGCTTCTCCATCAAGCGATTGAATGTGGCTGGTGCATTGGTCAAGTCAAAAGGCATGAAAATGTATTCGTAAAGACCAAACGTGGTGCGAAATGCGGTCTTTACAATGTCTTGATCAACTATCCTTATTTGATGATAGCCACTTTTTAGGTCGATCCTTGTAGCTTATCAAATAGGTCTTCTACCCATGGAACAGGAAACCTATTCTTGATAGTGATCCTATTTAGTGCTCTATAGTTGACACACATACGATATGTGTCGTCTTTCTTTTGCACTAAAAGCACAGGTGAGCAAAATGGAAATGAGCTAGGCCTAACCATGCCCTTCTCAACTAACTCATGCACTTACCGCATAATCTCCTCTTGTTGAGCTTGAGAAACTCTATAAGGAGGTTTGTTAGGCGGTGAACTTCCTGGAAGAAGTTCAATTGCATGGTCATCATTACCTCGTTTAGGAGGTAGCTCACAAGGGATGTCGTCAATAAAAACATCTTGAAACCCCTTGAGAAAATTGGATAACTCTAATTCCTTTTGGTTGCTTTTATTTTCTTTTGTTAAAGCATTAGGTTCATTTTGAGAATCTTTAACAAAAATCATGTACACGGAAATAGAGCTCTTTATTGACTTGTTGAAAGCTGGTGTATGTACAATGGGGATAGTGTTACCCATTTCCTTAGCATCTATATACATGTCTTTTTCCTTGAACTTAAAGGAGATTCTCCTTTCAGGAAATTTAACATCGGCAGCCAAGCGGTCAAACCACGGTGCCCCTAGGATTACATCCTCATGCTTGAGAGAAGAGATAAAGAAGTCCTCTTTGTCCACATAGCCTTGGACATGAAGCCTCAATTTCTCGATTAAGGGAGTGACTGAAGCTTCTTGCCCCTTGAAGGCACTGTCTGCGGGTAGGACATCTCCCATCTCGTAGGATTGTATGCCTAGCTTGGTGGCCAACTCTATAGGTATAAAATTGTGAGTAGAACTAGGGTCAAAGAGAATAAAAGAATCATGTTTTCTTACCTTTCCCCAAGCATGGCAAAGAGGAGATCCTTTGTGATGAGTTTGGTGAGTCTCCTCCTCTTGGATTTCAACTAAGGAAGCTCTAGGAGGATCTTGGCGGTTGTTCTGTTGGGGACAAGCGCGGTACGCATGTCCTTGTTCGCCGCATTTGAAACACCGGTTATCCTTGCGATAACGCTCAATCTCTTCAGGAGAGAGTTTGTTCTTACCTTTGTAAACTCCCTTCTCTTTAGCTATGTTGGAGTTGCCCTTAGGAGACTTTTGGACATTGTCCTTCCCCTTAGGCTCATTGGAACCCTTGTTTTCCGAGGGCTTATTATTTCTTTTAGCCCCCGTTTGGAAATTGATTCGTGCGGCCACCATAGTATGGTATATTACCGCTGATATGGTACGTGGCCTTTTGGAGTTGACATACTCTGCCATTTCTTCAGTTAAGCCCGCACAAAATTGTTGCTTTTGCTGAGTACTTTGTCTTTGGCATCGGTGACCAAAAACTGCTTCATAATGGAAGCTCTTAAAGCTTTCCATGTTCGTGGAGCTTCACCGTTGGCTCGTAGGCTAGACCACCATTGCCTGGCAGACTTTTGAAAGTGCATAGCTACATGGCGTAGCTTAGAGGACTCCGTGAAGCCCTCATCTCCAAACGCCGCATCAAATTGCTGGATAAAGGCCAAGACTTTTTCCGTAGCACCAAAGGTGCCATCATAGGTAAGGAAAGAGACGCTCTTCCCTCCCTCTTTGAACTTCTTCAGCTTGGATGACCTCTTCCATGCGGCATAGGATTTCCTATGGCCTCTTCTTTTTGATGGTTCAAAGGTTGCGCCATCACTTTCTTCAGAAGGTGAAGAATTTGAAGAAGGTGGAGAAGAGGGTGACCTCTTTCTCGCCTTTTTCTTGTCTTGATCTTCGTTGTCTTTACCATCACTTTCATAAGAGGAAGAGGATGAAGAAGATGGAGAAGAGGGTGTCCTCTTTCTTGCCTTTTTCTTCTCTTGCTTTTTATCATCCCTCTTTGAATTATGAGTGGAGAAGAGTGTGATGGTCTTCTCCGCTTTGGTGGTGATGGAGAGCGTTTAGCCCGCCGTCTTCGTGGAGCCATCTCCGCCGAGGTGGCGGGAGACTCACTTCTTTCTCATTCCTTCGGTGGAGGCTCTTGAGTTCTCCTTTGGGAAGGAGATGCATCATCAAGAAGTAAATTCTTGAGCCCTTCGTATGGATTCTCTTCTTCTTCCCGAATTGGAGAGAGACCTCTTTTGGGATTCTCACAAGGAGGCTTCCTAGGTTTTCTCTCGTCATGGTGATGAGCTTGGAGAATCCCGTGAGCATGGAGTTGCCATTGCAATTCACTTTGGAGAGATGGATTTCCCATGGCTTGTTGAAGCCTAGAAACAAGATAGTTAACAAGCATTGAAGCATCATTAGTAGCTTGCTCATGAGCAAAATCAAAGTTATCAACATTAATTTCACTCTCTTTACTATTGTCATCCATTCTAACAACTTTTAGGTGTACTTTGGCACTTCAATCCCTAGTTGCTACTCCTCTTTACCCCTTTAGAAAAAGCACTCAAGCTACTGTACCCGCGGCTCAAATACCATTAATTGCAAGGAATAGAAGAGAGGGTCTTTCGACACCAAAATAGCACCGGCTCCTGTCAAGCTTCTAATAGCTCAATAGTGGTTAAGCCGTAGGCAAGCCCCGTAGGACTCCACTATTAAGACCATAGCTCTCAATAGTGATGCCCCATTAACTGCACAAAGGCAGGCACACTGCAAGGCTGAAAAATCCCTATTCTACTTACTCACAGGCAATTAATAATACCAACCATTTATAGCTAGCTTGAGGACCTCCCTTCTTGAGCAAGAAACGAGAAACCTTATGCTCTGATACCAATGTAACATTTAATGGCCTAAAAACTTGTGTGTAGCAGAAATTAGCATGAACATAGTGGGCATTTCATTAGAATAGATTCCTAATGAGAATTACAAGAGTGCTTGGGTGGAGAGAGCAACAAAAAGCATAACACCTAGTTAGATATCATCAACAATACTTTCAAAAGAGAGAGAAATTAAGCTATTGACAAAAGTTGAGGACCAGATTTGCATAGAGCCGGTCCCCCCTCAAAAAGGATTTGTATTATGGTTTCTCCCATCAAGAGAGACATTGTACAATACAATTCTTTGTGTTCCTTCAAGACTAGCTAGTGCAATGAAGATGAAAGCTTCATGCACTAAGCAAAAAACTTAGTAAACACAACTTTAATTATCCCCGTTCTCAGACCCAAGATCTCACACACCTTCGAAGATGGTGAGAGCTAGCAGGGTATGAGAGTAGATTGGGAGGAAGAAGGAGTATCTTATGAGAAAGATGTACATCTCCTCACATAATCACTCATATTAGCATAGCTTTAGCTTAATAATTAGTTTGATAGAGGAGATGAGCATGCATTGAAGCTTGGCTCTTGGTTGGATTTGCATCCACAAGCCAAGAGTGTGTCAATGTAGGCTTCTATCTCACAAGCTTGGAGTAGGTGATGAGCTCTCCATTAAAGCTTGGGAAGAGATAGTCTTCTCTTTCTTCACACATGAGATTGTGTGAGTGTGTGTGTGATAATGCCTTGCAAAAATCAGCCCCCTCTCTCTCTTGGGCGAGCCCTCTTTCTATTTGCTCTTGCAGGCTCCCCATTGGACCTCCCCAAGTCAAAGCCAATGGCTATTAAGCAGCATAAGTGATAGCCTTCTGACATGTGTCACCCTTTCCCCTTTTGTGAGAGCTTAATCAATTAATTTAATTGATTTAAATGAATTAAATCCCCATTGGACCTTTCCCCATCCTGACCAATAGGAATTAAGTAGCCCATTGGGCTGCTCAATTCCTATTGGACCCCTTCACGGGCTGTCCAATAATCATCCAGGAGACTTAATTTTCATTGGTTCTTTTTATTAAGTGTTTTAAAATTAATTAGGCTACCCTAATTCTCATTGGTCCACTTCAAGGGTCATCCAATAGGAATTAAGTACACCTTGTGGGCATCTGGCCTAGGGAGCTGACATGTGTCCCTCATTCCCTTTGTGTAAAGGGAGCTTGTGTGTGTGTGTGTGTGGCCTTGTCTCTCATCCCCTACTTGCTAGGCTCACCCCCTCCTATGTAGGGATATTCAAAGACTTTTTTGGTCACACACAAAGCATCCAATTCCCTTAAGGTTGACCTTTGGACACAACCTTTGAATTTTGGAACCTTAGCATTTTGGAAGTCTTAATGGGCCGAACCTTAGGGTTCTTTAGCCCATTGTTGCACATGGTTCTTCTCCAGATAGCCCCCCCCTTTGGATCCCTATTTTCCCTCCTTTGGATCCCTACTGTGGTCGGTCTGCTAGCTTAACCAATATTCTAGCTTTTTCTCCCCTGGCACTTCCCCATATTAAATGATCAGTTTAACATGAGAAAATCATTTAGGAGAATTAGATATTTATTATTATGATATCTTTGTCTTCTACATATCAAATAACACACTTGCCTAGGAGTGATCATTCTAAACATAGAAGAAAGCATTGGATATTTCTCCTCTAAGCCTCCTCATCTATATTGCATTTTCTAGATATTATTGGGATGTAACTTTTAGATAGTAAGTTATTTTGGAATAGATTCTTAGTTTGCTTCTCTCTCTCTCTCTCTCTCTCTCTCTCTCTCTCTCTCTCTCTCTCTCTCTCTCTCTCTCTCTCTCTCTCTCTCTCTCTATGTGGCACATCATGGATGTATCCTTTTGGTCTCATAAGTTATTTTTGCCTTTTGCAGACTTTAATATAAAAGTTCATTTCAATTCATCTCTCTCTCTCTCTCTCTCTCTCTCTCTCTCTCTCTCTCTCTCTCTCTCTCTCTCTCTCTCTCTCTCTCTCTCTCTCTCTCTCTCTCTCTCTCTCTCTCTCTCTCTCTCTAAGTGAAAAAAACCAAAACAATATTTTAATAAAGGAACTACAAATGAAATATAACTTAAATAACTTTTGCTTACTTGGTTGAAGCGACTATGAATAGCGGTGTTGGTTGAGCTGGGTGAGAATGTGCATTGCTGTCTAAACCTCTTGAAGACACCTGCAAAGAGCGAGAGAAAACGATCTCTCTTTCTCCCTCTCCCACTCTCTCTCGCTGTGTCTCTCTCTCTCTCTCTCACTCACGCACTCACACACACACCCACACACACACATAAAATGCTCTCTCTCTCTCTCTCTCACACACACACACACACACACACACACACACACACACACACACACCAGGGACTTTATTGAGGTGGAGGCCATGTCTAAAGAGGAATTCTATTCTGCATTTACAAACATCCAAAGAATACAGATACTCACAAGTTTTTTGCGACCAGTCCTTAAGATGAAAGTGCAAGAGAAAAAGTCCAAATCCATGTGTGAAGCATTGAAAATAGCGCTACAAAAAGAGAGAAAGTTGTTTGTTGCTACATGCATGAAGTGCCCTTTGTCAATACGTGGTATGGAAAGTGTGGATGACCTTTATGTGCATAAAAGCATAGTTGCAGGTGCTCATGCTAGCAAGGATAATATCTTGGATACAGGTGTGGATGCCCATATGTGCAAAGTGGATGCAAATGAAGTATGTGAAGCAGCTTTGGAGACCATGCACATGCCTATGGTGCAAAATGGCAAGGATATAGTAGATGGTGAAATTGACAACGATGAGGCAACCTATGATGGTGACACATCTGATGCTTGTGACAGTTGGTGCCATGATGGCATAGAGTCACTAGGTTGCTATGGACAAGGACTTTCTACACCGAGTGAAGATGATGCAAGAGAGGATGATGCTATGGTGGTCGATGTGACCTTGTTTCTATGTGCTTTACCAGAGCTGGGGGTTGGGCAAACCTCTATTGGTTGTGATGCAAAGGTATTGGGTCATGAAGGTGATAGAAATGAGTTCTATGTGGGCAAGGATTTGATGCTAGTTCCATCTCAAAGGGATGTCCGTGATTATATACGTCATGCGGTTGTTAAGTATAAACTTCTCGAGGATGGGGTAGAAGGGAGGTTAAAGTGACCTTTTGCTTGCACGATGATCTTCTGGATGCATTTTGCATGCTTCAATGTATGTTTGAGCCATACCCTCTTATCTGTGAAGATCCTGATTGGCAGTTACCTAGTCTGGGGGCTAGTTGGCATGATTAAGACTTGGTAATGTGCTATGTGGATTTGTATGCATGTTTCCAGCATTTCAAGTGGAAGAAGTTTTATGTGGAAGAAGAGGTTGCTAGTGAGAGTTCTTTTGAAGAGCGTTTTCAGTTTTGGAGTGGAGTTGTTAATGCTTGGAGTGGTCGTCTCTTGGGCGTGGGAAATGAAGAGTAGTCAATGCATCCGGAAGATAACGTGGGATTTATGGTTGTCAATCAAGTGTTATGAGATTCATTTTGAGGTATTTGTGGGTTCAACTGATTGGAACAAAGTACGGTACAACATGGCATGTGCCAACCTTGGAGAAGATTCAAATTATTCTTGGGATCCAGGTGGGTGGCGGCACTAGGGCAAGACAATAGATGCTTTTCTATTTGGTGTGAGTGGCATGCTTGAGCATGTAGTTGGTTTTGTGCAAATGGATAAGTTTCCCTATGATGTTGGAGGAATTTTGGGTGCACTTTTTCAGGTTTATGACACAACTTGATGCAAGCGTTGAGCATAAATGCTCAACTTGGGGTTGGGCAATGATGATAAACCACTTTTTGTTTGTACAAACAACTACGTATATGCATGGTCATATGTACAAAATAATGTAAATACATGCATTTGGAAGATTTTCAAAGTGGTTTTGAGTTTCAAACATGGTGCAACATGTTCACCTTGTAAATATTCATGATTGCGTACCGACAGTCATGCACACATATATGCGTGGATAGGGTATCGAGGCCTTGGATATGCATCTTGGTGGATTCTTTTGTCTGTAGCAAAGGTAATTGATATTTCTAGAATGTGAATAATACAAGTGGGAGGTGTGGGCACCCTCGTCTTGTCCGAGAAGTTTGGCACATGCGGTAACTGTCTATTTGTAGTGCCTGAATTGTGGTGATGCGTGCACTGTCCTAGAAGTGGTCAAAAATTAAATGTGTGGATGTGATAAATTTATTTGGGTATCAAGGATCAAGCGTACAAAATTTGGTGAATTTTGGAGTCTGTTTGGGGTTTTTTCGATGAAAAATGCATGTCCGGGGTCAATTCGTGGTCAAAATTGGCCAAAACTGGGCCTAGAAAAGTCAAAAAATGGTCAAAAATGGTGCTAAAACGGGGGTAAAATTGACACATCACTCATGGGTGACATGAGTGATGAGTCTGAGGGAAGAATTTGGAAGTACAATGTCAGCACTTTCACCCCTCTGTGTGTGGGAGGAAGCAGGGTTCATATAGGTGGTCTAGTGTTGTCCCGTCGCGTTCGCGTCCTATTTTCGATTGTGTGAAGGAGTGAATGAGAGCTTTTTCTCTTGAATTTGGCAGTTGGGAGAGTCTATAGAAGTTCTGAGGTTTCCATGGATGTGTGTGCGTGAGGAATTGGGGGAAGAAGGTGCGGCTTTTTGCAAGACTATTTGACCCTATATCTCTCCATTAGGGTTGGCGCTACTCCAAAGAGTCCAACAGAGTGGAGTTTGGTGAAGGCTTTGCAATGGTTTGAGAGAGGAATTTTGTGGCTAGATTTTTTGAGTTTTTGATGGTTTTTCTTGTATATTTTTGTCACCATCAAGTGTGATTTCGAGTGTTGATCAACTCGACTCACCTTGTAGTGTCTGCGCGAGCAGGCAAGGGCTTGTAGGTCGAGGTCTTTGGAGGTTGACTTGAGCTTGTTTCTAGTATTTTTATTGAGCTCTTGAGTGGTGGTGTGTGTGGCGTGGAATTTAAGTAAATTCCTTGTGTGGTGTTGAGTTGTCTTGGTGGGTGAGTGTGCGCACGACATCTTTTGCTCCCTCAAGCTTTGGCGATCCCACTGGGGAGCAAAAATTGTCAGTTGTGCACCCAAAATTTTGATTTTGAGCAGTGATATATGCACATTTTGGATGTTGAAGGGAGTTTGATGATGCTAGTACCATTTGAACCATCAATTTTCACAAGTTGCAAGGATGCAGAGGATTGGCTTGCTTTTTTGGAGTTTGATTGACATGTTTATGCCGTGGAGTTCCAAGTGAGGTGCAAAAGCTTGCACATATCAATCTGGTGGTCAGAGGTAATGCGACAGATTGGTATGAGGGCTTGTCACAAGATGAGAAGGGCCATTGGGGCATGTTTAAGAGATGATTTTTGAAGAGATTCAAAAAGGTGATTCCTCACCAAGATGCATGGAAACAGGTCAGAAGTTTGTTTATGCAAGAGCACGAGTCTCTTACAAATTTTTGGTCAAGATTTGATGATGCTTGGAGAGTTTGGAAAGATGCTCTATTTCATGTGGAGGCCCTGTCTAAAGAGGAATTCTATTCTGCACTTACAAACAACCAAAGAATACAGATATTCAGAAGTTTGTTGCGACCAGTCCTTAAGATGAAAGTGCAAGAAAAAAAGCCCAAATCCATGTGTGAAGCATTGAAAATAGTGCTACGGAAAGAGAGAAAGTTGTGCGTTGCTACATGCATGAAGTGCCCTTTGTCAAGACGTGGTATGGATAGTATGGATGACCTTTATGTGCATAAAAGCATAGTTGCAGGTGCTCATGCTAGCAAGGATAATAGCTTGGATATAGGTGTGGATGCCCATATGCGCAAAGTGGATGCAAATGAAGATGTGAAGTAACTTTGGAGACCATGCACATGCCTATGGTGCAAAATGGCAAGGATATAGTAGATGAATGCAAAAGTTTGAGCCCTATCACGGGAAATGAAGATGATAAAGGTGAAATTGACAAGGATGAGCCAACCTATGATGGTGACACATCTGATGCTTGTGAGAGTTGGTGCAATGATGTGTGCAATGATGCCATAGAGTCACTAGATCCATTGAAGGATATGGTATCCTTGCACAAAGAGAAACGTATCTTTTGGGAAGGAGCTTTGCAGCAACAGTATATGGATTCTTGCATTGATGATGAGATGGTGGGATATGGACAAGGATCATCTACATTGAGTGAAGATGATGCAAGAGAGGATGATGCTATGATGGTCGATGTGACCTTGGGTCCATGTGCTTTACCAGGGCTGGGGGTTGGGCAAACCTCTACTAGTTGTGATGCAAAGGTATTGGGTCATGAAGGTGATAGAAACAAGTTCTATGCCAGGGCAAGGATTTGATGCTAGCTCCATCTCAAAGGGATATCCGTGATGATATGCGACATGCGGTTTTTAAGTATAAACTTCTTGAGGATGGGGTAGACAAGGAAGTTAAAGTGACCTTTTGCTTGCACCATGATCTTCTGGATGCATTTTGCATGCTTCATTGTCTGGTTGAGCCATACCCTCTTATTTGTGAAGATCCTGATTGGCAGTTAGAGAGTCTTGGGGCTAGTTGGCATAATGAAGACTTAATTATAATATGCTTGTGGCTTTGTATGCATGTTTCCAGCTTTTCAAGTGGAAGAAGCCTTATGTGGAAGCAGAGGTTGCTAGTTATAGTACTTTTGAAGAGCGTTTTCAGTTTTAGAGTGGAGTTGTTAATGCTTGGAGTGATGGTCTCTTGGGCGTGGGAAATGAAGAGCAGTCAATGCATCAAGAAGATAACGTGGGATTTATGGTTGTCAATCGAATGAGCTCTAGTTATGATATGCATTTTGAGGTATTTGTGGATTCAACTGATTGGAAGAAATTATGGTACAACATGGCATGTGCCAACCTTGGAGAAGATTCGAATTATTCTTGAGATCCAGGTAGGTGGCAGCATTGTGGCAAGATAATAGATTCTTTTCTATTTGGTGTGAGTGGCATGCTTGAGCATGTACTTGGTTTTGTGCAAATGGCTAAGTCTCTCTATGATGCTAGAGGAATTTTGGGTTCACTTTTGCAGGTTTGTGACACAATTTGATGCAAGCGTTGAGCATAAATTCTCAACTTGGGGGTGGGCAATGATGATAAACCACTTCTTTTCTGTACAAACTAGTGCGTATATGCATGGCCATATGTACAAAAGAATGTAAATACATGCATTTGGGAGATTTTCAAAGTGGTTTTGAGTTTCAAACGTGGTGCATAGTGAAGTGCAATCTTTTGGTCTTGAATATGATTGGTTTCATTGTGTCAATGATACAGACAGAGTAGTAGATGAAATTTTTAGTGTGCATGTAAACTTTGTGCTATAGAAGTGCAAAGATATTTGGATGAGGGTGAAAGACTTAAAGAGCAGTTTACAGCAAATGTATTTAGTATGCATGTCATATGTGGAAATCTTAGTTCACAGCAGCCATAGATGTGTAGGATGGATGAACCTTATGAAGCGGTGGACGTAGATCTTATGTGCTTATTGGACGAAGCTTTGGAAGGATTCTCAAATACAGATGCTAAGGATACCAATCAATTTATATTCATGCATGAGCAAGTTTATCCAGATGTAGCTGATGAACTTATGCAGTTGTTGGATGATGCTCTACTTGATTTTGAGCCTCTACAAGATAGAGAATTGTTTTGTGATGCATCTTGTGAGCCTATTGAAGAGAGTTTTACCAGAGAATTCATGTATTCAGATATGCATGATTGGGATTTCAATATTTGTGAGAGTGAAGGTGCACTACCAATGCTTTTACATGTAATTGATGATCAACAATTGGATGAGCTAGTTGCACAGGGGATATGGCAGTATCTAGTGCTACCTAATGCTGTTTGGGATCTGAAATTGTCGTTCCATGGCAAGTTTATGATGTGAAATTAAAATATCTACCTCACTCTTAATGTTTATGATGTGCGGGACCAAATGCTATAATGTACATAGTGTGATATATGCGAAAATGAATGCCACGGTTGCAGCCGTGTACATACCTTGCCAGGAGGGCGAGGCCCTGCACGTGGCGCTATGGAATGATTTTGCACATAAATATATACCAAATTTTCTTTAGGAATGTACAAATGTCAAGTGTTTTGAGGTAGCATGCTCGTTTTTCCTAGAAAGTTCAATGCAGGCAATCTCGGGCAAAAATAGCAGGTTTCGTGCGCTGGCATAAAAGACGTGTCTAAAGTGCTTACCAAGTGGAAAAATGAGGCTCAACATGAAATGTGAGCCTAGTGGGGTCTTTCCAGAAATTTTGGGATTTTTCTCAGCTCGTTTAGGCTTTTTCCGGACAAAAAGGGGCATTTTTGGGCAAAAAAATGGTCTTAAAATGGTCAAAAATAGCTCAAAATTCCACATCAATGATGGCTCCATCATTGATCAAGTTGTGTGGGAAATTTTAGATCCAATAATGAGATCATTTGGGCATATGAGTAAGGAGATACAGCCATTCCTTTACAGGGTGCAGGTGTAGTCCTGTGCTGCTTTCACTACATGGTTGAGGCTGTGAGGCCTCCAATTAGGGTTTTCCCTCCTAAAATAACTACTTGGGCTTCTCCAATGAAGTACTGAAGCTTCCATGAAATGGTCACTACAAATAATCAAAGTGTATATTTAGGGTTTTTAATAGGTCGAATGAGCACTGCATCTGTTCACACACACACGAGTTTTGAGTTAGTATTGGTTCTTTTTCAAAGTGGATCTTTCATGCCTGGAGTTTTGTTCTTTTTTAGTGTGTTTTTAGCTTCAAATCGTCTACACCTTGCTTGATTTTTCTATCGGAATCCTCACAGTCAGAGGCCCGACGCTTTCCTAGTCGCACTGCACACTTCTCGACACATTTTTTGTGAACCCGACGTGAAGCAGGCTAGGGTGAGGGTTCAAAATCTTCATTGAAGGTCTCAAAAAAAAGGTTTAAATCTATGGAGAAACAAGAGCAATAGGGGGTTTGGTTTGATCCGGTCACAATGTAAATGTTTCAAGCTTTTGCAGTGTTTATACAGCATCAACAAGCTGCTGAAAGGAGGGAGCTCTCCTCAACCAAAGTGCTTCAATTTGTGGTGAAGAATATGGACCAGTTTAAAGGTGAAGATGTAACAAAGTATCTTTTTGGGTATGTAAAGGAGATGGAGCTACATCGAGTGCCCGAAGTAGAGATGGTGCAAATTTTTGAACTAGCTGTGGTTCTCGAGATCAGAGAGCATGTAAGGAGAATTAGAAATGAGCATGGGGCAACTTGGGAAGCATTCAAGTTAGCCTTAAAACAAGAGTATTTCATGGAGGACTCCAAAAGGGTAACAAAGAGGAATTTTTTAGAGTGGGTAGTTCGGCCAGTAGAGGGGATCTTGCCTACCGAACTGCTAAGGGAATTCGAACGCCCTTATGATCAACTTTCAAGGACTGAAAAGACTACCCTAAACTCCGACAAGACAGAGCTCTTTTTGTAAGCCGTAGGCAAAGAGATTCAAGAGAAGCTAGAGATACTACTTGAGGATAAGGATGCGGAACAAGGCTTAAAGACTAATTGGAATGAAGTTGAAGACGCTATTTCACTACTAACTAAGCGACAACGATGAAGAGACAAGATGATAGTCAACCCTACTCAAGTCCCAAGTGTTCCTGAGAGTCCCATAAAGCCTA
Organism: Adiantum capillus-veneris; assembly: GCF_014529385.1. Taxonomy (NCBI): domain Eukaryota; kingdom Viridiplantae; phylum Streptophyta; class Polypodiopsida; order Polypodiales; family Pteridaceae; genus Adiantum; species Adiantum capillus-veneris. The sequence goes on along the minus strand of NC_140948.1, from coordinate 51,373,372 downwards.
TTATTGTGGTTCCAAAGAGTGACAAGTCCATTCTAGATTATATTGTCAAGGGAATGCAAGAGCTCAAGTTAAAGCTTACAAGGCTAGAAGAAAATGAGCAACCATCAGGACAATCTACAGAGTAAAGACTTCAAAACAGAGAAGGCTTTGTAAATAGATGCATATGGTGCGATAGTACTGACCATGGAAGGAGGGATTGTGAAATTTTTAAAGAAGCTTTGACAAAGGATCTTGTTTTCTTTAAAGATGGTAAGATTCATTTAAGTGAAACACGGAAGATCTTGGGGACAAACTTTGGAAAGGGCGGAATGAAGAAGCTAGTTAAGGACATGGCTACTACCATCTCAATGGTTGAGGTAGCCGCCTATGGGTTGTTGGTGGATCCTATTAAGAAAAAAGGACGATTCAAGGTTGGAGAAGAGGAATCTAATGGTATTGGAGAGCTATGGCCATGCGCTATAGAGTCTGCTACGAAGGGTAAAATGACTATAGAGGTTTTACATGAAGCTAGAGATTGCATCCGGCTTGAAACAGATTGGAATGACCCTGTGGACTCTTTGTCAGTGCATGCATACATTGCCAAATCTCAAGCAAATTAGGCCATTGTTGAAGAGAAATGTAGGCACGAGAATGGGGATGAAGGGCCTTCAAAGCGGGCTACAAGGAGTGGAGGTAGAAATGACACAGTGCCTCCTAGATCACCTTCCCCGCAATAGATGCCTATCCCCAAAGTGCCTATGGAAGAAGCCTCTAAAGAAAATAAGAAGGATGTAGCAAAATCCAAAGCAAAGGGTCCGACCTACAAACTCCAATCCAATATAGAGGCAGCAAGGGATCTCAAAAAGGTTCGGAAGAGAGGATTCTAAACAGTAAGGTGGAATTTACCTTGGGTGAGGTCCTCGGTATAGCAAAGCGGGAATTCCGCAAATAAATAATTGATATCATAAAGAGGAAGCGACAGTCTCTTACTGAATCTATCCATGTACAGGGTGAAGAAGAGACTTTAAATGCACACGGTGTACAGGTCTATGGCGAGCAAAGTGAAGAAATTGTTGTTGGGTTCTACAAGTCCAGGGGAGGAGTAAAACACGTTCGCTTCTTGGATGATGAAGATGAAGTGGAGACCACTCACAAGAGCTACTACTTCAAGAGTCACTGGGCAAGAGCAACTACTGAGACCCTGGTAAAAGTGGGAGACTTAGAAGAGCCATACATTGCTTTGATAGATCATGGGTCGGAAATTAACCTCATGTCAAAGAGTCTTTATCAAAAAGGAAAATGGACAATTGATATAAATCATGGATGGATGATTCATGCAACAAACAACTCATCAGGGGTGCGGTACGCAGCTTGTCCAAATGTAAAGGTGACTATAGGGGATGTGAAAGATGACCATAACTTCTTTATGCAGGAGATTTCTACATACCCTCTTATACTTGGGCAGCCATACATCACTGCTACTCGCATGGAAACCAAGGTGATGGATGATGGGTCAGCTTATGCAAGGATTAGGAGCAGGGATGGGAAGCGTGCATTACAGTTCCTTACTATTTGTGTGGACCATGAAAGGGACCATGAAAGTCTTAGAGAGCATCCCTTGCCAAAGACAAACAAAGAATTCAAGGACTACAGGGATATGAGGGGTTTTGGCCATGTACCATTGTAGAGCGGGATTGCAGTGGTACAAGAAGATAAAAGTTATCGCATGATGTATATGCAAAGGACACATTTTCTACAGGTTTTGTAGGATTATCAGAATATGGATCTATTGCTTTTACAGAGTGTGAGGACTTAAAGCGGGGTGAACGACAACATGTAAATAGTGTACAAAGAGGTTTGAAGATGAATGGTTTGCTGGAAGATGGTGAATGCATTTGCAGGTGTGTTTGATGAGTGTTCGTGTGTGGATACTATGCAAGACTTAGAGTCTTTAGTGGATTGAAATTTGCGTATGTGAAGTGAGGTCGTGAAAGTATGCTCAATAGAAATGTACAAGGTCATTGAGGATTTAAAAAATGCTCAAGGTGTTGATGTACGAGTGGAGACTAAGTATAAGTCCGTGGCAAAGAAAGTGAAGCCAGTGGAATTACCTCTACCAAAAGATTGCACAAATAAGATGGAACAAGCTGCTTTGAAACCTAGCCTTCGTGACCCAAGCAAGATTGGACACAAGTTCACACAGGATTCTTTGAAGGAGTTAAAGGTTGGTTGCGAGGATAGTTTGACAAAAGATGAAAATATATGCTTTGAAGACGTGCTTGACAAACACGGAAAAGCTTTTGCATTTGAGCCTTATGAGATAGGGTGTGTTGATCCATCCATTGTTGCTCCTATGGTGATCTTCACTATCCCTCATGTACCTTAGAACTTGAGACCTATTCCTATTCCAAAGGCTCATTTTCCAAAACTCCTTGAGTTGCTTAATGAAAAGATCAAGATGGGTATCTTGGAGCCTTCTTGTGCTCCGTATTCAAACAGGTGGTTCACAGTTCTAAAGAAAAAATGGTTCTTTATGATTTATTCACGATATGCAACCTCTAAATAAGGTGACAATCAGAAATGTGGGTATAGGGCCAATTGTCGATGAGTTTGCAGCTCGGCATTTGTAGGAAGGGCAATATATTCTATGGGAGATTTGTACTCACGGTATGATCACTTCCAACTAGCAATGGAAAGCAGGGACTTGACTACCATGAGGACACCCTTGGGTTTAGTAAGGATGTGCACCTTATCTCATGCCAGGCAACTAATTCAGTTGCACATATGATGAATGGTATGAACAAAGTCCTACGTGACTTCATACCGCAAACTATAATGCCTTTCCTTGATTATGTGCCAATCAAAGAATGTGATGTAAGTGATATGGATGTGGCTCTAGACTCAAGGGTGTGCCGCAAATATGTGGCAAACCATAGAAATGATTTGTGATGAGATCTTGTCAAGATTGGAAGAAGTGAACCTTACCTTGTTTGGACAAAAGTCAGTGTTTGGTGTAAGCGAAGTTCTTATTGTGGAACTTATGTGCGCGCCATATGGTAGAAGGCCTTGTCCTGCAAAGATTGATGTTATTTAGAGAATGAAAGAGAAATGTATAAATGTCATTGAGGTTTGAAAATTCGTGGGTGCATGTGTGCTTTATGTTATCTGGATTCCGCATTATGCACATGTAGTAGAGCCTTTGTATCAACTTTTCAGAAAGAACCAAAAGTTTGAATGGGAAGAAATGCATACACATGCCATGAGAAAATTAAAGAAGTTGTTGCTTATGTCTCCAACTTTGAGGAAAACAAACTATGAATGTGGAAGATATGTAATTGTGACAGTGGTTGGATACTAGCCCCACAGGAATTGGATGGGCGATTGGGCAAGACGATGATGCTGGCAAGCGATATGTGGTGAGATTTGGAGAAAAAGTCCTAAGTGCTCGTCAACGCCTTCTTGGAATGATCACAAGCTGCTCAACTCCCGACATTGGCATACATATATATCTTTATACATACCTTTCCAGAAGTCCTTGAATCCAGAAGTTAAGCAATCCAGAAGTTTGTTTGTCAAATGCACTTGAGTCATTTACAAAGGACCTATATCAAGGTGATTGGTTGCTCATTGGACGCTATCTGAGCACTTTGATAAGGCAAGAAGGGTGGACTGATCAAGAGTTCAAAAGGATACGGAAAAAGGCCTATGGACACTTTTTGAAAGATGGGTACTTATGGAAGCGTCCAAAACAAAGACATGGAATGCCGATGATATTCGTGAATGATAAGGATGCTCAAAATGAGCTTATGAAAAGGTTTCATGAGAGTCTTTATGCTGGACATAGAGGTGTATGGGCCACCTTTACTAAAATGAAAGAGAGGTATTGGTGGAAAGGTATGTATAAAGATGTATCTCACTTTGTGGAGTCCTGTGAAACCTGTCAAATGTATTCAAATGTACGTCATCGTGATGGGTTGCACCCTACTTACCCATTGGCCATGCATTACAAGTGGGTAGTAGATCTGGTTACAATGCCATTGGGCTTATGGAAAATGAGATACATAGTGCTTGCACGGGAAGATTTAACCAACCAAGTTGAAGGTCCTGCTCTAAGAACGAAAGGCACAGAAGGGGTATGTAAGTTCATCTTGGATGATGTAATTAGTCGTTATGGCTCTATTGGGAAAATAACAGTGGACAGGGGTGAGTTGGATGCTAACAAAGCAAGGGAGTTTTTCTCTAGGTTGGGCATTAAACTTGCTCTCACTATTGCATATAATCCTGAGGGAAATGGTAAATCAGAGCGTGGGCATCCTCCTATCATTAAAGCTTTGGCTAAGGCCTGGAAAGGTAAAATGGGAGAGTGGCCTAGGTTGTTGCCTTATGCTTTATGGGACTGATCATACAACTCATAGTTCAGTTACTGGTTATATGCATTTTGAGTTGATGTATGGTCAGAAACCTATAATGCCAATTGAGGATGTAATTCCCACATGGAATGTATTACCTTGGGAAGATGGAATGAGTAGGGAAGGCCTTCTTGCTTTGTGCATACAACAGTTAGAAAGAAGGCCTCAAGATATGAGAATACAGTGTCACGATTGCATACAACAGTTAGAAAGAAGGCCTCAAGATATGAGAATACAGTGGCACGATTGAAAGATGCAAGGTTAAAGAATAAAGACAGATTTGATAAGAGGCATAGGCTCAGACCTAAAGCGATTGAGGAAGGTGATTGGATGTTGGTGTATGACAGTAGTCTTGAAAACCAAAAATAAAAAATAAGAAATATTTCAAAGAGATGGTTTGGTCCTTATGTGGTTCATCATGTACATGGGAATGCAACTTATACCTTGCATGAATTAGATGGGACAAAAATGAAGATTCCCATCGCAAGGAAAAGAATCAAGTTATTCAAAAGAAGAGGTGATACATATCCCTTTAATTCACAAGAAAGTCAGAATGAAGGCTCTGATGAAAATGGTATGGAGGTGGATGAAGAACAAGAGTATGATGCATTAGATTTTGTTGAAAGCAATGATGAAATCGACATGTATGAGGACTTAAATGAAGACTGAACTTGCAAAAGATATATGTGGAACATGCCGGAGGATGTGCAAGTTTAGAGGGGGTGGATGTCATGCCATGGCACGTTCATAATGTGAAATTAAAATATCTACCTCACTCTTAATGTTTATGATGTACGGGACCAAATGCTATAATGCAGTCGTGTACATACCTTGCCGGGTGGACGAGGCCCTACGTGGCACTATGGAATGCTTTTTCACTAAATATATGCCTAATTTTCTTTAGGAATGTACAAATGTCAAGTGTTTCGAAGTGGCAAGCTCATTTTGCCTAGAAAGGTCAATGCGGGCAATCTCGGCCAAAAATAGCAGGTTTTGTGCGCTGGTGTAAAAGACGTGTCCAAAGTGCTTACCAAGTGGGAAAATGAGGTTTAACATGAAATTTGAACCCAATGGGATTTTTACACAATTTTAGGGAATTTTCCCAGCTCGTTTAGGCTTTTTACATACAAAAAGGGGCATTTTTGGGCAAAAAGTGGTAAAAAATGACCTTACAATGGTCAAAAATAGCCTAAAAATAGCTCAAAATACCACATCAATGATGGTTCCGTCGTTGCTCAAGTTGTGTGGGAAGTTTTATAGACAATAATGAGCTCATTTGGGCATATGAGCAAGGAGATACAACCATTCCTTTACAAGGTGCAGGTGTAGTCCCGTGCTGCTTCCACTACATGGTTGAGGCTGTGAGGCCTCCAATTAGGGTTTCCCCTCCTCAAATAACTACTTGGGATTCTCCAATGAAGTACTGAAGCTTCCATGAAATGGTCACTACGAAGAATCAAAGCGCATATTTAGGGTTTTTAACAGGTCGAACGAGCACTGCATCTGTGTAATTGGGAGCGAGGCTACACCTAATCTTCACACACACAAGAGTTTTGAGTTAATATTAGTTCTTTTTTAAAGTGGAGCTTTCATGGATGGAGTTTTTTTCTTTTTTAGTGTGTTTTTAGCTTCAAATCATCTACGCCTTGCTTGATTTTGCTACGAATCCTCATAGTCAGAGGCCCGGAGCTTTCCTAGTCGCACTGCGCACTTCTTGATAATGTTACCCTATGATGTAGGGGATGTTGAGCTAGCTTCTGATCCAAGAGGTGACAGATATATGCATGGTCCTGGGTAATTGGCTTATATGCCAAATGATCCAGGCGGTTTTCATGAAGGTTTGTGGGTTAATTCAGGTTTATGCTCTACTAATTGGAAATTCTTGTATTTTCCCTATGATCCTGAAGGATGGTGCAGATTTTTTAAAGGAATGCTCACATTGGGGAAAATGATTGGTTTCCCGTTTGATTCGGGGGGCTACTAAAGTGCAAGCTGTAGGTTTGAAGATTACCAGTTATCTATTGTAGCAGGTTGCATGGTACAGGTTTTGTTTTCTAGATTTATGCTACGTGGGAAGAGTTTTTGGTTATGCGTTCAATAAGATTACATGGTTGGCTTCCAATTGAATTATTTGAACAATTGATAAAGTATCTTTACATATTTTGAGTTGGTTTTGCTACCATAACTTGAAGTAAAGGACTTGACGGCCATTCCTTGTGCAGGCAGGGTAAGGCATACTTGAGCTTGACAGGGTTCCCTAAAGCGAACTTGATGGTCAAGGTGTGTGCACCATTCACTGGAGCACTTGAGTCTAGCGGGGTTCACTAAACAGGTTTTCCATAATTGAATGCTTTGGAGATACAGTAGATACGGTTCAAGGATTTCTAATGGGCAGCTACTTAATGATAAAGCTAGAACATTGATGATAGGGTATATGCCGTATTTTATTTTTTATATGTTTCCTAGTTACATGAGTCTGATGATGGCAAAGAGCTTGAAGTACCTATACCAGATGCAGATTGAAGTGCAGTTGGCATAGATCATAGGCTTACCAAGTTCAGAGGGGGTGGATGTCGTGCAGCTCCGCTTCCAGCATGGAAAAAAGATCAAAGAAATGCAAGATAAGTTTTTTTCAAGATAAGTTTTTTTAAAGTCTACACATTTGTTGAGCAGTGATCAAGGCTTGTTAACAGGCCAAGTTTTATGATTAATGTATACCAGATGCGGTTTTAAAGAGCCAACAAATGCTTTAATGATGCGAAAACGGAGTATGCTTGAAGTGAGCAGAGATGGGATTTTATGATTTAGAGCTGCAATGCTTGAAGTGCTCTACTGGCTTGTCTTTATGGCTCGTCGATTGGAGCTACGGTGAAAAAGTTATGGCAGTTTGAAGTTTGAGTCAATTACAGATCCGCCGTACCGGATTGGGCAACTGCAGCTAAGGGACAGAAATGAAATAAATGCATGGGCCTGAAGTGCTTACTTTGTGGAGCATGTCGATCTTTTCAGGTCAACGATCAGAGTTCCGGTTGCCAAGATATTGGCCATTAAAGATTCACCGGGGGGCCAATTCTGTACTAGTCTGGTCCGCTCGACCGGAGTGCCATATGGGAATTTTTGACTTCAACAAAGCTCTAGAATGTCATCTTATGCAGAACAATGATTCCAAGATATACCCAGCCTGGTTGCGATAAGGAAACTCTAGGGAATTTAACCAAATGCGAGGGGAATGCCTTTCTCCAAATGCAATCGCCTGTACTTGCATATTGAAGGTAGGAGACGTTGATATGGGCAGTAGAATTCACGATCATATTGTCAATCATTGGTTGCTTTGGCTGGTATGTCACATAGAAAAATTCCTTGGCCGTTGCGTATACCAAATGTGGTGCTGTTACCAAAGCACAAAAAGTTCTTGATGAGCTCTTTGTTCGAAATGTCATCTCCTGGAGAGTGTTGATTGTGGGATATGCCTAGCTCCACAGGCACTGCTCAAGAAAGATGTTGTGCTTAGGAAGGCCTTGATTTTATGTACGCCAAATTTGGTGCCTTTTCAATCATTGCCTTGGTCATGTAACCAAATGTGGTGCCACTACAAGGGCCGGCCGCCCAAGGAAAATGAAGTAGTGGCCGCCCAAATTAAAGAGCCAATGGCCGCCCGCTTAATAAGGGGTAAGCAAGTGTGAAGGTGAAGAAAAATAAGGAGGGTTGGCGGAAACAGCGAGTAGCACATCAAGGGAAAGAAGCACTCGTAGCGGATGCAGTGGGACTCGGTGCGGCTCGCGACTCTGAAGACAAAAGGTATCACAAGGCAATGGCGCCCCTAATCGGCCCAAATCTCACCAAGTTTTGCGCAACTCCTAGTTCGACCTGCCACATCATCACTCCCACTTCCAACAGCCCTAGCAACGACGACATCCTCGTTGCTTAGGCGGGGAAGGGGCTGTATAAGAAGGAGGATATATATAGTTAAAAAAGGGGAAAGCAAGCAATGAGAGGTCCATGAGGAGGAAACAACGAGGGGAGCATGAGGTAGGGAGGTTAGGGGGCAAGGGCATGAAGCGCGAAGAAGGAAGGAGTCCAGTTGGGGGAGCATAGAAGATCTCTCTCTCTCTCTCTCTCTCTCTCTCTCTCTCTCTCTCTCTCTCTCTCTCTCTCTCTCTCTCTCTCTCTCTCTCTCTCTCTCTCTCTCTCTCTCTCTCTCTCTCTCTCTCTCTCTCTCTCTCTGTGCCCTTGAGAAATCTTTTGACCTCGCTCTCGAGTAAGCAAGGAGAAGAAGCTCTCTATCTCAAGCTCGCTCTCTCTTTTGTAATCAACTTGGAGAAGCAAGGAAAGGAGCCGCTCTCTCTCTTTCTCTCGGGACCCTGAAGCAATAAGGCAAAGAAAAGAAGCTTGGTGAAGCGAGGGAGGGAGAAGAAGAAGTTCGAGGCTCTCTCTCTCTCTCCCATCGTCCTCGGTAGGCAAAGGGAAGGGCAATCTCTTGCTCTCTCTCTTGTCCTCGGTGAGCAAAGGGAATCAAGGACATAAGCAGGAAGTCTCTCTCTCTCTCTCTCTCTCTCTCTCTCTCTCTCTCTCTCTCTCTCTCTCTCTCTCTCTCTCTCTCTCTCTCTCTCTCTCTCTCTCTCTCTCTCTCTCTCTCTCTCTCTCTCGTTCTCCAGCCAAAAGCATCGAGGGACTTTGGCGGGCCATGTCGAATCAATTGCGAACTGTGAATTGTTTTGAAGTGAATTCTTGTCGTGTCGCAGTAGAATCTCGGCTTGGAGTGTCCAAGTCTGTTACACAACATCCTTGTACGTGCCACAATATCTCTCCAAGCTTGTAAGTCTATGCTTAACATGTGAGAATGTCCTATGGTGTTATTCGATGGAGCCGGCACATTGTTGAAATCATACCAACATCCTTGTACATGCCACAATATCTATCCAAGACTAGCTTTTTTGGAGCTTTTGAGAGATACCCCAACTTCAAAAGCTTGTAACTCTCTCGTCTGTTGTCGGAATCAAGCATATAGATACTCGATGGAGGTCTAAACAACACGAGCTTCATCTTTATGGTCTTGGTTTTCATCAATTTTAATCATGGTTTGAGTTAGGGTTGTTTCTCGCCCGACTTTACAGGTGTTCGACATAGGTGTTTTCTGCAACTTTATGGTGTTTCCTTCGGACGGTGTGGTGTGTGCTATGCTATAGAGGTTCTTGTTTTCCTTCTTGTTCGCATGCTAACATCATTTTGGTGCCCCCATGGAGGAGCAAGTACTCCTATGCTCCCATTCCTGTGGAATATGTTTACAGACAGTGAATGTAAAAGGGATGTGGGTCCTTATGGACAACCGCATATGTATGTGAAAATTGTGGACAACACTTGAGGCGGTCGTATAATGGGATTGCAGATTTTGGAGGGTCATGAGGTTTTGTGAAGCCAAGCACTAGGGGCCGGGTTACACAGTGTGAGGTGGATTAGGTACTGGAGCGACCCATCGATATCCCTTGACTTTTTGACATCACATGTAAGTGTTTTGTGGAAATCAAACATGGCAGACGAGTTCCCATGATTTCATGGATTGTATAATGAAAATGCACAGACGTTTATTGAAAAGTTGGAAGTCAATTGCTTACTACACAATATACTAGAACAAGCTATATTGTTGTGGCTGCTACAATGTAGTTTACAGGGTGAGGCAAAAGTTTGGTTACATAATTTTGAGGAGTTGATGCAGGCACAAAATCCAGGGGTGGTTTTAGACTACAACCGTGTGAAGCAAGCTTTCCTGGCACAATACCAATCCATCGAAGTACCTGATGAAGTTTGGCATGAAATCTTGGGGTACAATCAGAGGGCTAATCAAAGTGTTGATGATTTTGTCATGCAGCTCACTCGTTTATGGGATAAATGGGGCCGAGCATTGGGAAACAAGATTCCTCCATCCATGTTAAAGAAGGACCATTTTGTGGAAAAACTAAAAGAAAGTTTGAAGTTCAAAGTTGAGCTGAAAAGGCCCGCCACCTTCGAGGAGGCCGTCGCCATTGCCAGCGAGAAAGAATGGAAAGCTCAAAGGCTTAATGAATACGAGAAAGTGGTCCTTGAGCAAAATAATGGTAGCCAAAAGGAGGAGAATCAGGCAAAAGCTGGAGGCCAACCTTTTCAACAAGCTACTAATACCAAACAGTTGCAATGAAATATGCAAGACATGATGACCATGATGCAGGAATTACGACGTAGTGTTCTTGGTGGTGGAGGTGGTCGTGGACATGGTAGAGGGATGGCTTAGGCATGTGAAGCTCATCCTAATTCTGATGCGGGCCATGGACAAGGTGGTTTTGAGCTGTAGAGGAGGTTCATTCCTACTTGTTATAATTGTGGTGAGCTTGGTCACATCAGCACTTATTGTCCAAAGCCAACAAGGATGGGAGGGGATATGTTTCCACTTCCTCAGCAATTTCCTAATAGAGCGAATGCTTATGCATTAGATATATGGGGAGATCAAAGTACTGGACAAGAAAATCAAGCCTCAACCTCTGGTGGTCGTGTGGGCATTGTGCGAGTCGAAAAGAAAGAAGCAGATGTCCTGCCAATAGGCAAAAGAGAGTGGGAAGGCTATGCAGCACCAAGGCCTAGCATAAAGAAAGGGAAGGAGAAAGAGGGTGAAGATGCAAAAGCCAAGAGAAAGAGAAATCCTCATAGATGATTTGAAATGGTGGATTTATCGTTGGGAGAAGGCAAAACAGCTTACAGCTTAAAGGAAGACCTGATTGGGAGGAAAGTAGATTGTACTTTTGGACAGTTGATGAATATGGTGCCCAAACTTAAAAGGCAATGGAAATCATTAGTGAATCCAGAAAAAGAGCTAAAGCATAAACAAGTTAGAGTGTTGTCTGTGGAAGAGTTACCCAACATCTGTCCTATGGTAAACGCTTGGCAAGTGTGGGCATGGGAGAAACCTACATGGATGGAGGTGCTCAAGTTTGTGTGATCACACAGTCATGAGTTGAGAGACTGGGTCTCATTACATGCGGAAGCTCTGGGTTTTGGATTCGAATAGCGAACCATTCCAAAGTGAAATGTTTGGGAATGATCAAGAATTTGGAAGTCGAAGTCTTTAACGTGAAGGGTTATGGTAAACTTTCATGTTATGCTAGTTGATCTGGGAGCCTTTCTTCTCATTTTGGGACAACCTTAGTAGAGAGCTGTGGGTGCCATGCAAGATTGGCGTAAGGGCACAATTGGAGGGCATGACAAGAAGGGTGAAAAGAGAGTGTTTGATATGACTACCAAACAGCCTATGGCACTTGAAGATGTGAGTGATAATGAGGAGTCCAAAACTACCAGTGATGACAGTTCTGAAGACTCAGAAACGAACACTACTTCGAGTTCCAGTGATGAGGGTGAAGTGTCATTCTTTTTGTTGGATGAGGAATAGAAAGAAATTAGTAAAGTCTTGCAAATATCAAGGAATATAAATGCTTCAAGCCGTTTAGAGCAACTTGAAGAGTTAATGCAACCAAAATAAGAACTACCAGTGAAGAAAGAGTTGATTCAAAATATTCTAAGTACTGATTTGACCCAAGGAGAAAGAAGGGAGTACTTAGCAATGTTGGACAAGTTTCCAAATCTTTTCATTACCTCATATCAAGAAATAAGGGGTTTTGTTGGGGATCTTGTGAAGATTGAGCTAGTTGAAGGGGCAAAGCCAATACAACAGAAATTAAGAAGGATGGGTAAGGAATAGATGAATGCTTTAAAGGAAGAAGTGGAGAAGCTTTTGGATACAGGGTTCATTGTGCAAGTGGATAATGATGAATGGGTGAGCCCTGTAGTAGTCACCCCAAAGAAAGATGGTTGTTGGAGAGTTTGTGTTGATCACAAGCCACTAAATGCGATGACCAAGAAAGATCCTTATCCTTTGCATTTTATTGATCAATTGCTAGATGCAGTAGTAGCTAGTTTTGAAAGATGCAGTGTCTGTGATGGGTATTCAAGATACTTTCAGCTTATCCTTGCTCTTGAAGATGGGAAAAAGGCTACTTTCATCACTCCATGGGGTTGTTTCTGCTTTTATTGCCTTCCTTTTGGGTTGACAAATGGGCCAGGAGATTTTGAAAGGAAAGTGGATTGGGTCCTTACCCCATTCCTTAGAAAGTTTGTCAAAGGGTTCATAGATGATTTCTGCGTATAAAGCTCAAGGAAAGAGCATGTTCAAAAGCTTGAAATGACTTTTTCAAGGTATGATGGATGCGGGGGTCAGCTAAACCCTAAAAAATGTCATTTGGCACAGCCACGGGTGAAGCTTCTTGGGCATGTTATTTCAGAAAATGGGATTGAAGTAGACCCAAAGAAAGTGGAGGCTTTGTTGTTACTGTCATCCCCTAAAGATACCAGACAGTTGACCACTTTCATACAAAAAATTTAAATATCCATCTCGTTTCATACCTTTAGCATCACAACTATTGTATCCATTGCAGCAAATAATTAAGAATGATCCCTTAAAGTGGTCTCATGAATGTGATGATGTTTTTGACAAAGTTAAAGAAGTTTGGAGTACGTTACCTATTATGCAAGCTCCTGACTGGAAAAAGGAGTTTTATGTCAACCCATCAGTGGGAGATGATGCTATTGGAGCCATGTTATTACAAAGGGTGAAGCAATCTCAATATATGAAGCCTGTTCATTATGCTAGCAGAATGAAAACTCCTCATGAGAGAGATTGCTTCCCCAATTGTTCAATAATTCAAAGATATCAAAAAAAGTGATGAGATGGGTTATTGAGCTCCAGGAGTTTCAGTTCACCTTTTTGGTGGAGGAAAGTACTCGGGCTACCTTAGAGGATCTTCTCACTTATAAAAATACTTTGATTTTGGTTAAAGAAGAGGTGGTGTGAAAGAAGGAAATTGGGACTCTGGCCATCCCTAATGCTTCACTGTTATACTTTTATGGTTCTTATCGAAGAAGTCATGATGCTGCTTCAAGCGGCATTGTTATTTATCATGCACAAGGGAAGCTTATGAGGAATCAAGGGTTGAAACTTGATGCCAAAAGTAACAATGAAGCAGAATACATGGCTCTTGAAGGTGGTTTGTATGTTTGATTACAATTGGGAATTAGACGCTTGCAAATTAAAGGAGATGCTTTGTTGGTTGTGAAGCAAGTGTTCGGAGTATGGAAGAATAAGAACACTAAACTGAAAAATTAATGCTTCAAAGTGAAAGCGTTGCTCAAAAATCTTGAAGCATGGAGCTTGCAGCATATTGAGAGATCTCTAAATGAAGAAGCTCGTGATGCTTCCCAAGAGATGATCACTTGTGTGTTTGTGGTAAAAGCAGATGCCCCCTTATATCATGGGAGGGAAATCTAATCAAAGGAAGTGGATTTTTATTGACAGATGTTATACCTGAAGGTTTGTCCTCTTCTAAAATGTATGCGTTCATAAGGAAAGCCAAGAAATACAAAATTCTTGATGATGTGCTTTACATGAAAGGAGGTGATTTGGTTTTGCGTCTTGTGCCTTGGAAGGAGGAGATTTACAAAATTCTAGAAGAAAATCATGAGGGATCTTGTGGATGCCATTTTGCTATGCATAAGGTCTTGCAAGAAGGTTATATATGGCCAAGTATTCAACGGGATGTTAATCATTGGTGCAAGTCGTGTTTGCCTTGTCAAAGGATGGGAAAAAGAATCGTAAAGCCTGAATTGCGAAAGACAATTCTAGCTTTTGACATGTTTGAGAAATGGGGTCTCGATGCCATTGGACCCTTACCTATGACTAGCAAGAGAAATGCTTACATCTTGACCACAGTGGATTATTTGTCATGATGGACAGAAGCCAAGGCTGTCAAAAAAAATACCAGTAAAGAGATGGGAAGATTTGTTTATGAGTACATATGTTCCAAATTTGGTGTGCCACTAGAGCTACTTTCTGATAGAGGACCAGGATTTAGAGGAGAGCTGTTTTTTTTCTTATGCGAGAAGCTCAATATACAACATAGATACAATTCTCCCTATTATCCACAATGTAATGGTTTCAATGAGAGGTTCAATGGAGAGTTGGTAAAGATCTTGACAAAGATGACTCAAACACATGGAAAAACTTGGGATTCAGAGTTGCCTTGTGCGTTGTGGGCCTACAGAACTGCTATCAAGATGAGCACAAGATTTTCCCCTTACCACTTGGTTTATGGCAAGGAAGCTTTATTGCAAATTGAAGTGAAATTACTGCTCTCAATTTATTGTCATTGGAAGATGAGAAGCAAACAAATGCATGGCAGAAGAGGTTATTGGATTTACAATGCTTGCAATTGGATAGAGTTTTAGCTTTGGGTTACTATGAGGAAGTGTCAAGGAAGGCTCAGCTAAAAGCCAATGAATGTGTAGAGGATAAGAAAATTAAAAAGGGTGATTTGGTGTTGCGATACAATAGTAAGTTGCACAATACCTTTCAGAGGAAGTTTCAAATCAAATGGGAAGGTCCTTTTATTGCTGTGAATAAATTTGAAAATGGCACATATCAGTTGGCAGACTTAAATGGTGCACAACATAAATATTGTATCAATGGTTATAGATTGAAGAAATATCTGGCACATTTATGACAATTGTGAATGATGACATGCTATCAATAGAAGGAGACAATGTTGAGACAGGATGTAAATGAGGTTTCTGGGGATGAAATGAAGTAGTTGTTCACCCTAGGGACCTCTACTTGTCATGAATGACTAAGCACGCAAGGGGGGGTTGGCAAGCTATATCAGGCATTTTTTGGATAAGCATCATGAAGTCACTAGGTCATGCCAAAAATCTTGCCCACTATCCTCATGTATATATGTGTACATTGCCCTGCAAGTTTTGAAAGTGGCCTTGTAAAAATTTATGTACAAAAGTGTGATTTTGCCAAGATTGAATGTTGAGGTTTTGGTTTGTTTGAGACTCCAAAATATGGTTTTTAATAATTTTTTTTATCCGTGCTTTATTGCTTGTGAATCGGACTTGTACATCATGAGTTATGAGCATCCGAAGCGGGCGGTCTCAACTTAGAAGGTGATTGCGGGTATGCGAGAAGGGCAACTAGGCCAACTTGGGGGTCTAAGATTAGAAATGCTCAAGTTTCATATTTTTGGAGATAGCCGAGATGATGGGCTTTGAGCCATGTGTTACGGTGCATCATTCGGTGACCGGAGCAGCAAGGTATGCCTCGGGGAAAATTGTCCAAGAAGGCCCCTCATGCTTTGGGAGAAGCTAGAAGTTTTTGGGGAAGTTGGGGAGGTGGGAGGATGGTGCCAAGTGGCAATGGAGTAATCCCACATGGGGGGGAGAAAGTAGAAATTGGAGGGTATAAGGGGGGGAGTGGGTACCCCCTAAGGTTGTATCGAAGGGGAAAATGGAGCTTCTCTTGCTAATGGTGTACAAACTTTAAAATAACCAAAATTTCTTTCAAAAAAAAAATAGTGCTAAAAATTTGAAAATAGTCTTCCTTTGGACTTCCCACAACTATAGAAATCAAAGGGTTCAAGGAGAGGTGTGGCATCAAGGTTTATTCCATCAAGATCTCTTGTACTTTATCATGTCTTCTCATGTACAATCTTACCAAACAAAAACAAATTTACACTTTAAATGACTACAAATCTTGTTTAGCTTATCAATCTAAAATATGGTAGACCTAGAGTGCTCTTACACATCAACAAACAAAAAGGTCCAAATTTCTTCTCATTAACTTTGATAACATACATTCGTGAACAACTTCCAAGGGGGAGTGCGGTCACAGATCTTACATCCATTCCATGACATGGTATGCTCATGCATGGGGTAATCTATCACATAAAAATATCTTTGGTGGGGGTGCCCTCATGTTAGAAAAGGGTGTGTTGCTGATGAAAAGGTGTAGTATTGTCCTACTAGGGATCTCTCCATGCTAGCATAATGATTTTTGGTGTAGTGGGAGCCACATTGCTTGAGGAGACCTTTGTGCTATCGTAAAAGCTTTGTGTTATGCGAGTTCCTTGAGCCATTCTTGCAAACAACACCACTCAACTAGCATAGTAAGAGGTCACCTTGTATCATGACGCGTTAGAGACATGTTCTTCAAACAAAAACATGTATGAATTCAACATTTAAAAGCTGTATAATAAAGACACTTGTTAAGTATATGCTATACAAATTTTCAAGTATTTCCATCCAATAATCCTAAAATATACATTAGGATGAGATTACCCACCTCTAATAAGCATGGATTTGAAGCACCTACCTGCAAGATGTAACAAAGAAGGCTGTTTTAGAGAAAAAGTGGTGACACTTGACCTCTCTAGCCTGCAACCTTTCACTATTTGTGCACAAAAGCAACCTTTGCGCCAAGCACTAAAAAACAAGTAGATGCAACACCTTAGACTTCAAAGTCTATGATAAGAAGAACACAACCAAAAGTAAAAAGTATATTGTTACGTTGCTTCTTTTGAGATGAAGAGCTTGACATTTTTGTATCCACGAATGCAAATATACCCCTGCACCCATACATAACCAATTGCAATAGCCTGACAAGCTTACTTCTCCCCTTGCAAGATATTGGAGAACCATCAACATTCGTCTCACCAACGGTACGGCGTTCCTGGGATGACCTATGTTCACCCTCACGTGCGGACCTAGGTGTAAACGTCACCGGACGAGAAAATATGTACGCTTTTGTTGTGCGGAGTACATGGTGGTGGAGCCATATCACTTGTGATGTCCATGAGCACCATGGCAGGTGTTGGGTGAGGGAGCAAAGGATGAAAAGAGAGAGGGGGAAGGGAGAGGGAGGAACATGGGAGGAGAGAAGGGGGCAGGGGGGGAGAGGAAGAGAGAGGGGAGGAGGAGGAGAGAAGGGGACAGGGAGGGGAGTGGGAGAGAGGAGGGAGGAGAAGGAGTGAACAAAGGTTTTTTTTGTTTGGGGGGGGATTTTTTTTTTAAAAAGTTGACTTTCAGTGTTCGTAGATTTAAAAAAATGTCAAAAAATGATTTTTTCATAGGTATATATGTTGGGGGGGAGTTTTATGTCAAAAATAAGTAAAAATAACTTTTTTGAACAAAAGTCAAATTTTGACTCATAGTGACCCACGTTTTTGCTGATGTGGCCACATCCATTTACTCCCTTCACTTTCAAAAAGATAGAGAGAGAAAGTGACCTCTTAGGTCCACATCCTACATGTGTCTAAAAAAAAGGCTAGAAAAGCCTACTCAAAACTAGCTTCTTGAATGCCCTTGTGCCCTTAGCCCTGCACAACATTAGCCTTACCCTAAATATTAGGATTCCTTACAAGGCCCATGCAAAGTCCATCTTTCTCCTAATGAGTATCATTTTTATGCACATGCTTTACAACATCCGGTCCAAACCATCTTTTTGAAAACTTATGCATGACTATGTGCTGGTTATCAAGGCTACTATCATACACTAAAACCCAGTCACCTTTGTCAATTGCTTTGCTCCTAAGCCGATGTCACTTATAAGTAGTCCTTGTTTTTCAACCTTGCATTTTTGAGTCGCTCTTTTGTAGCCTCAATGTCTCTAGGTCTTCTCTCTAGTTGCCTTATGTGCAATACAAGGAAATCTTACCTGCTAAGCCCCTCTTGCCAAGGTAGTACGTTCCATGTGGTAATTGCATTTTCAATTGGCATCACAAGCTGTTAACCATACATCAGCTCTGCAGGCATATAACCAGTTACTGAACTATGTGTTGTACGATCAGTCCATAAAGCATATAGCAATAATTTTTTCCACTCACCAACTCGTCCTTCAAAAGCCTTGGCCAAAGCTTTCATGATAAGAGGATGCCCTCTTTCACTCTTTGCATTGCCTTCACGGTTGTAAGTTGTAGTAAGAGAAAGCTTGATTCCTAATCTAGAAAAGAACTCCCTTGCTTCCTTGGCATCCAGCTAACCTCTGTCTACAGTGAACATTCCCACACAACCATAACGGAAAATCACCTCATCAAGAAAGAATTTTTATACATATTCTGTGGTTTTAGCTCTTAATGCCCGCCCTTCAACCTGGTTAATTAGGTCCTCTCGCGCAAGAACTAATCATCTCATTTGCCAGAGTCCATTGTGACTAGATCCACAACCCATTTATAGAGCATGGATAGTGGATATGTAGGGTGCAATCCATCATAATGGCAAAAATTTGAATACATTTGACAAGCTACACACAACTCTACAAATTGAGATACATCTTCATACATACCCTTCCACCAATATTTTTCTTTCAACTTGGAAAAGATTGCCCACACACCCCTGTGTCCAGCCCATAGACTCATGAAACTCTTGCATGAGCTTTACTTGAGTCTCTTTTTTACATATAACCCTTTGGTGTAGCACCCTTTTGTTTAGGATTCTTCCACAAGTAACCATCCCTCAAAAAGTACTCATATGCTTTCCTGTGTATCCTCCTGAATTCTTGTTCAAACCAAGTATCCTGTTTTGTTAGGGTACTCAAGTAGCTTTCAATAAGGAGCCAATCACCGTCATAAACCTCTTTCAAGAACAATTCAATTGGATTAGTCATGCAGACATTGTTACCTTTGACATGAAAAATAGAATAGAACTTTGTGTCTACATCATCTCCCTCATCAATCATTTGTGACTCATCTTCATACCTTGCCCTTGATAGCATATCTGCCACTATATTGTCTCTACGTGCAATGTGCTTAAACTCGAGATTTAAGGACTAAATGTAGGCAATCCACTGCAACATAGCAATGTCTGCCATTGAGCAACTTGTAATCATCCCAAGAAGTGGTAGACAATTTGTTTCTACAACCACACATGCATTAGTAGTCTTTACCATTTTTCAAGGCTGTAATCATACCCCATAACTCTCTCTTTATCTGTGGATAGTTTCTTTTGTGAGCATTTAGTACCTTTGCTCCAAATCTCACCACATATATGTGTCCTTCATCATCATCTTGCCCTATTGTCCATCCAATTCGTGTAGGACTGGTGTCTACTGCCATAATTATTGGCCTTTGATACTCATAGTCTACATTTCTCAAATTTGGTGCTCTCCTTTAGCTTTTTCATGGATTTTACATGTACTTCTGTCCATTTAAACTTTTGATTCTTTCTAAGTAATTGATAAAGAGGATTAGCTACATGTGTATAATGGAATCCAAATAACATAAAAGACACATGCTCCCCGAAACCTTCTAACCTTCGTGATGCTAATGCATGTTTCTTTCATTTTGTGGATGGCATCTATCTTTGTTGGACAAGGTTTCCTTCCATATGGCTCGCATATGTGCCCCACAATGAGAAATTCATTGAAAATAAATATAGACTTTCTCAATGACAAAGTAAGATTCACTTCCTCCAACCTAGATAGAATTTTATCACAATCATTTATCTGTTTTTTCACAAACCTGTGGCACCCCCTAATATCTAAAGATTCATCTTTCCCAACTTCTTCACATCCTTTGATAGGCAGATCATCAATGAAAGGCATTGTGATTTGAGGTATAAAGTCACATAAGACCTTATTCATCCATTCATCATATGTGCAACCGAGTTGGTTGCTCCCTGTGTGGCAAGGTACACATCCTTACCAAACCCAAAGGTGTCCTCAAGTTTTCAAGTCTCTGCTTTCAATTGCAAGATGAAATTGATCATACCCTGAGTAGAGATTCCCCATCGAGTAGATTTCCCTCCTTGAAAACGCCTTTGCAAACTCATCCACAATTGGACCTGTTTCTACATTCCTAATTGTCACCTTGTTCACCGGTTGCATATCTTGGATGAAGCGTAGAGCACCATTCTTCTTTGGAACTGTGAACCACCTGTTTGAATATGGAGCACAAGAAGGCTCCAAAATTCCCATTTTGATCTTTTCATTCAATAGCTCTACTAACTTGGGCAAATGAGCCTTTGGAACTGGAATAGACCGCAGATTCCAAGGCACATGAGGTATTGTAAAAATTACCATAGGAGCTACAATAGAAGGATCAACACATCCTATCTCATGTGGCTCAAATGCAAAAGCCTTACCATGCTTTGAAAGCATTTCTTTAAATCACATTGTCTTCTCCTGTGTTAGAAACTCCTCGCAATCAGTCTACAACTCTTGAAAAGACTCCTTGTGAAGGTGTGCCCAATCTTTTTAGGATTCCTCAAACTTGGTTGCAAAGAAGCTTGCTCAATGTTTGCCCCATTGTTGGGTGGTAAGGGTAAAGCTATTGGTTTCACCTTCTTTGCTACACTCTTGTATTTAGTTTCAACATGGACTTATGGGCCAACTGCTTGCTTAAAACATTGGTTTTCTTTAAAAGCTTCTATTACTTGATACATTTCCATAGAGCATACTTCCACAACTTCAGTTTTAAGATGCAACCTTGAATCCATTATAGCATCAAGCTCACCCGTACTACCT
Source organism: Adiantum capillus-veneris (assembly GCF_014529385.1). NCBI lineage: Eukaryota > Viridiplantae > Streptophyta > Polypodiopsida > Polypodiales > Pteridaceae > Adiantum > Adiantum capillus-veneris. The sequence goes on along the minus strand of NC_140948.1, from coordinate 51,352,612 downwards.
ACAGAAGAAACTTGATGACACAAACCCAAAACATTTTCAGTAGGCTCTAGCAACCCACTCTTTTTCATGCCTCTTTGTACATTATGTACATATTTCCTTTTGCATCTCTTCATATCTTTCAGTTTTGTAAAACATACTGATCCATTCATTGTTACCAAAGAGTCCGTTGAGAAAGTTTCACTTATTTTTTGATCAGGCGAGACCCTTTTTCTTTATGTACCACTGCAATCCCATTGTGAGTGGGATGGAAACACACACAACGCCTCTATAATGACCCGACACGCAATCTTGGGATGATACACACACACACACACACACACACACACACTATGGGGCATCACTCGGCTTACACAACCCACTGGCCGAGACAGGGAACACATCGATGGAGTGACAGGAGAGAGACTATCCATTTGCCCACTCCACACACATAGAGAGAGAGACACACACACACATACCCAAAAAACTCAACTCAAAAGAGGATAATTTCTGATGTTTATATACAATTGAGCTTGGGCCAGCACAAATGGGGCAAATAGCTCACACAATATGGGTAAAATATGCTAGATACAATCACAAATTGGAGCAGAAGCTTCGCTCATAGGAGAAACTTACACAGCCAAAACAGCAAAAAAACAATGAGCAATTTGGAAAAATGGACAGCGCCATCGTGTCTGGAAAGGCCCAAAACTCCAGTCTACAATGTCAAAGTTCTCAAATCTAACCTCGGATGAGTAGTTTATGGCCAAAACAGGCTCCAAAAACAGCAAAAACTCACTTGCGGTTGTTCTTTCTCTTCTCTCTACGTTTTTTCTGGCCTTCTCTCACGTTTTTCAGTTCCCACACTTAGCTTTATTACTTGGGCACCTTTGGCCTTTTCATTGACCTCAAACGGTCCCCAAATAGGTCAAAAAGTGGCCTCGCAGTGCATAGTTGTCACCCTACTGCATCCATCCGTACACCTGGCACTCAACTTTTTCCAATAATGCATCCTGCCACCACGTGAAGTGGATGCATGTGTATGTACATATGTGCAATCACTTCTTTCAAAAAACTCCTAACATAGTTTGCCCATCCCTTATCTTGCTAGATCATTCATGATCAGCAGACAACAGCAAAAAGAGATATGAGACTCGCCGCGTCACAGGTCTCCTCATCCCTCACAGATATTACTTGTTCTGCAGACAGCTCATCTTGCTCTACCATCATCAATCTAGCATGATACAATTTAAAATTCAATCCATTTATCCTTGACTTATGTAAAATCCCATCCAGGTTAGCCAACTGATATGTACCATTCGGAAAACACTCCACTACCTTGAAAGGGCCTTCCCACTTAATTTGAAACTTCTTTTGGAAGGTGTTGTCCAGCTTACTGTTGTAGCTCAAAACCAAGTCATGCTTCTTGATACCCTTACTTTTGACCTTTTCATTTATCTTTGCCAAAGCCTTCTTCTGCATCTCCCCATAATGTTCCAATGCGCTCATCCTATCTTGTTGAACCTCTTGTAATTGTAAGAGCCTCTCTTTGAATGCATCACTAGGTGGCCCAAGAAACTTCTCTAACATCTTGACCACAGGCAACTCTACTTCCACAGGCAATAGTGCTTCCTTTCCATATACCAAATGAAATGGAGTAAACACTGTACCCAATAATGCACTAGGCAATTCCAAATCCCAATTCTTTCCTTGGTGCTCCATCACTTTCTAAAGAAGTACCAACTCTCCATTGAATCTTTCATTTAATCCATTACAATACGGGTAATAAGGAGTGGTATGATGGTGCCTAATCTTCATCTTTGTGCACAAGAAGTCTAGTAGTTTAGCTCTAAATCCTGGCCCCTTATCTGGAAGTAGCTCTAGTGGCACCCCAAACTTGTAACATATTTCATCGTACACAAATTTTGCCACATTCTTTGCAGTGATTTGTTTTACTGCTATAGCCTCTACCCATCTAGAGAGATAGTCCACTGCAGTCAGAATAAAGCTTTAGCCCCTGCTTGTGATAGGTAACGGGCCTATTGCATCAATCCCCCACTTTTCAAACACATCAAACACCATAATGGTTTTTGGTAACTCTGGCTTCAACACTCTCTTCCCAACTGCTTGACATCTATTGCAAGACCTACACCAATGGTGAACATCCTTGTGCAAACTAGGCCATACATACCCTTCTTGCAAGATCTTATGCAAGGTGATCTTTAGAGCTAAATGGCTGCCACATGTGCCTTCATGATTCTCTTCCAACACTCTATAAAGTTCCTCCCGCCAAGGTACACGCCCCAACACGAGATCTGCCCCTTTCATGTATAAGACATCACCAATCAATTTGTACCTGTATGTTCTACGCACAAAACCATACTTCTTAGACTTCTGAATTTCCTTCGGAATGATTCCTGTTAGCAAAAACTCCTCTTCTTGAGCCAAAATTTCACGGCCATGATAAAGAGGTAAATTGGTCCTCAACATAAATAGCTCCCCAATCATGCTTTGAGCTGCTTCATGTGCCTCTCCATTTAGAGCATGTTCAATGTGTCTGATGCTCCATGCTTCAAAATTTTTTAACAAGCCTTTAATTCTGAAACACATTTCCTTCAATGAGGTGTTCTTGCTCTTCCACACACCCAACACTTGCTTCACAACGAACAAGGAATCACCTTTTATGCTCAACCTTCTAATCACATGCTTCAAACAAATGTGTAATCCGGCTTCCAATGTAGCATATTTAGCTTCATTGTTACTATGTGCATCCAATTTGAACCCTCTCTTGCATACTAGCTTCCCCTCTGGATCATAAAGTGCTATACCCCCTGAAGCTGCATCATGGCTCTTTTTGTATGAGCCATCAAAGAACAACACATGTGCATTGTTGATCTGTGGCACTTCTTCAACTACCTTTCTCACCGCCTCTTCCTTAACAATAAGGGGATTCTCCTTGTAGGTCAACAAGTCCGCTAGGGTAGCTCTTGTACTGTCTTCCACTAAAAAAGAGAACTCAAACTCTTGCAGCTCAATTACCCATTTATTGACCACATTTGACATGTTAGTGCCATTAATTAACTGTGGTAAAAAGGCGTAACTCGTCAAGAAAACAAAAGGTCGTGGTAGCAAGTAATGATGAAATCGTCGACAAGCAAATATTACACTAGCCATCACTAGCTCTACTTCTGAGAATTTTCTCTCTGCTACCAACTTCCCTCGGCTTGCACAATACACTGGCCTCATATAATGGCTGCTCTTCCCCTTTTGCAATAGCATGGCTCTAATGGCATCATCCCCTACTGATGGATTTACATAAAACACTTGCTCCCAATTAGGAGCCTGCATGGCTGACAGCCCCCCTAACATCTCTTTCACCTCTTGAAACACTTCTTCACACTTTTCATCCCATTGCAATGGATCATGCTTTGCCACTTGTTGTAATGGATATAGGAGCTGTGAAGACAATGGAATAAACCGCGCCATGTACTTCACTTTGTGTATAAAGGTTGCCAATTGCTTTGTACTCGTAGGTGATGGAAGAAGAATAATAGACTTAACCTTGTCTGGATCAGCCTCAATGCCATTTTCTGACACCATGTGGCCCAATAACTTCAGCCTTGGCTGTGCTAGATGACACTTCTTTGGATTTAGTTTTCCTCCACAGTCATCATATCGAGCCAATACCATCTGCAGCTTCTCATGGTGTTCAGCCCTATTGCTGTAGACACAGAAGTCGTCCATAAAAGCTTTAACACAACTACCAATGAATGGTTCCAATACCCAATTCGATCTCTCTTGATAGAAAGATGGTCCATTTGACAACCCAAATGGTAATACCATGTAGCAATAGCAGTCCCATGGCGTTATGAAAGTTTTCTTTGTTCGGTCTTTAAGAGCAATCTTCAATTGAAAATACCCTGAAAAACCATCACACACACTGTACCTCTCATAACCTGCCACTGAATCCAAGATCTGATCGATGAATGGGAGAGGATGTGGGTTCTTCTTAGTGGCTGCATTTAAGGGTTTAAAATATACACAAACCCTCCACTTCCCATCCTTCTTTGGACACTACTGGACTCACCCATTCTGTGGTTTCCACTGGGACTATGAACCCTGCCTTCAATAACTTGTCCACCTCTTCCCTCAAGGCTTCCATCTGCTCTTGACCCATCCTTCTTAGCCTTTGCCACACTGGCTTAGCACCTTCTTTCAGCTCTATATGCATCTCTTCTCCTTTGAACCTTCTGATCTCTTCATATGAAGTAATAAACAATTCAGGAAAACTAGCCAGCATGTGAAAATATATCTCCTTCTCCATAGCTGAGAGGTCTCCACTGATCATTTGTGTCATCAATTCCTGCTTCTTTGACAATTCAACCTTGATTTTCATCAGCCCTTCAATCACTTCATAAGGCCCTTCACTTTCATCTTCAATCTCATTTGCAAATGCGACTAAACCAGACTCCTGTATTTCTTTGTCCATCAAAAGAAATGCAACATCGACATCCTCATCACTGTTGGTAGTACTATCACTGCTGGTAGTACTATCACTGTCCTCGTCAGACACTGTGGAACAGTCTTCATCATTAGACTCATCCTCATCTTCATAAAGCTCCTCCAATCGTTTCCTTGTGTCCATATTATATAGCTTCTTGGCACGTGTCTTTCCATAGAGGCTAATAGTACCACGTCGCCAATCTTGAACAGCTCCCAGTGCACGTAACCATGGTCTGCTCAGTATAATAGGATATGCTCCCAACCCCGTTGGCATCACATGAAAATCAACCACCGCCTTTGCATCATACGCCTCCACTTCTAACTCTTTACAACACCCAAAAATTTTACTTTTTGATGGTTTGCCAATTTGATCCAAAAGCCTCACACCCCAGTCACTGTAAGACCCATCTTCTCAACGCATGAGTGTGTTATGACACATATTTGGGCTCCACCATCCACATAACCCTGTCCTATATTTTTTCTTTTGTGCCACACATCTACTATTGGGAAAATGTCTGGTAGCTCATCCATCGCCAACACCTTCACTGAACCTCTCTCTGGTTCTTTCTCCATTGGGTTAACCATCCTCTTCCACTGTCACTTTATCTTAGGCACCATCTCTATAAGCTGCCCAAAAGTAACATCTGCTTTCCTGCTTGTCAAATCCTCCTTCAAATCATAGCTTAATTTCCCATCCCCTAGTGGAAATCTAAAACATGAAACTTGCGACGAGCCCTTCTTTTCCTCTTGGCCTTGACATCCTCGCCTTCATGGATCTTTCCCTTCTTCTTGCTAGGACCTGGGGCACTTCTTCCTTCCTTATCCTCCGTGGTCCTCTTCCCAATAGGCATAACTAATGTATCCTCTAGCTTTGATTCCTTCTCCAAGGTGACCACACTTATCACTTTTGTCTTTCCCTTTTCCTCCCGGGTTAATCCACTGGTTCCTTCTGCCATAATCATTTGACCTAGTTAGCACCTATCTTGGCAATGGATACATGTCTCCCCCCATACTTGGTGGCTTATCACATTGCAGGCTGATGTGTCCCAACTCTCCACAATTATAGCATGTGGGCGTCTGCCTCCAGAATCTACCATTGCTTTATCCAACACCATTCTTGGGTCTTTCTTCACCTCCTGGCTGATTTGCAAACCTCCCCCGACATCGATTATTTCGCACATTACCTAGCATGTTTAAGCTGAGATTCTTCATTAAATCTACCACTTGCCTCATGTCTAGCCTTAGGCCATCATCTTGCATTGTTGTAGTGACCACTGCTGGCATAAACTAAGGAGTAACCGAAACAACTGGTTCATGATTAACCCCTGGCATGCGACCTTGCAAAGAGTCCATAGGTTGAAACTCAGACCTCCTGGGGCGAACACTCCACCCCTAAATGGCTCATTTTTCTCTGCTTCCACTCTTTGTTCCTTGCCACCTCCAATGCATCTTCATATGTTCTAGGCTTCTTTAGCTCCACTCTCCAATGTATATTCTCCCAAAGACCAGCCAAGAATCTATCCTTCTTCATCATGTCAAGTGGGGATACTTGTGGTGCTAAGGCCTTGCACATCCGCTCCCATGACAATGAAAACTTACGTATGTACTCATCTACTGGCTCACCTTCCTTTTGCACCAAACCTTGTACTTCTTGCCCCACTTTATCAGGATCTTCTGTCTTCACAAACTCCTTTTCCAATCCATGCCTTAGATTGTCCCAACTCAATCTTACAAGTGGATCAGCCACATGCAACTCCTCCTCAAATGCTTTGGACCAAACTCATGCATCACTCTTCAAACAAATTTGGAGAAGACCTAACATCTGTGTCGGGTCATGAATCTGGTTGCTAATGCAGGCAACCTCCATCTTTTCCAAAAAGTCCTCCACATCTTCATCACTTCTTCCATGAAACTCCGGATAAGAGAAATCCATGGCTACCCAAGTTCAATGCTTTGAGAACCCCTTCGAACACACGTGCAAGAACCCAAAACTTTTGACTGACTCAATCCTTAGAACCTTCAATGGAGCTTGTCTTTCGATAAGGACAAACACATGCACATCAAATGAGTTTTCATAGTTCATCATCGGAATTACAACAGGCAAAGGGCATTCCGGTATCTCTCTTAATCTTCTTGGCCCAAACATAAAGACTATGTGCTGCTAGAAAAAAATCTTCCTGGACACATGGACATTTATTTGGATTCTTTGTGTTAAATGAAAAGGAGTGAATTGAGGTCCATTTTGATCATCCATTAAAGCCAACCATGTAGCTCCCAAGAAGGCACACTTGACTTATCCTCTAATTTTGCCAGAATTTCAGCAGCATAACATCATAAATGGCTCAAAAAACAAAAAACTAGCCATCACAACTTGGAAAATTTTTGGCAGAGTTTCCCTAGAAGTAGAGCAGTAAGAACCCAAAATATAGACTGTAAATGTATGCATAATCTGCCAATCAATAGAACCCGAGCATCAAGTAGGAATCACTAGTACATAGCCTATGGCGAGGTCACAAAAAGGGTGCTCTAGCCACCTGTATCACCAAAAGCATCTCACATTTGAGAATCCCCCAGCTCAATAAAATCTCACGCTATCGACCCTCTCACGAAAGCTTATGCAAATCTCGTATAGTCAAGTCTCAGAAATGACTATCTTCCAAACCAAGTCTGAGAAATGGCTGGGACAGCCAAATAAAACCAAATATGTCTCCACAAATGCGTACAATGGCAGTATCCACAAGTAACGTACAATACCAGACAATGCACTCAAATAGGTACCAAATGATGCATACCCACGGTACCTGCAAGTGACTCCCACTTGCCAGTGTATCACTCTACTCCAGCTACCTGTACCTATGTGAATCACCAGTACCTGTACCTGTACTTGTAACCTGTAATCTGTAACTTGTAACCTGTAACCTGTAATCTGCAATCTATACTCCCGAAGCTGAAGTGTTGACCGTTGGGTCAACAACACAACATAACTCAAGTTTCGTACCAAAGTCGTATCTTTTGCGAGTTATGAAATGCTGCGGATTATGGCTATAAATGTCATTTGTAATGAGTAGTTATTCTAGTTTCAGAAGCCGGGGTGCAATGGCACTTCCAGATTGTAAATACAAAGCCATTTGACCCTTTCAACCCCATTTTTGGTTAAACCTAAGGTAGCCTTAGTATATAAGGTACCTAGGTCATTTTGTAAAGAAGACTTTTATCATAATCAAACTTGAGCGCTGTCGTCTACTGTGTGTGAGAGAGAAAGAGAGTGAGTGTGAGCTTCATCCTCTCGCTACGCCCCGCTCGCTCAACACATTGGAGATCCAACTGCACCATTGTTGTAGGCTCGAGGAGAGCTACGCGACAACACCAAGCATTCCACGCGAGACGAAGCGCACACGCCGACGCATCTACGAGCTATTTGTGGCCGTAAGTGTATCAAACGATGTCTATTTTCTGCGTGCTAGTAGTCTATAGAATCGTGGTGACATAAGCTACGCATAGGTACTCATAAATTTCAGTTTCGGGCACTTTCAAAATTCTGCTCTGTCATCCTACGCGTTTTCCGCAGACAAGTTTAGAGTGAGGGTTTTGAGTGTAGAAGCTTAGGGACAGGTGTACCCTAGTGAGGGGATGGTGTTCCTTAAGTTTCGTATGAATCCGGCATGATTAGGTGAGTTACCTTCCGTATGTGTGTATGTGGCTAGATGGTGTAGTTGAGAGCAGTGAGGATCTGGATTGTGGTTTAGTTGGCCTTCTAGAGTGTTGTATGTGTAGGATGGTCTCAGCTTGACAAGCTAAAGAGATTTCCTCCGTGTGCCTATCGTGTCATCTATGTCCTCGATTGACATTATGTTGATCTAGGTAGTGTTTGCATGCACTTCATGGGTGTGTGAGACTTCCCGTCCAACATTGGTGCCGCTGCCGGGGACACAAGGACCTAAGTAGGTTTCCTACTAACACTCGTGTGATGGTTGCTTGATTTAGTTTCAGCTAAAGAAAGAATTTTTCTTAAGTGGATCCGGAAGAGGATATTCCGTGATCAAGTGGATAGCCAAAAAAAGCGTGTGTCTTGCCGAGGGTCTGCGACTAGATATGTTTAGTTAGGATCTGTGGATTAGAGTAGTTGTTGGTGGTTGAGTGATTTGTGAGGTGATAAAAGCGTTTACTAGTCCGTGTGTGACAGTGAAGCGTTTTTCTACTCATAGATGCAAAACCCCATATGATTTGTAGGAGTAGCTTTAGGTAAGTGATCCGATTCTGATCTAGAGCTATTCATCACTAAATTATTTGCTAAAGTGCTTGATTGCATTTGAAATCACGGAAACGTGTGCTTTTGAGGGTAAAAATGCATTAAACAAGCTTTTGTGGATATTTTTGTATGACTGACTGATGATGTGTATATAAAAGAGCATATGCAAGGGTTCTGTGAAGAAAACCTGCAATTTTGTAAACATAGACATCCTACGCGTAGGATGTCTCAAGGGGGTTCTGGAGACCAAATTTGAAAATTTTGACTGCACTAGTGTGTTCAGAGGGTAGGTTTTACCCTAGTAACATATTGACTTGAGTGTTTTTCCCTATTTTTGTTGACCAAAAGCCAAAAGGCGGAGTCAAAAAACGTAAAATTTCAGAAAAGGCTTAAATTGAGTGATTGTTGCATGTTTTTGCAATTGTGAAGCATACTTGCACTTGCTGAGAGCATAAGGAAGCATCAAGGACACTTCAGTCTAAAAAAATTAGCAGTAAACATCCTACGCGTAGGATGTCTACAGGGTGATCTGGGCATTTTTTTGAAATTATGAAGTGACCAGTGTGTTCAGAAGGTAGGTTTTACCCTATTTTCACCTGGAAAGGGGAACTTGACCATATCTTGACAGGATAAGGCCAGATAGACTGAAATTGCCAGACATGCTACCCAAATTGTGCCAAGGCATTATTCCAAGACTAAAACCATAGGATGGCTGCAGGAGCATGATCTAAATGTTTTATTGAGTGCCTGTGATAAATTTCATCTCATTTGGGTTAGTGAAAGGAAGATTGAACAGACTCTAGCACTTTTGACTGAAAAAGCAAGGATAGCTAGTTTTGGGGTCTTTTGACATCCAAATTCAAATCTGAGCATACCACTGGGTTGCTAACATCAAGGGGAAGCTTTGGGTCAAGTCTGGGGTCAAACAGGCCAAAAAGACATCCTACGCGTAGGATGTCATATGTGTGATTTTTCACTCCAAACTTAATTTTGAGCATACCAGAGTGATCAGCACCTTAAGGAGAGTCTGTAGTTCAAATTTGGGTTCATTCTGAGCAAAAAGACATCCTACGCGTAGGATGTCTCCTGCATGATTTTGAGACCAAAATTCTACTTTGACCATACCATGCTGTCATATAGCCTTAGGCAAGCCTCCTAGTCAATTTTGGTCCAATTTGGAGTTGAGTTGACTTGGAAATTCATCAGAACAGACATCAGGATTTTTGAACAGGTTCTTGATCATTTGACCAACCTATAGGTGTCAGAATCAAAAAGTAAAAATAGTTGTGAGTTTAACACATCAAGGGGAAGCTACAGTGCAAGTTTGAGCTGAAACAGAGCAAAAAGACATCCTACGCGTAGGATGTCTCAAGCTTGATTTAGGACTCCAAACCAACCTATGAGCACACCACTGTAATCAGCACATCAACGAGAAGCTGGGGTGAAAATTTCAAGTCATTCTGAGCAAAAAGACATCCTACGCGTAGGATGTCTCAAGGCCATTTTTAGGTCCAATTGAAATTCTGAGCATACCATTGTGTTGTTGGACTCAAGGGGAGTCTCTGGACCAAATTTTGTTAAATTCTGAGCATATAGACATCCTACGCGTAGGATGTCTCCAGGCCAGATTTAGGGTCCAATTGTACTTTTGACTATACAGAAGTGTTCACAGAGTCACAGAGATCCTAAATCTTCTTTCAAAATTGAATTTGGACTCATTTTGACCAGTCTAAACTGCATTTCACTATTTTGGCCATAACTTTCACAAACGGTATCGGATCGGAAAAGTTTTTATATCAAAACGTAGCCTGAGAGCGGCTCTACAGATCTTAGAGCAAAACTTGAACTAAATGCATGCCATAGCAACCATTTAGTTCAACTTTGAAAAAAACATCGTTTAAGGCCTCAAAATTCATCCGTAAGTTAGGGGTGTCTAAAAGCGACAATTTGCTAGAATTGTGACGAAACGGTTGCAGTTTTGGACATAGTTTCGACTTTTCCCTAACCAAAGCACTTGAACACAGTGGACTAAGTCTACTTGAACCAAGCAAAAGCTCTTAAGCCCAGAAATTGTTGGGGTATAGGCGTCTGTGCCTTGCCCGGCCGCCCAAAGTCTGGACGCCCACTGACTTGTGTACCTTATACATAGCATAAGTGTATAGGGGGCTACTCACTCTTTGAGTCTCCCCACCCACATCGTGTGTGTCTCCTTCTCTCACTCTCCGTCTGAGGTGCTCCCCGATCCCCTTCAATTGGTATCAGAGCGTAGGTGCGGAGGGAGCGCGTGTGTGCACAGTCACGACGACAACGGAGAGCCAATTTCATTCCCGAAATCGCGTCCACACGCGCGCACTTTCAAGAGTGCAAACAGGGTTTCGACTTCGGCATCGGCAAATTCAGCTTTCCGAGAGCGTTTCCAATAGGTGTCCTGGCGTTTTACACCCCTTTCGAAGCCATTCGAGCCATCAGAAACCTCATTCGAGCTACGGTTGAGGAGCTGCATTTTTCAGCCCTCTTTTGGCAATTTATGCTGCATTTTTGGGTCGAAACGGAGGTTTTTTGGCATAGCTTTCACACCCGGACTCGGATACATGTGATCCAGGAGTCTACCTTGGGGTTTTGGCACGCTCCGGATGCGCTCGTCACATCAGAATTTTAAAATTCTGAACGCTGAATTTTCTGCAGCAGCAGTTGTTTATTGTGTGTTGAGGATTCCACACATGGCTTGCTCTCAGATGTGAGAGTGATATTTGCTGCAAGTTTCCTCACAGGTGGGAGGATACGATGTATGCTTTATGTGGTTTGATGCTCAGGGAGACTAATGTGATTGCATTTTGAGCTCGGCAATGTATGCCTCGAGCATGTTTTTTGGCAGTCATAGGTAGAGAAGATATTTGTGTACTAGATTTGCAGGTGTTTGCAATGATGTATGCAAAGTGTGGAGATTGGTGCATGAATTTGGAGTGCGGTTTGATGCGCTTTGGTTGCTCATGGTTTTGAGCGTGCAGTCAGTTTGGTTACTGGTTTTGTGGCCGTTTTACTGACGAAACTCTGACGAAATTTTCCCAGGAGTTTTATGCGTATCATTTATGCGATATAGGTAGAGATTGCGGGTTGCACTCAGCATTTGCGTGCGGTGTTCTCTACAGGTGGGAGATTTGTGCGTGTGTATGCATCGATACCGCACATTGTGGGCTTGGTGATTAGCTCACGGTTTTGGCAGGCGTACAGTTATCTTGACACACTCACAAGAGTGAATGTTGTGATGTATGCTTGTGTGGCTACGAGCTAGGTAGCCGGATTCGAGCACTAATGGCTTGAGGTTTTTCAACAGGTTTCAGCTACAGGTTTACAAGTTCACAGGCAGGTTTGAGGGCTTATTTGGGTGCTGAATTTTCAGCCATTGTTTCCTCTTTGCAGGTGTCCATGTATGGCTCAGTTGTAGACTGATCTGGGACACATTTGTGACTTGTTTATGCAGTTGTTTAAGAGCTGAATTTTGGGGCTGTTTTGGGGCTGATTTGCAACCATATTTGCAGACTTTTGTTGATGCGATTTGAGCCAGTTTAGGGCTGATTTGGTTGACATTGCGGGAGCTCTATTTTGGAGTGTGTCTCACAGGTTTTACATTGTGTTTCTGGCCATATTTGTAGACAGTTTCCAGGTGTTGTTGGTGAGGTGGTTTTGCTTTCTAGTTTGCTACATTCTGCTCATGGCAGAGACAGATGATCGCTCAGATTATGATCTCTCCGAAATGTGCATGTTTGATGGGTCAGACTTTGCAGCATGGAGAGAGTGTATGCTTGATGCATTGACACAGCGAGGGTTGCATCGACCATTGAGTGGTGATGTAGGTAGACCTTCAAACATGTCTGACGATCAGTGGCAGGAGCTAGAGGAGATGGCACTATCTACGCTCTCTTTGCACCTTGCGGAATCTGTATATGCTCTTGTTATGTATGAGACTACTTCGAGAGCACTTTGGTGCAAATTACATGATATGTATGATAGATCTGAGTCATCACGGACTCGTGTGAGACATGTACATTCACGAGCACTCCGACAGGTGACATGTTGGTATTGTGGTCATTCTGGACACGTTAGACGGCATTGTTTTCGTCGTATGCGACATCGTAGGATACATGGCAGTCTCAGAGATGTATGTAGTGATGCCATGGACTTAGTTGCTTTGACAATTGAGGCACATGTAGTGTCGGAGTATACTAGTGACGGGGATGTCACTTTTACCTCGAGCTATGCACGAGATGCTATACATGTGGATAGTGCACTCCCTTCGCAGTGGTTGCTAGACGCAGATGCTATGTTTCATGTCACGCCGCATCGTGCATGGTTTTGTAGCTATTCTAGCGGGATGCTTGGCAGTGTACGTTTGACCGATGGATCGGTGCATGCGATAGCAAGTGCAGGAGATGTGAGACTGTCATTACCGAGTGGTGCATCTTACTTGTTACAACATGTGCGCTATGTACCAGATTTGACAGTGAGTTTGATCTCGATTGGTCAGCTTAGAGATTGTGGATGTCAGATTTCGCTACGAGAGCGAGATTTTGTGATGCATTTGGGTTCGCTAGTGATTGCGAGAGGTGCCAGGAGTGGTATACGTTACCCATTGCATGTGGATCACGGGAGAGACGGTGTTGTCTCTGTGATCACGCAGCCAGGTAGAGAGCGAGAGAGTAGGCGAGTCTCTTTTTCTCATGGGTTGCAGGATGCTTTGCATGGAGTGCAGAGTAGTGAGCTCGTTGTGCACACAGTTGGGGCACAACTTGAGCAGTCACACAGAGAGGTGACAGAGTCAGACATGCATGCTTTGCTAGTTACTGAGCAAAGCAGAGAGTCAGTTGTGCGAGATACTTCTATGCAGGATAGACAGGTAGAGCGGTCTTGCTCTAGTGAGTCACGACAGGAGGACGTTGTGCAAGAGTCTATGCATACGGAGTTAGAGCATGAGAGCTCTAGTGAGTCACAGCAGATTGAGTGGTCATGTTTGCAGTGGATGATTGAGACTGAGATGTCAACGATTATGCACTCATTCCTTTCTATGCTCAACAGTGAGCATGGGGATATAGTTGTGCAGGATATGTCTTCCAGCAGACACCTAGAGCAACTGGTTTGCTCTGAGGTTGCACGACAGGTTGATGCGTCTTTTGCGAACAGTCAGGAGATGCATGTGGCTGACAAGCCTTGCCAGTCAGAGATGCCTATTGCCAGGGATATATATGTTGATGCATGCTCCGTAGAGCTAGCAGGGCCCACTAGCATTGCATCGACATTCGGTGGTCTCATGTATGAGATGTTGATCTTGAGACCGGATATCGCAGCTGCAGTGGGAGAATTTGCAGTTGGGTTTGTCAGTCGTTTGTTGACTGATGGTGGCATAGTGCACGAGGGAGATATGCAGGTATTGCGTACATACTTGCAGTACGTGTGCGGTATGTCTGGTGGTGTATGGACTTACACGGGAGTAGGACAGCCGGATGCACACGATCACAGCCAGCCAGTGGGTATCAGTTGAGAGCGGTTTTCTCTCGCCTTTTGTAGTCTTTAGACTAGGTTCCCTTGCTTAAAGGCACAGTCGCCTTTAAGTGGGAGGTTGTTGGGGTATAGGCATCTGTGCCTTGCTCGACCGCCCAGAGTCTGGGCGCCAACTAACTTGTATACCTTATACATAGCATAAGTGTATAGGGGGCTGCTCACTCTTTGAGTCTCCCCACCCACATCGTGTGTGTCTCCTTCTCTCTCTCTCTCACTCTCCGTCTGAGGTGCTCCCCGATCCCCTTCAGAAATCATGTCTACCCTAGATTCAAACGCAGCTTACACAAGCTTGAAGATCCCGACGATAGAGGAATATCCTCCCACAATGGATCTTCCAAACTTGCAATTGATAAAGACCCATCTTGTTGAGAGAGTTTGGATGATTGGTCATGAGAGTGAAGGACTATATAGATACATTGATGACAATGAGGTCAAGCTTTATAGGTGCTCAGATCCATACCTAGAAGAGATAACGGATTACAAGCTCTTATATTTCTACACATATGGAGTCGACTGTCAATGGAGATCTATAGTTGTTGACAAGTATGGACGAGAATACAGAGTTGTAGAAAGCACAAATCCACAGACTTTACTAGAAAGAGGTGGATATTTGGTCAATGAAGGACCACAAATGACTCCACCAAACACGAAAATTCCTATAGGAATTCCAAGAAGAGATCCACCAGGATTCCCTTCAAGAGCGATAATGAGAGAAGGATTGGGAGAATCTCTGGTTAGACTTGTAGACAATCGACGAGTCAGACCATCCCAAGTCCAGAAATGGGTAAACAGAAAATACTCCGGAGATAAAGATCCGAGAGATCACGTAGCGGCTTTTAGAAGAGTGATTAGAGCAGAGGGAGTTTCAGATTTTGCGACACAGTTTGCGGGATTTGGATTGACTCTAGAAGATGATGCAGCTACATGGTTCGATTCGGTGGAAAATTGGGATTTTGAGACCCTAGATGAGCTGTTTGAGGAGTTTATTGAAGAATTCTCGCCAAAAGGCGTTGCTCACAACACGGTCTCACAAATCCATAGATTCAAACAGAAAGAGGATGAATCAGTACGCAAAGCATCATTACGGTTCAAGAGATATGTTAAGCTCTGTTCGAGAGCGGAATTACCTACGCAAGCACGATTGATGCTGATCTTTATCCAGGGAATGAGACATGCGGGCCTTCAAAAGGATCTGCATATGATAAGGAGGATGACGCTAAACGAGTTGATCAAAGAAGCTCTTTATCTAGTGGATAACTGTGAGGCATACAAAGAAAAGGACTTAAAGAGTCAAGGAGATGACACATCCTTTCAGCACAGTGTTTCACAGATAAGTGAGTCCATTGCCAAGCCAACGGCACCTATTGATCAAGAAAATCTTATCGACGACTTGGTCGAGATGTTGATTCCTCTTGTAAGGTCTGATTCGGGAGATCCGAAGTGGTGTGAAATTGAGAGAAAATGGACGAACCATACGGGGGAAGAGTGCTATTATAGCATGGAAAATGGTAGGGAGAGGTATGTACAACCTGTTCCAGAAGCACCTACTCCACCTAGATACATTACAGGGAATGCGCCAAGACTGGTAGGAGTTTTAAGGCCACAGCTTGTCTTAGGACAACAACCTCCGCTTCCAAGTGCTAGAATGACGGTAGACATTAGATACATGCCAATGATGGAAGCATCAAATAAACCAATGCCAGTACCAGCTACAATGTGGTATAGCAACCAAAGTGAGTACTACCCTTCGGAGCAACAAAATGTGAGAGAAACACATGGAGTACTGAGGCCGGTACAACCTCCATCTCCTGGGTTTCAGTCGAAAGAAAGAAGGTATGAAATGGAAGAAAGGAAATTGCGATTCATTGCAAATAGCGGCTTATCTAGGTCAAAGCTTGCTTATAGCCAAGAGGAAATGCTGAAAGAATCTCCTCAACCAGAGACAGATTGTCACAAAAGTCGTGACAACCACTTGGTCAAACGATGTCCTCATACGGAGATCACTGAAGTAAATGCCTATTGTCTTGAGTGTGGCATCACTCACTTGATCCCCGATTGCTCAAAAAAACCAAACCAACTCAGGAAAATCACGACAAATGTATCAGGGATTGTTCAGCTACCTAGTAGCTCAGAAAATGAAAATGTCGTACCAGTTCAAGTGGTTACGAGAGCGCAAGCTCAAAAGGAAGCCGATGAGAATCCAGAGACAAAGAACATGGAAAGTGACACGAGTCCAAAGACAGATGATGGACCAAAGACAGACGCACCTAGTGAGAAAACCAAGAGCAAATGAAATAGTTGGAAAGCTAGAAAGAATAGGATGAAAGCACGCAGGGAACAAGAGAAAAAATCCCTAGCTGAGAAGCTTACCGAAGCTGAAAAGAAGATAAAACAACATGAGGAAAAGGAGGCACCTTCTCTTACACAGATGGTTAAACCTCTAGAAGAACCATCCAC
Organism: Adiantum capillus-veneris; assembly: GCF_014529385.1. NCBI lineage: Eukaryota > Viridiplantae > Streptophyta > Polypodiopsida > Polypodiales > Pteridaceae > Adiantum > Adiantum capillus-veneris. The sequence goes on along the minus strand of NC_140948.1, from coordinate 51,335,871 downwards.
GGATGAGAAACCGAGAAGTGCTAGTTCAGGAGGATCTGTGTTGGCAGAGAAGGTTAATGAGACATTAGATGCCCTCTTGAAAGCCTATGATGCGAGGCTCAAAAACAACCAAACCCAAGAACACAGGTGGATGACATATCCTTGTACGGAACTAGAAAAGCAAAGGTTTGAAATGTGCCATAAAATGATTCAAACAGCCCAAGCTTTACTAAAATCACCAGGTGCAAAACCTGAGGATGTGATCCGTGTCATACCTACACAAGTAATCCCACCAAACCAGGAACTAAAAGAGCCAGATTCTAGTCATAAGCACAGACCAAACCTCAAAGAACCAGCATTAGAACCAAGGATAGTACTGAATACCACGGATAACTCTTCCGAGGGATTTCACCAAGCTATACTTGAGGATTGTAAAGAGATAGATGGTCTTGATGAATTGTGGAAACAAGTCAGAGAGGCCAATGAAGCCGATGACCTAAGAAGACAAGTAGACAAGACTGGTGATGAACGAGGAGTGTTTCTACCACCAATAGAGGAATTTGAGACTGGATCTCAAATGAATCTAGACGTGCGATCGTATTGGGGAGACAAAGGATCTGTACAATCTATGGATAGTCAACCCCATTCTCTAAGAACACTACCGTCCTACATGGGAGAGTACGAGACCAAGTCAGATGTGGTTGCAGTCCCATCAAAGAGACTGTCTCCCAACAAGGCCATCGATTCAAAGGGGCTAGTAGATATTCTATCTATCCCAGTCACCTGTACAATAATGTTAGCCGAGTTGCTCAGAATAAGACCAAATATGTGGGCTAATGTGGGTAAATGTCTAGAGAAATTTGGTGTAAAACCCCAATGACTCAAATCGAGGAAAGCATCAAAGAGCTTGAAATGGTACCATTAAACAAGGTAGGCGAGTATTACGAGGGAGAAGATGGAAACACCACCCTTCCTATGGAATTCAATGGTGTAAAAACCATGGCAATCCTTGGCAGTGGAGCTGGTGTGGCCATTGCAACCACAGAGGTTTGGAAAAAATGGGGAAAACCTGCCTTGATATCCACACGAATGACCCTGCAACTTGCAGACGCACACAAGGAAAAGCCCATAGGACTGCTAGAAAAAGTACTTGTTACTTCTTGTGGCATTGAATATGAACACACTTTTGCTGTTGTTGACTTTGGCAAGAAGAACAACTATGACATCATTCTGGGAAGACCATTCATGCGACAATTGAAAATGGTCCAAGATTGGGGTTATGACCATATATACCCGAGACATATGGAAACCATAACAAAGATAAACTTGAGGGACCATAGCTATAGGGATGTGACGAGAACACCGGTTGAGGAGTTTGATTCCGCCACAGTAGCAGGATCAGAACTTCCAGCTTGGTTAGGTAAGCCTAAAGAACTGTGGATGTGTGGAGCTTCACAATGTGGTAGATTGAAACGTGAGGAATGTATCCTAGAGCAGGCTATAGAGGATAAGGACTATATCCCAGAACCATTTCCTGAAGAAGAGTTAGAGCCTTTTGGATGGGAACACATTTTGGCTACTCTGGACGTGTGCGCCGTGGAGGATGCTCCCACAACAAAGTTTAGTGATGAAAATGGCTATGATGTCGTTCCTTATTTTGCAGTGAGTGTAATCCAGGAAAACGAAGAGAACCAGACATCAACAAGCTCTCGAAATAAGGAGCAAACAAAGAAATGTGGAGAATCAAAAGATGAAGAAGACGACGAGTTCTATGACTCTGTAGAACACTTCGAGCGTCAAGAAGATCAACGACCCGGGAATCAATGTCATCGCTACACGAATAAAGTGCATCAAAAGTGGATTCCGAAGTCCTTGGTGAAGACACAGCCACCACAAGCATCCTCATACATGGCTCCTAATAAGGAGGCAAAGACTCAGCTAGGAGGAATACGACCAGAGCAACGAGCTAACAATGCTCTAATCAATGGGCTAGAAAACTCCTCCAAGAAACTACCACCCACGAGCAAACAGACAGTAACTTTCCACTACGAGCCAAAAAATCAAGGAAAAGTACAAGAAGTCAACCTTGTTGAGGATAGTAGCGATAGTGATGAATCTTACGACATCCCTTATCATCAACTCAGGCCATCACTATCACCAACCCCTTCAGCAACAACCATGACAGGTCAAAAGAACAGGACAACAAGTCAAAGCCAAAAAGCTCGACAAATCCGGATACCAAAATGCCAGATCGGCCAAAAACATATATGGATCAAGAAGACAAAGATCTCTAATGACAAATCACAAGATCCAACACCAAAACAAAAACAAGGAAAGTGTGCACGAACGGGTAAGAATATCACAAAGTCGCAAGCTTTCACAACTCAGGTTTGGGCTCCAAAGAAGTTGATTCAAGCACAAAAAAGTCAGGAATTCATTTGGATTCCAAAACAACCACAATATCAACGTTCAAAGCCTAAATCTGGTCCCCAACCAAGCGTACAAGGGCTGAAGAAAACACCACTGTCGACTCACACAACAAAAAGGTGGATCCGAAAGAAGTCTCTTCAAACACAAACAAAGCACGGGCAAGTATGGGTTCCCAAACGAGAGCCAGCAACAAAACAACCAATAATCGCAAAGAAATGGGTCCCAAAGAAGAACAACAAAACTGCTGTCAGTGCATCGCCGCTTGAATTCTTAAAATTCTTCCTACAATTACAGTACAGTTAGAAGAGAGCAAGTCGCTTCAATCAAGCAACGATAAAGGAGCTTCAAAGACCATTACATTGCTTAGAATAGGAAGCCTCGCCAACAAATGCCAATAAGCAAATTGCTTATACCCACATCTTGCACAGCATAAATCTTTTCCATGCATTGACTATGTATGCATAATAGGGCTACATTACAAGGCCTGCATAGGCACAACTTTTAATTGCCCAAGCACAACACATACCCTTTGCGATACCCTGTCGTAAAGGATGACTCCAAATAGGAAGGGGGGAAGCATTCTGAATGCGGACCTAACATTATGACTATTAGAAGGCAATGTTTTGTGAGATGCATTGAATTTTTGCGTTTTATTGTGATAATTTTTTGACGAAGTTTAGAGTATATGCCCTCATAGTAGTGTTACAGAGGAGTATGGGGACAAAATCCATATATGAGCCCCTCGGGACATGTGTATAGTGTACATAGCATTTAGATTTCTATTTGAATGATTTTTCTTTTGTTGAGTTGTTTTAAGATTTTCTTTGTTTATTATTAAGAAAAAAATAAAAAATCCATAATCCACATGAAGAAAAGACTGACGAGAGGCCTGAGCACTACAAAGAGAAGAAGGTACAAGAAAATGATGAAACTTTAAGAAGTATGTCTCAGCAGCCACTACAACAGCCGAAGAACTTGTCACAAAGCAGTGTCAACATGCAGTCGACAAGTCATACAAGTCAGAGTCGAGTAGCTAAACCACAAAATGAGTGAGGTGTTAGTCCCAAAGCTTCAAGTAATATTCTCTGTATTCTAAGCGTCTTAGCTATTCTAGGTACTGCTCAAGCTGGAAGAGTTGAGCATATTTACGTTGTGTCGCTCATGCTGGTATAGGTGAGCAAAAGAGTCAAATTCTAAGTACTTAAGTCTGGTGAAGTGAAGGAGAAGGTCCAAAAGACACTCACGTACTGAGCACAGTGAGATACGAGTGGAGAAACTTCTACATCGAAAACCCTTCTTGGAAAGGTGGAAGCTATTGAGACATCTTTTGATGTCACATGTGCTACAGTTATTCCTCGAAACACCCATCATCTCCTTCTTTCACATTGCATGCTTTTGTTGAAAAATTTCTCATATGCATATAGAGTGTCCCATAATTGGCACTTGCATCAGGCACTCTTTCCGTGTTTCACCCAAGCACTCACCTTTCATGAACATGTACTTCACGTTCAACTGTTCAACTCCAAGAAGAGCGTTTACCAAAGGAATTTTTTTTTCCCACCGGGTTTTTTCCCTTTGGTCATCCAGGTTTTAGCACCAATTTCAGATCATAGCATACTTCTCCTCAATGGAGAGTCGAAGAATGGCCTACAATGACAAAGTTGCAGACAACACTAACAACATGATTGCACAGGAACAAAGAAGTCCCCAATGAAGAAGACCATACATAAAAGTAATCAGAGGATCTCAAAAGATAAATGGTTACGATGATAGATCTCCACTCTAATGGATCATAGTTCTTGTTGTGGTTCGACAAAGTTACAAGCAGTGCAACAGATGAAGCCAAAACAACAGCAAAATGTTGACCGCTGGGTCAACAACACAACATAACTCAAGAACCAAGAAGTCCTCAATGACAAAGAGTAGACATAAGAGTAATCACAAGACAAAATCCTTACAAATTTGTCATTGGCTCACAAGATCAGAAAGCCAATCACTCAATTCTACAGATTGTAGAAGTTGTTTCTGAGAATCACAAATACTCCGAATTGACAGATTTACTAGAGCAAATGATGGATGGAGCTTTCTCTATCCATGATGATAAGAGTCAAGTTAAATGACATTGGATTCTTTTTTAATTTAGATATGGCAGTAGACCTATAATGACAGAAACAGATGCTGCAGCTCGGAGCGTGGATGTGAAAGACATAAAATTCGTCATCAATTATGATTTTCCTAAATCATGTGAAGACTATGTACATCGAATTGGACGAACAAGAAAAGCTACTGCAAAGGCTATAGTCTATACTTTCTTTCCAACAACAAAACGTCAGCAAAGACCACATCGCCATCGACAATCAGATCATGTCGGGGACGACATGAACGCGGAAGGGGGGAATGTTGACCGCTGGGTCAACAACACAACATAACTCAAGTTTCGTACCAAAGTCATATCTTTTGCGAGTTATGAAATGCTGCGGATTATGGCTATAAATGTCATTTGTAATGAGTAGTTATTCTAGTTTCAGAATCCGGAGTGCAATGGCACTTCCAGATTGTAAATACAAAGCCATTTGACCCTTTCAACCCCATTTTTGGTTAAACCTAAGGTAGCCTTAGTATATAAGGTCCTTAACCTAGATGAGGGCGCCCATTTGAGGCCTGTGAGGCGAGCGTGAGCTCCTTGGCAATGGTGTGTGCCGAGTGGTGTTGTGCAGGCGGCGACTAGCGCCGGTTTTGGCTCATGGAGGTGACGACAGTGCCGCTGGGGAGTCCTGCGTTGCTGGGGCACGTTGGCGTGGCCCAGCTGGTGGTGGTTGTATGATGACATGGCAGGTAGCACCCACTTAGGGCTAGATTCACACGCGCCCCTCTAAGGGGCCAGTTTTTTTTTAGGGCAAGGTGCCCCCCCAATAGCGATGTCGCTATTCCTCTCATGGGGATGGGTCCCGCCAGTGGACAGCAAGAGGGATAGACGGCTTCAAGGGTCAATACAAGGGGCTTAGCCCGCCACAAATGTCTAGCAAGGGAAGAGAGAGAGATAGAGAACCAATTCGAGAGGTCCAGTCCAAAGTACCAAAAGTGCAAGTGCAAGGTTGGGCAAATTGAGCGGACAAAGAGCCAAGAGAGGTGCCATGCAAAGGTTGCCTAAATAGACTATGCCAAGTGGTGGCAATGCAAAAAAAATTCTAAAAAAAGCTTCAGTTGATTGTATGAGCTTGATAGCTCCTTGTTTTTCTTTTTTAACCTTAGCCAAGCCTTATAAAAGGACATAGAAGTGATTTTTTGAGGGCTTTTTTTCCAGAGAGTTATTGGAGGTTTGCAAGCATGTGTATTGTAATGTTGCCATTGAATCTGCATACTGGAATGTACTATCTCCTTATGCAATGCTACTAAACATTTTCCCCTATTTCTCCTGTCGCTTCTTCCCATCCCCCTCTCTCTTTGTGTATTTGCCAGTGCTTAGAGAGGGTATGCCTGTAGCTTGAAGAGTGTTACCAAGAGGGTAGAATCGGGGTGTTTTCTGAGTCAGAAAGGGTGAGTCAAGCAGTGTGGGTGCATTTGTGCTGAAAGGTGTTTTTGCAAGGTACGGGATAGTTGTTATATGTGCTAAGGTGGATTTGTTAGTGCAAATTAGCAAATTTGAAGGTGTTATTTCAGAGGTTAGGGTGTTGTGGAATCCCTCGTCTATAGAGAGGCAAACATTTTGTGGGTTGGGTGTGTTCCCTATTCCCCTCTCCACCGTCAATTATGATTTTATTTTTTGCATCAACTGTGATTTGATTTAAGGGGCCTACAACGTGTTATGTAGTGGACGAGACTGATGTCTTTGTGTATCTATGAGACTGTTGAATCATGAGAATATATATTTTGCCAATGATATTGAATATTTATCTATTATTCCATTGCAGCTCTAAGATAAAATGGCTGATGAAGTACAAGTTTGTGGTACACAATTAGTGCCTGATGATCAACAACAAGAAGCTATTAATGCATTTCAACGCATGAAATCTCTAGCACAGGGTATGCCGGCACAGCAAGCGATGGACACTACTCGACGACTGTCAAAGTGGGCAAATCCAAACCACATGTACTTGAAAGATAACATTAAAGAAGTGACCAAGGATATGATTAAAGCAATATGTCCATGTGAGGACGCGAAGATAAAGAAAGGACACTGGAAGGTATCAAAGTGCCTCCACAAAGCAATCAAAGAAAACGCTGAGAGGCTCTACTTGGAATTTTATGGCCATCCACTGCACAATGGAGATTGTGCGTTATATTGTGTGCATCTGCGACCAATCTACTTTTTGTGGAGGAGACAACTATTGCCACCCATGATATCATGGAGAGTTGTGTTACTTTTGCCCGAGATGAGCTGGCATTGATAGTTGAAGGCACCAGCCTACAATTGAAAAAGGAGAAAGATATTTGCATTACACAACTGGCAAATAAAATTACAAAAATAACATTGCTTTCTATAGCCACCCAGACACCTCAACCATGCATCATAGGTTCGGATGGAGAAAAGTATTCATCACCTAAGACAAGATGTTTAGAATCTGAAACAGTGAGTGAATCCTCCCTTGTACAAGGGACACACATTAGTCACCTCGTCCTACATCCAGAGTTGGTTCCCACATCACAATCAGATGCATCTTCATCTTCCTAATGTCCAGTTTGCTACAAGAATTTTGATGGTTGGAGTGGATATTATACATTGACATGTGGTCATTATTATCGTTTCGCCTGTCTAATTTGTCTACTGTAAAATAGTAGCTGATGTGCAATCTTTTCACAAGATATTCCACAAAGAATATATTATATATTTGGAATGGAAAATGAGTATAAATTTAAGCAAGCCCACCAAGATACCCCTAACAAAATTAGAAATCTGTTTGGTGACCAAAATGCAAGTTCTGAGCATAACAATTGAGATTGACAAATTATGTGTAGTCACTACTATGAAGCATTGTATATGATCAAAACACATTGAATACAACCTCTTTCATAATGGTTTTTGACACAATCTTCATTCTACCCTCAAGCTATATTGAATATGTGAAGTTGTTATTTGGTTCTAAGTCTGAATGTTGTGGGTCTCCTTGTAATTCAACTTCCACATATATTATTAGATTCTCTTCTATTTCATCTATAGTGCATTGAGATACACTGACATTGAAATCTTATTTGTCATCGTTTTGACAATCATACAACCAGGTTGGCATTCCCTCCTCATAGCCATCACTTTCAATGTGATGCAATATCTTTTTGTTCCAAAACATATACACTAATGTTTCCACTCTGTCTGCTAATAGTTTGTTGCAAATAGAGCTATGAATATACTTGTAAATACTCCATTTCCTCTCTGAACTTGAGTTTGTTGCACATTGTGCCAGCACTTTCATTGCAAGGGGACGTAAGGTTGAGTAGTGCTCTACACCATTGATCATCCACCACTTCCATGCAGTTTGCTCTTTTGCCATTCACTATACAAATTCATTCACAAAAGAACCTTCTTTTAATCTAAGTGCACTCATTTCTTTGATACAATCAATTCCGTCCTGAACGTTGGAGTAGAACATTGATGGAGCAAAAGACGCCCTGCACACACTCACACACCAAGACAACTCAACACCACACAATGAATTTACTTACATTCCATGCCACACACACCACCACTCAAGAGATCAATAAAAATACTAGCCAACACCTCGACCTACAAGCCCTTGCTTGCCCGCAGACACTACAAGGTGAGTCGAGTTGATCAACACTTGAAATCACACTTGATGGTGACCAAAATATACAAGAAAAACCATCAAAAACTCAAAAATTCTAGCCACAAAAGGCCTCTCTCAAACCATTGCAAAGCCTTCACTACACTGCACTCTGTTGGAATCTTTGTAGTAGCACCAACCCTAATGGCACCGACCGATACAGGGTCACATAGTCTTGCAGAAAGCCGCACCTTCTTCAGTCAATTCCTCGCGCGCGCGCACACACACACACACACACACACACACACACATCTATGGAAACCTCAAATATTCCATAGAATCTCCCAAGTGAAAAATCGAAGAGAGAAAGCTCTCATTCACTCCTTCACACAGTCAAAAACAGGACGCAAACGTGACGGGGCTGCACTAGACCACCTGTAGGAACCCTGCTTCCTCCCACACACAGAGGGGTGAAAGTGCTGATATTGTACTTCCAAAGTCTTCCCTCAGTCTCAACACTCATGGAACCGTGAGTGATGTGTCAATTTCCCCCATTTTCACATCATTTTTGACCATTTTTTTACTTTTCTAGGCCCAGTTTTGGCCAATTTTGACCCCGTACGGGCATTTTTCACCGGAAAAATCCCAAACGGACTCCAAAATTCACCAAATTTTATACAATTGATCCTTGATACCCAAATCACTTTTCCACATCCCCACATTCCATTTTTGACCACTTCTAAGACAGTGCACGCATCACTGCAGATCAAGCACTTGAACTAAACAGTTACCGCATGTGCCAAACTTCTCGGGCGGGATGAGGGTTCCCACACCTCCCACTTGCATTATTCACATTCTAGAAATATTAATTACATATCCTAGAGAAAAAATAATCCACCAAGAACCATATCCAATGCCTCGATACCCTATGTAGGCATGTACGCATGCTCAACTGTCGGTATGCAAGCATGAATATTTACAAGGTGCACGCGTTCCTCTGAATTAGCATCATCAAGTTCATGATCATTTTGCCATAGTGTGAGCCTTGTGTCACAAATTCTTGATAAAGAAGAAGTTTGCTCCCCTTCTAAATCATCGGCAAATTCAAGATCAGTTTGCCACATCAGTAGCTTTGGGTCATAGAAACTTGTCAAAGAAGGAGTCTACACCCCCTCTGAATCATCATCACATTCAAGACCAATTTTCCACTTTGGTAGCTGTGCGTCACAACAACTCGTTAATGAACGAGTCTGCACCCCCTCTGAATCAACATTTTGCAGATCTTCAAACACATACTCTTGCTTAACCAAGTCCTCAAAATCTAATATACCCAAATCCATGGTCCTGCTGCTCTCAATTTCAGCCTTGCTTTGACCTATAACATCTGTATCATCAATCAACTCTATTGTAGAATATGTACCAGTATCATCAATCAACTCTATGGTAGAATCTGTACTAGAAAAATTAGCATTTTGAGTCAGTAGCAAAAGTATCAGTTGTAATCGAATCTTCCTGTATGTCTACTTGAATATGGATGTACTCATTCACCTACACAATTTCTTCTTAAGCTTTAGCCACTTCATTGTTTTGATTCCCTAATCTCTTTTTCTCCTCTACTGCATGTATATGTTCTTTGCAAAATTCACCCTGTGTATCTTGAGGCTGTAGAGCCTCACCCTCAAAGACTTGTACTTCATGTAAGGCATCTGCTAAACCTAGCTTTTCATAACCATCTTTAACTATATCTTAATCATTAGCCTATAAGAAAATAGCATCTTGTACAGTACACTCATCAATCACGGTTTCTAATTTTGATCGTACTTGCCCTCGAATATGTGCGTAGTTTGGTAGACTTGGACTTTGTTCTTGATAGCTTGCATAATTCTCATAACTTACTTGTACAATAGCTTCTTTGAAGTATTCCCAGTTGTCATTGCAGGCTTTTGTAACCTCTTGAATCTGCTCCTTCAAATCTGAACTCACTAACTCCTCAAAGGATCTGATCATTATTTCTATTGGTATCCTTCTTAACTTTGTTTCCGACTCATAACACTCTATGTAGCCTTCTAGATCATATCCATCAAATACTCGCTTCTCATCGTATACCGCATCTAAAGCTTCATCCATTTGATTTTTCTTCTTTACGATCTCCATTTCAAGCAAAGATCCTTGAACCAATTGAAACATCTTTGAAAAATGTGCAACTGTTGACTTATCGTCAAAACCATTTGCACTTAGTTCTTCAATCAACTTCATCACCTGCTCCAAATTCTCCATCTTTACCTCCCATCCTACCTCGTTTCACATTGGGTTCACAAAAGATGTCAGGGAATATGGGTTCGAAACGTGAGCCTGACAGGCGTCGGGCATCTGGCTGTGGGAGGTGTGAGAGAGAATAGGAACAACATGTGAAAATGGCTATGGAAATCATCGTAAATTTCAATTAATTAGTCAAGCTTAAAGTACACCTTAATCCTTAGCCAAGGCAGGTTGTTAACAACACTGTCACTTGGATCATCTGCTAACTAGGAGTTCAAGCTCCCGTTACAGAATTGATAGGGTCGTTAAGGACACTGGGGCTTAAGACGATGATTAATCAATCTTCAGACTGATGTCGATGAAAAAAAAAATTACATGCCGCTTTACCAGCCTTGACTGCTCTTGGGTTCTGAAAATTTTAATTATGCTCACTGCCTCAATCATCATGCTTTAGTTATTATCAATTATTCTACAGCTTCCTGCTCTGTGTGCTTTGCACTGCCTTAATTCCTCACAAGCTTTTTTTCTTCTCCTCTACTTGACTTGCTCCAATTGCCTTAACCCTTGCTTGGCTTGCCTTGTGCTTTCCTCTTGCTTCTTTAGGTCCAGCCCCTTGCTTATGCACGAGAGAGAGAGAGAGAGAGAGAGAGAGAGAGAGAGAGAGAGAGAGAGTCCAAGCTTTCTTATACCTTGGCTTCAAGAGCCCCGGGTTCTTTCTCACTAAACTTCTCAACTCCTTCCTCCCTCGAATCTCGAGCTCCTCCTCCTCCTTAAACACCTCATGCCAATTCCCTCTTCTTCACATATTCCTCCCTCTTCATTTATTTTGTTACCCCCGCTTTATCCTTTACTCCTTGTCTTGTAACCTCCTTGCCCGTAACACCTTGCTCCTCCTTGCTCGTAAACCCCCCTTTCCTTCTTTATGCCTTGCTATGCCCTTCCTCCTCCTCCTCCTCGATGCTTTGGTTGGAGAACGAGACACACACACACACACACAAACAGACTTCCTTCTTATGTCCTTGATTCCCTTTGCTCACTGACGACGAGAGAGAGAGCAAGATATTGCCTTTCTCTTCGCCTACCGAGGACGATGGGGGAGAGAGAGCCTCGAACTTCTTCTTCTCCCTCCCTTGCTTCACCAAGCTTCTTCTCTTTGCCTTATTGCTTCAAGGTCCCGAGAGAAAGAGAGAGTGGCTCCTTTCCTTACTTCTCCAAGTTGATTACAAGAGAGAGAGAGAGAGCCTGAGACTAAGAGCTTCTTCTCATTGCTTACTTGAGAGCGAGGTCAAAAGGTTTCTCAAGGGCCGAGAGAGAGAGACAGAGAGAGAGAGAGAGAGAGAGAGAGATCTTCTATGCTCCCCCAAGCTCGACTCCTTCCTTCTTTGTGCTTCATGCCCTTGCCCCCTAACCTCCCTACCTCATGCTCCCCTCGTTGTTTCCTCCTCATGCACCTCTCGTTTCTTTCTTTCCCCTTTTTTAACTATATATATCCTCCTTCTTATATAACCCCTTCCCCGCCTAAGCAACAACGACGTCCTCATTGCTAGGGCCGTTGGAAGCGGGAGTGATAATGTGGCAGGCTGAACTCGAAGTTGCACAAAACTTGGCGAGATTGGGGCCGATTAGGGGCGCTATTGCCTTGTGATGCCTTTTGTCTTCAGAGTCGAGCCCCGCCGAGGCCCGCTACGCCCGCTGTGATTGCTTCTTTCCCTTGATGTGTTGCTCGTTGTTGCCGTCGACCCTCCTTATTTTTCTTCGCCTTCACACTTGCTTACCCCTTTATTAAGCAAGCGGCCATTGTCTCTTTAATTTGGGCGGCCACTACTTCATTTTCCTTGGGCGGCCACCCTTGTAGTGGCACCACATTTGGTTACATGTTGACCAAGGAAATGATTGAAAAGGCACCAAATTTGGCGTATGTAACAATCAAGGCCTTGCTAAGCACAACATATTTCTCGAGTAGTGCCTGTTGAGCTAGGCATATCCCACAATCAACACGCTCCATGAGACGACATTTCGGACAAAGAGCTCATCAAGAACTTTTTGTGCTTTCCTAACGACACCACATTTGGTATACACATCGGCCAAGGCATTGTTCAATGTGACATGCAACCAATGACTGACAATATGATTGTGAATTTTACTGTCCATATCAGCGTCTCCTACCTTCGAGATGCAAGTAGTACAGGTGATTGGATTTGAAGAAATGCATTCCCTTTGCATTTGGTTAAATTCCCTAGAGTTTCCTTACCACAACCAGGCTAGGTATATCTTGCAATCATTGTTCTGCATAAGGTCAAAGTAAAAAATTCACAGATGGCACTCCGACCTAGTGGACCAGACTAGTACGGAACGAACCCCGGTGAATCTTTAACGGCCAATATCTTGGCAACCGGAACTCCAATCATTGACTTGAAAATACTGACATGCTCCACAAAGTGAGCACTTTAGGCCCATGCATTCATTTCATTTCTGTCCCCTCAGCTGCAATTACCCAATCCAGTACGGATCTGCAATTGACTCAAACTTCAAACTGCCATAACTTTTTTACCATAGCTCCAATTGACGAGCTGTAAAGACAGATCGGTAGAGCACTTCAAGCATTTTAGTTCTAGATCATAAACTCCCATCTATGCTCACTTCAAGAATACTCATTTTTAGCATCATTAAAGGATTTGTTGGCCCTTTAAAGCCGCATCTAGTATACATTAATCATAAAACTTGGCTAGAACAAGCCATGATCACTGCTCAATAAATGTGTAGGCTTCAAAAAAGCTTAGCTTGCATTTCTTTGCTCTTTTTCCCCATCATGGAAGCGGAGCTGCACAACAATGCGATCAGACGTCGGATTAGATGACATCAATCTAGCCATGGCCAGATAGCACTAGTTTTCTTTTGTCATAGCATGTACAATGAGATGATGTGTGTAGGTCATTTTTGTAACTATTGGTCAATTATTCTCAATAATGACAATTGTGTTGTAACTATTACATTTTGGTCATAACAATCAAGTGATTTTGGCCTATGATATGTATAATTTTGTCATTGTATTACTTTGGTCAATTCACTTTCGTCGAAATACTTTTGTCAGTTTTGTATCTTTATTCTGGAAACCTTATGTTTAATATGGTTGATGGGTGGCAGGGCATTCATTGCCCTGCCACCCAAATTTTTTATTCTTGGGCGTCGCTATAGGCATCACTATTTAAAGTTCTGCAGCATCACCAAGGTGGAAGCTGTATGCATCGTTATAAGCGTAGCGACGCATACATCGACGTTCTCTTTCCAATGCTCGTAGCAATGCTTTTAGCGACGCCGAGGGAAAAAAACCCAATTTATTTTTGTCGCTACAGCCGTCACAAGTGCACATAACCTCTTGTAGTGTAAATGACTTTGAATTGAGCCTAGACACCCTTTTACTGCTCGGATTTCAATGCCGGTCGGCCCGACCAACTCGTGGCAATGTGCCCTTCTCGACTGCGGGTGAAGCTCTTGATCGTTGGCCGTTTCACACTGGCCATACAATGTCCGACTATTTGCAACTTCAAAAAGAGGGTCCCAAAAATTAAACAAAAATCAATATAAAGAAACCAACAACTAAGATTAGCAGTTGCCACGTCCTCATGATAGTAATTAGCTATTGGCACATCCTTGTGACAATGTGTAATCCCTGCATCCGTGGGCATTTGGATCTCCCTAGCTCACTCGCTCGATCGACCAGCATGACTCTAATGTGAGGAACACGTGAGCTCTGATGTGGCTGCTCCTTTGCCTACCGAGTGCCTACTCTAAAAAAGTCTGCAATCCATCTTTGAGGATGGCTGACCTTTACCCTCATCAAGCTTTCTCTATGTCAGCGCAACTCGAGTAAGTATAATTCAAGACATTTTTGGTCTTCATACCTCATGACTCCAGAAAGTGGTCCAAAGCCCCCTCTGAACAAGCAATGAAAGCGGCCTCGTATCCCATAGTAGACCGTGTAGTGGCATATGTAGTGAAACTCTATCTCAAGCTCCATATGGCATAGGGGACATGTCCTGGCCTCTGCTGGTACTCCTCTATATTTGCCAGTCTCAATCTGAAGCTGGTGTGAAGATGTGTGTATCTAACCAATAGCACATCATATCCCATGCGATAGGTGAGTGTCCATGTAACTGGGCCTCATCACAAAACCATTCTCACTGAGCTAGAGAAGATAAGCTCTATCGAAATCCATCTTCGTGGCAAGATCCTGTGCCCGCTGTATCCAAGTCTCCTCATATCAAAATGAATCAAGTCCTGGCGAATGAGCCTGGTGATTTCAGATTATGTAAAGGTCACCCAAGGTGCATCCGATGAGTACTCGAAGGGGGACAATCTATCCATGTTGAACCCATGTAACTGAAACAATGATGCCATCTCCCACACCAGCATGCTATATCTCCCTTGCATAGCTAGCTGTCTAGATGACTCAAATGCTAGGCGGGCATATCTATCTTTGGGAAGGTCCCATAGATGATGTATAAATATTACTGGACTGGTAAGCACCTCACCCACTAGTGGGGGGGTCAAATACTGTTGTGTGGTACTGAAGCCTTGGCTCTAACAATCCGTGATATCGTAGAGACTAGAGGCCTCTCCATCAATCAGCGCGATCCCTGCAGTCTGACCTCCCATGACGAGAGAGAGAGAGAGAGAGAGAGAGAGAGAGAGAGAGAGAGAGAGAGAGAGAGAGAGAGAGAGAGAGAGAGAGAGAGAGAGAGAGAGAGAGAGAGAGAGAGAGAGAGAGAGAGAGAGAGAGAGTTATAATGTCTTCAAAAGACCGAACTCAGCCTATGAGTCAAATCAATGTACATGCGTGGTGTATCCTCTTGTCATTTGAAAAAGCAAAAGCTGAACTGAAGTAGCTAATGTGATAAATCTAGTGTGTTTGTGCTAATGAGAGAAGAGGTGATCCAAGGGTAATGACAAAACTGATGGGAGGATGATAGACTGGAGCTCTACTACGAGGGACGGACGGTGTGGAATGGTGTACACCAATGAAGGGGGTGTCCATAGCTCTCTTCTCTCTGTTGAAGTGTTCTCTAATCTCTACCATCTCTCTTCGATGAATACAAGGTATCCAAAAGTCAAATGCCTTCTATCTCCTGCTATCTCTAAAAGTCTCTGCGCTTTGAAGAGTCATGCCATATTGTGCCAGGACTGATATGGGATGGATGGTTGAAAGAAAGCAATAATATGTGCCTAATGCCCTGCTCCTTGTAGAGAAGGCTCTACCGCTGTCAAGTTCTAGTAAGAACCAACAGAATGTGCGCTAGCCTACTACCTTGTTTGGTTTGCATTTGAGAAAAATAGTGGGTCTTGAGATAGTCGCTTGCAATGCAAGCAAGTACTGTTCCATGGAGAGTTGTGTTTGTTTTAGCCATTCTTCAAATGTAGGTGCATTTTGCAATCAATTTGGCTAAGTTGTCTTTTGACTTGCTGTAAGTAAAGATTAACTTGTCTAGCTATGTTCGTCTCAAGTATTCTTTGTTGGAAAATAGCTAAGAACGGCATGGGAAAACGTGGGAAACCAAAACGGCAACTTTTGCTCTTCTTTTGGCAAGTCTTGTGATGCTTGTGCTTGTGAGCTTCAAAAAGGTCATTGGACAAGATGGCTCCATTTGTGCTGATGTGGGTATCTATGAACATCAAAATATTTTGGTCTGAGTGGGTCGCGAGTGACGGAGCATTCTCTAGCCACAACAAACCATGATCATGCTGGCTACCACGACTCTGGAACTCCGTGACAAAGAAGAAGTCTCATATTTTGCCGCATATGGAGGAATTAGTGCGCAACAAACATTTCATTGCGTTAAACCTGTTGACATAGAAACAAGAGGTTGTAATGGGATCCGCACAAATGAGCTGACGCTGGTATGAGCTAAGACTCTCCCCGGGCTCCTAGCTCAGTGGGACTAGCTTCTTCGATGCAGCAAGAAGCTCTTTCCATCTCCGCTCTGTGGAGGAGAACATGACAAAAAATGGGTGGTCCAAGTTGTCAAATCATTTTGAAGACATTCTTTTTCATCTTTTTCTTGCAGTCGGGGGATTTGCGAAGTGCCTCAAAATCTCTATTGCCTAATCTTGACCTGAGAAGTCTCTCTATGTTTGTGTCTTCTACTAATTGTCTTGCAATCAATGTGCACCAACTAGCTTCCCCTTGCACATTCGCACCCAAACAAGGAAGCATCTTAGCGTGACATAATTTTGATAGACATGAAAAATAAATTCTTTATGTTCACCATGAATCTTTTGTCCACATTCATGAGCTCCCACTTTGCAATTGCTTGGTAATCTTTTGTTGCGGCTTCTCTATATCTTCTAGGGGAACCAAAGAAAAGAATTGGGAAACTCAACTCCTTGCAATACTCGTCCGTAAAAATGCTCAATGGAGAATTGCCCTTGTAAAGTGCAGCTTGAAGAATCTTGCCACTATAATCGACAACCTCTGCCGCACTTGTGACCCCGTGAAGCATGACATCAGTCTGCTCCTCCTTAGCCTCACCATTGGGCGCAGTGTCTCTAAGGGTATTTGCAGGATCCATACTTAGATTAGAAAGATGCATAAGCCACTTTTTGTTGATGATGACACCTTCTCGCATGTAAAGCGGTGTGGGTAGCAGCGTAGTGGTTGCGTGCATTTGAGCAGAGGCAAAAAGTCAGGTAAACCAAAAGAGTCTAAGTTTCTTCCTGAATCAGAGATTGTTCCATCTGGTCGTGGTGCCTCTTTACCTGATACATGAGATTCAAGCTCTTTAAATGTTATGAGAGAAAGGGTTAAACAAAATAACATGGTAGATCCTTTGCCCATATTTTTTGCCCATAAGTGTAATTGAACGTCCACCTGTGGATCCTTACACGGGAAAATGACCCTTAGAGGTTCATGCAGTTATTGAGCAGCATGTTCATAATCTAAAGTTCAAAATGAAAAACAAGTCAAATGCCATTGTGTTACCTTTGCTTGTTTTGGTGGATAGACAACAGTGTCCTACAAAAAATTCTTGGGTAAAGGCCAATGTTGAGTCCTATAGATATTCGGTTCTTGGGAGCACTCACTCATTGATTGTGAAGCAAGAGCTTGCTGCAGAGTATGAGCATGTGGACACATACAAAATGGCCATGTGTTGGGTGTATGCTGGCTTAACAGATGAGGAGGCAAAGATTCTTTCCCTTGACCATAACATTGACTCGGACTTTCGTTTGGAGATGTCTTTCATTCAAAAGATAAGATTCTTTCATAATGAGTGGAGCTCTAAAGATGGGCATCCCTCCCCCAAATAAAATGTATTTTTGCTCAATCCAAGTACCTTAATATTTGAGCTCAGCTACAATCAACCCGAGAGTGAGTTTAGTAGACTCACTCATGTAGATCATGCAAGATGTCGTGTGTGCACATGCATAAAAACAAACAACAAATATAAACCTTCCCAACTGATGGGCAAGGAACCAAGGCACACCGTGATCTCCGCTGAATGGAGCATCGGTAGTCAATTGAAGATAATAACCTAGAAGCTCCCTCTGAAAGAGAAGTATCCTCAAATATGCTCTATGGTAACAACCGACTCAATGTCTTGTCGGAACAAAGCAAACACCGTCACTCAAAGCTCCAAAGCTAAAGCCGAGAACTCCTCCCAAGATAGGAAGTCCCTTTCTCGCCAATCTTGGGAAAAGAGAATGAGCACTACCAAAAAGAAATTTGAGATAACCTGGAGTAGAGCTGCTTCCTCTATAACTGAATAGAAAAACTTGAATCTCAAGGAACTGGAGATACATTCACAAGGGGGAGACCAAGGATCCATTAGTTCGGGGCACAGCCAACCAGACTCTTTGAGAACTTTACCCTCTTACCTGGGAGAGTACGAAGCTAAGTCGGAAGTGAGAGCAATCCCATCTCAAAGACTTTCTTCTAACAAGGTGATGGATTCGCAAGGATTGATTGAGTTGTTATCCACTCTGGTGGCATGCACAATCACGTTAGCAGAACTCCTAAGGTTAAGGCCAAACATGTGAACCATAGTAGGAAAATGCCTAGAAAAATTTGGAGTGAAAGACCCCACCTTGAAGCTACAAGAAGGGATCAGAGAGTTGGACAGGCCTCAACTAAACACTAGGCCAGTACCATTGAATAAGGTTGGAGAATATTGCGAGGGAGAAGACGGAAACACCACGCTACCGATAGAATTCTAGGGAGTAGTTTCCAAGGCTATTCTTGACAGTGGAGCGGGGGTTGCAATCTCCACCAAGGAAATCTGGAAAAAATGGGGAAAACCAGCTTTGAGGGCTACCAAAATGAAACTGCAATTGGCAGATGGGTTCATGGAGAAGCCTTTAGGACTCTTAGAAAAAGTGATTGTCACTTCTTGTGGAATCGAGTATGAGCATACATTTCCAATAGTCGATTTCGACAAAAAGAACAATTATGAGATCATCTTGGGATGACCATTCATGCGACAACTGAAGATGGTCCAAGATTGGGGTTATGACCACATATACCTCAGACATGGCGAAACAACAACTAAAATACACCTGAAAGACCATAGTTACAAAGATGTCAACGAAACACCGGTGGAAGAGTTTGATTCAGCTAAAGTAGCAGGATAAGAACTACCAGCATGGTTAGGGCAACCAAAAGAGCTATGGATGTGCGGAGCTTCACATTGTGGAAGCTTAAGAAAAGAGGAATGTATCTTAGAAAGAGCAATTGAGGACAAGGAGTATATTCCAGAACCTTTCCCTGAAGATGCCTTGGAACCTCTAATATGGGAACACATACTAGCAATATTGGATGTCTGTACCATTACCGACAGTCCAACAACAAAATTTTGTGATAAGGATGGCTATGATGTGTTACCCTATTACATGGTAAGCGTTGTACCAGAAAAGGAGACGGTAGAACCACCAGAACAAGAAGAGTTTTACAACTCCTCTGAACATTTGGAAGTAAATGATGATGCACATAATGAGTGTTCAGACACCTCAAGTGAGCGTGGAAGGGAAGCCGAGAATATCAAGTTTTATGATTTTGCTAACCAACACCCTAGACGCCAAGAACGCTATAGGAGGAAACGAGCAAGAAACAAAGCGAGAGAGAACCTGATGCCCAGGATAAAAGATAAAACTCACTATTTGATGCTTGTAAAAGCAGAGGATTGTGTAACAGATCAAATATCAAGAAAATTCTCAAAAATTCGAATAGAACGAACGTGAGAGGAAATAAAACAGAAGCTAAAACCGAAACAAAATCACAAAAATCTGAAAAATCAAAAAAAGAAATAACAAAGGACCAAGAGTGGACCAAACTGGAGCGTAAACAGAAATACCAAGAACTGAAATGGTCTTTGAGAGAGATATGGACTACGGAAGAAGATAGTGATGGTAAAGGGGAGTCAGAAAAGGGAAACATGAATGTACCATCACACTATCGAAAGTTTACTATCCAGGACAGAAAAATCATCATGACACCACCAGTCAGGAAAAGAACCAACCAAGAATCTTACGATGGGCCTGAAAATGCAAAAAAGATAGACCTCGCGGAACCAGGTAAAAAGCCTCAGCCGGTCTATATAGCTAACGATTTAGAGCCTGAGGAGGAAGCACAGCTAACACAACTTCTCAAGAAGTATAAAGATATGTTCGCTTGGTCCTATAAAGATCTCAAAAGAGTTGATCCATTGATATGCCAACATACAATTCCTTTGAAATCGGATGCAAAACCTAGCAAACAACGTCCTTATACATATAATGACACATTTGCTAAACGAATCAAAGAAGAGATTGATAAATTGATGGAAGCGGAATTCATCTATAAGATTGAACATACAGATTGGGTGTCACCCATTGTGGTAGTTCCCAAAAAGAATGGAAAACTGCGCGTGTGTGGAAACCTCAAGAAGGTTAATGCAACAACCATAAGGGATAATTATCCCTTGCCAATTACAGAACATGTACTTGAGCGAGTGGCCGGGAAACGGGCTTATTCCTTTCTGGATGGGTTTTCAGGATACAACCAATTGGCAATAGCAAGGGAGGATCAACACAAAACTGCGTTTGCCACAGATGGGAGACTTATGCGTATCGAGTTATGCCATTTGGCTTAACTAATGCACCAGCCACTTTCCAGAGGTTAATGACTTACGTATTCAAGGAATACCTAAGAATATTCTTAGAAATTTACATGGATGACATGTGTGTACACTCTCTTCTGCGAGAGGAACATATGGACCATTTGCAAAAGGTCTTTGAAAAGTGCAGGACATATCGAATCTGTCTTAACCCGAAAAAGTGTGTATTTATGGTCAAGCAAGGGCGAATCTTAGGACACATTGTTTCAAAAAATGGCATAACCATAGACCTAGACAAAGTAAAAGTCATTGTAGACCTGCCCAGGCCTACTAATGCGAAACAAGTGCAATCCTTCATGGGACACTGCGGATATTATTGAAGATTCATATACATGTATGCGGTTATCGCACAACCTCTGTATCGTTTGCTAGTCAATTTCGAGTGGACCGAGGAGTGTGAAACTTCATTCCAAAAGCTGAAGGAAAACCTTATATCAGCACATGTACTAAAGGCACCAGATCGGGAAAAGATATTCCATGTGCACATTGATGCTTTAGCATATGCCATTGGAAGTATTCTAGCTCAACCTGGAGATGGAACAATGGATTTTCCGGTTTGCTATGCGAGCTGACAGTTAAACTGTAAGGTCTCTACTTTCAAATTGCACACAAGTTCTATTACGCATTTGTATTTTTTTGAACCATCACTCCTTATTTAAGATATTCGAGTTCAAATTATGAATTGTAGGTTGAGAAAATTTAGAAATTAAAATTTACGCTACAAAATTCTGACATGTTTAGCTATATGAATCACTAACTAACTTATTGCAAGACTTATTTACTGATTGTAGAATTTTCTTTTACTACTATAAAGTTAATATAAGACTGTAAAGTTTAACTTAAAAATGTAAAGTAAATTATCATTAACACTAGGTTGGTAACCTAACAGGACATAAAAGTGTCCTTTCAGGGTTTTGAAAAAAAACCTCCAAAACCATAGTAGATCCACTCATTTTGTAAAATCCTTTCACGAGGTTATAGTTCAAGGCCTACTACACATGGAAAAAATAAGAAACTTGTAAAATTTCTCATCTTTTGGTCACACCAAGCCTCCAAAGTTGATGGACCAGTGCATTTTCATCAAAACAGTCATTTCTTACGTTTTGTTGCATAAAAATAAGATTATGGATTTTTGTAGGACTTGAGATAAATTCCCTAGTTAACTTCAATGGGTTGATGATCAGAACATATGATTGCTTCTCACTCACTATTTTTTGTTTTGCCAAAATAAATAGGTACAAAAAAGTTGAATTTTTACCATTTTGCAAACCTATCATCAAAGTTTCTATAGCCACGCTCAATACAAATAATATATGCATGTTTTCTTAGTTCCCTATTGTTCTTTATGTTCATAAGGAGCCATGGAGCATGTCAAAAGAATAATATATTTCTTACCAAGGGGAATCTTGGGGACAAAGATGAAGTGTTAAATACAGCAAACATGAAAAAACTTGAAAAAACTGGGCTCAACATTATGAGTTGTAGAATCCCATAGAAACTATTCAATATCTATCCAAATTTGATCCTTATGACTAGATATGGTTACTACCTACAAATGCATGTAGTTGTCACAAGAAACTAACAATATTGAAAAGGCTATACTTGATATACTAGAATGTTTCGTTGTCTTCTATAATTGAAAAAATCAACCATCGTTGTGTACTATGCAAAATAGAGTATTAGGTGCCCCAAAACTCAAGGAATATTAGCTTTATGTTACAATATGAGAAATAGAAAATAAAAAATGCATTTGGATATCATGAAATCCACCAAAAAAATCATAGAAGAGCTAAAATTGGCTAAAAAACAGGATTTGACAATTTTTGTAATTTGGTCATAACTTACAACTTTAATATTTATTTCTCCCTAGAAGCATCGGGACATGTTGAGGACTACTAAAGATAGTTCTCTGGCACTATAGACCTCACAAACATGAATTCTAGAGTGGTATAGTTGAAAAAAGTTGAAAAAAGCCAAAAATAGGACCCGTTTTTTCACACAGTTTAGGTTGTGAAATGTTGTGCAAGGACAATGTTAAAGATGGAATTGATATTCCAAAAAAATGTCGAGTTTTTTTCAGCTCATGAGACAGCTTTCTAGATAGATATCACCTCAAAATCCATTTTGAAACTCTTGACATAATTAAGGAAAAATGGTCACTTAACAGAACATAAAAGTGTCCCATTACCAACCTAGTGTTAAGGAAATAAATAAAATAATTATAAAGACAAAAGAATACACAGGGATGACAAATGAAGGCACATGGATCACATAAGAGGGGACAAAGTGGGACACACTGTCACATGAAAAAGGAGAGGCTACTCTTGACTATTCTTAATGAGGAGGGGCTTGTGTGGCCTTATCTTTTGATAATAATGACAAAGTGGTCAAGCTCATGGGTACCACAAGGGTACCAAAAACACGGGTATGATTTTTGGGAAAAAAAATAAAAAAATATTTTTTTTTAAATAAAAAATTTTTAAATAATTTTTTTTTTGAAAAAAAGAGTTGGACGTTTTCTTTTCTGCTATAAATAGAGCATCCATACTCACACTTTAAACATAAAGATTGCCTCTATAGCGCTCACGAAGTGCTGCCACTTCTCTTAGAGAGAAGGCGTCCACAAACCACTAAGAGAGCAAAAACTCTAGTGGACTAATAAGTACAAAAAAATGGCTCCAAAGCGTGCTAGAACACAAGGTGCTAATGATCATGAAGCCGGTACAAGTAACTGTGGAACTCCTGCGGAACATGCTATGTCTCCACCAATCGGACCAATTGGAGCTATGGTACAGTTGCCGAGGCGTGAGATGACGCCCAGGATGGCACCGCTGATGCTGTGGTGGAAGTACACCCAGATTAGCCCAGCTGGATACTGCGGTTTTGTTTTGCCGTGGCGTGAGGATGACGCCCAGATTGGCACCGTTGTTGTTGTGACGGGAGTACGTCCAGATTAGCACAACGAGTACTTGTCGAGCGGTATGGGACGCTCATGAGGACAAGGGTTTTTATGAATAATGTATACACCGATCGGACATAATAGCGCCAGTAGAGATTCTTGAGTGAACCTTATCCAAGGGTTGTTGGTTTAAAATTGAACGACTTCTTGTTTGACAATTGTTTGTAATATTGTTTGAAGGGTTGTTTTAACGAACCAGTATCATAAATAAAGTAAAGGAACATGTATGTTTAAATAGTGTGGTAGTAATTAGATAACAAAAGAAGGGTGGGTGTGGTGTGGAAAGTGGGAGAATGATATCCCGACGGTATTATTCTATGGACGGGTGGACCCGATGAGTCGGGTAACTTTCCAACGATAGAATTTTTTTTTAGTCATAAATCTTAAAAGAGACAAACCTTGGCGGCTGTGCTTCTGAAGCATGGGAAAAACAGCGCACAGGTTGGTCACTCTAAGATTTATACTTTTAGGTATAATTGATTATAGATAGTTTTTAGATAGGGTTATGGTGGTCACGCTCTGCCATAGCGAGATAGGACCAATCCTTCACTAACAGTTCATGCCTGTGGCTACGTAGTAGCTAAGGCAATGTCCGTTGGTTTTTCCCTTCTCAGGATTGGAGACCTATCAAAGGTACTCCGCTCCTCTCAAAAAGGGTCAGGTACCTCACACTGTTATCAGAGCCTAGGTTAAACCTTAGGGAGATTTTTAGATTGATGTTTGGATATTGAAGGATGCGAATGTTTGAAATAATAGAAGAACCTAGAAAAATTGTTTTGAGTTTTTGTATGGTATTGAAGACTGAACTTTCCTGGTACAAGAAAATGTTCATTCAGCCTACCAAAAATTCCAAGTGTTCACCATCATGTTTGAAAATGCATGCCAATCACCAAATTATCAGTTTCGAAAAAGGTGATGATGATTTTGGATAGGGTGTTTGCACCACCTATTCCAAGGGTGCATAGAGGATGGGGCATCAACTGGAGTCCATCTGGAGGAATCTATACCATCGATGCTGACAAGATATGGTGCATGGATACCAATCTCAAGAAACTTCGTTGGGCAGAGGAGTTAAAAGTCATCGAAGTTTATCTTTTCCTTGGTACTAAGAATCCGGATGCTACCATTACCTTGGGAGGAGAAAAGATATCTCAGACTCAATGGGTCTATAACCAAGTTACAAAAGTTATCCATGGTGGTAGGATTTGACCCATATGTGTATCTCGTAGCTTTCAGGGGTCAAAAGAAACTTATTATTTTGATCCTTTGCCTATCCTTTTGTAGTCACTAAACTCAAAATATAGAGACATTACAATCCTTGTACCTAAAGACTACCAACCTTGGTAGTAAATAATGTGTATATAAATAAAGTTTGGATTAATATTATCTTTTGTTTGTATTATTGTCTGATCAAGTCTTGCCTTAAAGTGGATTAAAGTTAGAGTATCCAATAAAGTTTCACTTAATCTATATTGCACAGAGTGTGGTGTACACATCTCTCCAAGAGAAAAAGCTACTTCTCAAGCAAGCTAAACTTCCCTCTTTCAAAGGGGAAGGAGCCCTAGTTGAGCGCGATGCAGAAGTGTGGCTCGAAGAGATGGAGGATTATTTTGTTGCTGCTGGTACTACTCCCGATAACCAAGCAATGTTGGCTATGTTTCGTCTCACGGGGGATGCCAAGCTTTGGTGGAAACAACACTGCAAAGATAATCAAGTAGCTCAAAACACTCAAACTTGGGAAGACATTAAGTATGCTGTCAAAGGACGTTATCTTCCACATGCACACGAATCCCTTAAGATGAATGAATTCTTCAACTTACGTCAGTTTCATCTGACAGTGGAAGAATACTACTCCAAATTTGTAACTCTTAGGCACTATGCTCCGCCAATGACCGCAGATCAACAAGTAGCCCATTTCTGCCAAGGGCTAAATGCTCCTTTAAATACACGTCTAGAAGCCATGAGGCCTGAAAATTTGCAAGATTCTATTTTAAGAGCTAAACCCTTAGCTAAAGAGATGTCAAACTCTCAAAGGGTACGAAATGGAAATTTAAGGAATGCTAGAAGGAGAGGACGGCCTATGATGTGGAACCAAAGGCAAGTTTACCCAGTTCACCAAACTCATCCAATAGTTGCAGCTTTAGCAAATGGAGCTCAAAATGCAGATCTTAGATGCTATGAATGCAACAAGTTAGAACATTTCAGGAATTTATGTCCTAGGCGAGTCTCCGCAACAAATACACCTAATCGAGCTAGAGGACGAGGCCAAATAATAAATCGTGGAGGAAGAAATGGAGGACGAGGTCGAGGGCGCGGAATGGCTGCCAGAGTCAATGCTATCATAGGAGAACCAACATTGGGAGAAGAACAAGAGAAAAGAGCAACTCTACATGCTGCAATTGATAACCCAAGAGTGCATTAGGAGGAGTCCTTACTCAAGAAGGAAGGTCTATAGCTTATACTTCTCGGAAGCTTAGGATTCATGAAGTGAATTATGCTACACATGATTTAGAATTGCTAGCAGTTATTCATGCTCTCAAGCTATGGAGACATTATCTATTGGGACGCAAATTCCAGTTGGTAACAGATCACAAGAGTCTTAAGTGGATTTTTACCCAACCTAACCTTAACATGAGACAGAGGAGATGGATAGAGATCATGCACGAATATGATTTTGATATTAAATTTAGACCAGGTAAGGATAATGTTGTGGCAGATGCCCTAAGTCGTAAAGCTTTTCTGGGGGCAATTTCCATGGCTAACAACCCTATTCTAGACAAGGTCTTGGATACTGCTGTCAGAGATACAGATTACCAAATGCTTTCTAGTATCCTACGTGAAGAGAGGGTATCATCAAATCAGCCTAAACCTCTACATTACTCCTTAGAAGATGGGAAAATTTACTATAGGAATCGACTATGCATACCTAAGGATTCTACCCTTAGGAATGCTATCCTATATGAAGCACATGATGGCCCAACTTCAGGACATCCAGGTTATGCCAAAACCATCAATGCAATTCGCAGAAGTTACTATTGGCAAGGTATGAAGGGTGATGTCCTTCACTATGTCAAGCAGTGTTTGTCTTGTCAAAGGATTAAGGCAGAGAGACTAAAGATGCCAGGTAAATTACATCCTTTAGATATTCCCCAAATGAAATGGGAATGTATTAGCATGGACTTTATCACCGGGTTTCCTTCTGTCCAAGCTGGCTATGATTCAATCATGGTCATAGTCGACTTGCTTACTAAAGTGGCTCACTTAATCCTAGTCAAGACAACCTTTACAGCTTCAAATATTGCTCGTTTGTTTGTGAAGGAGGTTTTCAGAATTCATGGTTTACCCAAGAGGATTGTCAGTGATCGTGATGCCAAGTTTACTTCAAAGTTTTGGGTATCATTGTTTCAAGCTATTGGAACCCAGTTATGTTTTAGTACTGCTTATCATCCTCAAACTGATAGCCAAACTGAAAGAGTTAATCAAGTAATTGAAGACATCCTTAGAGCCTACTGCAATAGAGAACCTCGCAAGTGGATTCAATACCTACCCTTGGTAGAGTATACATACAATTCCTCTACTCATAGAAGTATTGGAATGACACCTTTTAATGCTCTTTATAGTCAAGAATGTTTATCACCTCTTAACTTTTCTGACCCCACTATAAGGGTAGAAGCCTCAAAGAAAATGCTTGAAGAAATGGAAGCTCAAACCAAAGCTATTCGAAGGGATATTCAAGCGGCTCAAGATCGACAAAAGAAGTACGCTAAAGATATGATCAGATTTTCAAAGAAGGTGACAAAGTTTTCTTACAAGTAAAGCCCAAAAAGAGCAATCTGTCTCTCGAAAGGTATAAGAAGCTTAGCTACCGATATTGTGGACCTTACGAAATAATCAAGGTTGTAAGTGATCAAGCTTATAGACTAAAACTCCCTTCTCATCTCAAAGTGCATGATGTATTTCATGTAAGTCTGTTAAAACCTTATGTATATAACCCTGACCATGTCCTTGATGATGAGCAAATCATTTTACCTGCTCAAGATGTTCTACAACTCCAACCTGATACTATCCTAGAAACTCGAGAGAGAAAGCTTAGGAATAGATCCATCAAAGAACATCTTATCTTATGAAAGGATTTCCCTATAGAAGATGCTACTTGGGAAGATGAGACATCCCTTCTTAAGGATTACCCTTCACTGTTCTTGAGATGAGGGCATCTCAAATTCTAAGTTGGGGAGATTGTAAGGTCTCTACTTTCAAATTGCACACAAGTTCTATTACGCATTTGTATTTTTTTGAACCATCACTCCTTATTTAAGATATTCGAGTTCAAATTATGAATCGTAGGTTGAGAAAATCTAGAAATTAAAATTTACGCTACAAAATTCTGACATGTTTAGCTATATGAATCACTAACTAACTTATTGCAAGACTTATTTACTGATTGTAGAATTTTCTTTTACTACTATAAAGTTAATATAAGACTGTAAAGTTTAACTTAAAAATGTAAAGTAAATTATCATTAAGGAAATAAATAAAATAATTATAAAGACAAAAGAATACACAGGGATGAAAAATGAAGGCACATGGATCACATAGGAGGGGACAAAGTGGGACACACTGTCACATGAAAAAGGAGAGGCTACTCTTGACTAATCTTAATGAGGGGGGGCTTGTGTGGCCTTATCTTTTGATGATAATGACAAAGTGGTCAAGCTCATGGGTACCACAAGGGTACCAAAAACGCGGGTATGATTTTTGGGAAAAAAATATTTT
Source organism: Adiantum capillus-veneris (assembly GCF_014529385.1). Classification (NCBI taxonomy): domain Eukaryota; kingdom Viridiplantae; phylum Streptophyta; class Polypodiopsida; order Polypodiales; family Pteridaceae; genus Adiantum; species Adiantum capillus-veneris. The sequence goes on along the minus strand of NC_140948.1, from coordinate 51,307,612 downwards.
AAAAAAATTTAAAAAAATTTAAAAAAAAAGTTGGACGTTTTCTTTTCTGCTAAAAATAGAGCATCCATGCTCACACTTTAGACATAGAGATTGCCTCTATAGCACTCACGAAGTGCTGCCACTTCTCTTAGAGAGAAGGCGTCCACAAACCACTAAGAGAGCAAAAACTCTAGTGGACTAATAAGTACAAAAAAATGGCTGCAAAGCGTGCTCGAACACAAGGCGCTAATGATCATGAAGCCGGTACAAGTAACGGTGGAACTCCTGTGAAACATGCTATGTCTCCACCAATCGGACCAATTGGAGCTATGGTACAGTTGCCGAGGCGTGAGATGACGCCCAGGATGGCACTGCTGATGTTGTGGTGGGAGTACACCCAGATTAGCCCAGCTAGATACTGCGATTTTTTTTTGCCGTGGCGTGAGGATGACGCCCAGATTGGCACCGTTGTTGTTGTGACGGGAGTACGTCCAGATTAGCACAACGAGTACTTGTCGAGCGATATGGGATGCTCATGAGGACAAGGGTTTTTATGAATAATGTATACACCGATCGGACATAATAGCGCCAGTACAGATTCTTGAGTGAACCTAATCCAAGGGTTGTTGGTTTAAAATTGGACGACTTCTTGTTTGACAATTGTTTGTAATACTGTTTGAAGGGCTGTTTTAACGAACCAGTATTATAAATAAAGTAAATGAACATGTATGTTTAAACAGTGTGGTAGTAATTAGATAACAAAAGAAGGGTGAGTGTGGTGTGGAAAGTGGGAGAATGATACCCCGACGGTATCATTCTATGGACGGGTGGACCCGATGAGTCGGGTAACTTTCCAACGATAGAATTTTTTTTAGTCATAAATCTTAAAAGAGACAAACCTTGGCGGTTGTGCTTCTGAAACATGGGGAAAAAAGCGCACAGGTTGGTCACTCTAAGATTTATACTTTTAGGTATAATTGATTATAGATAGTTTTTAGATAGGGTTATGGTGGTCACGCTCCGCCATAGCGAAATAGGACCAATCCTTCACTAACGGTTCATGCCCGTGGCTACGTAGTAGCTAAGGCAATGTCGGTTGGTTTTTCCCTTCTCAGGATTAGAGACCTATCAAAAGTACTCCGCTCCTCTCAAAAAGGGGCAGGGACCTCACATAAACAATGCAGAAAAGAAGTACACAACCACTGAGAGGGAAGGGTTAGGAATGATTTAAGCTGTAAAGAAATTTCGGCATTATTTGCTTGCAAACAAATTTTTGTTCTTCACAGATCATCAAGCTCTTTTGTACCTAGTAAATAAACCTTGCAATATAGGGAGAATCGTACGCTGGTTTATTATATTTCTAGAATTTGACTTCACAGTGGTGGTCAAAAAGGGTAAAACCCATCTACGAGCATATCATCTTTCAAGGATACACAACGGGGAAGCTCCTGAAGGAGTAGATGATGACATACCAGATTCTTATCTTTTCAACATTGAAATGGTACCCAAATGGTCTCGGGAAATTGTTAGCATTCTCTCCTTTGGAAGTGAGTTTGATAATACGGAATGCGGATCCAAACAACAAACAATTCGACAAACAAAAAACTTCCAGTTGATAGCAGGACGGATCTAACCTAATCCTACGATTATGTATAAATCCGGACGAATTCGAGTGCTACCTTGAAGAGGCACATGTCCAGGGTTGTGCATTTCATTGTTCAACAGTGAAGACACACCAGAGACTGAAGCAGTTAGGGGTTTACTGGCCAACTATGTATGCAGATACACATTCTTATGTTACCAATTGTACGATCTGTAGTGCCAAACGACTAGTGGATCACGCAACTTTGTTTCACGTAAACATAACACCTGCATGGATTCAATATATCATTGACTTCTTAACCACCAGGACGTTCCCTGAGAACATCACAAGAGCACGGGAAAAAGCTATAGAGCTAGAAGCATGTGACTTTCAGTTAATTGGGAATCAACTCTATAAACGGGGAAAGGACAATCAACTTAGAATCTATGCAAGTGAAAGCGAATACCTGTTGATTCTAGAACATGCACATAGCGGAATAAGTGGAGGCCATTTTTCGAGCGATAAGACGATAAAAATTGTCTTAACCGCAGGAATTTGGTGGCCTACATTGCACATGGATGCTAAAGAGTTCATAAAGCATTGTGACGCATGTCAACGCACCAAGATGCCAATAAAAAGAGATGAGATTCCATAACGGTCAATGATGGGAGCAAGAGCATTTGCAAAATGGGGCATTGGTTTTGTGGGACCAATATCACCCCCTGCATATCGCACCCATACCCAATATATCATTGTGGCTACGGACTATCTCACAAAATGAGTTGGGTTGAAGCCAAAGCAACACAAAAAGCTGATGCACGCACCACGGCATAATTTTTGTATGAGAATGTTTTTGTACGTTACGAGTTACCAACAGAATTTGTCAGTGACTGTGGAACACATTTTCTCAATGAAGTCATTGAATATCTGTTAGAGGAATTCATGGTCATACATAGGAAATCCGCACCATATCACCCACAAGCCAATGGGCAAGCTGAGGCCACAAATAAAATACTATGCACGGTTCTCACTAAAATAGTGTCAGAATCAAGAACAGATTAGGATCAGCAGCTACACTCAACACTATGGGCATACAAGGCAGCTTACAAAACATCAATAGAAACAACACCATACAACATGGTATTTGGCCTAAATGCTATACTACCCATAGAGTTTTTAATCCCAACTCTACGAAAAGCAAAAAGCTTGGAATGGACAGGGCATGAGCTCTCTTCGAGGATTGATGATCTTGAAAAGCTAGATGAACTCCGCTTACGAGTTGTCGCTTCAATCTATGCTAAAAAGAGAAGACAAAAAGAATTTTTTGACAAACATGTGCGTACCAAAGAGTTCAAAACAGATGATTACGTACTTGTTTATACCTTGATGCAACATGCCAAGAAACTTAAAAAGCGAGGGATGGGACCATTTGTGATTAGTGATCTATCACAAAGTGGAGCTATCAAGCTTGTTACATTAGCAGGTGAAGAAATGCCAAACTGGATTAGTGGATGTCGACTGAGGAGGTATCATCTACCACTCACACAGGATATGCTCCAACAAATTCATCAAGGAAAACAAAGAATGAAGGAAAAACAGCGAGTACAGGAGGAAGCTCAAGCCGAAGCACAAGAACGCATTGCAAAAAGACGGCTTCTGCGACAACAACAACAAAGTGGACCACCATTGAGAATAAATGCCATTCGACTGACGAAGTTGGAGGAGGAAACAGTGGAGCCAATAATTACGGTAAAAGTGGGCAGCAATCAAGTTGAATCAACAGCATTGCTTGATTCGGGTGCTCAAGCAAAGTTAATCTCTTACGGATTATACCAACAGCTCAAAGGCATGGAAAGTACTGGAAAGTACGGATTTCATCCTACTCCTCAAGTACTGGAAAGTACCACATCACATCCGTTCAAAACACTGGGATGGACCATATTGCATGTACAGATACATCAATATATTTATCCACACAAATTCTATGTGGTGACATATGAAAGCACACAACACCAAATGATGATGGGACAACCTTGGCAAGAAGCATACAATGTGCAGATAGATTGGAAAGCAAAGGCGGTCAAAATTCAACATGAACATGAACAACAGGTGATAGCTTTTGCTCAGCAATACAAGCATGATCAACTACAAGCCATGCAATCACTGGAAACAAAGCCCAAAGCACAAATGCCATTAAATAATAGGATACCCGCGACAAACAATCAAGTAAAATCCAACCATGCTAATTACAGACATATGAAGTCACAGGCCGCAATGCAAAGATCTAGGCTACCAAAACCCGGGAAACAAGTATGGATGCGGAAGGATAGAGATGACAGGGCGGACAAACAACAATGCAACCACAAAATTCCAACGAAGAATATGGTTCCACCACAAACCAAGGGCATAAAACAAATGTGGATCCCAAAGAAAATGCTTAGCAATATCTCAAATGTCACTCACATTTAGATACCAAAGCAAAAGCAAACGGAACTATCTTCAGTACAATCAACAATGAAAAGCAGACAACTGAATTTCAAAAAGGAAAACCGATATATGTGGATGCCGATGAAAGACAAACCAGAGGCAAACAAGAAAGTGCCAAACCATCTACAAAAATCGACAGCAACAAAATACCAATGGAAAGCCAAGGTCGTAAGGCCCATAGCCATTACATCCCAGCCAAATCTATCCTTAGAAACAGCTACGACTCCATCAACAGTGTCGGCAAAGCAATTGCCTTTTGCAAAAAAGACAATTAAACAGAGAGCAGTAGAGTTACAGTTGTTACTTGCAAAGAAATCAGGAAACCTCGACGGCGAATGCCAATAAGCATCTTGCTTATTCCCTTCTCTTGCACAACATTAATTTTTCCATGCATTGACAGAGTATGCATAAAGTAGGGCCACATTAATCGGTTAGGCATTAGCACAATTTTTTAAACCTATGCACGGCACATACTCCGAGGCGAAACCTTGTCGTCCAGGAGGACTCCGGCTAGGAGGGGGGGAGGCATTCTAGAGGCACTCTCAAATGCGGAACCAATGACAGAAACAACAAAAAAGGGCATGATTTTCGACTATTTTAAGGGTTGTTGTTTGATTGCGAAATTTTCTAGAGTAACCCCCAAGTACATATGCCCTTATACAGCATGAATCTATAGGTATATGGGGCCAAACGCCAAATCAAGTCCCTAGGTGTGTGTATATAAGTAGAAATAGCCATTTTTCAGGCAAAATATTGGTAAAACGAAGAAATCCGGCCATAAAAATTGCATGTGAGTGTATATAATGTGTTGCGGTGATGTTTGTGATTTATTATGATTTTTGGGGATTTTCTGGGTTTGATTTGCTATTTTCCTTTTAATTTTGCTAATTTTCGGCAGAAAAACTTCAAAAATACAAAAAGCAGGTGAAAAACAGTCGTAATGAAAAAAAAAATATGGTGATGATCAGTGACTATAGGACAACCTATGGTACAGTGGGGGTGCAATTATGACACTGAAGCGGAAAGCGTGTTTTGGCCAGGTTTTGGCCGAAATGCCAAATTTCTAGTAAACAGAGCAAATGGAGTCCAAATCAAGAAACTTTTGAGCCTAAACCGTATCTCGCAAGAAGATAGGAGCACATGTCAAATTTCATGAAAAGTGGTTCGGGGACCTCCATTATAAGAAATTTTCACCCCATTTTTAGCTCATTCTCACTAGTGACTTTGTGGAGAGAGCTTCTGCCACCTAGAGCGGATCAACCTTCCAGCAACTTCTATGACGCGCACGACTACCCGACGAGCTCCAGACATGAGAGGTAGGCTCACCACCTTGAGTTTTTCGCGCATGTTTGTCATTATGTCGTGAAAACTAGCGTAGGGGTCACACACAAAGCGAGCGGTAGAGACCTACAAGTAGAGACGGCGGCCTAACGGCTAACCCAAAAGCAACAAGACTTCATCGGCACCTTACCCTAGTCTAGGAGACTAGTCCTGGATGTCCAAAACAGTAGGAAACCATCGGGAAAAACCCTAATTCCCAGAAACCCGTAAGAGGCCACCAAATGGGAAATCGGCGAAACGACGACCAAATGCTATCAAAATTCATGGGTAGGAGCATCTCGACATGCTCGACAAGTCTATATGACCCGCATGACCAAAAAGTGACCCGAAGCGGCACTAAGTTCAGAAACGACATCAGACACACAAAGCGTCAAATTGCACTTGCGGCCAAACCGCAAGTCCGTTTGCCACCAAACTTCACGAGCGGCTTTCCTAGACCATCAACAACCAAATCCTATGGTGGTAGACCATCACAAATCATCAAAGGTATGTAAACGCAACCACGGGTGCTTCTAGAGCGACAAATTGCCAAATGGAGCTCCAGTGAAGCCAAAGTCGACGGAAACCATACGGCAAGGATCCCCAAGGGATCGAGAAGCTATGGAGATCAACCTCGAGAAATTTCATTGCCAAAAAGCACTCCAAAAGTTAGAAAACGGCTCAGAGTCTCTGAAGTCCACACAGGGAGTTATACTCTATCCATTTGACTTTTTTGTTGAAATTAGGCTCAAAAGGGACTTAGGGGGGCAAAGGGCAAGCACCGGGAGCACCAGCACTTAAAAAATCACCATGAGACATCCTACACGTAGGATGTCTCAAGGGCACTTTTTGGCACAAACTCCAACATCTTTTATCATGCACATGTTCTGAATGACATTTACAAGCCATACACCAAGTTTCATCACATTTGGACCAAGTTTGACCTCATATGCATGGAAAAAACTCAAAGTTACGGCATAGAGGCAATAATGGGCCAAAGACCTACCCAATCTTGTCCAAATCCCATGAAACTTGCACAACACATTCACCAATACATCAGCAAACAATTTGTGTGGTCAGGGAGGAAAAATGATGAAATAGACATCCTACGCGTAGGATGTCTAATTGACCTTTTTGACATGCAAGGGATGTTTTATCATTCCAGATGCAATTACCTCATCATCAAGAGCCCATATGTCAAGTTTGAAGCCATTCTAATCACTTTTGACCCTCAACACCTTCAAGATACACTTTTTGAGCCCAAAAATACCTCCCAGAGCCTTACAAGCATTAAATCTTGTCAAAATTCAAATCCAAGAACATGGCCATGTTCCATAGGCCAAGGACAACCCACTGAACAAGTTTCATGTCATTTTGATGAAAAAGACATCCTACGCGTAGGATGTCTCAAGCATAAATTTAGCCTTCTGTGCAAAGAATGACATCATGGGAGCCAATACCATGGTGCAATGAGCCCATATACTAATTTTTAACCCATTTGGACATCAATTGCTACCTATGCTGAACATTCTACCCAAATTGTGACCTAAAGCCTGATTCAGCCCAAAAATCAACTTTTTTGATATCCAAATTCAAATCCAAGCCTATAGCCATGTTCCATGAGCCTTACACTACCTGAATGTCAAGTATGAACCAATTCTGATGAAAAAGACATCCTACGCGTAGGATGTCTAGATGGAAATTTTTGACCAGATTTGCAATGTGAGCACATGCACAGCTTCACAAGTTCCTTTTAAGCTTTAATTTCAATTTTCAAGTCATTTGGATAAGTAAAACTCAGTTTCGCAGCTAATATGGAAAAAACGCTAACTTCGAACTAGTGAGTGCAACAGGATCTATGGCGGCCTCGAAGTCACCGGAAAAAAAGAAAAGAATGATCATCAAGGATTATCTCGACGAAGTGGAACCCTTTGTCATTCCAGAGGGAACACTAAAGCCCACCAGCACCACCTGGATACAAGAGGATCTGTTAGAGTCCAATGACCTAAAAATCTACCAGGGAGTGTTCAAAGACAATGAAGGCAATGTCATAGAGCTACCAATGCTGCCGAGAGAGCTCAATGAATTTGTACGAAGCAAAATGGTCGGCTACTTGGAGAAAATTGACCTCCACAACTACTTCGAAGCAATACCAGCAGGGGTGGACATCAAAAGAGTCTGGGAGTTTGCCACAAGCATCAAAGAGGATGGAGTGGCCAAGGTAACAGATTTACAAGGCAAAACAGATACAGAGATCATAATCACAGAGCGGGTGGTAGCCCATGCACTAGACCTCTCCAATGAGGGAGACAGTGTGACAAAAAGATGGGATGAAGTCAAAGTGTACAAAGAGAAAAAGGCAAATTACACCTTTGAAGACATTGCCAACCCAAAGGTGGCAATTATGAATCAGTTGTACAACCAGTACTTCCACATGTGCACTAAGAGGCCACATAAGTACAGGATGCCGCCAGGTGCAATTGCCACGACGTTCACTTGGGCAATGACAAAAGGCACCCCAAAGATAATCAAGTATGCGGCATACATACATGACAGCTTAGTAAAGATGGGCAACAAAACGCCAACATACATAGTGCCAGGAGAGCTGATCACCAAGGTGGTTTATGGGGCATTACATGCTAAAGGAAGGTGGCCTGACCCCCCATCTCAGAATGATTGGCTAAGAGTAAAAGAAGACAAGGAAGATGAGCCGCCAAAACAGGCACCGAGGGTGGCTACGAGGTTGAAAAGACGCCTAGAGCCAGTTAAAGAGGAGCAACCCGAGCAAAAAAAAGGAAAGAAAGAGTTTGCTCAAGTGCCAGCCAAAGAAACCAGGTCTCAGAAAGCGGCAAGACTCGAGAGGCTGATGGAGAGTTTCCGAGTAGAAAGAGCCCTCAAGGGTGATTTAAACGAACTCTCAAAGCCATCTCTCAAGTCTATGTCCGGATCATCCAGAAGAGTGCAAAGGGACCGTTTTGAAGATTATATCAAGAATTTCGAGATTCTTTATGCTGCAGCGGAAAACATTCCCCATGTCCCTTTCACCGAGGAGGAAGTGGAGCAGATAAGGCAGACACTACTAGATGAACAAGAAGCCAAGAAAGAGAAAGAAAAACAAAAACAAACAGGGACTTAAAGGGCAAACCAGCAACTTTACCAGATAGCCCTAAACCCAGCCCACAGCCATCTCCACCGCCCTCACCACCTCCCAGTAGCCCTCCACAAGAAGATAAGGAGGCTGAGGACAAACAAGATGAAAGGCAAGTTGAGGAGCAAGAGCAAAGGCAGGAACCTGAGCCAAAGGAAGAGGCCAAGCCTGAGTCTGAGCAAAAAGGATTAGATGAAGCCAAAGGAAGAGGCCAAGCCTGAGTCTGAGCAAAAAGGATTAGATGAGGCCTACTACGCATTTTTGGACCTGCTAGTTGCAGGCTATACAAAGGAATAAGCCGCCACAGTTGCATTTGACTTGGCGAGGACAGGGCATAAAGAACAGATGCAAGGCATCCGGCTAGTGGAGCTAAAAGAAATTGCTACCGACACGGTAGACATGCACCCGCCCTCCAATGGATGGGACGTGGTGATGACAAAGCTAGCTGGATTGCGAGCACAATCCATGGCTTCAGAGAAAGAAATGACAAATCTCAAGGCCACTGAAGAACAGATCAAAAAGGAGGTAGATTCTCTGCAAACACAAAGCCAAAGGCAAAAAGAGAGAGAAGATGACCTGCAGGCCAGCTTGGCAATGGCTCTACAAAACTGCCAAGCAATGGAAGAAGCAAATGAGGCAGCAGCAAAAAGAATACAAGCAGCTGAAGAAGAGTGTCTGCAGCTCGTCTGCAGCTCAGCAAGTCATTGCGAGATGCCAAAAGAGAAATGGATAATCTGACACTACAGCTGGCCGAAGAATCTAAAGAAGTAGAGGCCATGAGAAATGCCAAGAAAAAAGCAGAGATAAAACAAGAATCAAGCCTGGATGAAGTCCTTGAGCTCAAGGACCAATTAAAAGTCAAAGATCAAACCATCCAGAGGCTGCGAGCATCACTTGCTAGAGTCAGAGCTACGAGCTCGACTCAAATCATTTCCGAGAGTCAACTATATGAAGAGCAAATGCAGGAACTTCAGAAGGAGTTGACTCTCGAGAAAAAGCAGAGGTTAATGATGGCTGAAGGTTCTATCGTAATGCAAACAAGAATGGAGGAGGGCCAAAAATCCCTGCAAGAAGAAGTGGAAAGCATAAAGAAAAAGCTCGAGGAGGCGGAAAGAGTAAACACTGAACTTAATGACCTCCTCGTGAATATGGGCGGAGAAGCTGAAGCGGAAAAGACAACACTCCTCAGGCAAATTGAGGAGTTGAAAGGCCAGCAAGGAGGAGACACAGAAAGCTCAGGGCCAGCCCCTCCAATGAGGGCATCGACCTCAAAAATGTGTCAGATCCTGTGGACACACACATGCAAGAGGAAAGCATAGCAGGATCCTCTTAAGAGCCACATGATCTAACACAAGAAGAGGAGGAAAAATTGCGTAAGGCACTAGAGGAAGAGCTAAGAGAAAGCACGAAGGAAGCCTTGGAATGGGAGCAGAGGGTCTTCAAATCTATGACAATTCAGAAGATCGACGCCAGCAATCTCAGGCGCGAGTGGCTTCAACCCTCTCTCCCATATCCATTGCTGAAATATGAGGTAGCAACAATAAACAAGCGGATTAGAGAAGAGCCAATGGAACCTCTCTACAATGCAGACACCTCAAAGCCAGAAGGAGTTAAGCTTATAGTGGATTCTCAGCCAAAGTGGAGGAACGCTTGGCTTACCAAGTACCCACAATACCTAATCCACCTGGTAGAGCACCTAAAGATATCAGAGACAATCTCAGCTTCTGTCCCCTACCAAGGGTTAGGACGTGGAAGGCACATCAAATTTTGCAAAGAAGCCAACCCACTTGGCTGAATTACCCAAAGCTGCCGGGCGTGAAGGTAGGTGAGAGAATAAGTGTCCAATACATGGTGAAAACCCCAACGGGCGCCATAAAGTTGTTCATTGGCTCACCTGACCTTACATGCATTATGATGAAAAATATTTGCAGAACCATCTTAACAGTGTTCGAGACCTTCAAGACAGGCCAGGTGACCGACAGCATATTCTTTTTCCAAGATACATACAGATGTGCTTATGATCTGTCAGGTCAGCCTTCCAAGGAGGTGATACATGCGCTGTATCAAAGAATCATGTTTCTACCATCCTATCACCTCCAGGCTTTTGAAGAAGCATTCTGTACAGGGTTCTTCACCATGAATACAGATATCTTTGGCCCAACAATGCTGAGCCTACATGCCAGGTACGAATCACTGCTAAAGATGCCAGAAACGATCAAATGAAGCCGCAGATCAAGGCCATGTTGGGGACGACATGAACAAGGAGGGGGGGATGTTAGAAGCTGGACACACCCCACGGCATCTAACTACTCGGAGGACTATTATTTTTGTAACTATTCATTCATTGAGGAAAACCCGATTTTTCACCTTGTAAATATTGGGACTTACAGAAGTTTCCAGATTGTATCCTAGTTTTGATAGTTAGATTGAGTAGATGGTTGATTTTGGGACTTTAGGGTTTGAGAAGTTGTAAGGTATATATACCACTTTTTGACCTTAATGAAAAAACCTTTTGTCATTTTAAAAACAAGTTTGAAGTCTGTGAGTGAGCGTACTGTGTACGAGAGAGAGAGAGTGTGAGCTTCGTCTTGACGCTACGTGTGCTCTGGTGGTCGAAATCAAGTGCGAAGAAGTGCAGCGTGTTGCCCCCGACTAGAGCTACGCGCCAATACCAACATTGCGCACGTACGGTCCGGCTTTGCGAGCTCCTTCTACGAGCTTCATCGGTTGTTTGGGTGAGCATACGTTGTTCGATTTTGCATTGCAGCATATCCACGCGTTCACATTGAGTAGAACTACACATTAGGCACTCTAGATTTTGGAAACGAAGACCTGCAGATTTTGGCCAGACATCCTACGTGTTTCTACACCGGGTGTTTTGGGTCGGGATTTTGGTTCATAGACCTTAGGGAGAGTGACCTATTGGTATTAGTAGGGTCTCCTTCAAGTTCTATGGTGTTTCGAGATTGTTTGATGGGTGTTCGGCTCTAGAAAGCATTGTAGGAAGTTTCCTCTCTTGCACTCTTGAAGGCTGTGACTTAGATAATTAGTAGAGACCTCTGTAGGAATTAGTTAGGAGTCAATTGAGTGTAGTTTGACACCTTATACTTGCTTCCACGCGCCTGCGGGTCGAGCTTCGTCCTTAGCTGACATTACATGCTAGGTGAGTTCTCGTTGTGCTGACGTTCGTCGTGGCATATCCGTCCAACAATCATCTATAAATGTCATAAAGTAAGAAGCTCCCCCTAGAGATAGGTTAAGCATAGGTCCACACAAATCACTATGAACAAGTGCCAACTGTGTATCTCTTCTACTGCTTCTATGCTTATGTGGCTACTATGTTTGCTTACCATACAGACAATGTTCACAGAATTCAAAATCATTAAATGACAAGCCAGGCAAATAACCAGAACGAGACAAGATTTCTATTCCCTTCTTGGACATATGTCCTAACCGGCTATGCCACAAAGAAACGTTCGGCTGCTCGGTTACATTGATTACATTTTTAGAGACATTTGATACATAAATCATGTAAAGTCCTCCAGACTTTAGTCCATGTGCTACTGTCATAGAACCCTTGGATATCTTCCACATGTTCTGTCCAAAAGTGGTGACATAGCCAGCATCATCAAGTAAACCTGTGATGATCAAGCTCTTTGCAATTGCGGGAACATGTCTCACATTCCTCAACCTGAAAGAAGAGCCATTCTGAAACTTCAATTGAACATCTCCAACACCTAAGATCTCACATGTCTGCCCATTGCCTAGCCGAACATGATCTTTAGTGGTCACATAAGAGGTAAACCACTCCTTGTTTGGAGACACATGAAGTGATGCCCCTGAGTCTATAATCCAGTCACTCAGTGCATTTCCATCAGATCCTGTAAGAAGAGCTGAGTCCATTGTATTCTTCAAGAAGTAGATTTCTCCTGACACTAGATTGTCATCCTCTGCAACAGTGTTTGTCACATTTATTTCTTGAATCTTCATTGAGGACTTGTTCTTCTCACCATGGTCTTCAGCTTTCTCTTTGCCTTTTTCTGCTTTCCATTCTCTGCAGTCTCTTTTCATGTGACCCTTCTTGCCACAATGGTAGCATTCTATGTCACTCTTGCCTTTAGCACTGCGGGACTTGCTACGAGACTGATCCCTCCTTCCACCTTTGTACTTTTCTTTGGTCCTTCCTCTGACAACTAAGGCTATTCCTTTGCCTTTGTCCATTGTCTTTCTGTTGGTTTCTTCAGTAAGCAGACTGCCTTCTACACCTGCTATGGTCAAACCATCTGGAGGTGCAAAATTACTCAAAGCTGTGCGAAAAGTGTCCCAACTTTCCGGTAATGTGATCAACAAGAACATAGCTCTAACAGGTTCATCAAACTTGACACCTTGAGCTAACAACTGACTGTAGATGGTGTTGAATTCATTCAGATGATTGGACATAGGGGTCCCTTCTTTCATCTTCAAGTCAACAAGCTTCTTAAGCCAGTATACCTGTGAAGCTGCACTTTGCTTCTCATAAAGATCACTCAGCTTTGTCCATGCTTGATAAGCCGACATCTCATCTGCTACATTGAAGTAAACGCTTTCTGCCAAAGTCAGCATAATGGTAGAAAGTGCCAATTGATCCATTTCGCTCCATTCATCTTCGTCCATATCTTCTGGTTTTATCCCCTTGAGCTTTATAGGTTTTATCTGCTTCTTTTGTACCAACACGTGCCAAATCTGCTTCTTCCACAATGGGAAATTGGTTCCATCCAGCTTCTTGATATTGTAAAGAGCAGTGTCCTGTGATCCAGCCATAACTACGCTTCACAGTAGTTTACTTTCCTGAGAAAAATTCGACAAAGTTTCCCCTATAAACTGTCCTCTAAACCAATATCAACCTGTAAAATGAACCAAGAAAGCTTCAGATTCTGCAAAAATTTCGTCAGAGTCTCCTTTGTAAAATGGCTCTGGTGTACTCAAAAACAGCTCAAAAAACCACTGTCTCTCTAACATTGTAAGCTGTGGGTAAACCTGTCCTGCACCTATATTGTCTCTCACTGTCCTGTCACTATCCTATAAGCATAGACTGCGAAAATGCCTCAATGGTAGTAAAGCAAAGATGCAATCCCAACTGTCTAACTCACAGTCAATACATCCTAGCTGCCTATCTAAGGGTGCTCGAGGGATCGCTCCAAGACCTGTATCACCAAAAGGATCTCAACATTCAAGAATCCCCCAGCTCAATAAAACCTCACTCGACCCTCAACAAAGGCTGCAGTAAATCTGACAGTACATAGACTTCCCACAAAGTCATGCATCCACAAATTTCCCACTGTATGTTGTAACCGCTGCGGCGGTTGTTTGCTGCATGACTCATAGCCAGCAAACCCTCAACAGACATACATCATCTCTGACAATACATCCCATGTGGAAGTACCTACAATGTCAGGATGAAATCTAGAATATCAAGCAGCAAACACAAGCTACTTGATGAACTAGTGGATGTCGCCTACAGTTTGTGTGTAGGTGCGCCCGTGTCGTATGTGACACGCCTCCAAGAACTGTAAGCCGTCCATCGTTGTGTAGATAGCCACAAATCAGCACTCTAGAAGTGCAGATATCCTTAGTACTTGCAGTCGTAGGCCAAAACCCCAAATTTGCAGAGTCGGATCTCCACCCGCCAAGACCACGTAGTCGAAAATAGCCTGCGCAGATCTTTGTCGAAGCCGAACGGTGGCCGAGATGACCTCAGAATGAAATTCTAAGAACACCAAGTCCTTCGGACTTTCCCACAAGAATTGAGACCGTGTCTTCGCCTGTCGAATCTCACTCCAATCTGAGCAGGTGACTCTGGCTACCTGCTTATGCTGCCCCGAGCCTCGATCTGAGTTCTGATACCAATTGAAGGAGTACGAGCGGAAGTGTGACGCGAGAGAGAGTGCGAGAAGAAGAGCACAATGATATGGTGAACTCGCTCTACTGTAATGTGTAGAGCATAGTGAGTTCTTATTAGGTTTTAACAAAAGAATATGTGTACATACTTGGCGGCCCGCCCACTTACCTGGGTGACCACATTGGGCTTTATACCCCAACAATATATGCTTCTAATGCACGTGTAATGTCCTTCAATTTTCTACATGAAACAAGTCCCATAGCCTTGGTCTTTACATTCCTTGTACTTACCATCTTGGTCCATCGCCTACGCACTTTTGGAGCCAAGTGAAGAAGTTGGGACCACGTGAACGTTGGGCCCTGTACATAGACATTATCAACTAAAATATAAGGTTGAGAAGAATCACCAAGTGCAAAGCTTTTAATAGCGATCTTTTGTTTAGACTTTGATTTCTTCTTGCTACTACTCTACGCAGTCTCCTTTAACCTTCTTCTTTCCCCTTCTCACTCATAATTGCCTCCTCTTGCCTTGCTCTCTTTGTGGGCATGGCATCTACATCCTCTTCCTTGGCCTTTCCTTTGTCCTTTGATGAGATTTCACCTCTCTCTTCCTCTTTTTATTTCCCCCTAGAATCCAAATTGATTATATAACAACCATATTCTTTGGTATCAGCAAAGATGGAATAGGTGCAATAGGCAATGGTGGTGGCGGTTGCACTTGTGGCCTTAGTATTTGCATAGGTGCGTGTTTGTTGGATAGGAAATGGAAAAAAAAATTGTTATCTTTTCCTTGATGGTGACACTTGTTGTCTAGGCCCTTTGAAATTACCAGTTCTCCTTGAGTATGGAAAATAATACATACCATGATTATTTTCGCCACAATTATAGTAGTGATAATCTTGGGCTTGCCTCCTTGGTCCTTAGCTTGTTCTTGGTTTGGTGGTGGTCCTCTTTCTCCTTGTACTATGTGTACTAAAAAATCCTCCAATTTATGAGCAATCCTACTCAACAACTCTTATCGGTCTTAATTACCTTGCCTTTGATGAGTTGATGGTACATTAGCTGATGGTACTAGATCCATCCCTTCCTCTTCTTTATCAAATTTTCTTTGCTATAGGTGGTAGCTTATCTTCCTTTCTTTAAGGTGGGCTATGCATTAGGAAGAGGATGGGGTGTAGAAGGGCCTCTTTATTTGCCACCATGAGCTTATGGAGGCGATTAACATTTTGACAAATAGGTGTATGCCATATGTGCAAGAATGATGGGTGTGTAAGAGATGTGTAAGAGTGGTCAAAGGATGCACTTTTCCCCCCAAAAAGGAGGCAAATTTTTTTATGATTTTCAGCCTTCCATAACTCCCACATATGATCTCCAGTTTTAGCTGAGATCGTAGATTTGTAATCTACGCATCAACCTCTTTCCATAGATATGCTACATGATATGGTTTTACCTGCTAGATTTTAAATTCCATTTTGGGGGGGAACTTTGAATTCAAATAAACTAGCCGATTTTCCTGTTTGAATTCAAAAACTGTCCTTCAATTAATTTCTTAATACTAGTGGTTTGACTTCCTTAAAATGCCAAATAAAGAGGCCCTCCTAGACGCCATTCTCTTCCTAATGTCCCTGGCATCCATCTAAGTCACAAGGAACCTCTCCTTCATCTTCTCTCTAGGGCGGGCACATGCTAGCCACAAAACAATATTTCTTGAGAAAATTGGGTAATACTTCCCCCAATCTTAGCTATGCAACCCACCACTCCCAAAGATCAACAAATTGTAGCTTATACATATTGTACTCAAACAAATTTACCTTGCTTTAATGCACACACTTACTTTCAAAGGGTTCATCTCCACCACCAAACTTTGCTAAGAAAAAAACCCTTAATCCTGTCCAACCTCCTCTATCTGCTGACAATAGAGTGTTGAACCGGGATTTCTCCTTGACCTTCATCAAAAGTGGAAACCGTGCAACATTGTAGCATCATCATTGTGCCCAGTGACTAGGAAAGCAATCTCCAAGTAATCTAAGAATTCTTGGGTATCTTTGTCTGCAACTCCATTGAAGGTAGAAAATGACATTGCTTCCTAGCCTCACACAAACTTTCAAGAACTTTTCTTTTTATGATGTTCTTTTTCTGCCAAAGAGAATGTAAAAAAGGGTACTATAGCTGGGTTCAAACTAAAATATAAATAAGAACATCAAAAGAAGAATCACAATGTCAAGAGGAAGGATTAATGGGCAATTTGAATGATTGACTTTTGCAAGCCTCTCCCTGCCAAACATAGCCATGATAATTTCCTGGTATAACATTTTTTTATCTAGAAAAATCTTGATAAATTGTTTGGCTTGATAGACTACATGGTTTAGAGAAAGGTCAAATCTTGGAAAAAGTTGCTATTAGGGTCCATAGCTACACATTTAGGATTAATTACTTTGTGTGATGAACAGGGTGGTTGGCATTGCTAGAAGTAGACTCTTCACAGTCATGCACAAGATAAGGAGAGAGAAATGAACCTAGGTTGAGGAGTGGCTTTTCTCTCTGCATGCAATATTGTTGTATTGGATTCTTTGCCTCATTGAGAGAGAGGGGGTCCATTGGCACATAGAAGCCTCTTCAAATTGCACAAACTTATCTTTGATGCCGGTGTAATTGGGGGCTCAAGTGGAGGTGTTGAAGCATTAAAACTTGGTGCAATATGAAAACCAATTGATGTGATAATAATTGTGTATATATCAATGGAGAATATGGTTGCCCCTTCTTCACCTCTTTTATGGCACTCATTGAAAAATTGTGGCTTTTGACAGCATGTAGCCATTCTCCTTGGCAAGTTTTGTGTGCAATGCGGTAGAAAGAACAAATGATGTGCTTTGAGTAGAAGATGGAACACTTAATTTTCTATGGGGATGATCGTGCAACCTAACAACAACACTTCAATGGTTGTCTTCAAGGCTTGCAATGCTTCCTTTTTCTTGGTCCTCCAATTAGAAAACTCTTGTAGCCACTTATCCATAGGAAATGATTTCCATTTGTAAACTGAATCTTATGGGAGGGTAAGAAAGTTAAATCCTCTTGACCAAGTGCATAACCTTGATTCTTTATATATATATATCTATATATATATATATATATATATCTATATATATATATATATATATATTAAGAGAGAGAGAGAGAATTATAGGGTTGAATATATAGGTATTTTACTTTATGCCATCATAAGAGAGTGATGGAGAGGGAGCTTTAGGGTTAGGATTTAATGTATTGCCAAGTTATAAGCAAAATATCATGCATAATAGGAAATAATTAGAACCATGAGAGAGATTTGTGGAGATAGGGCATGAGGAAACCATAAAGCTCACATTACGAGACCTTACTTACAAGAAATGATTAGAACCATGAGAGAGATTTGTGGAGATAGGGCATGAGGAAACCATATAACTGGCATTACAAGACGTTACTTACACATGAGAGACCAAATGTGCAACCATGGATGCTCCAAGCATAGGCATGAAGCTCAAGCACCAAGGCTTGAGAGGTGGTTTGTGTAGCTTTGCACTCTAGCATCATGTTACACTCTTGTCACTGTACGTGTCTCTAGCCATGTGTGTAGAATAGGCCTCCTTATATAGGAAAGGAGGAGCTCAAATATGATGAGATTAGTTACTAATCAGAATTAACATTTTCGAAGTTGAGGGCTTAGCAATGATGAAGCCTTCTCTCCACCACCTTGGCTCTTTGCAAAAATATTAAATGATGACTAATCCTAAATGATGCCTCTAGCCATCTGGGTGGCCACTTTGACTAGAGGTAACTTGATGTGTTAGTTGAGGTGTAATGATGTACAATGGTGAGGGAAGATGGGATTCTTACAAGGTTGGTTGAACGAGAGTACAATGTTGTGCTTGTGTGTGTGGAAAAGTGGGAAGAAAGCGGGTAGAAAAATCAGTCGCTATGATGCCTCCAATAAGGTCTCACCATTTTGGTCATATCTCATTGCTCAAAGCTCCCAAAAATAACCTTTATTTTCTCACAGCCCAGAAGTCGGTTTGGTGGACAACACTGATTTTCTTTCCTTATGCTTCCAAAAGTGAGACACTCATGTGTTATGTAAGCATGACATGTAGCCATGACTTTGCCTGCAAGCATCCAAGTGAAGCTATTTTGAAAATTACAAAAATAGAAGATAATAGAAAACAACGAATAAAATATAGTGGAACATAGAGATAATAGACAAATATGACAAAATAATTGTAAGAAAAAAACTAAAAAATAAAAATGATGTAGAAAGGATCCTTCATTTTTATTAAGATAAATCTGATGGATTTTAATTTTTTTCTTGAAGGATAAAATAGAAAATACAAGCTAAAATAGTAGAAAATTGCTAAAGTAAGATAGAAATGCTAGAGATGATTCTTGCACTAAAGATGTTTGGCCTCTTTAAAGAGGATATCCACGGATAGAGACCAAGTGAAGGTGCATGCAAAAATCCGGCCTCACAAGTCATGAGAGGTGTTAGACCTAGTCAACAATTGTAAGGCCTATGACTAGGTAATGGAAGATACAAAAAGCACTACGGATTGTGTTTCTTGAAACTCGAGTGAAACTAGCACAAAACAAGATGCTCAACCTCACCCAATCCCTAATGTAAATGAGCTAGTAAAGAATGTAGCACAACAAATTAACCAATCCTTTAGGCAAAACCTAAACATGACACAACCACAAGATAAGAAAGTGGGACAAATGTGGGGGAGACCATCCTAGCCACTTATGTAACAAACAATATACATACCAGTATTGTCAATGCTCAATCCCCATTGAATTAGTGTGTCATAGAGAAAAAATGGACTAATCATGAGACTTGTGAGTACTACTACAATAAAAACTACATGAGAGAGAGACAATACGGACCTAAAGTAGGGTAGAAATTGCCAATGCCAAGATACCTGTTGGGTCAAAACAAGGTTGCACTAAGAGCTAAGCTATTGCAGCCTATACTAGGGTAACAACAACCTCTTCAAATTAAAATGTAGTGTGTATCAAAGAATTGAAGTTATAATGCATCAAAAATTATACATTAATTAAAATAATTAATCAAGTGGAAATTGTGAGCATATTTGAGAATAACAATAGCAAAGCTCACTTCATTTAGATTCAATCACACATTACATATGCATGTATTGTGTGTGTGTGTGTGTGTGTGTGTGTGTGTGTGTGTGTGTGAGAGAGAGAGAGAGAGAGAGAGAGAGAAGCAACACCAGTTGAGGGTTGGGCTTTATCGAACCAACTCCCCCTTCAAAAGGACTTGTATTAGTTGATTACTTGTCTTCGAAAGAATTTCATGGTAATACAATTGCTAATTACACTTTCAACTCCTAGAACCTAAGGGATGAGAATTGTAAAGATTGGCAAAGTTGCAATTAGGCTTTCTTGATCTACAACAAGCGTTGATTTTAATCCCAAGGCCTATTGAAGCAGTGGATTACCAACGCCAAATCTCACTAGTCAATGGAGACCAATAATTTAATTTTTCATTCTTTGCCTTAAGCCCGCTGGTATTTCATATTTTTATGAATCATGAGAAATCCATGTAATGATGAAAGAGGCTAAAGAGCTTGGTATACATATTTTTGTAATAATTACCTATTTTTAGCCCAATACTTAATTTTGAACTCTATGTATATAAGCAAAATATTGCAATTTTTAAGGATAATCTAGATTTGAGAACTAAAGAGCTTGGTATACACATTTTTTAATAATTACCTCTTTTTAGCCCAATACTTAATTTTGAGCTCTAGGTATATAAGCAAAAGATTGTAATTTTGAACGATAATCTAGATTTGAGAACTATTGAGCGTACAAGTAGAGAGCTTACCTACACTTGTGCATTTGCAACTTCTTGTACAGGCATGGAAATCTAATGGGAATTCATGTCTTTCTTTTCTTCACTCTTGTCATCATGTACATGCTCTTTGTGCTATGGTTGAGTGATTGTGTCAAGCTTTAGATTGCCTTGAGTCTTTCACTACTTGTTTTATGTTGTTAATGAAGTAATAAGTGATTCTATCCATGGACAAAGGTAAGTAGGTAGGGGATGAAGGTAGGGGGTGGGAGAAATTGTGGTTTCTTACCACCCCCACAGGTGGTTGTTGTAGGTTCTAAGGCTAAAACAAGCTCCCCATATTCTAGAGGCTCCTAATCTCAAGTTTCATTAACTTTGGATCTCATTTGATGCTTCTATAACCATTTATGAGTGAGTCAGACCGCACAAAAGACTTAGGAAGATTTCTTTAGTTGTTTTCCTTACTTGATTTTGGCACCTCTCTCCTTGGTGCATTGTCATTAGGACATTGCATTTGACATTTCCACATGCACTAGTTGGGTTAGCTCTATCCTTGGATTGACATATTAGGTTGGTTTGAATTCTTACTAATCTACACCATTTGATTGCAGCGGTGCACCAACATTGATGTCATTGTTGAGGACATATGACTGACACTAGCGAAGGAGGTTCTAATGAGGTTTCCTTTACTCAAGTGCTACAATTTTAACATTTACTTTAGTTAGGAGAGTTAATGAGGCTTGTTGAGTTCTCAAGTAGACTGAGGAGTTGAGTGTGTTTGTACCATTTAGATTAGGTTGACCATAGTTGTTGATTTTAGTGCATTGTGCATTGAGTCCACACTTTGAGTCTTGTTGTAGTTTGTGTTTGTGAGTGATTATGGTGAGTTGAGTTGTAGACGAATATTTTTCTATCATTTACCTCTGCTATCATTTCATTTTGCATTGTTTTCTTTTGTTTTATGTTCTTTTACTATTCTAGATTAGTTAAGAGCAACATTAGTTTTGGTTCAGTTTGGTGTTGCAAAAATCCAACCATTACTTTGAATGCCATATTGCAATTTGATAGTTTAAAGTGACTTCAAAGGCAAAAAAATTGCATATCTTGAGATTTGAAGCGATTTCAAGAATTCTTGTTTGTGCACTTGTATGTGCATCTAAAGATTGTATCTGGAAGTTTTGGATGCAATTTAAACCAACAACTATGAATTAATGTAAAATTTGCATTTCAAGCTGAGTTTAGACTTCAAACTTGATTTCAACAACCAAAAATGGTCAAATTGAGTTGTGCATAGCATCAACAAATAGTACAAGTGACAGGGAAGCTATAGAAACTATTTGCTTAGAGAATAGGTACTAGTGGCCAAAGAGACTCTAGATAAAGAAGAGCTTCTTTACCTAAAATTAAGCAAAAGCAGTGGCCAATAATATCGAGTCTCTAATCTTCCGTCAAAATACACGGCTCGGCTGTTTGCGAGAGAGAAAGATAAATGATAATAAATAAATAAATTTTGTGGCAAAAAGTCACTCGAGCCAAAAAGATGAGAAAAAAATAACAATGCTCTCAACCCACAAGAATATCAACGCCCACAACCTATAAAAGGACGTCGAGAGCACTCCTAACAGAAGCACAAATTGACAGTGTGAGAGATCAGTAGCAACAAATCTTCTACGCGTTGGCGAGAGCAAACCACCCCTCACAACAAAGCTCACAAAGCCTTTGTTAGCATCGTTGACTACGTGCAAAAGAGTTCACCATTTCTATCTCGTTCACCATCTCTACCTCGCTCACCTACGAGCATGGTTACCAGCAGGAGATGGCTCTGAAGAAAGGTATGAAGAGTGGCAAGACCGTTTTGGCTCCTTCTCAAAGAAACACCAGGAACTCCAACGCCATACCGGATCCTCCATCAACCTTGTAGACAGATTCACAAGAGATCAGAGTTCCTCATGGCGATGCTCAAACGCGGATGATCCGAGTTCCTGCACCTACTACGGTAAAGCTTTAACTCCTTACTCTTGCATTGTTAACATCCTTGATTTGACCATAGTGACCGCTTAGGATGTCCCTTAAATGGGCTGGAAAAGTGATTCTAATCACAAGAAACAAGCATATGTTTTCTTATCACATATAAAAGGATTGTTTGATAAAATACTTTTTGGTTTACAGATAATTATGGTTGATTGGTTACCACTGATTAAAAGCTTGAGGATGAGAATACTTCACTAATAGGAATATTTTTGCCAGATGGAGCTCGCAGTTAGCAAGGATCCCACGGTTAGCGGTGACATATCGCGGTTAGTGATTTAAGATCTGGTTAATAGCTAGTTTTCACCTCGCGGATAGCGAGAAGCCCTTGCACTTAGCAATTAGGGAATAATTGTGCTAGCTTCACGATTAGCGAACAAAACCTTTGCAAAAGCTCTATTGGATAGATAGACAAAGTCTGCGGTTAATGGAAAATTATAGGGAAAGACCACAATTAGCGGTAAATTATGGATTTAAGTATTTTGGAAATAGGATTGATTTCAGTAGATATTGATTTACATTGTTTGGGTGATGTTTGAAGAGTTGTTTGAATGAATCGATGATATAAACTAATTAAGGAACAATGTTTTTATATGTTAACAATGTGGTAGTAATTAGAAAACAAGATGAATGGGTGAGTGTGGTGTGGAAAGTGGGAGACATGTATCCTTAGGGAATCATGTTTTGGATGGGTGGACTCGATAAGCCAGGTACTTGCCACAAGTGTGGGACTTTAGAATGACGATAGGTAACGTAGAAGTAAGTCCCAAATCTTAGGGGAAATTTTTATGGTTGTTCCTCGCACTAGATGAGAAAAAAAGCACTAGTCCATGAACCAAGGGTTCTAGTGTTTTACTTTTAGGATGACTACGATAGTGAATATGTAGAGATTAGGGCGACTCACTTGATCATCTCTCCGCTTTGCAATGTAGAGACAGAGTGGATGTGTTGATCTCTCCTAGTGGCTGATCCAAGAGGGTCAAGGACCTTACAGTTGGTATCAAAGAAAAACAGGTTAATAAATTTTTTTGATTGTTTATATGTTGCATCCTCTTTAACATTGATGATGCTGATTGGGTTAAGAATGTTTGAATTGCTTGTTTTGTAGCATTGCTTCATGAACGAAGACCACCTCACTATTCTACAATTAATGTATTGTAATGCAATCAACTGGAAAAAAATTCTTGCACATCAAAATGTTTTTGTAATGCTTGAAAAATCCCTTGCTCCCCATATGTCAGCACTACCGGCTCATTCCTAGTGGCATCAACGCCTTTGGGTTTGTGGAGGCCTATTTACTATTCAAGCAGGACACATTGAGCATATTGACATTGACCTTCATCAGGTCAAATGGACAGAGGAACTCAAGCACATGTGCTACTTCCTATTCTATTTAGCTCCTTCAGCAGCTATAGCACCTGATGGAGTTACTTGCTTGAACCATTGGGTTTATGATTGCTTGACGATGGTGATACCTTGCGATCGGATTATCGTCACTGGTCAAAATCTAAATTACCCCATGGATGAAATTGTACACAGACTACCTGTGTTACCCTTTTTATGTACAATCTTTTACTTCCTTATGAAAACCCACCAAGATAATATCCTTGATCAGCTTACAGTTTTCATCATAATCACATTGAACTATGAATTAGAGGAGAAGAAGATATGTAGCTAGCAGTCATCTTTTTGTATACTCATATCTTTTTGGAATAGATATCCTAATTCCTCTTTCTCTACAAGTATGAGACTTCATAACTCGCATTGTTTGATGTTGTGTGCTTAAATATTAGGGTTTGACACCAACTTATGGCATCTTTTTCCTTTTCTTCCACTTGATACCTCATAGTAGCTAATGGTTACTGATGGGTACATGTGTGTAGACAATTGATATTCCAAAGGGAATATGGGCAAATATAGTTTCTTCTTAGATTTTAGAAGGAGATTACCTTCAATCAAGCTTTTAGGTTCAATGATTTATCAAAATCAAGTGGGACAGAATTGAGGGAGAGCGTTTGCTTTCAATCGACTACGTAATCCCCAACACCTTTCAAGCATGGTTTTGCTATACCATAGGGAATCCCAAATTCTTTCCCCCCAACAATGCTGCTTCTCTCTATGGAACAATTGAATGGCTCCATGCAAGGAGGGGCAAATAAGTTAGGGTTACAAGCACAGTTTTATTCATTGACACCCATGAGCTTCTTTTGCAGTCTACAAAGGAGACTATGAGGGCAAGGAAGATTTTACCCTTAGTTTTGGAACTCGCTGCTATGAAATTGTCAATTTCAATGTTTGGGACAAGTGATGCATGAATAGGGATGGAAATCAAACTTTTAGTCCCCTACCTTTGCAAAATTTCTATGAAACCTTTGCAAGATGATTAAGCCATAACCCTCACAAAGTGAAGATCCTCTTCAACGGTTACAAAACTAGTGGATATCTTACTGGTGTATTTTGAGCATTAGATCAGAAGAGCGGGGGGGCCTAAAAATGTGACAACCATTATCATAGATAATACATCTATCTAACCTGGAAAAGCAATTGAAGAAAAGTATCTGAAGATTACATGGGTTCCATGTGCTGCCCACACTTTGAATCTTCTCTTGAAGGACTTTGTAAAAGTTCCTTCTATTAATCAAATTCTTCTAGATACAAACCACTTGATGAAGTTTATAAGAGAGCACTCATTTTTTTATGCTTTGTTTAGAACAAGATCCCCAACGAAAAATTTACAGATTTTTGTGTGACATGTTTTGCGACAACGTATTACATTCACTCTACACTACAACAGGTTAAAGTCGACCTTGTTGAAACAGTGACATATAGAAGATGGGACATTTGTCTTAATAAATATTCCGAGTATGAACCTACTGCTTCCAAATGTTACCTACTTGTAAACTCACCTGAAACGATTAGTGGATATAGAAAAAATGTTATTGTCACAGAGCCCTTCACTTACCTAATACGATTAATGGACAAAGAAGCCTCTATATTTGGACGGGTGTACTAGTACATGCCTGAAGCCTCTCGCAAATTAAAATATATTGTACATCTTATGTAGGAAAGGAGAAAGCCATGATGATGTCATTTGTCAAAAGACGATGGGAGTAGCTACATACTCTACATGGAGCAGGATTCGTCTTAGATTCCAAGTTTCAAATGCACGATCAATCTTCAAACAACGAAGTGATCGGTGATTTCAAGAAAGTGTGTGCCCAACTATTAGGCAATGTGGATGGACATGTGACATACACACAAAAGAGGGCTTATAGTAGCAGAGAAGAAATGTTTGGGGATATAGATGCTATCAAGATGATGAGCACACCAGTTTGGTGGAAGGAGTATGGTGGAGAAAAACTGGAACTTCAACATGTGGTTGTGAGAGTATTGTCTATTGCCGCATCAAGTGGTAGCTGTAAGAGAAATAGTCTTCATTTGCTTTCGTGCATACTAAAAAGCGAAACCGATTAAATTTAAAACGAGATGTGGACTTAGTGTATGTATTTTTGACATGTGACGTATGTATAAGCCAGTAAAGTTAGCCACATGTGCCAATGAAGAAAGTTTCAAACGCTTTCAAACACACAAAGAAATTGTAAATGAGCTCAACTCCAATAATAAAATGGAATGGAAATTGGAAGAAATTAATCCAAAATGTTAGATGTTGAAAAAATTGATGACATAGTGCTTGTGATTGAGGGGACGGATGACTATAAAGTTTGTACTATATTCATAATTAATTTTATAATGCAAAAGATGTGTGGAGTTTAGCTTCACAATCTCTCTCTCTCTCTCTCTCTCTCTCTCTCTCTCTCTCTCTCTCTCTCTCTCTCTCTCTCTCTCTCTCTCTCTCTCTCTCTCTCTCTCTCTCTCTCTCTCTCTCTCTTTCATTGTCTCTTTGTCTCTCCATCTTCTTTCTATCATTGTTGGAGAGAGCGAGGGAGAGAGAGTAAGACTTACACAATTGCAACAACATCCGACATGTTCATATGTTCAAATAAAAAGAGATTTACAAATCAAAAAGGGCCGTTAAAGAATATTAAGCCCTTCAATATTGATGTATATTTTCAATTATTATTAAGAACATGATTTTTGCAAATCTGAGTTGTCTTATGTTGTCAGATTGGTTAAATCTGTATGATGAAACTGGTTAAGTTTCAATGGGCTGGTGAAGCCCAAGTGAACATTTTTGTTGTAAGAAGGTCTTGACAACTTAAACACTCTCCTAGCTTTTGAAAGAAATTAACTTAAAAACATATTCTTATCTTTATTCAGCCATTTATATGCTAAGTCAATGTATATTTGCTTCAGGAGAATCAGGATGATAGTTTCAAGAATAATGCCCTTTATACAGAGATCCAGTAGAAGAAGTTACTACTTAAGAAAATGCAACCACCCTCATTTAGGGGTGAGGGTGATGATGTGGAAAAGAAAGCAAAAGTTTGGATTGAAGCCATGGATGATTACTTCACAGCAGCTAAGACTACA
Source organism: Adiantum capillus-veneris (assembly GCF_014529385.1). Taxonomy (NCBI): domain Eukaryota; kingdom Viridiplantae; phylum Streptophyta; class Polypodiopsida; order Polypodiales; family Pteridaceae; genus Adiantum; species Adiantum capillus-veneris. Next base: position 51,280,858 of record NC_140948.1, on the reverse strand, counting down.
ACCACAAATCAAAGCATGTTGGGTGTGTTTTGACTTACCGGTGATGTTAAGCTTTGGTGGAAACAAAATTGTTGTGACATAGGTGTGGTAGAGGACTCTCAAAGTTGGAGAGAAATTAACCAAGCTATCAAAGAAAGGTATTTACCCCCCGCTCACGAAGCCTTGAAAATGAACGGGTTCTTTGCATTAAAGCAGTTTGGATTATCTCTTGAGGATTACTACTCAAAATTTGTGTCACTTAGACGCTATGCTCCTCCAATGACCATTGAACAACAAGTGGCACGATTTTATCAGGGACTTAATCAACCGACAAGTTCACGACTTGAAGCCATGAAGCCTACTACCGCCCAAGATTCCTTGCTACAAGAAAAACCATTGATGAAGGAACAAGGCGTTGTTGGTGCTAGGCAGTGGTTGGATATTTTTTGCTTTGAATGTAATGAGTTGGGACACTATTGCAATAGATATCCATGACTAACTCATAGAGAAACAATAGCCACTGAAACATGTCCAATAAGACCAGATAGACGTAATAGAGGACATGGACATGGCCGAGGAAGAGCATCAAATGTTTTTGGGAGGAGCATGAACGAGAAATTGTTTATGCAGCCATTGACAATCCTGGAGCTCAACATCAATTTGTTGTGATTCAAACTCTTGCCACTCATCAAGGTAAAGGATTTAACCTCCTTAATTATTGTGATAGCACCCCTCCAGTTGGTATGTATGATGGGATCCTTGGGATGGATTAGCTATCTCAAAACCAAGCTAGTATCCATTGTGGCCAAGGAAGCATAACCTTTAGAGATAATCATAACCAGCAGGTTAAGGTTCAAGGAAAGAGTGGAATCCCAAAATCCATCTACTTAAAGCTAACCATCTATCAAAAGGTTTGAGACCTCATCAAAAAATCTATGTGGTCAAGTTGAACAAAATTGACCTAGAGCTCAATACTTCAAAGCCATTATGGCTTGAGGAGTACGTCGATGTTTTTCTAGAAGACCTCACAAACATTCCCTCAACTCGAGAAATTGATAATGAGATCGAGATTCTCCCCGGAAGTGAACCTGTATCAAAAATACCTTATAAGATGTCCCTACCAGAGGCCATTGAGCTAAAAGAACAACTTTTCCAATTGATAGAGCAAGGATTTATCAAACCACTAAATCAAGCTGAACAAAATTGACCTGGAGGTCAATACTTCAAAACCATTATGGCTTGAGGAGTACGCTGATGTTTTTCTAGAAGACTTCACAAACATTTCCCCAACTGGAGAAATTGATAATGAGATCAAGATTCTCCCCGGAGTGAACCTGTATCAAAAAGACCTTATAAGATGTCCCTACCAGAGGACATTGAGCTAAAAGAACAACTTTTCCAATTGATAGAGCAAGGATTTATCAGACCCACTAAATCAAGTTGGGGTGCACTTGTCCTATTTCAAAAGAAGAAGGATGGAACCTTTGGACTTTGTATTGATTATAGAGGATTAAACCAAGTAACCATTAAGAATAATTACCATACCTCACATCGATGAATTATTGGACCAATTACATGGATCGAAGGTCTTCACAAAGGTAGACCTCAGATCAGCAGGATACTACCAAATAAGAATAAAGGAGGATGGCATTCCGAAGACTACGTTCATGAAACGTTACGAGCATTTTGAGTTTATAGTAATGTATTTTGGGTTGACTAATGCCCCAACTACATTCAACAGGTTGATGTAGGACATTTTTAGATCTTATTTGGATGACTTTGTTCTTGTCCAGATCCAAGAGGCATTGCAATTGGTGGTGTGTTAATGCAAGAGGGCGGACCAATAGCCTTCACTTCACAAAAATTAAAGATTCATGAAAGAAACTATCCAGCTCATGACCTTGAACTTTTGGAAATTATCCATGCTCTAAAGCTATGGAGACATTATCTATTGGGCAAAAGATTCCAGCTTGTGACCAAGCACAAGAGCTTGAAATGGATCTTTACCCAACCAACCCTAAACATGCACCAAAGATGCTGGTCGAGTTATTACAGGAGTATGACTTTGAGATCATTTATTGGCCTGGAAAAGAAAATTCAGGTTGATTATCTTAGCAAAAAACCTTTTATAGGTCTCATATCCTTACCAAAAAACCTTATCATGGAAAGGATCAAGGAGGCTATCTTATTTGATCCCGAGTACCAAAGACAACTTATCCTTGTTCAAAACAAAGGTCTAGAGGACAATCCATCAACAAGAAACTTTACATCTGATGAACAATGCCTCTACTATCAAGATAGATTATGTGTACCAAAAGATCCTATCCTAAGGAAGGCTATTTTGACTGAAGCCCACGATACTCATACTTCATGACACTTGGGTTATGTAAAGACCTTGAACTCAGTACGTAATAGTTTCTATTGGATTGAACAAAAGGGAGATGTCTTGCACTATGTTCGCCAAAGTTTGACATGTCGAAGGATAAAAGTTGAAAGAGTGAAGCTCTGTGTGAAAATTCAACCGCTTGATATTCCTCAGATGAAATGAGAATATATAAGTATGGATTTTTTCATTGGCCTACCCACAATCCAAGCGGGCTATAACTCAATGATGGTGATTGTTGACATGCTTAATAAAGTATCACACCTTATCCCACTCAAGATTACCTTTACAACATCCGACATTGCCCGTATTTTTGTCAAAGAGATATTTCGATTGCATGGACTACCAAAACAGATCGTGAGTGATAGAGACACTAAGTTTACATAAAAAATTTTGGACTTCTCTATTCCAAGCAACTGGGACAAAATCAAGGTTCAACACGACTTATCACCCCCAAACGGACGGACAAACAAAACGAGTCAACCAAGTCATTGAAGACATTATCCAACCTTATTGGAGTAGGGAACCTAGACGATGGATTCAATTTCTACCTCTAGTGGAATATGCATACAATGCTTCCTACCATCAAAGCATTGGAATGACCCCATCCAAACGGATCCTTGAAGACATGGAGCATCAGACCAAGGCCATTCAAAAAGACATTCAAGCTATCCACAAGATTGTCAAAAGTGCTACGCAGATGATAGAAGATATGAAAGAAGATTCAAGGAAGGAGACAAGTTTTTCCTTGGCATTCATTCTAAAAGGAGTAATTTGTCATTGGGAAAGTACAAGAAGCTTAGCCCGCAATATTGTGGACATTATGAGATTATCAAGTGCATAGGAACCCAAGCTTATAAAATGAAACTCCCAGCCCATCTCAAGGTTCATGATGTATTCCATGTGATCCTACTAAAACCTTACATTCCCAATGAAGGACATCACTTAGATGATGAGAAAATTGTCATGCAAACTCAAAATATTTTAGAACTTCAACCATCAAGAATCTTGGAGACTCACGAGAGGACTCTCAGAAATACAACCTTAAGAGAACACCTTGTACAATGGCAAGATTACCCTGAGGACGATGCTGCTTGGGAAGATGAAACCACTCTAGCTAAGGATTACCATGATTTCTTCTTCAGATGAGGGCATCTCAAATGGGGAGATTGTAATGTACCTAAAATTTCAATAAAATTTTCTCACCCATTGTCACATACATTAAATTATATGAAGATGCGCGCTAAGTTTTAAACATAAGATGAGTGATTCATAGAGTTAATCGGATCAAAAATTGAGTATCGAATGAAGATTTTATAACATTTTAATGTTTTTATAAGGGCATGTATTGAAGAGTAACCTTAATCTATTGACCTTGGATAAAGAAGAGCTTATTTACCTAAATCTAAGCAAAAGTAGTTGCCAAAGAGACTCTGGATAAAGAAGAACTTCTTTACCTAAAATTAAGCAAAAGTAGTGGCCAATAGTATCAAGTCTCTAAGATTCACTCAAACTACGTGGCTCAGCTGTTTGTGAGAGAGAAAAATAAATAAATAACTAAATAAATAAATAAATTTTCTGGCGAAAAGTCGCTCAAGCCAAAAAGCTGAGGACAAAAATAACGACGCTCTGAGCCCACAAGAATATTGATGTCCACAACCTATAAAAGGACATCAAGAGCACTCATAACAAAAGCACAGATTGATGATGCAAGAGATTTGTAGCAACAAAACTTCTACGCGGCAGCAAGAGCAAACCACCCCTCACAATGAAGCTCGCAAAGCCTTCGTTGGTGTCATTGACTACGCACAAAAGAGTTCACCATCTCTATCTCGTTCACCATCTCTATCTTGTTCACCATATCTACCTTGTTCACCATCTTTACCTCGCTCACCTACGAGCATGCTTATCCGCAAGAGATGGCTCTGAAGAAAGGTACAAAGAGCGGAAGACTGTTTTGGCTCCTTCTCAAAGAAACACCAAGAACTCCAACACCGTACCAGATCCTCCATCAACCTTGCAAACATATTCACAAGAGATTGAAGGTCCTCATGGCAATGCTCAAACGTGGATGATCCGAGTACCTTCACGTGCTACAGTAAAGCTTTAACTCCCTACTCTTGCATTGTTGACATCCTTGATTTGACCATAGAGACCACTTACGATGTCCCTTAAATTGGTTGGAAAAGTGATTCTAATCACAAGAAACAAGCATATGTTTTCTTAACACATGTAAAAGGATTGTTTGATAAAATATTGTTTGGTTTAGAGACAACTATGTTTGGTTTACAGACAATTATGGCTGATTTGTTACCATTGATTAAAATCTTGAGGATGCCAAATGGAGCTCGCGGTGGTTAGCGAGGGATCCTGCAATTAGAGGTGACATATCACGGTTAGTGATATGTCACCATTAGCCACAGTGACATATCGCTAACCTCGAGATTTAAGCTATGGTTAACAAACTAGTTTTTACATATCTATCTAGTAGAGCCTTTGCAAAGGTTTTGTTCACTAACCACAAAGTTGGCACAATACCAACAAGAGACAAACACAAATCTCAAAGTAATCATGCCCAAAAATTATCACTCTCTATGGAAAGGCATGCAATTTATTTCCTTCCACAGACACTTACCAAGATGTATTGCTATTAAGCATCCAAATCTTTCGCAAACCGTAAATGTATATCTAATCAAGTTAGTAGGGTATAGATTTTTCTCTTCTCCTGCATGCTATCAAAAAAAAATTTGTGACTTTGGTCAAACTTTACTACTATTTTTCAATGCATATAATTTTTTAGTAGCCACTCTTTCATCGAATTTGAATTTGATTTTGATTCGAATTCAAGCTCATATCACTTAGACACAAAATTCATTTCGTTGTGGACTAGCAGTGAATGAGGTTAGGAAGAATTGATCCTTTTGCATTTGGCAAAGTTGTTGTGTCCTCAAGATCATTGTAGGGGATCAAGTTCTTGCAAAGAAAGATGATTTTTTGGGTGCGGTTTTGATTGATCTTCTGGAAATCTCTGTAAGAGTTCTTTTTGATGGTCTTGTTGCGGAAAACCACCTTATGTGATTTCCTCTGTGTCACAAGTTGTCACGCGGAACAGGGGGTTAGGGTTTTTAATAACCTAACCTAATCCTCTTAACTTATTGAATATGGCTGGGTGGCCTTAACTCTTGCAAAAAGCAAAGCGAACCAAATGTTGAGGTAGCTATCGTATGGATGAACCGGAAAATGCGGAGACCTACTCACATGGTAGCTTACAAAAATCCTCAAAGCTCAAGATTTTGGAGGAGAGCTTTTCACTTGTATGCTTTTAGGCCAAGGGACTTTAAATAGATTTCCAAGGCCTCTCTTCTCTCAGATAAGCTCGAGAGCATTGCAGAGAAAGGACCCTGGGGCATTGTACCTTGTGACGCATCAATAAGAAAGAAATATTGAAAGGGGCGCTAGTCTTTGGGGCCAACGCATCTAGAATGTGAGGGCCATTCCCGAGGACCACCGGTTGTACCTTCTCCAAATGGATACACCTTGATCTCCGACATCCCTCCCGCTTGAGACTGACACCAAGACAGGACTCCTCCTACTCTTTGATGCCAACTCAAGGGGGTGATACTATTCACTTTCTCTCATATGGATCCCTTAGACCCTAAGCACCATTGCTTACCAATCCAACTTTCCAATCAAATTCATCATACTAATTGTGAACTCAACCTTCCAGGGTCATTCGGTGGGAGTCCTCTAATTCATCCTTGGTTCAAGGTCACTGACGCTTTTTTCCTGGCTATGATCGAGCACAACTGTCAGTAAGTTCCCCTAAGATGAGTGTATTTACTAAGTACACAAATCCCTACCAAGTTTGATCCCCACTTCGTAGATCAGGATCCTTTTTCCCCAAATCTGAACTTAGTGGAAACAATAAAATTGGGTTCAACTTTTCGGTCAACAATTAACCCTCTAGAATCCACCCATCCACCGAACCATTTGATAAGTGCACCTTCCCAAGGTAGTACTATGATACTAGAAAATAGTATTCCAATCATGTCAAACCAAGAATACATTTAAAGCATTTGAAAGTAGCATGCAAACTATTGCATACCCTTGCAAGTGTGCATTTATCAAGTCATTCCCACCTTTTTTCCGTTTTAGAATATTTTACTTTCTTTTTCCTTTAGTATTAGTAAAATTATCTAGTTATCTTTCAAGAAATCACATATACTCCTCCAGGTATATCCATATCCTTGTCCCAAGACTTGGATATCCTCTCTCCTTTGCCACGTGTGGAGGCGGCACCATGACACAATTTCCAATTCCTATTTTTCTTTGTCTTGTGTGGGAAAGGCTTTAAAAAATAATATACTCAAGAATTTTTTAAATCAATAATCCAAGAAGCAAAGAAAAGGTCTGACTAATGAGGACAACTGCGGAATAGCCCATCTAGGTTCCTAACCTTTCCAAGGTTCCTTTTTATCAAACAACTAGTAGAGCTCCTTAATTAAATCACATCCTCCTCCCTTATCCAAATCCTTCATGGATCCATTTTCCTTGCTCCTTCTTCCCATCAGCATCAGGCCTACCCGGACCAGGCCGATATCCAGACGCATCCACGGGTCCCTATCACCCGGCCAGGACTCACTCCCATTCAATCCCATTTCTAAGACAGTGAATGAACCCGAGCTTAAAATATAGACCAACAATTATCAGTCTTATCCGAAAAGGACTATCTCCCATTGTATCCCACAGGTAAACACCTGCGCCAGCCTTTTCCAAGCATGTAAGACAAAGTTCACACTTGAATCTTCTATGTTATGCTAGGCCTATCCACGTCAATTCTTTTCGGTAAAGTTTTTAATCCTAGTTTAAATTTAGACTAAGTTCTTTGAGTTGTAATCTCTTACTTCCTAGTTCATTTTAATTTTTAAATCAAACAAGACCTTAATAAATACAACGAGTCTCTTGGGAGTTTAAAGTTTTGTCTCGACATAAGTTTCAAGTTAACCCCGACTTTGATGAATCCCATTTTGGTCCCTTTGCATCATTTCCCATCCATGGGGCATCTCCATGGAAATGATGGGAGTTTTATGTTCAACACGGTCACAACATCCATGAAGCTATCCCCTTACTCCCCCCTTCGAATTTGCAAAACAAACTTGAAAATAGACAAACTTGAAATAAACAATGCATATTCTTTTTACCATGAGTTTTGCTTTGGTGTGATCTATGCGTGGTGAACACAAAAATTTGGAATGTACCAACTTGCAATCTTGAGACAAATAATCAAGAAACTTCCTTTGAGTGCTTATGCAAGAGTGGAACCCTTCCATGCATGGTAGTGTAAGAGTGAGAACGCGACATTCCTAAGAGTGGACATGATAGTGTAGTGAAAAATGCTCATGTAATAGTGTATGAATGATTAACAAATTCTTCTTTAACCCTAGTTCTGTAAAAAACCAGCCACTTTTGTGGCTTTTTGAGACTTTTGTAAAAAACTTCTCAACACTATGTTAGTTATTCAAATAGAAAATGGTTTCAGGGAATTATGAGCAACACTCAATATGAGTTGATAAAAAATAGTACAGAGCTAAATTAAGGTCTAAAGGTGTCTTTCCATTGCCATCTTCTACAACTAATTTGTGCAAATGGATAAAAAAATTTATTTTCTTTTAAAAGTAAATCAAATCATTGTTAAGCAGGCCCAAACTTCTTGGAAAAATCCATCAATAGGTATGTGATAGATGTACCAATCATTTTTAACCCATATACAAAGACTGTCGATATTTTTTACTTCTCCAAGCTAAGTGTTGTAGTGCAGCTTTACGTAAGATTTACTAATTTGAGAAGTAAAATTTTTTATTTTTGAGATTTTCATGTAAATTGCGTATTTAGAAACCTTTTTCGTATCTTGAATCCATAATTAAGGAGTTTCATAAAATTTTGATGTCATATACAAAGGTTATGTTTCATTTACTAGAATCCTGATGTGAGCCATTTTTGTGGCTTTAGCCAGTTTTGTGGCTCATTACAAGTCTAGTGTTAAGAAGGGATTTTGGCATACCTTTTCTAGAAGAGGCTTATGGTTTTGGGACTTTCCAATTGATAAGAGGGGGAGGGGGGGATACCTTAATTGGAAGGAAATTCCCACTTCCAAGGAAAAACTCATTTGATTAAGATAGGGCTACCCTTCAAACTTAACTCTCCTTGAGAGAATTAGTATCAAGTTTATTGGTATCACTAAACAAATTTTACACACATGCTCTTTTTCTCTTTGAAAGAAAAAAAATCATACTTCTTAAATTTAAAGGCAAACTTGTGAACCTTTCATAACATCATTCTTTTTGGAGTAAATTATAATTCCACTTTGAGTAGAATGCATGGTTAGTTCCAAAAATTTCCAATACTTTATTGCCGTCATTATGTGGCATTTATCTTGTGCTTCTTAAAAATAGAAAAAGATATTTTTGGTGGGGTTTAAGGATACACATAGAAATTAATCATCATCCAACTTGTATGCTATGTTAGTATGATCTTTAGTCACCTATGATTAAAGAGAGTGCTTTCTACTCTCTCTATGCCATATTAGTCTGGTAGTCTAGAGAACGGAACTTGAAATATAAGTATGATCTCGAGTCACTTATGGTTAAACAGAGTGCCTTCTACTCTCTCTATGCCATATTAGTTTGGTAATCTAGAGAACTTGAAATAACATCGGGATTAGTTGTTAGCAACATGGTTAGTTATGATTAGTAATGAACCAGAATTAGAGGGAAACAAAAAATCTAAGTAATTATTTCTTCTTCCCAAGCAAAAGGCTTGCTTATGGAAAAATGAGAGCTTAAGCATAAATTTATGTAAGCATGAAAGTAAAACACTTTCAAGAAAATGTAATATCATAAAAAGAACAAGAAAATATTACACTACTGTGTGTATGGTCTAGTCTTCTCCTTGCTTTGGATGTATTCGGCTCTTCACTTCGCTTGAAGACCACCAATTTGGCTACTTGGAATGAGAGAATGGTAAGAGATAAAGGGGATTCAGGCTATGGAAATATTGAGAATTAGGAAAGGAGAGGGAGAGTGTAGTGTGAAGAAGAAGATCAAGTTTTAACAAACTTGATTAGGGTTTTGGCCATGGCTTCTCTTGGAGAGATGTGTGTGTGTGTGTGTGTGTGTGTGTGTGTGTGTGTGTGTGTGTGTGTGTGTGTGTGTGTGTGTGTGTGTGTGTGTGTGTGAAAGAGGTTTGGCTATGGATTTCTTAAGCTTACTCTCAAGTTTGCACCTTGAAAAAAATGAAGGAGAGAAGTCAAAAATGAGAAGAGAAGCCCTCTTTTTATGCATGTTTTTTATAAGTGCTTTCACTTATCTTGATAACTTTTTACTTATCAAAACTTTCTCAACAAGTTACTTACTCACCATATCCTTATCTTCCCCTTTTCTCCTTTATCTTTTCTTTTTCTTTTCCCTTATCTTATTGTTTCCTTTATGCTAATTTTATCAAAATGAAAAGCTAATTTTCGATACCTTGGTTATGTCCATGTTTCCATGGCATATGCCGGAGTACACTTTAGTGCTTAAATAGAACCCGAATTTTTCTCCAACGTTTTTTTTCATCTTATAAGTCGGTGGTTTATATGTGTTGGCCTTGCGTAAGGGCTAGGAGAAGGCCCTTAAAAACTCCCCAACAAAAAGGAAGAGTTGTCCTCAGATCGAAACAGTAAAGAACAGTGGAAAATCTTCAACCTCAAGCTACACCTTTAACTTCTAGAGGTAACACTGATTCGTGCTTCTCTAGCTAGTTCATCTATATAAGGGATAATTAATCCTCATCTCTTATGGTATTCTTACCTTCCTCTTTCTCTTTTCTTCCCATCTCCTTGTCAATAACTTCTTAGGATTGTCTCTTATAACCTTTCCGCTCTTTCTTTGCTCATTACCTTACTTTATGGATTAGTGTGGCAAGAGCTAATATTATATGTGGCCATTCCTTATCTACAACAAACAAGTGAATCAGTCAGGAGGGATTTTGTGAAGCGGTATGAGCGTCTGCTTTTCCCTTACTTGGGAACTTCAGTAGCTCAAACCAAATGGTGGATGTTCCGAGACATAACAAGAGTGACACTTTGGGATCGGGATAGCTTTTGCAACAATGTCCACTTGGCTATGGTAATTGAAACATTGGGTTTGGGTCCTTGGTACTACTGTGTGAGGAGGTTGATGTATCATGGGTTCTCCGAGCGAGTCTTTTTGCTTGCTCAGTTTCTTTGTCATCAAAAGATGTATCTTTACCCTCACTTTGGTCTACCTCTTAGAGGACCCTTTAACTTCTCACCTCATACTCAAGAGATCAGTGTAGCAGTTTCACAGTGAATTCTTCCTATGGTTGAAAGGCCTAATATGTGTCCCCCTTGTGATAGTTGCTTTTGTGATCATGTGATGGATGGGCTTATTGACTTGTAAAAATCCATCTTCGTTGTATCTCTTAACAAGTTTGTCGTTTATTAAGATCTTGGTTCTTGTCTTAAATCCTTCTTTCTGTGATTTCTCTTGACAACTACAATTAAACTTATTCTTAGCTTCCTAAGTCTGGTATTTTTTAACATCTCTTGAGAGAAATAAAAATGTAGCTAGCTTAGTTACAAAGGATAACACTAATCTTGTTATTATGTAGCAAAAATAGTTGTATTACAAAAGGTAATATTTCTTGAGTGACACAAAAAAATAACAAGACGGAGCTTGTTTTCATTGATTACATCGGCTATGGAAGATTAATATGATCATATAACTAGGATATTTCTAAAAGTTTTCATAATATGGCATTACAAGATGTTCTCAATCTTCTTGGGTATTAGATTGTCATCAAAGAAGTCCACATCAGAATCCTTTTTGAAAGGTCACTCATGAGACAGTGAAAGGTAGTAGGTATGACTGAGAACTGATAATGTCCAAACCTTGTATTGAAATCTATTTTTTGGGTAACTTCTTTTTTTATCCCAACTTGGTAGAAGCCTAATATGAGATCGATCTTGGAGAAATGTCTGGAATCTTCTTCTTCTAGTTGAGTAGACACATCATCACCCATGCCTAAAAATGAACGTGGCTGCACAGATCTGACCAGGGCCTTCAGATCCTTGTCATATCTACAATCCTCTATGAGTGTTGTAGCAAGTGGTATTTGATTTGGTACAGGTATAATTTGAGGTGCTGGTGACGCTTATGTATCACGGACAACCAAATCTAAAGTGTGAGCTATAGGATATTCTTGAGCATCTCTATCTCTTGGGAGTTTACGTGGCATATTTTGTGGCTGTGGCAAACAAAACTACTTCCTCTTAGCGATAGGTTCATAAATATCATAAATACACCAGGGTCTCTTAAAAAAGTGAGACATTTCAAAAGATGGATTCTCTTGATCACATCCAAAACTACATTTGGATAAATAATTAACAATCAATAGAAACACATCTTTAGCATTTTGTAAATGCTAAGTTCCCCCATTTCATGTTTTTAAGAGGACTAACCTTAAATCTCTAGGGTTCATAGTAATCCAAAATGTAATATTATAGACCAGGTTTAAAAAAATGACTTGCGAGTCCAATTACAATACCAATTTGTGTTTCAACAAGGGTCCAACAAGAATACCTGGGACCTACTCCCAGTTTCTAGGTAGAGATTATCCAAATCATAGTAATCGCCCCCAAGGCATTATTCTCAATAACATATACTCCTCCAAGAATATCCCTATCCTTGTCCCAAGACTTGCGTATCATGTCTCCTTCTTCATGTGTAGAGGCGGCACCTGACACAATTTCCTATTCTTCTTTTTCTTTATCTTGTGTGGGAAAGGCTTACAAAAATAGTCTACTCTAGATTCCTTTCAAATCAATAATCTGAGAAGCAGAGCAAAGGTCCGGCAAATGAGGACAATTACGGAATACCCCATTTAAGTTTCTAGACTTTTTAAGGTTCCTATTTACCAAACAATTAAGTTCCTTAATTAAATCACATCCTCCTCCCTTATCTTGATCCCTTCATGGATCCATTTTCCTTCCTCCTTTTTCCCGTCGGCATCAAGCCTACCCAAACTAGACCAATTTCCAGACGCATCCGCGGGTCCCTATCACCTGGCCAGGACTCACTCCCATTCAATCCCATTTCTAGGACAGTGAATGAACCCGAGCTCAAAACATAGACCAATAATTATTAGGCCTAGCCAAAAAGGACCATCCACCGTTGTATCCCACAGGTAAACACCTGCGCCGGTCTTTTTCGCCAGCCTTTTCCAAGCATGTAAGAAAAAGTTCACACTTAAATCTTCTATGTTATGCTAGGGATTAAGTTCTTTGAGTTGTTATCTCTTACTTCCTAGTTTATTTTAATTTTCAAATCAAACAAGACCTTAAGAAATACAACGAATCTCTTGGGAGTTTAAAGTTTTGTCTCGACGTAAGTTTCAAGTTAACCCCGACTTTGACGAATTCCATTTTGGTCCCTTTGCATCATTTTTCATCCATGGGGTATCTCCATGGAAGCGATGGGAGTTTTATGTTCAAGCAATACAGTCACAACATCGGTGAAGATATCCCCTTACACTCTTTGAATTTGCAAAACAAACTTGATAGACAAACTTGAAATGAACAATGCATATTCTTTCTACCATGAGTTTTTCTTTGGTGTGATCTATACCTAGTAAACACAAAAATTCGGAATGTACCAACTTGCAATCTTGAGACAAATAATCAAAACTTCCTTTGAGTGCTTATGCAAGAGTGAAACCCTTCCATGCATGGTAGTGTAAGAGTGAGAATGCGACATTCCTAAGAGTGGACATGCTACTGTAGTGAAAAATGCTCATGTAATAGTGTATGAATGATTAACAAATTCTTCTTTAAGAAGGGATTTTGGCATACCTTTTCTAGAAGAGGCTTATGGTTTTGGGACTTTCCAATTGATAAGAGGGGGGGATACCTTAATTGGAAGGAAATTCCCACTTCCAAGGAAAATCTCATTTGATTAAGATAGCGCTACCCTTCAAAACTTACCTCTCCTTGAGAGAATTAGTATTAACTTTATTGGTATCACTAAACAAATTTTACACACATGCTCTTTTTCTCTTTGAAAGAAAAAAAATCCTACTTCTTAAATTTAAAGGCAAACTTGTGAACCTTTGATAACATCATTCTTTTTAGAGCAAATTGTAATGCCACTTTGAGTAGAATGCATGGTTAATTCCAAAAATTTCCAATACTTTATTGCCGGTGATTATGTGGCAATTATCTTGTGCTTCTTAAAAGTAGAAAAAGATATTTCTAGTGGGATTTAAGGATGCACATAGAAATTAATCATCATCCAACATGTATGCTATGTTAGTATGATATCTAGTCACCTATGATTAAAGAGAGTGTTTTCTACTCTCTCTATGCCATATTAGTCTGGTAGTCTAGAGAACGGAACTTGAAATATAAATATGATCTCCAGTCACTTATGGTTAAAGAGAGTGCTAGCAACATGGTTAGTTATGATTAATAATAAACCCGAATTAGACGAAAACAACAAAGATAACTAGTTATTTCTTCTTTCCAAGCAAAAGGCTTGCTTATGGAAAAATGAGAGCTTAATCATAAATTTATGTAAGCATGAAAGTAAATCACTTTCAAGCAAATGCAATAGCATAAAAAGAACAAAAAAATATTACAGTACTGTGTGTATGGTCTAGTCTTCTCCTTGCTTTGGATATAGTTGGATCTTTACTTCGCTTGAAGACCACCAATTTGGCTATTTAGAATGAGAGAATGGTAAGAGGCAAAGGGGATTCAAGTTATGGGAAATATTGAGAATTAGGAGAGAGGAGAGGGAGAGAGTGTAGTGTGAAGAAGAAGATCAAGTTTTAACAAACTTGATTAGGGTTTTGGCCATGGCTTCTCTTGGAGGTGTGTGTGTGTGAAAGAGGTTTGGCTATGGCTTTCTCAAGCTTACTCTCAAGTTTGCACCTTGAGAAAAACGAAAGAGAGAAGTGAAAAATGAGAAGAGAAGCCCTCTTTTTATGCATGTTTTTTATAAGTTCTTTCACTTATCTTGATAACTTATCTTCCTTATCTTAATAACTTATCTTCCTTATATTGATAACTTATCTTTTTTTGATAACTTATTTTACTTATCAAAACTTTCTCAACAAGTTACTTACTCACCTTATCTTGATCCTCTCCTTTTCTCCTTTATCTTTTACTTTTTCTTTTCCATTATCTTATCTTTTTCTTTATGCTAATTTTCTCAAAACGAAAAGCTAATTTCCTATACATTGGTTATGTCCATGTTCCCATGGCATAAGCCGGAAGTTTCTCATGAGTATACTTTACTGCTTAAATTGAACCCAAATTTTCCTGGAATATTTTTTTTTTCATCTTTTAAGTTGGTGGTTTAGATGCGTTGGCCTTGCATAGGGCTAGGAGAAGGCCCTTACATGGAAGTGGAACTCCGTTGCTTTGTATCGACTCTCCTCTTCTCTCTCTCTCTCTCTCTCTCTCTCTCTCTCTCTCTCTCTCTCTCTCTCTCTCTCTCTCTCTCTCTCTCTCTCTCTCTCTCCACGGTCAATTCAATTGTTTGCAATTTTCTCACGTGTGTTGTTGTACATTATTTGCTTGGAGTGTCCAAGCCTGTTACAGTGGTATCAGAGTTTAGAGGGTTCTTCTTCTACAGAGAACTGAACCCTTTTCTCGCAGCACACATGGATTCTCATAGTGAATCAACAAAGAAGAAAGTATTCCATTAACTATGCGACTTTAGGGAGTATAAGAAAACATCGGAGATTTCAATAGGAGCTCTTCCTTATAAGGAATCAAGAGAAGACCGTCGCACATTTTCAATGGGAGATCTTGAAAAGATGAGTATCGGTGTCAACTGGTCAGGTTGACACTTGTGCCACCAAAAGGATAATCAAGTACTCCAAGGACCCAAAGTATGCAAAGTATCTAAAGAACCACCTTCTTGACAAGGTTCACTCACGATGATGAGAAGCCGTCCATTCACCTCTCAAGTCGGCATTGAAGTAAAAGCAAATTTAAATGCAAAAAAGAAGAGTTTGACATGGCACTCTTCAAAATAAGATCAACCAGTGGATGAAGACCACAATGAACTCGCAAAAGAAGAATAGTTCAAAGAGATATCCCGGCTACCTAGGTTGAATATCCACTTTGAAGGAGGCTAGTGTATCCAAGAATCATGTTGGGCTTTGAAGGTGACCCCGAATCTCTGGCTTTGTCCTCGTCTTCAGACAACTCAGAGATTTCTTTTGGATTTAGACGAAAAGAAGCAAAAAATGTGAAAAAAAAAAGTCAAGAAAAGAAGATCTCAAAAGGAGTGTAGAAGGCACCACAAGTATTCTAGTAGTTTCAAGGAGGACACTTCATCCTCTTACAGTTCGAACACTTATTCCCTTGCATATGGAACTATCTATGGGAAGAAACAAAAGCACCTAATGCTTCCAGCCCAATATGATTACCTCAAGAATAGGGTAAGAAGACCAAGGATGGGGTCAAGCAGTTCAGTTTCACATGTTTCAAGCTTCAAGGATACCCATTAAGCCCTTGCGTTTAACCAATAGTTTGACATCACTTTTTTGGGAGGCCATTTCTCAAAAGCCTCCAAGGTACAAAAGGTGACGTCTTTTCTGAAAGGTAACACACAAACATGGTGGTCTACCATGTTGCAAAGACAAGCACCTAAGAAGTGGATTAAATTCAAAATAACCTTCACATGGGTATGGTTGACAAAAGAGTATGAAGAGGACGTCATCATGGCTTCGCATCATTTGAGGATGGCGAAAGAAGACATTTTTTTTGCTTATTTGCCAAAGGTGTTGAGATACCTTTTTGCCAATGGCTTCTTTTTTGAAGATCACCTTTAAGGAGTAGGTAGAGCGGTTTTGTTTATTAGGGAAAATTTGGACTCACAAAGGGGCATTATAAGGAGTTTGACTTCCTCTCTCATGTCCAAAACGGACGTGCGATAAATTTTTTGCAAATCAACTCTAAACTTGGAGAAGATTTGACAATTAAAATCTACTCTTCAAGCTCTTTCTATTGATGTATAGCACGCCATGAGATTCCTCATATTTTAAAAGATTCTATTTTTTATTCTCTTGTGATGTGACAACTCCGTCTGGAATCTAGAGAATCAAAAATAGAATCCTTCAAAATATGAGAAATCTCATGGCGTGCTATATATCAATAGCAAGAGCTTGAAGAGTAGATTCTAACTGCCAAATGTTCGCCAAGTTTAGAGTTGGTTTGCAAAAGTTTACCGCATGCCCGTTTTGGACATGGATAAGGCCCCTTTGTGAGTCCAAATTTTCCCTAATACGGTGATCTTGCAAAAGAGATTCCGCGGTATTTCCCAAAGGAAAACTCGGAATCCATCCAGATGCTTATGGAACATGCCAAGGAAGGCTTTGCTATGCATTTTGGCTCTTTGGCCTATCCCTCGGACAAGCTAGTGTCTACCTCAACAAGGAAAGGTTCTTTGGACGACCAAAAGAAAAATGGAAAGAAATAGAAGAAGAAACTCACCAGTCTGAACTTATTAATAGAGCATCATGAAAAATACTATAAAAAGGGCAATGTTATGGTTGTGGAAAATCAGGGCACATCCTTGTGAAGTGTTCGAAGAAATCACCTAAGGAGCTAAGTTGCATTGTATGTTATACGGTGTACGTATAATATGCTTTAAACGGACATATTATACAACACATATATTTATTCAACCATATTATATGGTGCCACATCAGCAAAGTTTCTTTAAAATTGGATCGAAATATAGTCCTTTATATACATGAAAACCGACTGTTTTCCTCATTCTATTTGAGCTCTCTTCCCCCTTGTCTCATCTTTAGGTGAGCTTTAAAACATCAAATAAATCAGTTAAAAAATGTATTTATAAATTTTGTTATCAATTATCTATTTAAGTAAAAAGTTAGAGCTTAGGGTAAAAAGTTAAATTAGTTAAATGTAGTTTTTTTAAAGTTATGGAGTTTTGAGTTTAAAATTTACATGCTTTGTGTGAAGTATATCTCACACTTGGAGGTAAATTAAGTAGATTAGTTAGTGATTTCTTGCCTTGTGTAGAGGAAACTCACACCTGGAATAGTTAAAGTTAGGAGTTACTTGATTTGTGTCGAACTATGTTCACAACTATAAGTAACATAAGTTAGATAGTTAAAATTAGTAGTTACTTGCTTTGTGTTGAACTATGGAAGTTATTGCGATAGATTAAGTGATTTTTTATCATGATTCAGGTATAGATTGAAAGGTCACACTTGAAAAAACAATTATTTTCGGTATTTAGAATTTAAAGAGGTTGAAAATCTATGTTTTTTTGAAAACAATAGCAAATGGTATGAGAGTTCGATTTTAGATGTGTATTTAGTAAATAGTGTTGTTTGAGGTTGCAGATCTTAAGAAGATGGTGAAAGGATATGAGTGGAGCTACGCAGAGAAATTAGTCAGTGGAAAGACTACACCAAAGTTGAGGTGTAAGATCTCTGGGGTGGCCATTATTTTAGTAAAATGTACACAGAATAAAAGAACATGTGTTCAAAATTCTTGGAAACATGGAAGCTTGCAAACCCCCCCCCTCCCCCCTCTACAAGTATTGAAGAAAAACTTCCTGAGTGGGCACTGAGGGCAAAGATAGTACATTCTAAGGGCAAAAAAAGGGTGGTCTTAAAATGATGGCTCCATCTATGGCTAGGGACATGGAGTTGACACTTGAGAATGATCAAAACCCTCCTTCGACCCCTGCTTATAATCAAGGAGGGTGTCATTCATCATTTGCTGGGGCTTGTAGCTCTAAGCCCACCGCAAACTCTGCTAACATAAGCCAAAGTGAAGCATGGACTGGAGGAGAATCTACACCAAGTGGTTCTACTTTGCATCAAGCATTTGATAAATAATTGCTGCTTAAACTCCATCTAAAGTGGACGCAAGCATTTGTTGCATGTGGAATTCCTTTTAACATCATTCGAAATCCTATCTTCAAAGATGCTTTAATGAGCACAACGAAGAAGGGTTTTGTGGTACCTGATTATAATAAGATGCATATAGAATATTTAAATAAAGGGAAAGCTACATCAAAGAATATTTTAAATCACACAACTCTTGATTATATACCACCATATGGATGCACAATTGCTCTAGATGGTTGGACAAATTGTCAGAAGAAACCATTGATTAATGTGATGTTGATTAGTCCAAGAGGATCCATCTTTCTTGAAGTGATTGACACATCCCTCAAAGAGAAAACTAGTGGATACCTTGCTGGTGTATTTTGAGCATTAGATCAGAAGAGCGGGGGGGCCTAAAAATGTGACAACCATTATCATAGATAATGCATCTAACTAACCTGGAAAAGCAATTGAAGAAAATTATCTGAAGATTACATGGGTTCCATGTGCTGCCCACACTTTGAATCTTCTCTTGAAGGACTTTGGAAAAGTTCCTTCTATTAATCAAATTCTTCTAGATACAAACCACTTGATGAAGTTTATAAGAGAGCACTCATTTTTTTATGCTTTGTTTAGAACAAGATCCCCAACGAAAAATGTACAGATTTTTGTGTGACCTGTTTTGCGACAGCGTATTACATTCACTCTACACTACAACAAGTTAAAGTAGACCTTGTTGAAACAGTGACTTATAGAAGATGGGACATTTGTCTTAATAAATATTCCGAGTATGAACCTACTGCTTCCAAATGTTACCTACTTGTAAACTCACCTGAAACGATTAGTGGATATAGAAAAAATGTTATTGTCACAGAGCCCTTCACTTACCTAATACGATTAATGGACAAAGAAGCCTCTATATTTGGATGGGTGTACAAGTACATGCCTGAAGCCTCTCGCAAATTAAAATATACTGTACATCTTATGTAGGAAAGGAGAAAGCCATGATGATGTCATTTGTCAAAAGACGATGGGAGTAGCTACATACTCCTTTACATGGAGCAGGATTCGTCTTAGATTCCAAGTTTCAAATGCACGATCAATCTTCAAACAACGAAGTGATCGGTGATTTCAAGAAAGTGTGTGCCCAACTATTAGGCAATGTGGATGGACATGTGACATACACACAAAAGAGGGCTTATACTAGCAGAGAAGAAATGTTTGGGGATATAGATGCTATCAAGATGATGAGCACACCAATTTGGTGGAAGGAGTATGGTATAGAAAAACTGGAACTTCAACATGTGGTTGTGAGAGTATTGTCTATTGCCGCATCAAGTGGTAGCTGTAAGAGAAATAGTCTTCATTTGCTTTCGTGCATACTAAAAAGCAAAACCGATTAAATTTAAAACGAGATGTGGACTTAGTGTATGTATTTCGACATGTGACGTATGTATAAGCCAGTAAAGTTAGCCACACGTGCCAATGAAGAAATCTTCAAACGCTTTCAAACACACAAAGAAATTGTAAATGAGCTCAACTCCAATAATAAAATGGAATGGAAATTGGAAGAAATTAATCCAAAATGTTTAGATGTTGAAAAAATTGATGACATGGTGCTTGTGATTGAGGGGACGGATGACTATAAAGTTTGTACTATATTCATAATTAATTTTATAATGCAAAAGATGTGTGGAGGTTAGCTTCACAATCTCTCTCTCTCTCTCTCTCTCTCTCTCTCTCTCTCTCTCTCTCATTGTCTCTTTGTCTCTCCATCTTCTTTCTATCATTGTTGGAGAGAGCGAGGGAGAGAGATTAAGACTTACACAATTGCAACAACATCCGACATGTTCATATGTTCAAATAAAAAGAGATTTACAAATCAAAAAGAGGTTTTAGTTATAACTGTTGAGATTTAAGATACAAAAAGAGCTCATTATTGTTTGCCGAGACTCAATTTAGATCATGGACTGGCTCCCCCAAAAGATCAGATATGAAAAATTATGAATTGTCGAATGAATCTCTTGGACCAACATTGCCTATCTCTTCATTAATTATAGGCCCATATCTTGCCTCCTTGTACCATGCCAACTTTCTTTCCAGCCCTAATATACAAACGCACAGCATGGCTAGGGTCTCTCCTTGACTTGACACATCCACGCCCTGGGTTGCGAGCTTCTCACACCATTTCTTCGGGAAAATATGTGTAACCTCTTTTGCAAGGAGGTTCTTCTTGATTGGCTTCTAGGGCATGAATCTTATCATCCAGGCATCCTTTGCCAATGCCTCTTGTAGTGGATGATCATTCCAATCTACTTTGATCTGTAATACATAAGAACAATAGCATTGTTGCACAAAGTAAATTGCCACTCGACTATTATTTGGTGGTGATTTATATACTTAGATAAATCTTGAAAGCATATTTCTCGCGGGTACAGTGTGTTGCAAATCTGAAACTTAGGGAGAAGATGCCTTAGCATTTCCACTAACTTGAAACAATGTATTGCAAACGAAATGATTTGAGCACAGCTGCCTGCATTGCCTGTAATTCAGTGGCTCCCCTTGAAGTTTTGATTCATCCTCTTGGGATGCAACCAAATCCCTAAGATCCCCTTGAGCCACCCGGATTTCTTCCTCTTTGTAAATTTGTTGTGTCAATGTGTGATTAAGCAAAGGATCATCAGGGTGATGTGCATTGTGGTCAGGAGCAATATCTTCCATATCTGAACTGCAAAATAATAAACTTCAATGAGCGAAGTTTATATGTACTTAAAAAAGAGAGATAGGTTTAAAGGACTTTATAGATCCAATTTGAAATACTTTAAAACCCTAACTTGAAGAACTTTAAAGACTTAACTAAAAATAAGTTTAAATATCTAGTCTCAAATAACACCACACATTGCACACCATCAACGAGTATTGTTACTTGTTTAATCATCAACATTCCTCAAGCCAGAATCACTTTACAACATGGTAGCCAACATTATGGGCCTCATTCAAACAAAGGCTTAAATTCATATTTTAGGCCTAAAAATTTGAGCTTGGGGACCCCAGGGGGCTTTGGAATACACGCAACCAAGTGCTTAAAAATATATGACAGACTATATATATATATGAGATGCTTTGGTGAAAGGAGGAGGATTGGTGCTAATATTTTCAGGTGCACTCCATGGATAATCTCGCTTGAATTGAACTCTAGTTTGAGGGTTGAGATTCGAGATCTTGAAAAATGTTGCCAAAGTGTTCAATGGTATACTTTGTCACCATTCCGTGATCCTAGCATACACTCCTCGCTTGCCAAAATGTAGTAGAATATTTCTAGTGTGTAGGTCATTGTGAATAAAATTGTAATTATGCACAAATTTCATGGTCTGCAAAAGAGCGTTGTAGACCGGTAAACTGTTGTCTATGACCTGTTGTAAAGTTCTAGATGTGTATTGAAACTCTCTGATTGCAGGCTTTCTTACTTCATGATGGCAGGCTTGACTCCACTCTCACAAGGTGACCTCCATTCCAAAGCTTGAAGATCAGCATGGGCCCCCGCATGGGCCTTTTGCTATAACGAACAAGAGCACGTGGTAATATCATGCCACGGTGTTCGATAGTAGTAGTTGTTTCTTCCTCTAGCACTGTTTGTAAAGTTGGCTTGCTTTCTATCTAGTCCTTGAAGATATTTTCCGCATAGATAGGATCTTTGAAGAGGGGAT
Organism: Adiantum capillus-veneris; assembly: GCF_014529385.1. NCBI lineage: Eukaryota > Viridiplantae > Streptophyta > Polypodiopsida > Polypodiales > Pteridaceae > Adiantum > Adiantum capillus-veneris. Next base: position 51,258,853 of record NC_140948.1, on the reverse strand, counting down.
GGGCCACTGAAACTTGTTTATTATTTGAAAAACGTCCTTCATCTCACTGGGTTTCTTGTAGGTGAAAGATAGAATGGTCTCCAAGTAAGTGTAAAATAGGACATGTAGTATCATCTAGGTGTACAGCTGAGGGCTCGGCACTTGAAGGAGGAGGCACATCCTCTTTGGTCCTAGGACGTTGAGAAGAGTCTTTGGCCATATCCTTGCTCTTCAATTCTGAATGTAGTTGTGACACAAGATGCATTTTCTTTCTGATTCTAGGTTTGCCTTTGGTTTCTGGATGAACCATACTTTCAAAGATTCTAGTGACTTGGCCCAATAATTCCTTTATTGTGTTGTGCATGACTTCATTCCCAGTTCATTAATGTGCAAAGCTGGGTCAAATGAAATAGGGAATGCATTGCATAGTTTTAGCCTGCATTGCTCCACAAGTTCAATTACAAAATCATCAAACTTTGCCTAAAGTGGATCAAATGCCCAACGGAGATGATCATCTGAAGCTCCATAGAGAGATAAAATAAGAGCATCACAAATGATTTTGCAATGTTCACGTGATAACTTTGTCTCTACCATGACTGAAGCCTGAAAATGCATGAAGTAAGGTAGATCTAGAATAGATATAACTTTGACTTATATGATTGAAAATAGAAAAATATAAAAACATTTCTTTAAATAAAATGAGTATTTACAATTCTAAAATTACAATAGTCCTCTTTGCAAAGCAACACAATGATAGGTAAAGTTTGAAAATGAGCAACTATATTATATAATACCTCTTTCTGCAGTGCGACACAATGGTCAACAACAACCAATAACGAAAGATCTAAAAATACATAACCCCTCCCTACATTGCGGCACGGTGGAAAGGGGGAAATTAAAAAATATTTAGCACACTCAACGAATGCCTCTCTATAGCCCAGTGATTCCACAGCACCCCTGTTTCCTATCTAACACACACCCTGACATCTGGTCTACAAATGACTATTACCCATGTCCATACCCAACCAACCCTGTCTGCATGTACCCAATGACAAAGAAAATCACTATAGCTTCTATCTACAACCTCTTAGAGCACCATATATGTCCATGTATGCATCTCAATATCGACAAGGACACAATCCCTTGCCAAAGCTTTAGTATGTAGGACACTCACAGATATACAATCCTGAATTTGAGAACAAGCCTTTATCCACTAGCAACCGCAAAGTTGGCCTACAAGCTTGCATCCTCATGGCATACCCCGCACCCAAAAAAAGAGCTTTCACACAGTCGATACAAATGTAAGCATGTGAGAAGAGAGGAACAAAAGGCGTTCTCATAAAAAACCAAAGCCAGGGACGAAGGATTCAAAATACCTAACTTTAAAATCTGTAAGTTTTTTTCAAATTGGAAAAAATAATACCCTTTTGTATACATATTTCTGTAAGTTTCAAGAACTTTAAATACCCTTCTGTTGAACTCACTTGATAGGTAACATTTTTATTAGGTGACCTACCCAGGTGAAGTGTCCACATGTGAACTCTTGGAGACATCCAAAGACTTAGATCCAAGGTCTTCTTCCCCCATAGCATCCATAGACTCATTGAATCCAATATTTCTCTTGATTGAACCTTTTAACAATTGAGGAGGATCCTCTTCTCGATGTTGGTTTAATGCACCACTCTGGGGCTATTTTCCACATCTTCCTTCTTTTGGCTCTTATTCTTGTCAGATATAATAAAATCATATCAATCTCTCTCTCTCTCTCTCTCTCTCTCTCTCTCTCTCTCTCTCTCTCTCTCTCTCTCTCTCTCCACCAATCAATGCTCTCGCTCTCTCCACCAATCAATGCTTGCTCAAAAGAAAACCTAGGTTTAGTGCTAAATTTTAAGATTTACCTCTAAATTCTAGATTTGAGGGTGAGAAAACAAAAAAAAACTAGAAAAATTCAGCATAAACACCTTCAAATTTAGTCAATATACCTCTAAATTTTTTCTTATGTAGATTTTCCACCAATCTAATCTATCAATACAAACAAACACTCACATACATTTATTTATTTATTTATTTATATTAACATGTGTGTGTGTGTGTGTGTGTGTGTGTTTGTATGTATGTGTGAATATATATATATGTGTGTGTGTCTGTGTGTGTGTGTGTGTATATGTTTGTGTGTATTTGTGTAAATTGAATAAAAGTTGAAACTCCTTTCCTCCTATGGTGCACTGAGGGGAATTCTCTACATGGTGATGCGCGTGCATACACCATTGGAGAAAAGATCATCTATACTATAAAAAAGAAGAACAAAAAATATTTCAAAACAAAGATACCTTTTCATGAGTTGGGCATGGCTTCCATTTGAATAATTCTTCTTCTGGGTAAGTCTGGAGAATCTGCTTCTCTACAAAAAAAACTACGTGTGGGAGATGTTTGTTTGCTATATGACTAAGAAAAGTAAGCCCCCCCCCCCCCCCCCCCCCCCCCTCTCTCTCTCTCTCTCTCTCTCTCTCTCTCTCTCTCTCTCTCTCTCTCTCTCTCTCTCTCTCTCTCTCTGTTCTAACAATTTGCAATGTCTACACGCTACTACACTCTCGCTTAGCTCTACTAAGGATAAGTTGAAACAATTTCGATCTCTCCCTCTCTCTCTCTCTCTCTCTCTCTCCCCCCCCCCCCCCCCCCCCACACACACACACACACACACACACAAACATCAACTACAATTTGTTTTTTTGGTTGTTGGTGGCATGCATGGCCCACCGCCATATTAAAAATTACACATAATGAAAATGAGTGCTCATTTAATACATTATACATATCCAAATATTTTTTGTTACATTCCACCAAAGTTGATATAGCACATTAGATAGCCGTAGAAGAACACTTGTGGGAAAAATCCAACTACACTCAATTTCTAGCACTCCATGAGAAGAATAGTTGGCTTACATCTTGAGGTCTCAAGAGTTTTTTGCAGTTGCTGTCATAATAATCAATATCTAATTCTCCTAAATGATTTTCTCATGTTAAACTGATCATTTAATATGGGGAAGTGCCAGGGGAGAAAAAGCTAGAATATTGGTTAAGCTAGCAGACCGCGGCCACAGTAGGGATCCAAATGGGGAACCATCTGTAAAAGAGCTATGTGCAACAATGGTCTTAAAAGACCCTAAGGTTAAGCCCATTAAGACTTCCAAAATGCTAAGGTTCCAAAATTCAAAGATGTGTCCAAAGGTCAAGCATGGGGGGAATTGGATGCTTTGTGTGTGTCCCAAAAGTCTTTATCAATCCCTACATAGGAGGGGGCGAGCCTTGGGAGTAGGGGATGAGAGAGAAACTCTCTCTCTCTCTCTCTCTCTCTCTCTCTCTCACACACACACACACACACACACACAATCTCCCTTTACACAAAGGGAATGAGGGACACATGTCAGCTCCCTAGCCCAAATGCCCACAAGGTGTACCCGATTCCTATTGGATGGCCTTGGAGGTGGACCAATGAGAATTAGGCTAGAGTAAATCTAGTTTAATTAATTTAAAAACACTTAATAAAAAAACCAATGAGAATTAATATCTCTAGAAGACTATTGGACAGTCTCCTAGGGGGTCCAATGAGCATTCAGCAGCCCAATGGCTTGCCTGATTCCTATTGGCCAGGAGGCAAAGGGGTCCAATGAGAGTTTAGTTGCATTTATTAATTACATAAATCTCTCACAAAAGGGGAAAGGGGGACATATGTCAGAAGTCTATCACTTATAATTATCATTGGCTAGCCCTAGGGAGGTCCAATGAGACTGGAGCATGAGCAAATAGCAACAGGGGTCGACCAAGAGAGAGAGGGGGCTGTTTTTTTGCAAGGCATTATCACACACACTCACACAATCTCATGTGTGAATTAAAGAAGACTCTCTCTCCTTCTCAAGATTTAATGGAAAGCTTACCACCTACTCCAAGCTTGTGAGAAGGGAGGCCTATACCAACAACTCTTGGCTTTGTGATGCAAATCCAACCAAGAGCCAAGCTTCAATGCATGATCATCTCCTCTACAATGCTAATTACTAAGCTATGCTAATATGAGTGATTATGTGAGGAGATGTACATCTTTCTCGTAAGACTACTCCTTCTTCCTCTCAATCTACTCTCATACCCCGCTAGCTCTCACCGTCTTCGAAGGTGTGTGAGGTCTTGGGTCTCAGACCGGAGAGAATTGATGTTGTGTTTGATAAGTTTTTTGCTTAGTGCATGAAGCTTTCATCTTCATTGCACTAGCTAGTCTTGAAGGAACACAAAGAATTGTATTGTACAATGTCTCTCTTGATGGGAGAAACCATAATACAAAGCCTTTTGGAGGGGGAACCGGCTCCATGCAAATCCGGTCCTCAACTGTTGTCAATAGCTTAATTTCTCTCTCTTTTGAAAGTATTGTTGATGCTATCTAACTAGGTGTTATGATTTTTGTTGCTCTCTCCACCCAAGCACTCTTGTAATTCTCATTAGGAATCTATTCTAATGAAATGCCCACTATGTTCATGCTAATTTCCGCTACACACAAGTTTTTAGGCCATTAAATGTTACATTAGTATCAGAGCACAAGGTTTCTCTTTTCTTGCTCAAGAAGGGAGGTCCTCAAGCTAGCTATAAATGGTTGGTATTATTAATTGCCTGTGAGTAAGTAGAATAGGGATTTTTCAGCCTTGCAGTGCGCCTGCCTTCGTGCAGCTAACGGGGCATCACCGTCGAGAGCTATGGTCTTAATAGTGGAGTCCTACTGCCTACAGCTTAACCACTATTGAGCTATTAGAAGCTTGACAGGAGGCGGTGTTGTTTTGGTGTTGAACGACCCTCTCTTCTATTCCTTGCAATTAATGGTATTTGAGCCACGGGTAGAGTAGCTTGAGTGCTTTTTCTAAAGGGGTAAAGAGGAGTAGCAACTAGGGCTTGAAGTGCCAAAGTACACCTAAAAAGTTTACACTCAAAAGTTGCTAGAATGGCTGACAATAGTAAAGAGAGTGAAATTAATGTTGATAACTTTGATTTTTCTAATGAGCAAGTTACTAATTATGCCCCGATGCTTGTTAACTATCTTGTTTCTAGGCTTGGGGCTTTCCAATCAATGAGCAAAGAAATACGAGCGAAGCCAATTTTCAAGCAGATATGAGAAACACCCTTGACAAATTGATGCGAGCAGAAGGTATATTGAAGAAAATACTCATGTCATTTTGGATTTGAGCATCTTCTCAACACAAGTGGTTGTGCTTCTAAAATTACCACAAACCAGCAGCCCTAACAAAATCCCAGATCACAAAAATACATATAAAACGGCTAATTATGGATACATCCAAAACACCAAAAAAGGCTAGAATGAACAAACTTCCAGCAAGTCTATGAGAACCCACTGCAAAGGTAGGGTTTCATAGCACTCTTTGTGTAGACCTATGTATTTGAAGTCCTCTCTTTGACCATCTCTCTGATGAATGATCTCTCCCATCTCGCTTTGCTTGTCTTGCTCTCACCTAGCTCACTCGGTTTTCTCTAATAGCTATTGACTCGGCACCGACCCCGCTCGGCCTATCCTAGCCTAGCCCTGCTCAGCTCTTCTTGTGCCCTACTAAATTGGGGCCCGGGACCTCTCAACTCAACCCCTCTCAAACTAGGTTCAAGTTATAACCCTATTCATGATCTGTGGAAATCCAGGCTAATGAATGTCCTTCTAATTGGTGTTGACGAGTTGCACTTGGTAACGTAGCAACGTGTGAGGAGGTTGAGCCTTGATATGTGGAAATCCAGGCCAATGAGTGATGCGTGACGCATCCACGAACGTGTTATCCAAGATGTCGATGTGAAGGAGGTACATCAACATGCAGATGATGCCGATGGCTAGCTATAAAATGAGGCGAGGGGGGATTCTACACAAGAGCAGGTCACCAGTGCGGAACAACACCCCTACATTGGATGTCACATTAGGGGCCACGTCAAACGATATCCTTACAAAGGCCACAATGGCAGCGGGGCTCCCAGGTGGCCAAGTTGGAGAATGGCCACGTCATCTAAAGAGTTGTCTCAAATGACATGGATGAACAAATAGATAAAGGAAGCATCACATTGGCGTGATGATAGCAAGAGGAGGAGCCGAAGTGGATAATGAAAAACTAACCGTCTGTGAAGATTTGGCACATGTCCGCTCTTCATGAACTTTGCAAGCATTCATTAATGTGGACATAGGCTGGGTTCACATTGAGGAGGCGGAAGAGAGGCTCCAAAAGTTGCTTTTCTGGGTGGTAGAGTTAGATAATGCACACTTCCGCCACCCATTTGTTCACATAGAGGGTGGAAGAAAAAGTCACTCGGTTTTCTTCCGCCGGCTTGTGTGAACATTGGGCGGCGGCGGAACACAGAGTGAAATGAAGAAGCATTTGGCATTTTCATCAATAAAGCATAGTACAAACCATAGCATAAAATTTATTAAATTGAACGCATATGTTACAAAAGCTCTAACTTGAAGATGATGATGAATCTAATTCCTCTAAAGCCTCATTTCCAAAAAATTCTTGGACATTCATCCGTGCCTGCTCTTTGTACATTGCCTTTGCAATATTGTCTCGCCTCTCGAAGCCTACTCCAAGGTCATTGGAACCTCCTTCATCGCTCCCTTGATCACGCTCCATAGCCTTCTCTACTCCGACTTCCCGTGTTGCCATAAGCTCCATCATAGAAGTAGCACCTGCTCTTCGATTCTCTATTGCACGCCCAACGTGACCCACCAATTGTGCTTCTGCCTCCCGCACCCACTCCATATCAAAAGATTCTCCATGGTGGATACAAAGGTTGTGAAGCACAAGACAAGCTGCTACAAGATCTGGCACAGAGCGTAGATTCATGTCACATCTTTTTTACAAAATTCTAAACCTTGCCTTCAACATTTCAAATGCTCTTTCAACTGGCATCCTTGTACTAGATTGAAAGAAATTCCAGTAGTACTTGAGGCGTGACAACCCTTCTTTGCACCCTTTGAAAGGCACTAGCATATATGGCCGTGCCGGATAAGTGCAATCACCAACTAGACAATAGTTTCCTAGCTCACCAACTAGACAATAGTTGCCTAGCTCACCTTTTGCACATCTTTGACCTAGCTCGCTTCTAGTGAAATTCAAGGAGTCATGCACTGATCCGGCCCATCCAACATCATAATTCCATATTGAACAATTAGCAGATACGGTTAGTTGCAGCAAAATAGAGTGGAAACCTTTTCGATTGAAGTAGTCGACATGGTTGTCCCTTGGTGCAATGATGGGAATGTGGGAACCATCTATCGCACCAACAACAAAGGGGATTCCTCTTGCAGCCTCAAAATCGCACGCCAATGTCGCAAGTCGAGAGCTTGTGGGCCATCTGATGTACAAATCCCTAAGGCCAGATTTAACAATTGCCTTGCAAAAATCAAGTACAATTCCACAAGATGTACTCTTCGCACATCCATAAGTGTCACCGAGGCCCAAGAGACCATCTCTAGTAGCAAGTCTGGTAAGAGCGATTACTACTCTATCTTCTATTGGCACAGCCTTGCGAAAGTTTGTGGATTTCTTCTGCATGAAGGATGCAAGCTTTCCACAAAGGTAATTGAAGGTTTCTTTGCTGACCCTCATACGCCTCTAAACATGCTAGCATTGTAAGCACTTAGGAGATAGCATCTAACAAAGCCTTGTGGACGTGGGTATGCCCACGCACGCCGTCGTTCATGACCACTCCTTCGGTTGGCCATCTTCTTGAGGCTTACAGACCGTGCCATGCACTCACAAACATGCAACCAAGTTTGCACCATGGACTCATCATTGCAAAAGCTAGGTTTCTTTAGCAATTCATAAATGGCTAAAGAACACAACCATGCACAATAGAGAGCCATTTCTTTGGATGTGGCCATTGAATCCTGCGAACACATTGAAATGATGCAAGATATTTAGCACATGGTCCACTTTAATTTACAACATTTTTATCATACTTTGAAAGCTGGAGACATTTTCATACACTTCGGAAGCACAAAAATAAAATCTGAAAGCTTTGAAATCTTTGACAAATTACAACCAAACATCGAAAAAACATAGAAGTTGTGAAAAAACTAGTTGTCACCCCCCCTAGACTCCTTCAAAAAATCACTCATAGTCATGCGCATTGCAGCTAGTATATTGAGCCTCTCCTTCTCCAAGGCAATATTCTGGCTAGCAATCTCCTTGAGATGCTCCAAGAGAAGTTTCCCTGTACCGGCCATCTCGGCCAAGGACTCCTCGTACTTCGGAACGACTTTACGGGTAGAGGACAGAGTGGGTTGGGTCTTCTCTTGATTTGGAGAGGGGTTTTCTTCTAAGGTTTCACCATTTGTTGGGGTAACATCCTCCATTGTGGATGAAGAAGCATGGCTAACACGAGTAATAGTGGCTCTGGCGTGGTATTATTCATCCACTATGTCAAACCATTTGCATATATGCCTCCTATCATTACCAGAAATTGAGTTATGGGCTTTGTCCTGACGGTATTGTTGCAATACTACTTGCCACTTTTTACGGCAACTTTCACTATCTTTATCAAATTCAGGGTAAGTGGTGGCTAGTTTAGTAGCCACCTTTGCCCATAAATTGATCCCTTGCTTCCCGGGATTATTGAACTCCTCATTCATGCCCCCCCCGGATATGAATGAGTTGGTCCACCCACCAATCTTTCCACTTGCTTTTCTTGTTGTCGCCGTCGTCATCGTCTCCCAAGTTGGTGGTGCTCTTCTTCTTTGAGGCTTTGGGCTTCTTTGTTGAGGTTTGGTTTTGTAAAACAACCTCTTCATTGGTGGCTTCTTTCCTCTTTGTCGGTTTGGCATGGCTTGCCTTGAGTTGAGAAGCTCACATGGCATTAGGGGTAGGGTTGGGTGATGGAGTGGACGCCAGCGGCATCCATATTGGAGTTAGGACTAGTGACACTCAAAGGGGGTGAGGGATGAGAAGGATGTGTAGCCATAGGAGAATGTGGGCTATGAGCATTTAGAGTAGGAGAGGGATGAGGTGGTGGAATTTGAGATCCATAATTTGGGGGTCTAAACATAAAGGGAGAATTAGGAGAGATGGAGGGAGAATTCATCATGGCTTGGTAGCCATGAGGTGGCATATGGAAAGAAGGGTGGGAAATGGGTAGAAAGTGGATTGAGAAAATGGAGGTTGGGAGAGAATAGGGTCATCGTCTTCCCGTTGGGAGTCAAAAAATTGATTTGGGTTGGAATCCATGGTACCTACAACGCAAAAAAAAAAAAAAACAATGTTAAAGTCGTGCACACAAAGTTGAAATCAATGCATGAAAGTGTGAATCGTAGAATTCATAGCAACCTTGATGAATTAATTTGCACCGCCGTCACCCTCTTAACGCTTCAACCCTACAAGAACGCCATTAAAAAAAGGTTGGTACATCATAGAGCAAATCATGTTAAAAAAAGTTGGTACATCATTCATGAAAGCCCTCAAATGTAAATGAGCATGGCTTTGAGCTTGCTTGAAGAGGCCCTCAAATGTAAAAGGGAGAGGCTTACTCCGTGATGCACCTCAAATGTGCAAAAACATGATGACCTCCTTGATCTTTGTGTTGATGTGACAGAGCTTATAAGGCTATAAAATTTTCCATTTTATAAGGAGTGAAGGGGGGGGAGGCCCGGAGGGGGTGTGTTGATGTGACACAGCTTGAAAGGCTATAAAATTTTCCATTTGATAAGGAGTGAAAGGGGGGGGGGGGGGGGGTGTTTTGTGAACGTTGCACACATTGAGCCGTTTTTATTTTTTTAAGGAGGGGGTGGGAGGGGGTGCCTTTTTTGGGAAAAGGTAATGCTTGGTGAACGTTGGCATGAGGGCCCTCTTTCCTGCGTGGAGGGTGGAAGCGCCATGGGGGGGGGGGGGGGGGGGGGGGGGGGGGGGGTTGGAAGAGATGAGAGCGCTGCCTTCCGTGCACTGGCAACCAAAAGCGAGCACTACCGCCGCCCACAGTGAACGGCTTGGCTGACAGGGCATTTCGCTATTGGCTGCGCTAAAAGGTAATCGTTGTGCTGCCACATAGTCTTATAGTCTTGTTTGAATGCCATCGGCGTGAATGCTTTCTTCACATGGCATCAATATCCAACACGTATATCGAGAAGGTGACAAAACACACACTACCGCCATGATCAAGTATTGACATGTAACACTTAATGGCCTAGTAACTTGTGTGTGTAGCAGAAATTAGCATGAACATAGTGGGCATTTCATTAGAATAGATTCCTAATGAGAATTACAAGAGTGCTTGGGTGGAGAGAGCAACAAAAAGCATAACACCTAGTTAGATAGCATCAAAAATACTTTCAAAAGAGAGAGAAATTAAGCTATTGACAACAGTTGAGGACCGGATTTGCATGGAGCCAGTCCCCCCTCCAAAAGGCTTTGTATTATGGTTTCTCCCATCAAGAGAGACATTGTACAATACAATTCTTTGTGTTCTTTCAAGACTAGCTAGTGCAATGAAGATGAAAGCTTCATGCACTAAGCAAAACACTTAGTAAACACAACTTTAATTATCCCAGTTCTCAGACCCAAGACATCACACACCTTCGAAGATGGTGAGAGCTAGCAGGGTATGAGAGTACATTGAGAGGAAGGAGTATCTTACGAGAAAGATGTGCATCTCCTCACATAATCACTCATATTAGCATAGCTTTAGCTTAGTAATTAGCTTGGTAGAGGAGATGAGCATGCATTGAAGCTTGGCTCTTGGTTGGATTTGCATCCACAATCCAAGAGTGTGTCTATGTAGGCTTCTATCTCACAAGCTTGGAGTAGGTGATGAGTTCTCCATTAAAGCTTGGGAAGAGATAGTCTTCTCTTTCTTCACACATGAGATTGTGTGTGTGTGTGTGTGTGTGTGTGTGTGTGTGTGTGTGTGTGTGTGTGTGTGTGTGTGTGTGTGTGTGTGTGTGTGTGTGTGTGTGTGTGTGTGTGTGTGTGTGTGTGATAATGCCTTGCAAAAATCAGCCCCCTCTCTCTCTTGGGCGATCCCTCTTGCAGGCTCCCCATTGGACCTCCCCAAGTCAACCCAATGGCTATTAAGCAGCATAAGTGATAGCCTTTTGACATGTGTCCCCCTTTCCCCTTTTGTGAGAGCTTAATCAATTAAACTTAATTGATTTAAATGAATTAAATCCCCATTGGACCTTTCCCCATTCTGACCACCAATAGGAATTAAGTAGCCCATTGGGCTGCTCAATTCCTATTGGACCCCTTCACAGGCTATCCAATCATCATCCAGGAGACTTAATTTTCATTGGTTCTTTTTATTAAGTGTTTTAAAATTAATTATGCTAAATTTACTCTAGCCTAATTCTCATTGGTCCACTTCAAGGGTCATCCAATAGGAATTGGGTACACCTTGTGGGCATCTAGCCTAGGGAGCTGACATGTGTCCCTCATTCCCATTGTGTAAAGGGAGCTTGTGTGTGTGTGTGTGTGTGTGTGTGTGTGTGTGTGTGTGTGTGTGTGTGTGTGTGTGTGTGTGTGTGTGTGTGTGTGTGTGTGTGTGGACTTCTCTCTCATCCCCTACTTGCTAGACTCGCCCCCTCCTATGTAGGGATATTCAAATACTTTTTTGGTCACACACAAAGCATCCAATTTCCCTAGGGTTAACCTTTGGACATAACCTTTGAATTTTGGAACCTTAGCATTTTGGAAGTCTTAATGGGCTGAACCTTGGGGTCTTTTTAGCACATTGTTGCACATGGCTCTTTTGCAGATGGCCCCCCTTTTGGATCCCTATTTTCCCTCCTTTGGATCCTTATTGTGGCCAGTCTGCTAGCTTAACCAATATTCTAGCTTTTTCTCCCCTGGCACTTCCCCACATTAAATGATCAGTTTAATATGAGAAAATCATTTAGGAGAATTAGATATTGATTATTATGACATGACATGTGTGTCTGAGGTAGCGTCTATGTGTGTGCATGCCCAAATGCACTCGCTCAACAACGCTCGGCCCCGCTCAACTCTTTGGAGCTCCACATGCCTCTGCGTCGTCGATGCCCTGCGATGAGCACACTAGCTTCCATAGCAGATTTGAATCAGCCACACATTTGGAGCCTGGTGTCAACGATGCTCCAGCCAATACCTTTTTCTACAATTGCAGCCAACAAGTCACAAAAGTTCACCTCTGTCATAGCCTTGTGTAAGGTGTTGAATCCAATCCGCGCCGGCGCGGACTGGTTTCAACAGCATTTGTGAGCTACTCCTTTACACTTTTTAGTGGCCAAATACCCATTGACCCTTGGAGATTTATCCATGGCCATGTGAACGGTGATGGGCCCAAACCTAATCTCATTAGCTTCTATGTGTTTGCAATCGCATCGTGGAGTCTCGACCAGGAGCAGTCGGCCTACTACAACTTGCAGCTTCTAGTTTCCGACCTTCATCGGGACTGATTGCTCGTAGCTCAGTCGACCTCTTCTAGTGTGACTGCGTGGTGCAACCTGCAGCAACCAACCCAGGTCCATCATGCCTTTCCATTTAGTGCTTTGCAAGCTGCACAATGTAGATCACTTCATCCATAGCCTTGTGTAAGCTGTCGAAACCAATCCGTGCCAGCGCGAACTGGTTCCAACAGCGTCTGCAAGCAGAAGTAGTGCTCCTTTACATGTTATACAAATGAGTTTTTGATTTGATTATAAAAATTTTAAAAAAAATACCCCTATACTTTGTGAAAAATCCTAAAATACCTTTCAAATTTGAAAAATTACCATTGTACCACGTGTATATGGCCAAAACTTCCCAAAATGCCCTTCAATTTTGCCAAAATTCTCAAAATACACCTAATTAACCTAGCAACATCTACAAAAACAAGTTTTTTTCAACTCTTCATAGGAAGATTGGTTTTCCTCAATAAAAGATGATAGAGCTAGGATTTAAGAGGTATTGATTGCTCTTCGGGATTGTTCATTCTTTACACAAATTCCTCGATTTGTGAGCTCATTAATTGGTGAATAATCTTGTCTAAGATGCTAAAAAAAAAATATCCATTGTCACTAACATTATTAGACTACACAAAAGTTGGGGCAAATCTATCCCAAAATAATGCAAGGGTATATTAGGAATTTTTTAAAATTTGAGTGGTATTTTGGGAATTTCCACAAACTATAGGGTATTTTGGTAATTTTCTCTTTTTTAATCAAATAATTGCATTTAAATCTACTCCAAACTAGTCCGTGTTAGTGCGAACTAGTTCCAGCAAGCGATGATGAGTGTTATTTTAGAGGGTTGCAAAGGCCGTCGCTCCATTTTAGGCTACTACTATTGATGACAACTCTATGTGGTATTATCATCGCTTTGATTTAACAACCCAAATGGAACATTAGACGGTCGCCTCAGATGGTAGTGGGGTCAAGTTGCTTTTGTAGATCTGGGCCAAGAAGAGAGCCAACTCATTTGTAGAGGGAACGATCATTTTATCGGCTATATATGTGTAGGGCGAGGTGAGATGTGATCGACATGGTGATAACGGTTGATGAGGGGAAACAATATGTTCATACAAGCAAGGGGACACAGAGGTATATTTCCAACACCTGTAGCAATATATTTTGAAAGGAGAAGCTAATTGACGGGGATAATTAAATAAGTTGGGGTGTTTACTCACAGCAGATGAGCTATTCAACCGTATACACGCCAAGCTACACGACACCATTGAGAAAGTGAGTGCCAACCTTTTCTTTTGCTTACAACACAAAACTGGTGGGGAGGAGTAGAAACATTGTGTTGTTTAAATGGGGCATGAAAGGGCGTGCTCTGCTAGCTATCGGAGTGATTATTATTGTTTCATCGAGATGTGCATATCAAAGAGTTAACAATAGGCTAGAAATGTCTCTAGCTAAAGTTTAATGAAAGTACAATTATTTGAAAGGCCCAAAATAACGAGATAATTTGTAGACAACAATAATGTGACTATAAATCAGCACTCATCACTATAATACCATTTGGGATTGTCATCAATAGTAGCAGCCCAAAATAGAGCGATCGCCTTTGCAACCCTTTGAAATAGCACTGGTCTCATTCACGTCAACTACAAATACACTAAACTTCAACTTTTTGTGAACACTACGCAAGAGAACAACAACTTTGTGGCTTGTTATATATGAGGAAAATATTGAAAAGTAGGTTATAATCTTGAATATAAAAAAATGACACATAGGGCTAAATTTAGATGAAGGCATCAAGTTCGCAAAGGGTAGATGCAAGCGCATAGAAAGGCCTAACCCAAAATTTCCTATTGGTTGTTTTGTCTACCAAATTTTTTCTTTGTAATTGCTTAGAGCTCCGTGATCTCACTTCCCGCACAAATGCAAGATGGAAGACCATGCTTTCTGAGGGAACAAAACAACTAGTAGCTATAGGCCTAACAACCAACCCAAATTGCTTTGCCAATGAAAGCAAGCGACATAGAGAAAACACCCCTTAACATAGCCTTAGGATGTATCCCTAGGATAGCTTGGAATAATCCTTCTCTTCCATTGGCTATCATTTTCCTACCAGCACCCCATGGACACATAGCTAGTTGTGAGGCCTTATTTGTGTAAAAGCATCTCACATTGGCCCACAATTCCCTTATCCTTCCACAACACCTGTGGCTCTTGTGTACTATATTGTTTGAAAAGGCATTGTCATGTCACTTGATATACATTGGTTTGTGTGTAAGAATCTTTTGGTTTGTAAATATCATTTGCAATGTCTCTTTAATTGTGTCTTTGCTATACTCTATGGCCATCTCTTTTCTCTTATTAGCACTTTTGAAAACCTCTCTAATTCACATTTTTTTTTGAGAGATCGCTCATTTTTTTTGTCGCTCAAAAAAACTTGCTCCCCATCTTGTAGAACTCCTAGGCTTCAACAAGCCATGGGCAATCCATCTCTCCAAAGTGAAGTGCAACGGCAGCTACGTGCGCATGGGATTCTCCAAGCTCCCCACCATGACGAGAGAACACCTAGGAAGCCTCCTTGTGAGACTTCCAAAAGAGGTCTCTCTCCGATTCGGGAAGAAGAAGAGAATCCATACGAAGGGCTCAAGAATTTACTTCTTGATGATGCATCTCCTTCTCAAAGGAGAACTCAAGAGCCTCCACCAAAGGAACGAGAAAGAAGTGAGTCTCTCGCCACCTCGATGGAGATGGCTCCACGAAGACGGCGGGCTAAAACGCTCTCCATCACCTCCAAAACGGAGAAGACCATCGCACCCTTCTCCACACTATACTTCAAAGAGGGATGACAAAAAGCAAGAGAAGAAAAAGGCGAGAAAGAGGACACCCTTTTCTCCATCTTCTTCATCCTCTTCCTCTTATGAAAGTGATGGTGAAGACGATGAAGATCAAGACAAGAAAAAGGCGAGAAAGAGGTCACCCTCTTCTCCACCTTCCTCAAATTCTTCACCTTTTGAAGAAAGTGATGATGCAACCTTTGAACCATCAAAAAGAAGAGGCCATAGGAAATCCTATGCCGCATGGAAGAGGTCGTCCAAGCTGAACAAGTTCAAAGACGGAGGAAAGAGAATCTCTTTCCTTACCTATGATGGCTCCTTTGGTGCTATGGACAAAGTCTTGGCCTTTATCCAACAATTTGATGTGGCGTTTGGAGATGAGGGCTTCACGGAGTCCTCTAAGCTACGCCATGTAGCTATGCACTTTCAAAAGTCCGCCAGGCAATGGTGATTTAGCCTACAAGCCAACGGTGAAGCTCCATGAACCTGGAAAGCTTTAAGAGCTTCCATTATGAAGCATTTTTTGGCCACCGATGCCAAAGACAAAGTACTCACCGAATGGCGAAGCTTAAAGCTCTCTCTCTATGAATCCATCCACAAATATGTAGACAAGTTTTGGGACCTACAACTCAAACCACTGTCTTCAAAAAGTTGGATTTTGGAGAGCAAAAGCAACAATTTTGTGTGGGCTTAACCGAAGAAATGGCGGAGTATGTCAACTCCCAAAGGCCACGTACCATATCGGCGGTAATACACCATACTATGGTGGCCTCTCGAATCAATTTCCAAACGGGGCCTAAAAGAAATAATAAGCCCACGGAAAACAAGGGTTCCAACAAGCCTAAGGGGAAGGACAATGTCCAAAATTCTCCTAAGGGCAACTCCAACAAAGCTAAAGAGAAGGGAGTTTACAAAGGTAAAAACAAACTCTCTCCTGAAGAGCTTGAGCGTTATCGCAAGGATAACCGGTGTTTCAAGTGCGGCGAACAAGGGCATGCGTACCGCGCTTGTCCCCAAAAGAACACCCGCCATGATCCTCCTAGAGCTACCTTGGTTGAAATACAAGAGGAGGAGAATCACCAAACTCACCACAAAGGATCTCCTCTATGCCATGCTTGGGGAAAGGTAAGAGAACATGATGCTTATATTCTCTTTGACCCTGGTTCTACTCACAATTTTATATCTATAGAGTTGGCCACCAAGCTAGGCATACAAGCATACGAGATGGGAGATGTCCTACCCGCAGACAGTGCTTTCAAGGGGCAAGAATCTTCAGTCACTCCCTTAATCGGGAAAATTGAGGCTTCATGTCCAAAGCTATGTGGACAAAGAGGACTTCTTTATCTCTCCTCTCAATCATGAGGATGTAATCCTAGGGGCGCCATGGTTTTGACCGCCTGGCTGCCGATGTTAAATTTCTTGAAAGGAGAATCTCCTTTAAGTTCAGGGAAAAAGATATGTATATAGATGCTAAGGAAATGGGTAACACTATCCCCAGTGCTTTCAAGGGGCAAGAATCTTCAGTCACTCCCTTAATCGGGAAAATTGAGGCTTCATGTCCAAAGCTATGTGGACAAAGAGGACTTCTTTATCTCTCCTCTCAAGCATGAGGATGTAATCCTAGGGGCGCCATGGTTTGACCGCCTGGCTGCCGATGTTAAATTTCTTGAAAGGAGAATCTCCTTTAAGTTCAGGGAAAAAGATATGTATATAGATGCTAAGGAAATGGGTAACACTATCCCCATTGTACATACACCAGCTTTCAACAAGTCGATAAAGAGCTCTATTTTCGTGTACATGGATTTTGTTAAAGATTCTCAAAATGAACCTAATTCTTTAGCAAAAGAAAATAAAAGCAACCAAAATGAATTAGAGTTATCCAATTTTATCAAGGGGTTTCAAGATGTCTTTATTGACGACATCCCTTGTGAGCTACCTCCTAAACGAGGTAATGATGACCGTGCAATTGAACTTCTTGCAAGAAGTTCACCACCTAACAAACCTCCTTATAGAGTTTCTCAAGCTCAACAAGAGGAGATTATGCAACAAGTGCATGAGTTAGTTGAGAAGGGCATGGTTAGGCCTAGCTCATCTCCATTTTGCTCACCTGTGCTATTAGTGCAAAACAAAGACGGCACATATCACATGTGTGTCGACTATAGAGCACTAAATAGGATCACTATCAAGAATAGGTTTCCCGTTCCACGGGTAGAAGACCTACTTGATAAGCTACAAGGATCAACCTACTTCAGTAGGATTGACCTAAAAAGTGGCTATCATCAAATAAGGATAGTTGATCAAGACATTGTAAAGACCGCATTTCGCACCACGTTTGGTCTTTACGAATACATTGTCATGCCTTTTCGCTTGACCAATGCACCAGCCACATTCTACCGCTTGATGGAGAAGCAGTTCAGGCCTCATCAAACCTTCACTGGAGTGTTCTTTGATGATATTATCATCTACTCTAATTCATTAGACGAACACAAGCAACACCTCCAGGTAATATTTCAAGTTTTAAGAGAGAATAAACTTTATGTAAATCGAAAGAAAAGTGAATTTTTCTTGCAAGAGATTCAGTATTTAGGTAACATTATTTCTCAAGATGGCATCCAAATGGATCCATCAAAGTTAGAGGTAATAAAAGGATGGCCTAAACCAAGGAATCTTCATGAACTAAGAAGCTTTATAGCTATGTGTGCATACTATAGACGCTTCATAGAAAAGTTCTCACAAATTGCGGGACCATTACATGACCTAACAAAGAACAGCATTAGGTATACATGGTCTGCTAAGGAGAAAAATGCTTTCGAAAAGCTTAAAGAAAAGCTTATCTCTCAACATGTGCTTACATTAACGGATCTCTCAAAACCATTTGAGGTCCAATATGATGCTTGTGGTGATTGCCTTGGAGCTGTTTTGCTTCAAGAAGGGCACGCCATAGGCTATGAAAGTCGAAGGCTCGACCCTGTTGAGCAATCTCTAGGAATATATGAAAAGGAACTCCTTGCAGTTCTACATGCCTTAGACTCGTGGAAGCACTATTTATTGGGGACTCCTTTCATTCTGCGAATGGATCACCAAAGTCTTAAGTACTTCATGACGTAGACCAAGCTCTCCGACAAACAAATGAGGTGGGAAAATTTCCTTTCACAATTTCATTTTCATATTACTCACATTGCTGGCAAGCATAATCAAGTAGCAGATGCACACTCAAGACGGCCGAGAGTAAATGCGGTTTCCATAGCAACTCACAATGATCTATCTTCAATGATAGATGAGTATGCTATTGATCCCGATTTTTGAGATGTGATTTCAGCCCTTGCATTAGGGAAGAAAGAAGAACCATTTACTTTACAAGATGGTTATCTTCTCTATGGCAATAGACTATGTGTTACTAACTCACTACGTGAGAAAGTAATGTATGAATCTCATGCTCCTCCTTATGCAAGGCATAGAGGGATTCAGTCTACCTTAAAGGGAATTGAAACATATTTCTATTGGCCTACCATGAAAGTGAACATACAAGAGTATGTTTCTAAATGTATGGTATGTAAAAGACAAAATTTGATAGAGGGAAGCAACCTGGATTGCTTCAACCCTTGCCAATCCCTAATACACCATGGGATAGCATATCCATGGATTTTATCTTTGGATTGCCTAAGTCTATCCATGGGAATACATGAATATGGACGATAGTAGATAGGTTCAGTAAACAAGCTCATTTTATACCTGTCAACAAACGGCAACCCTCTTCATTTCACAAATTTTCAAGTACCATGGCTTGCCAATGTCCATAGTGTCAGATAGAGATCCTAGAATGACCAGTAATTTCTAGAAGGGTCTCTTTGAGAATTTAGGGACAAGGCTAAACTTCTCTTCGGCCTATAATCCACAAACGGATGGCCAAAGTGGAATAGCTAACCTAACAATTCTCGATCTACTAAAAGCCTATGTAACGGAAGTAGATCACAGATCCCAATGGGAGAAGTACTTACCCTTAGTGGAGTGTGCTTACAATAACACTGTACATACTTCCACGGGAAAAGCACCTTTCGAGGTAATTGAGGGAAGATCAAAAAGTCCCTTGCTACTTAAGGTACATGGGAAGATCTTCGCTGCTGCAGATGAGTATAGCCAAGACCTACAAGAATATTTTCAAAAGATTAAGGATGCTATCTCTATCTCACAACAAAGGCAAAAGGCTACTGCTAACAAGCATAGAAGAGCCCAAGACTTTAAAGAAAATGATTGGGTCTTATTAAAATTTCCCAAGGCTCGATTAAGGCACACGATGGCGAGAATCCTACGGGACACCAAAAGTACTATGCTAAACTAGCAAAAAGATACTATGGTCCCTTCCATATTCTTAGGCCAATCAATGAGGTGGCCTATCAACTCAAGTTGCCCAATCAATGGCTCATACACAATGCTTTCCATGTGATCCTATTAATGCCTTACAAAGGAGAGCCACCTCAAGAACCAACTACTGAAGACCCACAAGAGATCGAGGACCAAGAAGAGGTGTTGCAGCCCGAGTCCATTCTCCGACGTGAAGACAAGGTACTAAGAGGCGGTAAGACTATCCGACGATATCTTATTAAGTTTAAGAATTATTCTTTTGAAGATGCTAGATGGATGCAACGCATACAATTAAAGGATAACCTAAACCGTGTCAATGCTTACAATGCTTCCCAAGAGTAAGCAAATGTAAAAAATGAACAAAGTTTTTGTCTTATAAGACTCTCTTTTTCTTTATTGTGCACAAAAATGAAGTAGTATGCATGCTTAGATCAAGCTTTCGGAGACGACGTCTCCCAAACACCAAGTAGAGCTTGTCACTCTACTATGGAAGATTGATAGGACTAATGTGCAAACATGCTTGCAGCAGCCTCAGGCTCTCAAGCGCCAAATGGACTAGTCATCCATTGTGGAATGATGTCATAGGGTAACATAGGGATCCTCTACCCGCTATGAAAAGGACTAATGAATATGCTTTATCTTCTCTACCCCATAGTCGAGGACGACTATGATTTCAAGAGAGAGGTAATGTCATAATAATCAATATCTAAATCTCCTAAATGATTTTCTCATGTTAAACTGATCATTTAATATGGGGAAGTGCCAAGGGAGAAAAATCTAGAATATTGGTTAAGCTAGCAGACCGGCCACAGTAGGGATCCAAAGGAGGGAAAATAGTGATCCAAAGGGGGGGCCATCTGCAAAAGATCCATGTGCAACAATGGGCTGAAAAGACCCTAAGGTTCAGCCCATTAAGACTTCCAAAATGCTAAGGTTCCAAAATTCAAAGGTTGTGTCCAAAGGTCAAGCATGGGGGGAATTGGATGCTTTGTATGTGTCCCAAAAGTCTTTATCAATCCCTACATAGGAGGGGGCGAGCCTTGGGATTAGGGGATGAGAGAGAAACTCACACACACACACACACACACACACACACACAAGCTCCCTTTACACAAAGGGAATGAGGGACACATGTCAGCTCCCTAGCCCAAATGCCCACAAGGTGTACCCAATTCCTATTGGATGGCCTTGGAGGTGGACCAATGAGAATTAGGCTAGAGTAAATCTAGTTTAATTAATTTAAAAACACTTAATAAAAAAACCAATGAGAATCAATCTCTCTAGAAGACTATTGGACAGTCTCCTAGGGGGTCCAATGAGCATTCAGCAGCCCAATGGCTTGCCTGATTCCTATTGGCCAGGAGGCAAAGGGGTCCAATGAGAGTTTAGTTGCATTTATTAATTACATAAATCTCTAAAAAAAATGGGAAAGGGGGACACATTTCAGAAGGCTATCACTTATACTGCTTAATTATCATTGGTTATAGCCCTAGGGAGATCCAATGAGAGTGGAGCATGAGCAAATAGCAAGAGGGGTCGACCAAGAGAGAGAGGGGGCTGATTTTTTCAAGGCATTATCACACACACACTCACACAATCTCATGTGTGAATTAAAGAAGACTCTCTCTCCTTCTCAAGCTTTAATGGAAAGCTTACCACCTACTCCAAGCTTGTGAGAAGGGAGGCCTACACCAACAACTCTTGGCTTTGTGATGCTCATCTCCTCTACCATGCTAATTACTAAGCTAAGCTATGCTAATATGAGTGATTATGTGAGGAGATGTACATCTTTCTCGTAAGACTACTCCTTCTTCCTCTCAATCTACTCTCATACCCCGCTAGCTCTCACCATCTTCGAAGGTGTGTGAGGTCTTGGGTCTGAGACCGGAGAGAATTGATGTTGTGTTTGATAAGTTTTTTGCTTAGTGCACGAAGATTTCATCTTCATTGCACTAGATAGTCTTGAAGGAACACAAAGAATTGTATTGTACAATGTCTCTCTTAATGAGAGAAACCATAGTACAAAGCCTTTTGGAGGGGGGACCGGCTCCATGTAAATCCGGTCCTCAACTGTTGTCAATAGCTTAATTTCTCTCTCTTTTGAAAGTATTGTTGATGCTATCTAACTAGGTGTTATTCTTTTTTTTGCTCTCTCCACCCAAGCACTCTTGTAATTCTCATTAGGAATCTATTCTAATGAAATGCCCACTATGTTCATGCTAATTTCCGCTACACACAAGTTTTTAGGCCATTAAATGTTACAGTTGCTGGCACGCACACACACACACATGGTGACAAGTTATGAAGGTCATATCCATCACTGAGAAGTAGTATACCTTGAGTTAGATAAGATTATGTGTAGCATTGATACATAGGAGGCATCTAATTACTCTCACCGAGATTCAACCACTACCTACAAAAGACTCAACATTTGAATTGTTCAGCTTCACAAAAAGCAAGTGCTAGTGCTATGATGGATAGGACACTATGGAGTTCATCATTGTGTGAGCACCAAGGAAATAAAGAGGGTAGATTAGATGGAGAGTGCAAACGTAATAACATGAACCTTGCTTGACTGATTGGAATTAAGAGGGAATAAAGTTTTAGCACAATTGTCTTATATAGGCTAAAGATGGAAGGTAGTAATTAGTGATGAAAGTGACATGCACCATATATGTAAAAGGGAAAATAGCATATGGGCTACAATAAGTAGCATGTGTCTTTAATGTGTAGCATGTGGCTATAATTGTAGCATGTGTTAGTGAACTCTATGTAGGAGTTTGTATCCATGCACATAAGGGTGCATACTAATATGTTTGGGTTTAGGGATTGGTCACATATTAAGTGTAAGCTAAAGGCTTACCCCAATAGACGCCTTCGTAAGTTGAACATTACACAAAACGCATGGATTCTAATCAAAGAGTTTAATATAAGCTACATTGGGTAAATCCATATGGCTTATAAGATGAATCTAATGCAAAAGGGTAGGTCTTACCACCAAACTTTGCGTTAGGGGAAATACATCCTCATAGTAAACAATATTGACATCCCCTTCTTCTTCTTCTACAATATGTACTTTGTCTTTGGAATCTCTAGGATTCTTTTGGTTCTTAGCATTGTCTTTGAAAAACAAATATTGGTGTATATTTCTTGTTTCAATGAGGACACACCTTAATGTGGAAGCGATCTTTTGGTTTATGGTTTCTTTTTCCACAATGTGAGTAACCTTAACCTTTTACAACCATTGCGTTATTTTTAGACCTTGTGTAAGTGGCAATTCATTTCTCTTCCTTTAGAAGTCAGTTGATTATGTCTTCAATGGTAGTGATGAGATCTCTCTTCTTATTATCAAGGCTACTTGGTCGGACTTTAAGGAGGATGGATATTTTATCCTCGTCTAGAACTTGTACCTTAGCATAAATAAGTTAGGTTGAGATAATCTTAAGTTTCTTGACAATGCTAGCAACATCATCTTTGTCTTGCATACTTAAACCATAAAGCTGAATTTTGAGGCTCATCTAGGAATGCATACCTCAAGCATCAAATAGACACTCTAGGGTTTGCCAAGCATGAAGAGCGGATGTAGCATCATCAATGTGGTATATGAAGTTGTTACCATATACATGTGGTAGTGATGTGTGTGAACACACTAGGACCGTCGGGGCATTTTTTCCTTGTTTAGGAGGTTTTTTCCCCCGTGCATTGTATATACGCCCATCACTCTAGGGTTATCTATCTTTCCATTGCACATTAAGTAACACACTCTCTATTGTGTGCCTTGAGCTTCCTTCGTCTTCTCCAAGCTATGTGCGTTTCTCTGCAACCCTAATTTCAACAATTGGTATCAGAGCAAGTCACGTCCTCCCGGGCTTAGTCACCAGCTGCTCCAGCACACGCCTGCTCACTTTCTCCGATTTCAGTGAGATTTGGCGAGCGTTCGCAGGTTGACAAATATTTTGGGCAAGCTCGTAGAGCTTGATATCCTCAGAATTTTGATTTGGGCTCATTTCGGCCTCTGTTTCCACTACAGGCAGTATTGCACAGGCTATTTCTTCATTTTGTGCAGAATTTCTCTCAGTGTCGTTTATGCATAACAGATGCCTTATAGTCTTCTACGGTTTGTGCTATATAGCACAGGTTGTTCCCGCTCCGTTTCTCTTATTTTCGGGCAGTTTTCACATCAGGTGCAGCATTTACCATGGCTGACAACAACAACACAGATGTGTTCAAGATGTTTGTTGCTGAGGACAGGTTGGATGGGGACAACTACCCTATGTGGGCTTATATGATGCAACATGTTCTTGTGTCAAAGGGTGTCTGGAACATTGTGCAGGGCATTGATGTACGTCTTGGTTCTGAGAATGTAGGCGATGTTGAGGATGTTGCAGGTCTTGCTACAAGGATTGCAGTTGTTAGAGTTGTTTTTCCTACGACAGAACAAGCTCGTTGGGATGTTAAGGATACGCAGGCTCATGCATTGATTACGTTTTCTGTGAAGCGCACCATTGTTCCTCACATCTGTTCAGCAAAATCTGCAAAACAAGCTTGGAATATTCTAGCGGGTCTTTATGCAAGCCGCAATGAGGCTAAAATTGCTTTGCTGCGTAAAGAGCTGGAGTTGAAGATTATGCATGAGGAAGATGATATGGACACTTTCCTTGCTAGTGTCAAGGATATCAATGAGCAACTTATTTCTGCGGGTGAAGTTATTTCAGAAAGCTCCCTTGTGCAGACTGTTCTTGATGCCTTACCAGATTCTTACCAGACTTTTGCTAGTACTTGGAGACTTATGACCCAAGGAAATCCATAAGTTGTCAAGTTTGATGCATTATGCACATTGTTGTTGCAAGAGTCACTTTCCAGAAAAAACAGGACTAGACAGCGTGCAGTTGAACAGGATTTTATTGCTTCTCAAAGAAAGGGTGGTAACAGCAATGTAGCCACCTCTTATGGTTCTGCTGCGAGTGGCAAAACTTTTGTTCCTAATGCTTCTGCTGGCAGCACTTCGTCTGGCAATTCTGGTGATAAGGGCAAAAAAGAAGATGCGTTGCCATTATTGTAAAGCTAATGATCACTTGATCAAGTCGTGTCCTAAGTTGAAGGCCAAAGAGGCTAAGAAGAAAGAGGGTGGTTCCACTGCAAATGCTGGTTCCACTACAAATGCAGCCATTGTTGAGTCTTCTGTGAAAGGAGACTGTAATGCCGATGTTGATGCAGAATGGGCTTTTAGCGTAGAGTGCACTTACAATCCTATTGTCCATGATGCATGCTTGTCAGTTGCTGCAGATTCACATGTGTGGTATTTCGACAGTGGTGCTACAAAGCACATTACCTCACATCGTGAATTGTTTACCTCTCTCGAGTCTGTCCCTCATGGGAATTCAGTCACTTGTGCCAACAACGCCTCTTATCTAGTTCAGGGAGTTGGAAAGATTGTGCTTACTGCTGCAAATGGCAGTTCCTTCACACTTGTTGATGCACTTTATGTACCTGGGATCAAGAAGAATCTCTTGTCTGTATTCGCACTTGCTAGACTTGGACTTGTAGTCAAATTTGTGGATGACAGATGTACAGTTCATGATCTAAGTTTTGGTGATGAAATTGTTGCATCTGGGCTTTTGTGCCATGGGCTGTATAAGCTCACTTTGTATGACAAGTGTGGACAAAATTTTGCAAATGCTGTTGCACATTCAAGGGCTATTTCAGATGCAAAACTTTGGCATGCACGTTTTGGTCATCTGAATTTTGCCAATTTGTTGCGTTTGCAGAAATCTGATATGGTTGCTTCTTTGCCGCCTCTTGAAGCACCTATCAAACATGTTTGTGAAGGCTGTATTTTGGGTAAGATGCAGCGTTCAAAATTTCCAAAGGATGGTTCATTTCGGGCCACATGCAGGTTGCAGCTTGTGCATAGTGATGTTTGTGGGCCCATGCAAACTCCGTCCTTGGGCAATTACCTGTACTTCGTGACTTTCATTGATGATTACTCTGGGCATGCATGGGTATTTCCGCTTAAAGCGAAGTCCGAAGTTTTTATGTGCTTCAAACAATTTCTGGCTATGGCTGAAAATGTCTCGAAATGTACTATGGGCACCCTCCGTTCCGATCGAGGGGGGGAGTATATGTCTCATGAATTTAATGCATTTCTGGCTAGTCGTGGGATAAAACACCAATGTACAGTGCCTTATACACCTCAGCAAAATGGTGTTGCTGAGAGGAAAAACAGGTCACTGACGGAAATGGCACGATGTATGGTCAAAAGTCAAGCTTTGCCGCATTCTTTTTGTCTTGAGGCCATCATGTGTGCCACTTATGTACTCAACAGGTGTCCTACGAAAGCTTTGCAGTCTATTACTCCATATGAAGCATCGCATGATAGAAAGCCTTCTATTGAGCACATGTGTGTTTTTGGCTGTTTGGCATATGCTTTGGTGCCACAAGTGCAGCGCAAAAAATTGGATGATAAGGCTGTCAAATGTATTTTTGTTGGTTATTGTACTGAAATCAAAGGTTACAGGTTGTATCATCTGCAAACAAAACGTATTCTGGTTTCTCGGGATGTAGTGTTTGTGGAAGATTCTATTCAGCCCTTACTGTCATGTACCAGAGACAGTAATGTAAGCTCACATGACATTTATGACACTTTGTTGCCTCTTTTCAGTGGTGGAAATACGAATGTAAGTTCCAATGAGGCAAATGTACAGCCTATGGGGGTTTCTGAAAATGTTTTAGATCAGCCTATTAATGCAGATGTACATGATGTACTTGATAAGGAAAGGGCTGAAAATGAGCGGGCTAGAGGTATGCCAAAATGGCTGGTGCACACTTTGCGTGACAGTAAATTGGATGCACCTTTGTCTAGTCGTACTCGTTCAGGCTCTTGCCATGCATCTTATGCATCATATTGTTATCCTTTGGCTGTGTCTAGCTTACATAATGTTGAGGAGCCTCTGTCTTTTGATGAAGCACAGAATTCAGAAAATTGGATGGCTCCCATGCAATCAGCATATGATGCACTTATAGAAAATGACACATGGACTTTATGTGATTTTCCTCCTGGCAAAAAGGCCATTGGTACGAAGTGGGTTTACAAGTTGAAACGCAAGCCGGATGGTGAGATCGATCGCCATAAGGCTCGACTTGTTGCAAAAGGTTATGCACAGCAAAAAGGCATAGATTATGAAGAGACTTTTGCTCCCACTTGTCGTATGACTACTGTACGTTTTCTATGTGCATTGGCAGCTCATTTTGGTTGGGATGTACATCAATGAGACATTGTTACTGCTTTCTTGAATGGTGACATATTTGAGGAAGTTTATGTAACGCAGCCTTGCGGTTTTGTCATAAAAGGACAAGAAGACAAAGTGTGCAAATGTAACAAGGCTTTGTATGGGTTGAAGCAATCTCCTCGTGCTTGGTATGAGAAAGCTGACACTCATTTGGTCAAACAAGGCTTTCGTAACAGTCCAACAGAAAGCACATTGTATGTAAAGCGTGAGGGTGATGTACTTCTCATTGTGGTTCTTTATGTTGATGATTTGCTGATCAGTGGACCAAATGAGAGACATATTGCTGAATTTAAGGCTGATTTGAATGCTACCTCCAACATGAAAGTATTGGGGCTGTTGCATCATTGAAGGAGTACGAGCGGAAGTGCGACGTGAGAGAGAGTGCGAGAAGAAGAGCACGACGATATGGTGAACTCGCTCTACTGTAATGTGTAGAGCATAGTGAGTTCTTATTAGGTTTTTACAAAAGAATATGTGTAAATACCTGGCGGCCCGCCCACTTACCTAGGCGACCACATTGGGCTTTATACCCCAACAACCTCCCACTTAAAGTCCAATGTGGTACTTTAAGTGTGAGAGACGCTACTATACAAGCTAATATACAAGAGATGTAGAGAAGTGATGTACTACCCTACACCTAACTGCTTGAGAAAATGCGCAAAGCTCTCTGAGGGAAGTCCTTTTGTAAGTAGATCAGCAGGATTTTCTGTGGTGTGAACTTTGACAAGCTGAAGTTGCTTATCCTCGAGCATTTCCCTGATGAAATGATACTTCACATCCACATGCTTTGTCTTTGAGTGATAAACTGGATTGCGAGCCAATTGTATAGCACTTTGACTATCACAATATAACACAGGCATCTCTTCTTTGATTCCCAAATCTGTTACTAGTCGATTAAGCCAAATTGATTCTTTGCATGCCTCTGATGCTGTAACATATTCAGCCTCTGTAGTAGACTGAGTAACACAATCTTGTAATCTAGAACGCCATGATACTGCTCCACCAGCCAATGTAAAGACATACCCTGACGTAGACCTTCGGTTGTCTAAGTCACCTACATAATCTGAGTCTGTAAAACCCTCTACACTTAGCTCCTGACTCCCATATCATATACGCATACTCTTTGTAGCTTTCAGGTATCTCAATATTCCTGTCACTGCCTCCCAATGTTTCTTGCCTGGGTTTGACATGTATCGACTTACTACTCCCACTACAAATGCAATTTCTGGGCGAGTAGCAATCATTGCATACATCAAACTACCCACTGCAAACGCATATGGAATCTTATCCATTTCAGCCTTTTCTTCCTCAGACACAGGACAATCTTGTTTGCTAAGTTTCACATATGGTGGCAATGGAACACTCAATGCCTTTCCCTTCTCCATATTGAAGAGTTGCAAAACCTTGTCAATATACTCTGTTTGAGATAACCAAATCAACTTCTTTGATCTGTCTCTCTCAATGCGCATACCAAGGATATGACTTGCCTCACCCATGTCTTTCAATGTCAAACGATTTTGCCATCTTTGACTTCAAAGTTGAAATTTCTTCCAAGTGCTTGCCAGCAATCAACATGTCATCCACATACAAAATAAGGATCAGCCAACTACCATCCTTAGCATTCTTTGTATATAGACAGTGATCGAACTCACTACGTTTGTAGCCTTGAGAAAGCATAAACTTGTGGAATTTATGGTACCATGCCCTCGGTGATTGTTTTAAGCCATAAAGACTCTTTAACAACTGGCATACCCAATCTTCCTTGCCTTTCTCAACAAACCCTTCTGGTTGCTGCATGTAAATTTCCACATCTAAATCACCATGCAAGAACGCTGTCTTGACATCCATTTGGTGCAACACCAAATCTAATATGGCAACCAATGCAAGAAAGCATCTCAATGTAGTCATCTTGACCACCGGAGAGAAGACTTCATCAAAGTCAATGCCTTGTTCTTGCTTAAAGCCCTTGGCAACAAACCTTGCTTTGTACTTTGGCTGACTATCATGAGCGGTGATCTTATACCTGTAAACCCATTTTCAAGGTAGAGCCTTTTTGCCCTGTGGTAATTTAACTAGCTTCCATGTCTTGTTTTTATGCAGAGCTGTCATCTCTGACTGCATGGCCAATTGCCAATTCCCGGAGTCCTTCATTTGCACTACTTCCTTGTAACATGAAGGCTCATTGCAATCAGTCAACATGACATAGTTCATAGATGGAACAAACCTATCAGGAGGTCGCGTGACACCTCCAGATCTACGCACAATAGGTGGCTCAGGCTCAGCCACAACCTGTGGTTCCACTCTATCCTATCCTTGCTCCTCTTGAGCCCTGACATTTTGTCTTGCACGTGCAGGTCCATCTTCTTGGAAGACAACTCTTCTAATCTCCTCAACCCTCTCTGGTTTAGAATGATATTTGGATTCATTAAAGTTAACATCATTGTTGCGGACAACCTTTCTGGATTCGGGATCCCAAAGTCTGTACCCCATCTCACCAAAATTACCATAGCCTAGAAAGATGCACTTTCTACTCTTTGGCTCAAGTTTTTTCCTAAATTTCTTTGGAACGTGAGTATATGCCTCACAGCCAAAGACTCTGAGATGCTTGTATGAGGGAATTTTTCCTGACCATACCATCTCTAGCACTGAATCCTTCTGCAAAACCTTGCTAGGAGATCTATTTACAAGATGAACAGCTGTTGATACAGCTTCAGCCCAAAACCCATTTGGCAGTTGTGCATTAGACAACATACTTCTGACCTTCTCTTGTATGGTCCTATTCATCCTCTCAGCAACACCATTTTAAGGAGGATTGTAAGGAGCAGTAAGTTCACGTTTTATATCTTTTGACTCACAAAAGTCCTAAAAGGCCTTTGAAACATACTCTCCACCATTGTCAATGCGTAAGCATTTAAGCTTCTTGCCACTCTGATTCTCCACAAGTGTCACAAATGTTTTGAAAACACTAAACGCTTCATCCTTGTGCTTGAGAAAGTAAACCCATACTTTCCTCGAGTAATCATCTATAAATGTCATAGAGTAAGAAGCTCCCCCTAGAGATAGGTTAGGCATAGGTCCACACAAATCACTATGAACAAGTGCCAACTGTGTATCTCTTCTACTGCTTCTATGCTTATGTGGCTGCTGTGTTTGCTTACCATACAGACAATGTTCACAGAATTCAAAATCATTAAATGAAAAGCCAGGCAAATAACCAGAACAAGACAAGATTACCATTCCCTTCTTGGACATATGTCCTAACCGGCTATGCCACAAAGAAACGTTCGGCTGCTCGGTTACATTGATTACATTTTTAGAGACATTTGATACATAAATCATGTAAAGTCCTCCAGACTTTACTCCATGTGCTACTGTCATAGAAACCTTAGATATCTTCCACATGTTCTGTCTAAAAGTGGTGACGTAGCCAGCATCATCAAGTAAGCCTGTTCTGATCAAGCTCTTTGTAATTGTGGGAACATGTCTCACATTCTTCAGCGTGAAAGAAGAGCCATTCTGAAACTTCAATTGAACATCTCCAACACCTAAGATCTCACATGTCTGCCCATTGCCTAGCCGAACATGATCTTTAGTGGTCACATAAGAGGTAAACCACTCCTTGTTTGGAGACACATGAAGTGATGCCCCTGAGTCTATAATCCAATCACTCATTGCATTTCCATCAGATGCTGTAAGAAGAGCTGAGTCCATTGTATTCTTCAAGAAGTAGATGTCTCCTGACACTAGACTGTCATCCTCTGCAACAGTGTTTGTCACATTTTTTTCTTGAATCTTCACTGAGGACTTGTTCTTCTCACCATAGTCTTCGGCTTTCTCTTTGCCTTTTTCTTCTTTCCATTCTCTGCAGTCTCTTTTCATGTGACCCTTCTTGCCACAATGGTAGCATTCTATGTCACTCTTGCCTTTAGCACTGCGGGACTTGCTACGAAACTGATTCCTCTTTCCACCTTTGTACTTTTCTTTGGTCCCTCCCCTGACAACTAAGGCTGTTCCTTTGCCTTTGTCCATTGTCTTTCTATTGGTTTCTTCAGTAAGCAGACTTCCTTCTACACCTGCTATGTTCAAACCGTCTAGAGGTGCAGAATTACTCAAAGCTGTGCAAAAAGTGTCCCAACTTTCCGGCAATGTGATCAACAGGAACATAGCTCTAACAGGCTCATCAAACTTGACACCTTGAGCTGACAACTGACTATAGATTGTGTTGAATTCATTCAGATGATTGGACATAGGTGTCCCTTCTTTCATCTTCAAGTCAACAAGCTTCTTAAGCCGGTATACCTGTGAAACTGCACTCTGCTTCTCATAAAGATCACTCAGCTTTAACCATGCTTGATAAGCCGAAATCTCGTCTGCTACATTGAAGTAAACGCTTTCTGCCAAAGTCAGCATAATGGTAGAAAGTGCCAATTCATTCATTTCGCTCCATTCATCTTCGTCCATATCTTCTGGTTTTATCCCCTTGAGCTTTATAGGTTTTATCTTCTTCTTTTGTACCAACACGTGCCAAATCTGCTTCTTCCACAATGGGAAATTGGTTCCATCCAGCTTCTCGATATTGTAAAGAGCAGTGTCCTGTGATCCAGCCATAGCTACTCTTCACAGTAGTTTACTTTCCTGGGGAAAATTCGGCAGAGTTTCCCCTGTAAACTGACCTCTGAACCAATATCAACCTGTCAAATGAACCAAGAAAGCTTCAGATTCTGCAGAAATTTTGGCAGAGTCTCCTTTGTAAAATGGCTCTGGTGTACTAAAAACAGACCAAAAAACAACTCAAAAAACCACTGTCTCTCTGACACTGTAAGCTGCGGGTAAACCTGTCCTGCACCTATACTGTCTCTCACTGTCCTGTCACTGTCCTATAAGCATAGACTGCGACAATGCCTCAACGGCAGTAAAGCAAATATGCAATCCCAACTGTCTAACTCACAGTCAATACATCCTAGCTGCCTATCTAAGGGTGCTCGAGGGATCGCTCCAAGACCTGTATCACCGAAAGGATCTCAACATTCGAGAATCCCCCGGCTCAATAAAACCTCACTCGACCCTCAACAAAGGCTGCAGTAAATCTGACAGTACATAGACTTCCCACAAAGTCATACATCCACAAATTTCCCACTGTATGCTGTAACCGCTGCGGCGGTTGTTTGTTGCGTGACTCATAGCCAGCAAACCCTCAACAGACATACATCATCTCTGACAATACATCCCATGTGGATGTACCTGCAATGTCAGGATGAAATCTGGAATATCAAGCAGCAAACACAAGCTACCTGATGAACTAGTGGATGTCGCCTACAGTCTGTGTGTAGATGTGCCCGTGTCGTATGTGACACGCCTCCAAGAACTGTGAGCCGTCCTTCCATGTGTAGACAGCCACAAATCAACACTCTGGGAGTGTCGATATCCTCAGCACCTGTAGTCGTAGGCCGAAAACCCCAAATTTGCAGAGTCAGATCTGTACCCGCTGAGACCACGTAGTCAAAAATGGCCTACGTAGAACTTTGTCGAAGCCGAACGGTAACCGAGATGACCTCAGAATGAAATTCTGAGAAGACCAGGCCCTTTGGGCTTTCCCACAGGATTTGGGGCCGTGTCTTCGCCTGTCGAATTTCACTCCAATCTGAGCTGGTGACTCTAGCCTCCTGCAGTGCTGCCCCGAGCCTCGATCTAAGCTCTGATACCAGTTGAAGGACTACGAGCGAAAGTGCGACGCGAGAGAGAGTGCGAGAAGAAGAGCACGACGATATG
Organism: Adiantum capillus-veneris; assembly: GCF_014529385.1. Lineage (NCBI taxonomy): Eukaryota > Viridiplantae > Streptophyta > Polypodiopsida > Polypodiales > Pteridaceae > Adiantum > Adiantum capillus-veneris. Next base: position 51,226,184 of record NC_140948.1, on the reverse strand, counting down.
GTGAACGCGCTCTACTGTAATGTGTAGAGCATAGTGAGTTCTTATTAGGTTTTTACAAAAGAATAAGTGTACATACCTGGCGGCCCGCCCACTTACTTGGGCGACCACATTGGGCTTTATACCCTAACAATCATTACTTGGATATACAGTTTAAGCAGTGTGATAGTGCTATTGCCTTGTGTCAGAAAAGTTACATAGAGACATTGCTATGTAAGTTTGGACTTGAGGATTGCAAACCTACTGCCACTCCCATGGAAACAGGTTTGAAGTTAAGTCTACATGATGCTGAGGCGGTCCGGGGCGGGCAACAAGAAGAGTGGCCTCTAAGCACCCTTCTAGGCTCCTGTGCTGCTCAGTTGGGTTGGGGTTGGAAAAAACAACAAACACACACACAAACCCACAACCTAACCCTACACAAATTTGGGGCACCACCTAGTTTTGGATGCGAACTAGGACGCGTAGAGAGAGAGAGAGAGAGAGAGAGATAGTGCTCGTGCTGCTTTGAAATGTATCGGCCGTGATCAAGCAAACACAATTATATATGTAAGAAAGAGAGAGAAGGGGGAGGAATGCTTGTTGCATTAATACCTTCTTACAAATCTGTTACGACCAATCAAAGTGAGATTAGTATTTGTTCAACATAGCTTGAGTAAATTACACCACAACACATCACAAGAAAAGCCACCCCAATCACTGTCTTAAGGCCAGGGGAGTCCTCTCCACCATGTCGCCCTCTTATAGGATGTGGGATTTATGGCTAAATTGATGACAACACCCAGAGACAAGCTATCAAGAACTTAAAGAAAACACCAAGACACTTACAAATCATTGTTGTCCACCATTACTTCATGTTGGAAGAGAGACAAAGTATCCAAGCTTAGTCCAAATCCACCCTCCTTGATTCAGCAAATGGGCTTACACTAGTAGGAGAAATGATAGATTTCCTACTCTCAATTGAATGATCACTCTCTCTTACAATGGCATAGAGTTCCCTTGCTAATCACCCCTATTACAACACATGCACATGCATAAGACAATGAGCTTCCACTCAAGAGCTCCTTCTAGAGAGGTTGAGCTTGGCTTCTCAAGCTATAGCATAGTGCTCTTGCTTATGGCTCCCTCCCTTTTGCGCTAGCTACACCCTCCTTTTATAGCAATTTTGAGGGCTAGGGTTACTCCTCTAACCATGGTTGGTGGGTTAGATTTTCAGCACTTATCTAATTTCTTTTGCTTGGAATTATCAAGAAGTTGGGGTGGGGATAGATGAAGAAGAGAGAGAGGAGAGAAGTGGAGGTGATAGGACTTTTCATAGTAGGTTAGTGTTAGTAAATTAGTAGAGTTAGTATTTTTATTGATTTACAAATGGAATTGGATATTTACAATGGGAGTATCCATGTAGGATACAAATAAGGAAGAAAAAAATCTTAATAGGTAAATAAACATGGATTTCTTACAATGTTGATGCTCCAAGTGTCTTGAGTAGAGTCAATTTTGACGCTTGTTGACGGTCCACTAGCTTTGACGGTACGTTTTTTTCTCCACTCTTGACCTTCCTTGAGAGCCAAGGTAAGTGAACATGAGTAATCAATCACCATGATGCTGTCTTTCAAGAGAAGAGGCTGAATTTTGTGGTTTTCTTTATAGATATGGGTAATATGGAAGAGGAAAAATGAGACTAGGTGGTCAATTTTGGAATGGAAGTGTGTGTAGGAGACATGACTTCACCATGGTTTCTCTTATTCTGCAAGGTTGAGAAGAAGGTGAGTAGGGTGCAGAGAGGAGTGGTGAGAGAGGTAGGGATGATGAGTGGAGAAGTGTGTGTGAAAGAGGAAAATGATAAAGTGGAAGAGGGAGTGTGGCTGCATAGCATGGGCAAACTGGGGTCCACTAATAAAATCATAGCTCACAGCTCGTAGCTCAAAAAAATGTGAAAAAATTTGAGGTAAAATTTCAGCTCACGAGCTACAACTTTTGTTTGTATCACCTTTTCAAATTCTGGGAGCATGTGATCATTAAAAATTCAGCAAAACCGACTGTTTTTTCCACTGCACAAAGTCCTTGTGAGGTCCTTCTTTGGATGATTCTTTTGAATACCTCCAAGAGTGAGCTCCCCATGGTGCATGCATGCATGCCACATACCCTTGACCTTATTTGGTAGGTCTATCATTGAAGATATTGTTGAGATCATGATATAAGTGAATAGTACAACCAAGAAAATCAAATATTGAGGGGTCTAAAAAAATATGTATATGTCAAATATAAATAATATAGGTGGAAGAAATATAAAGGGGTCAAAATAAATCTCTCTCATTATAAGTCTACCATAAAAAGATGAATATTTTTGGTGGTCTGATTTATGAGAGTAATAGAGAATAGATGTAGGAAGGAAAAAATCACAATAGTGAAAAAATATACACATAAATAGAACTAGTTTTTTTGGATTTTTGTTGGGATGGAGTTACACCAAAAATAAGAGAAGCTTGCATGAAATTATTTTTATATGGAATAAAGAGTATGCAACATGATAAGAAAAAATATGGTAATGGTGAGTCAATGTACATAGCATAAATAACACACCATAGGTAGAAATATTTAAATAAATACCAAAATAATCATGAAAAATCCTTTTATTTAGGCCCTATATACAATGAAATATTTACACACAAATGGGCCGTAATATACTTATTTTTTTTATTTTTTTATTTTTTTTTTGGCTCAACTAGCCTAGTGACTAGCTAATTAAGGGTTTTTAAGAAGATATGGGAAAAGTCCCCTAACTCACACACACCTATATACAGTGAAATGGTAGGGATAGCCAAAATGTTTGAGTGATTTGATAGGGTGAGGTAGCTTACTATGGCAATTATGGAAAGCCGAAAAACGGCTATCATTAGCCCCCCCCTTAGATAATGGTACATTCATGTACCATTTATCCGATCATACAACATGTAGATTGTGTAACGTCTGTCTTTGTCTGCTCTCATCTTTGAAGAACCTTTGTTGTATGATTAAAAAACCTTGTGTGATATGAAAGGTTCTCAGAGCCAATAGCAGGATGTAATGAAGTGACGGAGTAAACCTCCTCCATTGAGAAAGTTTCCATAAGCATCCCCTAGGATCAAAGATCTTGAAATATCTTTCCCAAAGAGAGATGTATGGTATGGAATCACTTACTGATTTCGGTTGAAGAAACTTGTAGATTCTATTGTTGTCCATCATTGTATCTATCACTATGAATGTGATATAAAAGATTGGTTGCTCTTCCTCCAGTGTAAAGTTGATGTATCTGCTACGATCTTCAAGAGCTTGTATGAGCAAATTCCTGAACTGTAGCTCATAAAATTCATTCAACCTGGGTAGGCTCATCAAGTCAAAAATTCTATGACCTTCATGATTTAGGAAAGCTTGATCCATGCTTCCAACTGCTATTGGAAGATATTGCAAATAGTTTACCACATAAGTAGATAATAGACGAAGGTTTCTATTGCTTCCAACACATTGGAAGAGAATAGATTTTGGTACTGATTGATGAAATATCCACATGTAGTAATCAACAAGTTTTTCATCTATGATGAAGACCAGAAGCATCACAATTGCGACCTCCATACACCAAAGAACCAAATGAAGAAGGGTTGGAAACATCCGTTCATCACCAAGTATTCATGTCCTCTTCCACTTAAGAAGGTATGGTTCCCCCGATGAAAGGTATATATGAAGAGGGGAGAAGTTGACTTTGAAGAGGTGAAACCCAATGTGAAGATGATTGGGGCTTCAAAAGCTTGGATTTTCTTGCTAAGAGATTGTCCCATGAATGGAGAGCCACCCACTAAAACACCATTGGAGAGAATGATACCCTTCTCATAGTTTCCTTTTATGATTTTATTTTTTACTACTCTCCCATGTTCTTCATCCCCTTCTAAGCCGCCCCTTTGGCAAGGTTGTAACTCCTCACATTGTACCACCTCAAAGGTTGATGGATTACTGTTTGATTTTGTGAAAACTTTGGCTTCTTTCATGATAGGTTCCTCCATTCTTAACATACATGGGTCATACCAATGCTTTTCAACATCCTCAAACACTTCTTGAAGATTCTCCTCACATAGATTCAACTCACACTCTTCTACTTTGTTTTGGAGTTGGCATTCCATGTACACAATCATCTCTTTATGATCAATGTGGTCTATGATCTCTTCACCTATGATTTCATCTTCTTCTTCACTCTCTTCTTTTAGACAAGATACACTCTCAGAACATTCCATAAGATCAAGGTTACCTTCAAGGTCTTCATTCTCCATAGAGTCATGTTGCACAAAAGCTTCGTCTGCTTGGACTAGAAATTGATCCTCCGCCAAAAGGTTAGATGTATCCATTATTGAATCATCAATGCCATTTGAGATATCTTGTGTCGATTTTTGCATCCTTGTGATAAAGGTAGAAGAAAGAGATTCCACATTTGAATCTTGGCCACACACTTTAGCACTTGAATAATCACTTGGCATGTAATTAACTTCTTCAACATTTGTCGGAGTAGAAGGAGACAAGTATGGCAAAGGAGATGACTCTTTGATAGAAACACTTTCATGATGGTTGGTTCTTCCAGCATGATGGAAACCATTTTTGATGTAGAAGTACTTGTGAAACTTCCTTCGGGCAATAGTGACCGCTTCTTCAACGGTAGAGGGTCTACTACAAGTAACCTTAGTCTTTAGGAAAGGAGACAACCCCGAAATAAATTGCTCCATTTTTACATAATCTGAAAATGTAGAACTAAACCCACATCTTCCCCATTGACGAGAAAAAATATCCTCATAAGCATAGTAGTCTTCACCATGTTGTTGAAGTCTCCCTAATGAAGCCCATGCTTTCTCCGTTGTTGGAAATTTAGAGAATCTGGTCTTCAAAGCTTTGGAAATTTGGGTATACCCATCTTCAATCTGAGAAGACATACTCCAAAACCATTGCTCAGCGTTGCCTCTAAGGCATAGCAATAGAAAATCCCCTTTTTCAATGTCATCCCTTTTACCAAGGATACGACAAACCATTCTAAAATCAGCAAGAAAATCATCAACATCTTCTTCTAGATTTCCGAAGAAGATTGGGATATCATCAAGGTATAGAGTGTCATAGTCTCTCAATGCTAGAACCACACAAATTTTAGTTCCAAACAATCATTTTCTCTCATGACATCAACTAACTACACAAAATTTTGAAAGGTCTTTCAACATGAATTCTAGATTCTTATGTGAAAATGTTTTTTTCCTTTCTTATGTTATGCTAATCCAAACCATATTCTAGATCATTTCTTTGTTGCCTTGACATTAACTCGGTCATACAAACTTTCATGATTCATATAATCTACTTGATTATGCTAAAATTCAAGCATTCATGCAATACAACAACAATAAGCACAAAGTCATTCCTCAGTGGGGGCACCAATTTGAGGCGGTCCGGGACGGGCAAGAAGAAGAGTGGCCTCTAAGCACCCTTCTAGGCTCCCGTGCTGCTCAATTGGGTTGGGGTTGGAAAAAACAACAAACACACACACAAACCCACAACCTAGACCTACACAAATTTGGGGCACCACCTAGTTTTGGATGCGAACTAGGACGCGTAGAGAGAGAGAGAGAGATAGTGCTTGGGCTGCTTTGAAATGTATCGGTCGTGATCAAGCAAACACAATTATATATGTAAGAAAGAGAGAGAAGGGGGAGGGAATGCTTGTTGCATTAATACCTTCTTACAAATCTGTCACGACCAATCAAAGTGAGATTAGTATTTGTTCAACATAGCTTGAGTAAATTACACCACAACACATCACAAGAAAAGCCACCCCAATCACTGTCTTAAGGCCAGGGGATTCCTCTCCACCCTGTCGCCCTCTTACAGTATGTGGGATTTATGGCTAAATTGATGACAACACCCAGAGACAAGCTATCAAGAACTTAAAGAAAACACCAAGACACTTACACATCATTGTTGTCCACTATTACTTCAGGTCGGAAGAGAGACAAAGTATCCAAGCTTAGTCCAAATCCACCCTCCTTGATTCAGCAAATGTTGGGCTTACACTAGTAGGAGAAATGATAGATTTCCTACTCTCAGTTGAATGATCACTCTCTCTTACAATGGCATAGAGTTCCCTTGCTAATCACCCCTATTACAACACATGCACATGCATAAGACAATGAGCTTCCACTCAAGAGCTCCTTCTAGAGAGGTTGAGCTTGGCTTCTCAAGCTATAGCATAGTGCTCTTGCTTATGGCTCTCTCCCTTTTGTGCTAGCTACACCCTCCTTTTATAGCAATTTTGAGGGCTAGGGTTACTCCTCTAACCATGGTTGGTGAGTTAGATTTTCAGCACTTATCTAATTTCTTTTGCTTGGAATTATCAAGAAGTTGGGGTGGGGATAGATGAAGAAGAGAGAGAGGAGAGAAGTGGAGGTGATAGGACTTTTCATAGTAGGTTAGTGTTAGTAAATTAGTAGAGTTAGTATTTTTATTGATTTACAAATGGAATTGGATATTTACAATGGGAGTATCCATGTAGGATACAAATAAGGAAGAAAAAACTCTTAATAGGTAAGAAAACATGGATTTTTTACAATGTTGATGCTCCAAGTGTTTTGAGTAGAGTCAATTTTGACGCTTGTTGACGGTCCACTAGCTTTGACGGTACGTTTTTTTCTCCACTCTTGACCTTCCTTGAGAGCCAAGGTAAGTGAACATGAGTAATCAATCACCATGATGCTGTCTTTCAAGAGAGAGGCTGAATTTTGTGGTTTTCTTTATAGATATGGGTAATATGGAAGAGGAAAAATGAGACTAGGTGGTCAATTTTGGAATGGAAGTGTGTGTAGGAGACATGAGTTCACCATGGTTTCTCTTATTCTTCAAGGTTGAGAAGAAGGTGAGTAGGGTGCAGAGAGGAGTGGTGAGAGAGGTAGGGATGATGAGTGGAGAAGTGTGTGTGAAAGAGGAAAATGATAAAGTGGAAGAGGGAGTGTGGCTGCATAGCATGGGAAAACTGGGGTCCACTAATAAAATCATAGCTCGTAGCTCAAAAAAATATGAAAAATTTTGAGGTAAAAGTTCAGCTCACGAGCTACAACTTTTGTTTGTATCACCTTTTTAAATTTGGGGAGCATGTGATCATTAAAATTCAACAAAACCGACTGTTTTTTCCACTACACAAAGTCCTTGTGAGGTCCGTCTTTGGATGATTCTTTTGAATACCTCCAAGAGTGAGCTCCCCATGGTGCATGCATGCATGCCACATACCCTTGACCTTATTTGGTAGGTCTATCATTGAAGATATTGTTGAGATCATGATATAAGTGAATAGTACAACTAAGAAAATCAAATATTGAGGGGTCTAAAAAAATATGTATATGTCAAATATAAATAATATAGGTGGAAAAAATATAAAGGGGTCAAAACAAATCTCTTTTTTTATTTTTTTATTTTTTATTTGGCTCAACTAGCCCAGTGACTAGCTAATTAAGGGTTTTTAAGAAGATATGGGAAAAGTCCCCTAACTCACACACACCTATATACAGTAAAATGGTAGGGATAGCCAAAATGTTTGAGTGATTTGATAGGGTGAGGTAGCTTACTATGGCAATTGTGGAAAGCCGAAAAACGGCTATCAATGCTGGTGATCCTGTTGATGTCACTCTTTACCAAACTGTTGTTGGCTGCCTCATTTATGTATGCAACATGAGGCCAGATATTCAGTTTGCAGTCTCACAGGTCAGTAGATTTATGCATAGCTCAGGGTCTAAGCATTGGCAGGCTGTCAAGAGGATTTTCTGCTACCTTAGTGGCGCTTTACATGTTGGCTTGTTTTATCCCAAGGGGGGATCATTGCCGCCAGACTTACATGCTTTTTCGGACTCAGATTGGGCTGGTTGTTTTGACATGCGAGTGTCCACATCAAGTTTTTGTTTCATGCCTTGAAGTTCATGTATATCATGGTTGAGCAAGAAGAAACCTACTGTGGCCACTTCGAGTTATGAGGCTGAGTACAGGGCAGTCTTCACAGCTACTGTTGAGTGTGTATGGCTCAGACGCCTTATGGCTGATTTGGGTGTTGGACAAAAAAAGGCCAACACTATCTACACTAATAGTCAGAGCACGTTGGCAGTTGCGAGGAACCCAGTTTTTCATGCTCGCACAAAGAACATTGAGGTGCATTACCACTATGTTAGGGAGAGGCTCTAAGTAGGAGAGATGAGCTTGGCTTATGTGCCAACACAGGACAACCTTGCAGATCTTTTCACAAAGGCATTGTCTCATGAGAAGCTTGAAGCTTTCCGCAAAGCTTTGGGATTACTCCCCTTTGTGGACTGATCCTGTCCTCAGGGCATGGCACTTCCCTTTACTCATGTGCCAGCTCTCGTTCAACGCATCACTCCAGGGGGGATTTGTTACCATATACATGTGGTAGTGATGTGTGTGAACACACTAGGACCGTTCGGGTATTTTTTCCCTCTTTAGGAGGTTTTTTCCCCCATGCATTCTATTTACGCCCATCACTCTAGGGCTATCTATCTTTCCATTGCACACTAAGTAACACACTCTCTATTGTGTGCCTTGAGCTTCCTTCGTCTTGTCCAAGCTGTGTGCGTTTCTCTGCAACCCTAATTCCAACAGAAGTCTTCTTTGAGGGCCGTGATCATGATTCCAAGCGCTTGCTCATCTTTGTCTTGTTGTTGAGCATTCAAAGTTTGTGTCGAGGCTTCTTCCCAACCATATGGTGGATTTACAATGCTTTAAAGATTTTTTTTCATGAAGAATCCCTTCACTTTTATTTTACAGGTGTGAAATCCGATGCCATTAAATTTGTCAATTCTTTTGGTGAACATTGTGCATGTAGGGTAGTTTTACCAAACGAGTTGGTAGTGTCTGAATCCTTTGACAATTTTGGAGTGCAAAAATGGTGGAGACTACTAGCTCAAATTGTGCATACGCAATAGTTTTGGTTACAACCAAGGAGACAGATTAATCATCCATACAAGCAAAGAGACCAATTTAGTATCACCCTTTTGAGTGGAGTGGAAAAGACTTTAAATATTGGTTGATGGAAATGCTTGATGTGCCTAGAAAAAAATATATTCTTTATTGTGTGAACAAAATGTTAGGTCTTAGGTGTAGTGCCAAGTAAGCTAATATCCCGTGGGAAGAGGTTCTTGATTAAGGCTTAGGGGGTGTGAGGTTTGAGTGGTGTGGGAACAATCCTCGCATAAGAGGGGGGACAAAAAGTCAATTTTTATGGACCTTAGTGCCATGGGAGTAATGCCTTTGCAATAAATCGGATCAAATTAAGAAGAAAATGTCAAAGAATTTGCATTAAAAAAAGTCTCTTCCTAAAAGTAGCTACCAACCTTCAAAAGAAACATTAAAGAGCTTCTTTGGCTTTTAGGCCACACACCCACACACATTCGGAAAAAGAGGGGGACCACTCTCTCTCTCTCTCTCTCTCTCTCTCTCTCTCTCTCTCTCTCTCTCAAAGTGCATACACACACACACACACACACACAAGTGAATGTAGTAGGTGCTATTTGGGCTTCAATGATGTGAAACATTAAGAGATCTTAACAAATAACTTCTTCTATACCAATTTTCTCAAAAAAATCTCAATCTAATTGAGAGAGAAAGTTAAAACTCTACATGGGGTATTCAAACACACAAGTGAATGGAGTAGGTGCTATTTGGGCTTCAATGATGTGAAACATTAAGAGATCTCTTAACAGATAACTTCTTCTACACCAATTTTCTCCAAAAAATCTCAATTTAATTGAGAGAGAAAGTTAAAACTCTACATGGGGTATTCAAGAGCTTGTTTAAAAGCTGTCACATTGGGTTATGGCATGAAGTGTGTATAAAATATGAAGATCATGCACAGTGTGCAAGCATTAAAATACAATTAAGAAAGTATTATTAAAAAATTGCACACAACTTAATGCTTAATCCAATTACTACTAGTCATTTTGGCAAGGGTAGTGGATGCATAGACGGGCCCAAAAGCCAACACTAGAGGTGATTGAAATTGAGTATTACAATTAGCCCAAAGAATTATGATTCAATTTAGTGCCTAGAGAGAGAGAGCACTTAGTCTATCATAGGGATTTAACCATTATAATTAGGAAGTACTAATTATGTGTTAGCTCTAATACCACATGTTAGTGCTATGGTGGATAGGCCATTGTGGCATTTATCATTGTGTGAGCACCATGAAAATAGAGAGAATAGACTAGATGGAAAGTGTGCAATCAAATAAACCTTGCTTGATTGATTGTAGAAATTAAGTAGACAGAATCCAGAAGGAATAAAAGTTTAGCATAATGGATTTATATAGGCTCAAGATGGAAGGTAGTAATAAATGGTGAAATTGATATGCACCACTTATGGAAAGGGGAAAATAACATGTAGTCTACAACAAGTAGCATGTGGCTATAATGTGTAGCATGAGTGAGAAGCATGTGTTAGGGAACTCTATGTAGTAGTTTGTATCCATGCTCATAAGGGTGCATGCTAATATGCTTGGCTTTAGGGATTGGTCACATATTGATTGTAAGCTAAATGCTTACCCCAACAATGTTTCATATCATCAAAGCCCTTTTAATAGAGATAGATATCTTTATGTTTTCCTATCATAATATCCATAGTTTGTCTCAAAAGGCCCAATTCCTGCCCCGCACACCATGGGAGGAAAGGTAGCATGGGCAAATTTACCCACACATGTGTATATGTTCATTCATTTATACTAAAAATATATTTTTAATTCAAAACACACGGGCATTCACACACTCATTTATATATGGTATTCGATATACATTATATATTTATATGTAATTTTGTACAGACTTGTGGATATAATAAAAAGATTTATATACAAATTTTCTTCTCCAAATGGCGCATGGGGTGACATTCTATTCATTGTAAAAGCTACCCTGCATGCCATAAAGCTATTATTTCTAGAGAGAGAGAGAGAGAGAGAGAGAGAGAGAGAGAGAGAGAGAGAGAGAGAGAGAGAGAGAGAGTTAATACTAGACATTGGTGTAGGATAATGGCAAGAACAAAAGCTACTGCATGAAAAGAAATAAAGGGTCGGGTTTAGCTATGAAGGCACTAGGCAGGTCAACCAGCAAAAAAAAAGTGGCATGGAAAATCAATGAAGATTCTCAAGAGGCCAAGAATGTATTTTAAAGAATCTTGGGTATTTTCAAGGAGATAAGGAAATCTCAAAAATGCATTGTGCTATCTATACCCAAGCTCCCATTTCATAGGTTCACTCGTGAGGTCCATATGTGAAGAGGCATGTGCAAACACAACGAGTGAAAGAATGTTGCTTTGTTGGCCCTTCAAGAGTTAGCCAAGGACTTCTTACTGTAATATTTTAATGACATTTTCATTGTAATTTAACATGCACACCAACTGATTTGATGAAGAAGGACTTAGAAACCCTCAAGAGGATAAGATGGAGATATGAAAAACTGACAAAAAAATGATAAGATTTTGCTCGTACCTCTAGGAAGATCGCAACCAGAAGTAAAAATTTGTAGAAGTTTCAAATAATATTAACAACATGGCCAAAGTCGAGTAGAAATCCCATCATATGGAGGGTACCAAAAAAGAAAGGGAGAGGGAACAACTGGTACTTGGTGCAGAAGCTAAGAAGAAAAGCTACATTATATTCATCGATGAAATAGATGAAAGGAATAATGAAATCATGTCCTCAATGAAAGGCCTATTGGCAGAGATGCCACTAGCAAATGGGTGAAGGAGATTAGCTATCAATTCTTTGGATAGAAATCTATATTGTAGGATATAGATGCGCAAATAACCGATTCTATTGTCTATTTGTGCCTAGAGTAGGTCCCGTTCTCTTGCTCTAACTAGCTCAACTTATGTTTTTGGATTCAAGACCTAAAGCTAGCTTGCATTTACTATTTGCAGCTTTAAAAAGAGTCAACTTCCTCAAAAAATCCAGTCCTAAATATATATTTTGGATCCACAATTATTTGTGCTTATTTGAAGGAAACATGCCCCTTAGGGTACATTATAGAGATGGTTGGTTCATTACCCCATGCTACAAATAACAATAACTTTTTTCCCATATGAAAGCAACAATTAATGGAGCTTAATATACATTGAATTAGACAAGCCAATAGTGTGGATTCTAAATTCAATTCAAGGGACTCATGGAGAACTAAGGCCGTGAGTTTAGATTTTGGAATTAGTCTTTTGTGGGTTTTTTGCAACTATTATGACTTGACCAACTATTTTGTGTATTTGCAACTGCATAAAGGGATTTTTGCATGCATACGGGAATTTCTTTGGTAATTATGAATGGTATAAGGTAGACATAAAAGAAGAGAATGTGCCAAATCAAACATATGCAGACTCTTGTGGATGGAGATGTCTCCTCGATGCAGAGTGCATACTACAAAGCCTCTTTGCACTAAAGTCGTTCAAGTCAAAGGTAGACATTTTGCAATGTTCTACAATTTAACTTGGTGGATGTATAGATTCAAGGATTGATCCAAAACTCTTTTGATTTTACAAAGTGCATTGGAGAGATATACCATTCAAAATGTATAGTGATACCATCCTACACTTGTTCAACATATGGTAGCTATCTCATATGTCTAGCCAAGGACCAAAGGCCACTTGAACTAAGCTCAAGGGTGCCTATATAAAGGCTAGAGGTTGGGTGGAGAGATTGGGGTTCATGATTCCTTTGGTCTCAGAGTGGTATCAGGGCTAATTTGAGAAGAAAAATCCATGGAGCTATTCTTGGGAAGAGGCATGTATGAAAGCCATTCTTGGGAAGAGGCATGTATGAAAGCTCTCTATCTTTGGCTCTCAACAAAGAAAAAGATTTGTACAAAGCCGCTTAGTAGGGGGAGGAGTCGCAAGTCGACCTACACCAATTTGCAAGGGAGTTCTCCCATTGGGATTGGGCCAAGAAGAGGGTGAGATTCAACTTAATCGTTCAACCTCTCATGTGGCCACAACAACACGCTCTCTCTACGCTACATTGTGGACAATGCCATGGATTGAGCTTTGAGTGTTCTCATGTGGGCACCTACTTTGGCGGCCCTTTGAGTTCAAAAAATTACTTACGAGAGGGTAATCATGGCATCCCCTCCCCCCCCCCCCCCCCCCCCCCCCCCGCCCCATCTCCTCTAGCTACTCTCTAAGGCAAGTATCAACCATTCCATTGATGGTGGTAAGCGGAGCTCATGTACGAGCTTTGATATTAAATTTTTGTGAGGTTTAGAGAATTCTAGAACTTGAGCAAACTGCAAAAATAACCAAGATTTCTCCAAGTAAAGATTCTTTTTGCGATGATGTTTTTTAGTACAAACAACATCAACCACTGGCTACATCGTACAAGCCACTCGTTGCTAGCAACACATACTTGCTATTTCTAAGTGATGATTAGTAGTTGTTGGATTAGACACGGTTCATCTCTCAACAAAAGTATGCAATGGAAATTCTAAAAGAATTTGGGATAATAGAATGTAAACTTGTGAGCACCCCAATGGAGGTGAAGATAGTGCTTCGCACAATTTCATTAACTATAAGTTAGTGAAACGGCTCAATTTTCCCCAAACTCCAAGTTTCCATTGTTACAAGGTAGCGATGATTAATGGCCATGCTGCCAAGGTGTGAAATACTCAGGTGAAGGATTTACCATTAGAGATTCAAGGGTATCACATGTCCTTGAATTTTCAAGTCATGAATATGGATCGGTAGATGTGGTCCTTTGTCGGGAGTGGTTATATAGTTTATGGATATGGATCGGTAGATGTGGTCCTTTGTCGGGAGTGGTTATATAGTTTATGATCATCATTAAAACATATGTATACATATAGTTTATTTTCAAGTCATGAATATGGATCGGTAGATGTGGTCCTTTGTCGGGAGTGGTTATATAGTTTATGATCATCATTAAAACATATGTATGAGCACAATGGTTTGATGTTTGATTCCAATGACGTGCATGTGTTGTTGTTGGGGGAGAAGAATGTTCCTTCCTTGCCACTTATTTGTACAACCAATATTATGAATCTCTCTTCTCAAGATGAAATAGAAGAACCTTTTTTGTGTTACTCGCTGTGTCATTTTCTATCAAATGTTGATAATGTTTTGAATAACAATTCCTCAATGCCACATGTTTCTCTCTCTTCTCTTCCAACTATAGCTACTTAGTTCAAATATTTATTAATGAAAAAAAAATATTTATTCCCAAATGATTTTCCACCAGGGTTACCACCGCGACACGAATGAGGACATTGTACTTTATTAGTAGGGTTACAAACACCAATAAGAAAGGGTATAATGATATCGAACTAATGATGATTACACTCATTTTTGCAATAAGAAAATTCAAATCTTATCTTTTGCCTAAACCATTTTTCATCCTTACTACAAAAAACTTGTAGCCTTGGGTGTCATCAGAGATGACACTAAATCCAAAGATTATGTTGAAGGAACTGCAGGGATATGAGTACACATTCAAGGCAATGTGAGATCCCAGTTGGCAAAAATTCTTACCTATCAATTGCATGAGAAGATCATCAAAGTGCCAAGTTTTAATTCAATTTCACCACCACCACCCAAAGTTCTCTCAAATGCATACACTCTATTCTTTGATGGTGCTTTTTGAAGAGCCACAGGAAAAGCGGGAAGGGGGGGAGGGGGGTTGTGTTGTGGTGAGCCCAAAAGGAGAAGTTGATGAAAGATCAAGTGGTTCTAGAAGGATCAACAAGAAACAATTAAGCGGAGTACAATGTTCTACTCAGTGGGTTGGAGATATGCTTAGCCCAAGAGATACGACTTAATGGTGAAAGGTGATGCTTTGCTAATTGTGAAACAAATTCTTGGTATTTGGGCTCGTAAAAATGAAAGAATTAGATCCAAGGTTTCTATCATTCGTAATTTGTTTGGAAAATTTGAAGAAGTGCAACTATTGCATACCTAGAAAAGAAAATCATGATGCAGACTTACTAGCTCAACAAGCAATCCTTGGGGGGGTCACTTAATAATTATGTGACTATCACATGTGTGCAACAGAAGGGCTTATTAAATTTCATTTTCTCACATTTTCACATACAGAAGGGTACCCTAAAATGGAATCGGGGAAAAAGTTTACAGATTGAATAGAAAAAGGGTGTATTTTATTTGTCTAAAATTCACAGATAAGGAGTTTTATAAATAGTCCTTAAACGTACACGGTATACACTATTTATAGTGACCCCCCCGAGAAGAAATCTTAGGTTAAAATGAAGTGAAATTCATGATTGTAGCTGCAACAATGAAGGGGCCACAATCTGCAGGCATGGAGTCCTTAGCACCTATTGTTAACTACATCTTGGAGGGAGAATTTTCAAAAGATTCCACAATGGCACAAAGAAGGAGGCTCATTAAGAAGGCAAGCTCATTTCTATGGCTAGAGGAAGATTTGTATCAAAAGGGCAAGGATCTTGTTTGTAGATGAGTGCCATACACTAATGAAATTCCTAAATCTTGAGACGGTTGCACGAAGAATCTTGTGGGGGTCATTTTTTCATGACCTAACAATTAAAAAAATCTTGTTACTTGGGTATGTTTGGCCAAGTATGCATGTTGATTTCCAACATTGGTGTAGAAGTTGCTACTATTGCCAAATCAATGGCAACAAAAACTTGTTGTATGGACCTCGACAAACAATCATTGTTTGTGGTCCTTTTGAAAAATTGGAAACTGATACCATGGGTCCATTGCCTAGAACAAAAAAGACCCCATCATTTTTCTGAGATGGATGAACTACCTCTACTACATGCACACTAGGATCTGGTAGAGGTGGGATAGTCTCTCCTTCATTGTTGGTAGGTGGTGGTGGCCTTATATTAGACATTGGTCCTATGTTCCTTTGTTGCACCAAGAGTGGTTGTTGTGGCAGGTCATTCGCATTCATCATCACCGACGGATAGTTTAGGTTTGATCTCCTTGGCTCTCCTCTTGGACAAGGGAAATGGTGCATGCCATGTCCTCTTTCTCCACAATTTCAGCACTCCCACACCGGCCTAGGTGTAGGATCTGGCTCCATTGGGCGTTGAGGTGGCCCTCTTGGTCCTACACCTTATGCAAAATGAATGGACAAATTGTTAATTGACTCGCTGAGCCTATCGATTACCTCCAACGTGACTTCTAGGACTACACAATGGTTGGACCTTTTTTTGGTCTCCCTTGTTGGGTTGTCTTCATTACTACCACAATCCTACACACACTTCATTTTATGAAAGTAGCTCTTTGCTCAGCTTCAGTAAAGTTTGTCGATTCGCCTACCATCACCTTAGTTTTTAAAGTTGGAAATAGTCCATCAATAAACCTCTCGTTTTTCAAAAACTCAACCTCATTCCCATGGTTAGGAAGGATTATTAACCAAAGACTCCATAGGCACAAAAATTCATTTTTATATGCATGATAATCATCAAACAACTTTTGTTTCAAAACGACAATTTCTTGCCACAATTTTTTGTGGATGCTTGTGGGATGAAAATAGTGGTCTTAGAACCTTCATGAAATTTGTTGAGAATTACATACAAGGCTTCTTGCACAAAGCCTCTCACACTCTCCTTTACACTTCTTGCTTCTTCTTCTCATGTATATCTCATTAATTACAAAGAGAGGCCCTCCTTTTATAGATTTTTAAAGGGATTAGAATTTGCATAATCACTTTTAACTACACATAGCAAAGCTTCGTTTAGGAGTAATTTGATGTAGGTGAGGCGATAGGTGGTAGGGCTAGATGTAAGGATAGTAGGTTAGTAGGTTAGTAGGTCAGAACTCTAGTTAGTATTTTTTACATAATAAAAATGAAAATTTACAATGATAGGGTGCGTAAAATGAGAAATTATCAAGAAATTAGGTAGGATTACTCTCTCTCTTGTCCATCAGTGTCAAGGAACTGAAGAATGCCCACAATCATCTTTTACATAATGGTGCTTGGAATCCAATCGAATTGGTTGATCTCCCGCTAATTGCATCCATGGAATAAATAAGAAAATTTTGGAGTATTGGAGATGTGTGCATGAGAAGGAGAAAAGAAAAAAAGATGGCTAATGGTAGAGAGTTGCAAAATATGAAGATATATACAATGGCAGCCATGGGTAATTTTAATGATCTTCTCCATGCTAGATTTGCCCCATGCTACTAATGTTGGTGTGTGTGTGTGTGTGTGTGTGTGTGTGTGTGTGTGTGTGTGTGTGTGTGTGTGTGTGTGTGTGTGTGTGTGTGTGTGTGTGTGTGAAATGAGAGTGGATAAGGATAAAAGAAAAAAGTGTAAAAAGAGAATGGGCTATTTGGAAGTGTATAAATGCATTTTAAGGCCCTAGGGAGGCCCAAATAAGCACCCGAGGTCATGGTCATTGGTCCTTGGGTTTTTTTCTATGTGTAAGAGATGAGAGACTGAAAAAAATGGCTCAAAAAGGAGGCGACAGAGTGAAATTCGAGCTAGGGTTTTGTGAAAATGTGTAGAAGCTACATATATGTCACCAAGCTCTTGAAAGATCTTACATGTCCAATTTTTTATGTGTATCTTTGTCCACATGTCCACCATGACTTTGCATAAAACCTATAGCACCAAAAATATATCCTCTTGTAAGTCTTTGAAATGGATAACTCCTCCTTTGAATCAAATGTGGAGCCAATCACTTCATGTCCTTTGCATTCAAGTCTCTTTACTTCCCTAGAAATATACATGTCCTTTTGAGAAAAGTCCTCTTAAAGCTATTTTTCCATGTGGAGATACTACCAACCTTATTTATTGCTCTATGGATATATACAAGAAGTAGCATAGAAAGCTATATGGGTAAGCTTAAAATAAAAAGGTATAGGTGAAAACATTTGTATTTATTCATTTAAATACCTTCAACTATAATATACATATGCAGACTCACACTTATTAATAACACACACCTAAAGTTAATTTAACGCAAAAGGTGCGTTTCCCATGAGAAAGATTGACAATGGATATTTATCCACCATTTTACATATGCATAGATAGCATATAAGAACTATGTGCATATATATATATATATATATATATATATATGGTTTATTATGGGCTATGCTTATGGTGTTTTGTCCTTTCTTCTTCCATGATAGTTGGGCCCAAAATATCTATCAATATCAAGTCATGGAAAAAAGAAACAAGGACCTAAAGATGGAGCTCAAGCTAGAGTGGATGCAAAGGAGATAGCTCTCACTCTCTTTCATGACAAAAGAGGAGACTTATCAAAAGCAAATAGCTGACCTACAAGCATCCCTAGTAGGAGGTTAAAAATAGTTGAAGAGAAAACAAAAATACAAGAAGAAGCCAGAAACAGTTCCGACGAAGACTGGTTCACTTGAGTTCTTACAGCTTGAAGAGGATGTTGATCTCACAATAGTGACACCAGAATCCTCCATAGTCACACTTGAGACAAAACAAGGGCAACTTGATAGCTTCACAGATGAAGCAAAAAAAGCTCTAAATGTGAATATAAAGGCTAGATGTTTTGAAATATTTTCTATGAGTGTTTGAAGTGATCTAGTGTATGATGCTTGGAAGATTGAGCTCTCATCATTTTCTCAAGCTCTTCAATAAAGATTATAGATGCTTTATCATAACACCTCTTAGTGAGCTAGGTGACTCTTTAGGTAGGGTAGGGTGCCACTAATTTCAAACTCTTTCAAATTAGTACCATTTGGCACACTTCCATGGTTATTCATGTGAGAGAAGGGAGCACTTGGAGGAATCTAGGATTCCCAGAGTTAGTGATTTCAATCTATATCTCTTGCATTTAATCCATGTCTTGATTCCTTTTTTACTAGGCTCCATGGAATTCTTCTGCAACTTTTCCAAATTGAGATTCTTCTCTTAAGCCCTAAAACCACTATTTGTACATTTGGGAAATGGGGGGCCCAAAAAGGATAGCAATTAGTGAAGTTGGATTCTCAAATTTTTGCTTTACTTCAATGCTTTGTGGCATGATAATTTGTATCTCTCAACTTCCTTAGGATCGACCATGGGAACCATGTGGATGCAAGGGAGGTTTTTTTATTATTATTACATAAGCATGTAAGCTAAGGGTGAGAGCAGTTACAAAGGTACTTAAGGCATATATGTTTGTGTTCTTCTCTTATGGAGTTAGCAAGCCCAATTATGACTTTGGTTTGTATTTTTGAAGAAGCTTTTTTTTCTCAAATCAACGATTATTAATTTTTTAGGTAATATCTCTCCAAAAACACTTGAGTAACTCACAATCACTACATTATATATGAGATAGAAGTATATTATATTTCTAAAGTGAAAATTATATGTGTAAAAAGAGGGGTCATATTTACCTTATATAGATCATAAATAGGGGGGATGCTTTTCATTTTTTTAGAAGTGGGTTTAGCCAAACATTTGGGTGTCCTATTTTGCCTTGATCTCCACTCCACTTTCATGGAGACCTATACTTGTCTACATATGCAGATGTGTAAGGACATTTTCAAACGTATTGAAACCCTACATACTTATTTATTGGAGGTAGAATATGCTCTCCATCACTATCTTCATAATCTACATGAAAATTCTCTTGTTATATGTAAAATGAGACATTTCTCTCTCTCTCTCTCTCTCTCTCTCTCTCTCTCTCTCTCTCTCTATATATATATATATATATATATATATATATATATATATATATATATATATATATATATATATATATATTACTCTTCTCCTTTCATGCTGATCACACTCTCCATCAACCTCCTAGAAGAAGCCTCTATGTAGGTTTCATCACCACTCTCTTGTAGAAAAGCAAAAAACCTTTTCACTAAATGGGAACTACTCCTTGACTACAATAAGAAGCTCCAAAGTCCCTAGCCATCATATCTTTCTCTCTCTACCTTTGTTTCCATTTAGTTCTCTGTGTAGGGAAACTATGCTCTCAATTGGTTCTTTTGTGTGAACATAGGCATGTATGGGCTTGTCAAAAATGTACATTGTTTATTCGTGCTTCTCTAATCATGTTTGATATATGTGTATGGTGTGTGTACGCTCATGTAGATATGTAAAAAGCATTCTCTTCTCCACGTCATGCATTTGGTACATATACTATTTTGATTATATCTCTCAAAACACTATGAACCCGATCAAACACTTCAATCCAATGATTAACCATATTGTTTAGAGAATTCTCTCTTATATAGATCATGTCAAAATTTTGCTTGTGTGAAGAGTTATGATCGATATGCAGCCTGTTGTCTTTTGTACTTGGGACCTTAGGCTCCTTGGAGGGCTACCATATGTACTCGTTGGATGGGAGATCCCACTTATTAGCCAATTCAAGGCCTTGATTATCCATGTTGATAAATGTATCTAGGCCACCATTCTCACATTTAAGGTATGAGTTACTAATTGCTTTTGGTACTGGATTGTCTGAACTTGTAAGGGTGCTACTTGAGAGAGGTACCATATGAAGTTGTGGATTTGATGTGAAGTTCATATATGTCTTATGATTTTGAGTTGATTCCACTTGTTTGATGTCCATAAAGACATGGTTGTTTGTAGGGTTACTTCAAATTGTATGTTTAGTTTTGCACAAAATTGCTTTCTTTATGTATCATAGTAATTGGCATGGGTCTCATATGTGCAAGGTGATAATGTAAGGTGATAGCCTATTTTATAAGGCTAAGATTAATGCATTGGTATGAGGTCAATAATCCTCTCTTGTGTGTTATGCATGCATCTAAAGATAAGGAAAATTTGTTTTGCACATAAGAAGGAAGTTATGTCATATGTTTACCAAAAGAGATGAAACTCTTTTTTATCATGGTTATGATCATGTGATGATGATATGTTGTGCATGGAACCTTGAACACCATATGTTTATGTCTCATGTGTATGTGTACTATTTTCCATCCTTCTAGGTCCAAACTAGTAGAAGGAGGATGAGGTGAAATTGTGATGTGTCACTTGCATTTGATAAAAATTTCTAAATTGGTGATTTGAGATTATTTTTACTCACTAGTTGGAGCTTTTCAATGCATAAATATTTCATTTCAAGAACCATATATGTATGGTGAGTCTGTTAAAAATGGTTGTAGCTAAACCCAAGTGTGGATTTTGTTTTTAAGATGGTTATGGTTTATGATCAAGGATTGAGATTTCCTTTATGGTTTTTTATTGTGATATCGAGTGATATCTAGTGTGGTTCTTGGATTATTTTTCTAGATATGGTTGTGTTGCCAAAATTTTTGCAGCCATGGGAAATGATGAGCTAAAATGGTTTTGTAGGATAGTTGTGCATTGCGGGACAGGTGTCTAACCTCACACCTATTTGATTGCAAACATAGTGAGAACCATAAATAAATTGTCAATCCATGGGACGAAGCTGACTCGACTAGTGCATAGAGGCTACAAGAGGTTGTCAATCTCTTGGAAAACAACAAACAACTGGCATCTAACTCAAGCTACACTCAAATGACTGAAATCACCAAAAGCTAATCGCACTAATCGGCAAACAAATCACATATGTTACAATGACATCCAAACATAACGAAACTTCTAGGAAATGTTTATAAGACCTAAGCACACATGCTTATGGTCTCAAATCCCACTTTAGGTCAAGTGCAAAAATCGTGATTATTAACAGCAGTGGATTTTTTACCTAGTGATTTTTGACCCAGAATGCATCTAAATGCTTAGCAATGATGCCCCAATCCCCCACTTATTTTGAAGTGTAAATTCCTACTTATGATGAAATAAGGCTACAGGTCGGCGACGCCAAAAGCTACAAAATACCATGAAATGCTTACGTCAATGCGTAGAGCTCTTACCTGCGACTGAAACGCAACAGACGCGAGTGCAATGTGACAATCGAAGAGGGAGAAGGAAGCGCGAGAAGGAGAGAAGTGAGTGCCGTTAGCTCACACTGTGTATTTCATTATCCAAAACTTATGAAAAACTTACAAAAATTGGCTTTTATACCTTAGCCAAGATTTTTGATGGTCAAAACTAATCATTTGGGAGCTCTAACTAAAGACAGGTTGATACAATCTGGAAGCTTGTAACCCCGGCTCAGCAATTACATTATTTATCTGGAAAATAGGAGTTACAATATTCCCGATTCATCAAAATAATAAATGTTTTTACAATGAGAGCTCCGAAAAATGGTATCAGAGTTAGCTTGTGCTACTAACATTCCCCCCCTCTTCGCCTGTGTCGTCCCTTGACACAGTTTTATGGGTTGAAGTAATCTTCGGGTTGACGGCTGGCAAGGCTGTCTTTAAGTGCAATGGAGTGCCTTGTCATATCTGATCTTTCTTTCTTTGTCTGGAACCTGCAAAAATTGCATGGTGACCATGTTTTTTAGCTCAATGGCTGAGTAGCCTATGAATTTGGAGGTTAGGTTGTTGATCACTAGCCCAAAAATCTTTGTTCGCCAAGTGAAAAACCCTGTATAGAACGCTTCCTCAAACGCCAACATATTGTGAGATGGTAAGAACATGCACCGGGCGTAGAAGCCATAAAGGAATTCTTTGGAAGGTTGGCCGCTTAGGTTGTAGAGCAAAGACCCTTGTTGCCCTCGAGGAATGACATCCACGGTGCTCCTCCTTGCTCTAGCTCGTGAAATGCTTCAATGCATGTGAACAACATTCAGCAAATTTTGTAGAGCATAGCACATGAGAGATCAAGGAGACTTTTGAAGAATGGTATGGCGTCAATTAGGGTTTTCACCATGTAATCCTTTGTTGGTGTTCCCTTTTCTCGAGCTGGCAATCTTGGATAATTCAGCCATGTAGGCCGCTTCTTTGTCATTGCTTCATGTGCTTTCCATGTCCGTACTCTTGGTATAGAACAAAAGGTCGGGTCTTTCTGAAGTGTTGTAGGTGCTCTTGTGAACAAAATCAAGTATCTAGGATTCCTGTTTAGCCAGCTCTTTCTCCACTTCGGGTGGACTTCCTGTGCGCCTTCTGCCTGCATGTATTTGTATAATCTTTCCTTAACCTGTAGCTCTACCTAGATCAAGGGATATGCCAGTGATTGTTGATGCCATTGTGCATTGATTTGGTTGGGAGTGAGTTGAGTAACATTGACTCTATGGAGAACTCTCAACTCCCAATCCATCGCTGATTTCCATTGTTTGTCTGTTTCTTGAGCGACCTGCTCCTTAAGTGCATCTTCTTCAGCTTTAGACAGCTGGACCATTGGCACTTGCTCAGCATCTATTATTGGTACCTGGAAATCATCCTCTCCTCCTAACCCTTATGTCGGCTGTGTTTTCATCTCAGTGAAAGAGACTGAGGCAATTTCAATGTGTGGTTGCTCTGATGTACCAACTTCTTCTTGTATCTCTAGCTAACCGTCTTGCAGTAGCTGATTAACTCGCTTGAGCTCTATTATCTCCTTGAGCAGTTGTTCGTCCCTTTGTACCCGCATCAATGCAAGGTCTCTTCGTTGCGACTGCTCTAACTTTAGCTGGAGCTCAAGATCTATTTTCTTCTTTTCTAAAGCTTTGTATACTTCATTTGTACCTTTGATCGAGGCAATTGTGGGAATTTTCCTTATTTGTCACAAAAAGGCTGTCTGATCGTTGATCCTTTGCTCTGAATATTACAGTGAAGCATTCGCTACGTCGAGCCGCACTTGGATCTTTGTACTAACACAGTTGTAGTTAAGAGTTCATTGGTAACCTCTGTCAGTTGTTCATTTTTTCTCTTACAGGCATCTGTTAACTTCGTGAGAAGTTCATCTAGCTCTTCCATTTCTTTTTGTTACTTCTCTTTTGCTAGCCGGTGTTGTTAAGCTTCAGCTCTCAGCTCTTGGATTTGTCTCTGCTGATTCGAGATGACATTCATTATGTCCTCTAATTCTCCTTGGAGAGCGTCGATGACCATCTCTAGCTCTCTAGCCTTAGCACTACAACTAAGAGCTATTGTTCGCATTTTCTCAGTCATCTCTTGCATTTGTTTTGCATATTCATTAACTTGTAGGCTGACTTTGTCATTTGTCTGCCAGTCTTCTTGCTATGTAACTGCCTAGATGTTTCATCAGTCTCTGTGGGTGGCTCCTTGGGTGGGGCTGTGGTGGCTTGTGGTTGTGGCGGGGGTTGTTGTGGCTGTGTGGTTGTGGTGGGGGTTGTAGCTCTCCTTGTGGCTGTGTGGTTGCCTCGATTGTTTTGTCTTCGTGAGGCCTCGTGGATGCCTCAACCATTTCATGTTGGTTGGTTGTAGAAGGAGTGGTTTCAGTTTCCGTTGACTTGGGTTGCTCAAACTTTGTTACCTCCTCTGGTTCATGTTCCTTTTCTTTGGCTTGCTTGCCCTCTGGTTCAGGTTCAAGCTCCTTTTCCTTGGCTTGCTTGCCCTCTGTGGGTCTAGCTGTCGGTGAAGGTGGAGGGTTGGGCATGGGGTGGTCTGCCTGCTTTGTATATGGTGATGATGGTCTAGGAGACATCTCACCCTGTTCGTGCTGGTTTTTACTTTGTTGGGCCCCTTCAACTTGTCTTTGCTACTCCGCCACATCTTCTCTTGCTTTCTTTCTGCTTATTGAGCTTCTTTTTACTTTAAGGCTTTTGCTTCCTAGTACATGCGTTCAAAAGAATCCTTGGGATCTTTTGGTCCTCTCCTAGCAGGATTCTTGGTTCGGGGGCCTTTTATATCTCTTGGAACCCACCGTGCTGGGTCCTCACCTACAGCTTGGCGGCTTTTTTCGTAGGTTTCTTTTTCCCTTTTCAAACCTCGCCTTCTTTTGCTGAGGTTCTTCATGTGCAGCCACTGCCTTCTTCTTTATCTCCTCTCTCTAGCTCTCTTCTCTTCATTGTCTGAGCTTTCGCTGCTATGTGCTTCATGAGAGCTTTCTGTAGACTCTTCATCAGATTTGTAAACTCTTTTTGTCGACCTTGTGGTTCTTGGAGATGGATGTGCTAATACAATCCATGTGTTTTGATCTGAGGCAGGCGGAAAATTGTCTGCCATGCCGATAGCATGGTATGCTATTCTTGTTAGTACCTCAGGTGCACCCAGCTATGTGATCTTACCCTCTTTCTTGGTACCCTTCAACGTTGATAGCACATACTGCGCGTGATCAATGAGTTTCCTGGTTGTCGACATCAACAGTTGTGTGAATGTAGTCGCAACTGCATGATTTGGTGTTGTGTACCTTGGCGATCTCTTAGCTAGAAAGTGGAAGTGTTGATGATATAACCGTGCTGGTTCTTCCACTTACTAGATGAGGTCAGCAAAGGTGGACGCAACAGTCTCCTTGGTGAAAGTGCCTGTTCTCTTCCTGTCTCTGGCCCTCATTGTCATCCCCTCTGTTGGCAACTTCAAAGCCTCGGCCACAGTCTCTTTTGTGATGACTACTTCTACTTTCTACCCTTCTTGGTCAGTAATTTGGGATGATCCATCTTTCTTAATTCTAGACAAGAGCTCATAGGCTTTCTGGAAGTCTACACCACATGGTTCCTGGTCGTAGAATTCTCTGAGGTCGAGTTGCCATGACATCATAGATTTCTTTCGGCGGCAGTTTGCAGCTCTACCTGATGTCCTTCTTCACTTTTAAACCTGTCTGTAAAAATTGTGGTGTTGTTTTCTTCAAGTTGTTCTCTGGATAGATATGTTGCTTTGGCCGTCTTTACTGAGTTGGGGTCTAGTTGGTAGGGTGGTAGCTCTTGCAGCTTCTCCTTTTGAGAGACCCTCTTCTTGGCCTTCTTCGCAGCTTGCATTGCTCCTGTTAAGTGAATAGAGTGCCGAAGTTAGAAAATTTCTGCAATTTCCACTCTAAAATGTTCTTCAGCCTAAATTGCTGACAGATTGAGCCCAATTTGCTTCAAATCAATTTTTGAACATGCGTAGATGCATAAAAACATGTAAAGGTCTAAATCATTAAGTCCAAGCAAAATTTTGCAACAAAAGTAAATAATTGCGATTATTTACAGTTGATGAATTTTTTCAACTTTTTACAATTTTGGCATCATAGGCTAGAAATATATATCAATTAGATGCTCTTAGTGAATTATGGGCTCATTTGAGTGCACAGGGTGAAAATGGTGTCAAATTTAGGCTTTCAATCTCTGAAACAGTAGATATAAAGGAATTTTGACATTTTGAGCTCCAAATTTGTCCAAACTTGGTCAATGGGCTTAGGACTTTGGTCCCATGAAGTCAAAGTTGCAATTCCTCCCCATCTTGGTAAAAAAGTAGATAATCGCGATTATTAACTTTTTCATCAAAATGAACATTTTTTGGTGCAACTTGGTTCTAGGCATGATGTAAACTCTGTGTATGAGATTTGAGGTGTTTTGGATCAAAATGTGATAGATAACTCATAATTTGGTTTGGAAGGACTTCTTTGCGTTTTTTGGCAATTTTCCAAGTTATCATCGATCAATTTGGCTCGTACTTGAAATGTGGCATATAATAGGTGTGCACAAGTGATAGGTGTGGTGAGGGTACCATTTTCAAGCCAAAAAATTGCAAAAGTAAATACTCCCGATTACTTACAGCAGTCAACTTTTTTTGCAAAACTTGACAAATTTTGACCTAAACATATTCAATACACCTAAAACAAATCCTAAATTGAATTTGGTAAAGTTTTGTATTGTCGGCATCACTTCGTGCTTTGTCGACTCTGAATTCGCTGATTTTTGTGACTACATGGTCTATGAAGTTGGTTAGTCACTTTTGAGGCTATGAACTTGTCTGCTACATAGTCCTGAAGCAACTCATCCATTTTTGGCCCATTTGGAGTCAGTTTGACTTCATATGTCAAATTTGACGCTTTGTGGCCTTTGAGTTGTTTTCTGCTTTTTGAGAGCTTGCCTTGATTGATTTTATGAAACCAACCATATACATTGTGTATACACCCAGTCTATGAGCTGTCTGTGGAGTCAGAATCCAATTCTGGCATCTGCCAAAAACCTAGCTTTTCTACTTGGGACCCCCTCGACCCTTGCCAAATGGTCAACTGTTAATATAGAAGTGTTCTATGCATGCTACAGTTCAAGTTTCATCCGATTTGGTTGAGCTGACACACCGCTATGGTCAATTTTTGGTCATAGGACTTCGTGCATTGCTCGGTTTCTAGGGTTTTTTCCTGGGGTTTAAACTAGCTACCAGTCTTACAAAATGGATCATTGATAAGTATAGAACTTACCCCTCGTGTCTCATGTGGCGCTGTAAACGGGCGACTGTGGACTCTGAAAAATGCACGCGAAGAAGGTCGAAAGCTCTCTCCCCAAAAGCAACAAGTGGAGATGAGGTGATTTTAGACTATCTTGGATATCTATACTAAGACTTCCCGAACCATTTTCCCCAAATTCCCTTGTTAGTCCTACTAGGCCGTGAAATCTATGTTAGACTCAAAAATTTCCTCAATCGGATTCCTGTCCACCTTGTCCTTCTGATCATCAGCGTATCTTCAGTTTTTTCATCTGAGCTCATTTGCTATTTATTATTAATTTTTGACCTGTTTATTGAAAAAATCAAAGAGAATAACAAAATACACTAAAAAAGCAAAGTGAAAATCCAATTATTAAGAAAATCCATTGAAAAACAGAGCTTTATTGTCTTTTGTTGGATTTCTCCATTTTTAAGTCCCAATATCAAGAAAATTGATGAAAAATAACCAAAAAAGACTATTTTTTTATGATTTTCTCATAGTATATACACTATTTACACTTGTCGGGGAGATGTTATCAGTTATATTTCCCCTGTGGATTATTTGTAAGGGCATGATTAGGTAATTTTGCAAAAAACTACACGTTAACATCAAACTTTTTCCTCCCTCTTCAAACGTTGCCCTTAATTACTTAGTTCCCTTCCACCCCACCTAGATGGTGTGCATGGTTTGAACAATCGTGTCTATGCATAGCCTTGGTTGTCTCTACCATGATTTGAAGATCAATGCAGTTAAAACCATTATGTTGTGCAAGATTTGGGTCTTGAGTAATTAACTCAAGGGTTTCTAATGTCGAGGTTTTCTCTTGCTGTCTTCCAAAGAGCAAATCTTGTAGCTTGTGTGCTCTTTGCTTGATTGTACCGTCAGGATGCTTTGGTATACTGATTTCCTGAGCTGTCGATATCAATAGTGATTGTTGTCGAGCTTTTACCCGCCATTGGTATCTTGGTTTGTCTTGGTCAGAATGGTGTGGCTGAGTCTTCTGAGACTTAACTCTTCATTACTTGATTGGTTTTACAGTTTGCGGAGAAGATAAGTGCTCCTTTTTATTCCAAATTCATTTTGTGTTAGGTCCCCTACTCGGAGATGCTCTTCTTTGTGTTTTGAAGCTTGGAACCGTCTTCAGTATTGTAGATGGTGTTTTGGGCACCCAGATTTGAATCGGCTTGTACTTAAGCTGTGCCTTTGGTACCCAAATTTGCATGTCTCCTTACATGCTACTTGTAGCATTTGCTTGTCGATAGGATGCAGAAGATTGATTGCTTCGTGGTTTACTGTGCTGGTAACCTCTTTTCCATTCCTCCTTGCAATTGGAACAATGAATTGTCCACCTTTAGGTGATAGCTTGAGCTGATTGGTATCCCAATCTGGTACTACCTTGTAAGTCCGCATCCATGGGATTCCAAGAATCATTGTTTCATTCATGTGTTCATCTGGTAAGCATACAAACTAATGAGTGCATGAACATCCATGTACTACCACATTTAAGTTGACTACTCCCAATGTTGGTGTTGGGTTCTTGCTGCATCCTTTAATAGTCTCTATTTCTGTTGTTAAAGACTGACTTGTTGCTTTCTTGTACGTGGAATAACAGACTGCATTTACTCGAGCTCTTGTGTCGACCAATGCATTTGTGCTATGATAGTTCATCTCTACTTTGATGAGAAGGTTCATTCCATATAACCATTCATCATCTGTTGACACTGCATCTTTCTACAATTTCCATTGTCGGTCATCTGGTTCCAGAGTGTTGATGGAAATAGGTATTTGTTGATTCTTAAGAGAAGATATTTTTTTGAGTACTCAAAGCCGAGCTTCCTCTTGGGCTTCATCAATAACCTGTTGTCGTGGGACGGGTGTCTAATCTCACTCCTATCTTATTGCAGACATAGCGAGAACCAGGAATATAATTGTCAATCCATGGGACAAAGCTGACGCAACTAGTGAATAGAGGCTACAAGAGGTTTTCAATCTCTTGGAAAACCACAAACAACTTGCATCTAACTCAAGCTACACTCAAATGATTGAAATCACCAAAAGCTAATCGCTCATCGGCAAACAAATCACATCCCTTATAGCATCAAATGATATCCAAACGTAACAAAACTTCTAGGACATGTTTATAAGACCTAAGCACACATGCTTATGGTATCAAATCCCACTTTAAGTCAAGTGCAAAAATTACGATTATTAACAGCAGTGGATTTTTGACCTAGTTGTTTTTGACCCAGAATGCATCTAAATGCTTAACAATGATGCCCCAATACCCCGCCTATGCTTAGTTTTTTATTTTGAAGTGTAAATTCCTAATTATGATGAAATAAGGCCGCATGTTGGCGATGCCAAAAGCTACGAAATATCGTGAAATGCTACGTCAATGCGTAGAGCTCTTACCTGCGAATGCAATGCAACAGACGCGACTGTAATGTGACAACCGGGGAGGGAGTAGGAAGTGCGAGAAGGAGAGAAGTGAGTGTCGTTAGCTCACGCTGTGTATTTTCTATCCAAAACTTATGAAAAACTTACAAAAATTGGATTTTATAGCTTAGCCAAGGTTTTTGGTGGTCAAAACTAATAATCTGAGAGCTCTAACTAGAGACAGGTTGATATAATCTGATAGCTTGTAGCTCCGGCTCATCAAGTACAATATTTATCTAGAAAATAGGAGTTACAATATTCTCGATTCATCAAAATAATAAATGTTTTTCCAATGAGAGCTCCAAAAAATGGTATCCGAGTTAGCTTGCTGCTAACATTCCCCCCCTCCTCGCCTGTGTTGTCCCTTGACAAGGCTTTATGGGCTGAAGTAATCTTCGGATTGATGGCTGGCGAGGCGTTCTTTAAGTGCATGGAATGCCTTCTCATATCTGATCTTTCTTTCTTTGTCTGGAAGTTGCAAAAATTGCATGGTGACCCTGTTTTTTAGCTCGGTGACTGAGTAGCCTATGAATCTGGAGGTTAGGTTGTTGATCACTGGCCCAAAAAGCTTCCTTCGCCAAGTGAAAAACCGTGTATAGAACGCTTCTTAGAATGCCAACATATTGCTAGACGGCAAGAACATGCATCGGGCGTAGAAGCCATAAATGACTTCTTCAGAAGCTTGGCCGCTTAGGTCGTAGCAAAGACCCTTATTGCCCTCGAGGAATGACATTCACGGTGCTCCTACTTGCTCTGGCTCATGAAAATCTTCAATGCATGTGAGCAACATTTGGCAAATTTTGTAGAGCATAGCACATGAGAGATCACAGAGACTTTTGAAGAATGTCATGGCGCCCGTTAGGGTTTTCACAATGTATTCCTCTGTCAGTGTTCCCTTTTCTGGAGCTAGAAATCTTGGATAATTCAGCCATGTAGGCTGCTTTTTTCTCATTGCTTCATGTGGTTGCCATGTCCTTACTCTTGGTACAGGACAAAAGGTCGGGTCTTTCTGAAGTGCTACAGGTGCTCTGGTGAATAGAATCAAGTATCTGGGATTCCTGTTCAACTACCTCTTTGTCCACTTGGGGTGGACTTCCTCTACGCCTTCTGCCTGTATGTCTTTGTATAATGTTTCTGAAAGGCCGAGGGGAGACTTAACTCTGGATCCTCCTCCCAACCAACCTATTATAGGAGAGCCCATGGCCCTTTGCCCTAAACGGATCCCCTATCCACACCTTCAGCCCGGCCCTTGGCCTAAGTCCTTGACTCCCCTAGGTCGGGCCCTGCCCTCTAGCCTGACATTAATCCCCCCTTGGAGAAGCGTTTTCGTCCTCAAAAACACAAGTGGTAGTATCTTCGTAAGAAAACTGATGTTTTCCTTGTTGGCATCCCATACACAGGCCAATTGTCGGCATCCTTGTTGGCATCCCATACGCAGACCAATTGTCCATATCACAGATACTTGGTGTAGTGAGGAGGTTCAATGAAACCAAGAGCAACATCTTGATTTGCAACATTGTTGTCCTTTTGCAACCACTTGTATCTAAATGGTTACTCAATTTATAACTCACTTGAGTACTTTAAAGGAGTAACCACAACTAAGAGGTGTCTAAAGGCATAACCAGTTTTCAAACTTTCTAAAGGTACTGGAATAATGCAAGAAAACCCTGGCGCAAATGTCCATGAAGTTATGAGCCAAATTTCCAAATCATGTGAGTATCTTGAAAAGCTTATAGCTACTGAGGAATAGAATAGGGAGTGTCCTCATGTCAGACTGCTAAACATTTTGGAACACACAGAACTACATGTTTACACCTAATGTATGTTACATGCCAACATACTTTGTCAGTACACCTACTAAGTCCTTGATTTATGAAACTATTGAAACGGTATCCAACCCCACCACAACAGGTGTTCAAAGTTGAAAACCTAATCTAAGCAAATTCCAAAATAGGAAGAGAATCGCCCATTCAGAATGCGTTGTGCTAACGTATGCACTTAGCCGATCCTTTAGCAAAGAATACGTGTAAGCTACCCATCCAACACGAGATGAATAGGAGCAGTAAGAGTGATATACTTTCCCCCAACCACTTACAGACAGTCTTCCCAAATGACTGGTAAACGTACAACCTTGCTGAGGAATCAACAATTTCCTGAATAACCATCTTGGTTATCTTGGAAGATCCATAAGCACCCAAACCTTGCTGAGGAATCAACAATTTCCAAGATAACCATCTTGGTTATCTTGGAAGATCCATAAGCACCCAAACCGAGCCATGACCTCTATTGGTGATTGGTAGACCCAAAAGTAATCTCATAGAGATACTGCACATAGAGTGCAAAATTATTCATAAGCAACTGATGAGATGAATATGCATGCCGCTCCAAATCAGCCTTTGCTAAACACTAGGGCCCATAACACCTAGTGTGCATTCATTTAGCAAAAAATAGATCCGAACCTGTATATCCATGGTCATCTTCGCCAATGGCCCAATACTTATGGCAAATGTGACGCTCGTATCACACAGTAAAGAGGAATGTAAATAGCTCCAAAAAGAAACTAAATACTGTCCGCTGCAATCATTTGCAAGCCTTGCTGAAACGTTTGAACCATAATAGAAGGTGAAACATCACTTCTAAGGACAAACAATGAAACTTTTTCATTAACAAATTAGAGCCTTGCTATATGTATAAACAACCATCTGTAATGTTGTTTAGCAGTACTTGTACATGAACAAGTCATTCTAAGTATCCGACAATTTTTGGCCACCGAAATTGTTCCTGATACGTCGTGCTAAAAATGGTCTAGAAAACAGATGTGACCAGCACCTAGGGACTTTGTCGTGACACATACTTGCAATAGGGGGCGCCAGTGCCAGTCCCAGAGACTCATATTTGCCACATGTAGAATATGTCTCATGTAAGAATGTCTGAAAAAAGAACATCCTTCAAGTACAAGATGTACTTGTGCGTGGAGGTAACTGCAAACACTCTACGACGGGAGTGAGAGGGACTCTCATTAGCCTTGCTCCACACTGGGTAAATCAAACTCCTTGAGTTCCTAGACCATGTTGTATCCCATGTGACAACATGTGCCAAATAAACCCTACAAGTGGGCTATAATTGTAGAATGGAGAAACTTATTTTGGACATCACAACCCAAATTGCTTGGCTCTTACATGACCTTTTCATTTCTCTGAAGAGCAAACATAGTTTATGCATCCTACATTAAAAAGTAGACCAAAAGAAACAAAACCAAAACAGATGCGTACCTGAAGAGCGGAGTGAAGAGCACCTATTCAAAGTTCCCACGGGCAAAGGTCTAAGAACACTAATTGAAAATTAGTGAAATGCAAGTAGTATTGCACATGTAACCATGGGTGTTGCCTTTGCAAACCAGACCCCTTGGGTAAAATCAGCATTGTCAAACCCTTGGGTTAAACGTTGCAGGAAAACTGCTCAACTAGCAACCTATAGTATCGTAATTCAACTTTGGAAGCTAAAATTATCCACGAGCCCTTGGCAGCTTATGAACTTCTTTCCTTGAAAGTGCAAGTGTGAAGATTCCAAGAATTGACCATCACACTTAATAAGTGATTTAATCATCACGAGCTAGGTCTTACCCAAAAACTGGACTCATAGGGACACTCGTAGTGCTAGAGATAAAATAGGAGATCCATTGAAGTTGGAATCGTATTCACAACTAGATCTTTCTGGACCCAAAAATCCATAATCTTGGGTTTTTGTGAACAGCCATGCTGTTTGAAATGCTAGCGTCATCTATACACCTTGGTAGAGATAAGCCCTTACGAGTTTAAGACATTCAAGAACTCCACTAGATTTTTGCACTCAAAGTGTGTAGTGTTGAAATATTGCCCAAAAAATCACTAATGGCAAGACTCTCGCTTGTCCATTATAATCGATGGGTACTTAACTGGATAGAAGTGTTTGAACTTGAAATCAATCACTGATAGACTACAAACAGATAGCTCTTAGCCATACCAATGCTCTTAGCCATGCCAAAATAGGTATCAATAGGTGGTGTGTAGCCCTTCGTGTTACTGTATTAACATAAAAAGATTGCAATAAAATCATGCCTAGTTTCACCTTTCCTACATAGAAGTTGGAGAGAGAGAGAGAGAGAGAGAGAGAATGTTGGGCTGAGGAAATCCCCTTATTCTAATGTGTTGTATGCCCTTTTCAAATGCTCCAGTTCATACCATGTCTATATCATAGCTTATCCTAGAAGCGTACATCAATGTAACTGTACCATGCCCGCGTAGAGAGAGGTACCAGAAGTCACATCTTGACCCACTTACCTTGTATGTGATTGTGACTCTATCAGGGTGTAGATTGTATGGCACGTTGCCTGTGAATAAACACAAAAATAAAATGTCTAAAAATACCAACAACTGAGCTCGTCCTTGATAGAGTAGCTAGTGCTATAGCGGAAGCATATGCAATGATGGGGGGGTTGTACAGCCATTGTACTAGTATTTCATGCATACGAAGCAAAAAATAGAAGAATAAGCCCTTGGCTTCAATGATTGTCTCAACCATGGGAGTTATGATATGTGCATTGCACGATTACACTGGCATGGATACATCATAGTGCAGTGTTGCATAAACTGTGAGCTTATATCCACGTAGTGTGAAAGATGTGTGACAATAGCATTGTGCTAATAGTCATAAGAGAAGCTTTGCTTCGCAGGAAAAATGGCAAAGCACTGTGCTGTGAATAGCGGCTTTGTATGGAGTCTACGCAAGCACTTCGCTTTGCAAGGCAAAAGAAATCGATTCCAAAATGAAAAGCAAAACATAGACAAAAATAAACATAACTTGAAAATGTATTAAGCTTGTCACCTAGTTGTGGCCAAGTTTTTGGTAGTTTTCTTGAATCCGGCTCATAGCCAGATGGACTGCTCGCGTGAGTTGGTATATGTAGCATATACACCCTCGTGGGATGTAAAAACCTACAAACATCTTGGCAATTTTTCCGAAGTTCGTATGCTAGGAGCATTTTTCAAACTGTGAAAATCACAATGCCAAATACCAAAAGGAAGCCTTCCTTTGTATAAGTACTCATGGATACCTATGCCTCCTTCATCAAGGCTAGCAACATGCCATGTCGATCTCTAGGAGATGCTCAAGAACTACCATGCCCTGACCTTTGCCAGGCATGGGAATAAGCATTGTTGTTAAATGAGAATATTGCTCTCTCAAGCCCTACTTGAATGTGAGTGGTTGTTGCCCACCATGTGTTCAAAAAATCAATAAAATCATGCATTTTGTAATGCTTACAAGCCTTGCTTGTGCCTTAGGTGTTAAAATTGTACAAGCATGGAAAAAGAAAATTTCACGGCAACATACATACCTGCTAAAGTACTCGCATCAACTTGCCGTGCCGTACTGGTTGGGTTCAATGTGAGCATGCCGTGCATGCTTTTATTGAAATTCCTTTACTTCTCGCAGTTTTGGGAAACCAAAAACAACGAGTCCCGTCATGCTGAATAATGTTTTCCATACATGCCACAGGCCTTGCCTGTATCAGTATGCAACAGGTCTTTCCTGAACACTGTAACATTTGTCCTCAACAAATATCTCTTAGAGCAACTCTCCTTCCACCAAAAGTCATGGTGTTGAAGGTTACTTTTACTAATGAAAAAGTGTCTGCAAATTAAAATCATAAGCAAGTTAGCTTTAGATAAATCTGCGTGTCGGTGACCTTGTCGACCCACTAAGGTTGTTAATAACTTGCTTGTGACTTGTCTATGGTGGCTCGTAGGTACAATAGACCTGAGGATACCTTTCTATTTACCTTGCTTTCCTTTAATGCTTGAAGATTACGGCTATGGATAGGCTCACCTGGTGCTTGCATGCCGTAACAAATAGGACTCTCTATCAAAATTGCAGCAAACCATGGACCATGGAATATTTCCCGTAAAACTTTGCATGCAACACAAGGTGAGAAGATTGTGCCTACCGACTTCACTTCCCTTGAAGATTGTCTATATCCGAGGACTTGCTGTGGGAGAGAGTCCTTAGGGTGACTTTAGGGCACCCTTAGGGTGCCCACCATGTGTAAATTGCCACAAGAAAATGCATGGCGATGGCGGGCCTACAGCATAGAGGAGGAGAAGATGAGGGCGTTGCATACAGACCGCGAGGGCGTAAGCCATTGTGACGAAAAACCTGCCCCATCAAAGTGGGAGCTTGTTGAATCGATTATCGGAATGGAATTGTCGTTTTGGTTGCCACTTCCAAGTATATCTAGGTTGAGGTTGTCTAGATTGGAGGACTCTACCATTTTGATGTGGTTGCCTCTTGTGGATTGGTTGGCTTGGGTATCCGTATTTTCTTAGGCCATGATGGATTTCTTCACCTATACCTATTTGGTTGATTGTTCTTTGGTGTGTCGTATAGGTATATGTTGCGGGTCTGCAACAATGGATTGTGCCTCCCATATGTGATCACTTTGTGCCAATGGAATGACATAAGAGGTGTCGCTAAGTTTGAACTTTAAAGTGTCCTCCTGCCAATCCAAAATTTCTTTGTATGTGCACATCCAAGGAATTCCTAGGATGACTGCTTTGTTGAGATTTTTATCTGCCATGACATGAAACTAATGTGGGCAGTGATGGTTGTCAATGTTGATTGACAAATTGGCTTGACCCAAGCTAACTATCTTTCCTCAATTTGCATCTTTGATCTCTATTTGATTTTTCGTTAATGGTACATCTGTCATCTTCATGCATGTAGAATATTTGAGGTTTTTGAATGAAGATGAACAAGCCAAAAAGAAGAGGAAGACTGGCGCGTAGGCATTCCAGTAGCAGCACTGGAATTCACACCAGTATACAGGTTTATTGATGAAGCAATCAGTCTCAAGAACAACCCAATGTACATTTCTGAAAAGCTATTTGCCATGTTTTTAGCCAGGATTCTTGACTTAGAGGCTAGCATCAATATCAGCCAGTTTCTCTACACCAATGTCATGCAGCAGACGGCTAATGAAAAATCTCAGAATCTATTCAAGGCCTGGTATGTATGGCAATTTCTTTACTGGGAACAATCTTCCCCACCTCACTCCAATGTTCAGGCTGCTTGGAATAAAGTAACGGGTCAACAGCAACACAAGAACATTATCATTAACTTTTGAAGATACAAAAATAGATGAAACAGGTAAAGGGACAAAAAAGACCACAACTGATTTTAAAAACATCAGCGCCCCAAAAAAATATAGGTTTAATACCTAAGAAGTCCAAAACCTCATCTCTGCTTGAAAAATTTTATGCACATACACAAAAACCAACCAGTACATCTACCTTTGCAGTAGACACTACCAAAGAGCAAACCATTGCACATGTAGAGCCCAAGGAGGCAGTGGCATTGATAAACCTTAGAAAACCAGTGATGTTCCAACCTTGATCAGTCCCAAACAAGATGATGGCAAAAACTAGGCATCGAGCAGCACTATAGAGCAAGCTCAAGACACAAACCAGACACAACCCCTTAGTCAAACCAAACAAGTTACAACGCATCCAACGGCAATCTCCAAAGGGGAGGTTGGTAATGAAAAATTCAGATAGAGCTCTACTATTTTATGCATTTCTGATGACAGTATACAAAATTTACCAAACATACCCCAATATCATCACACAAGGATGTGTAGCATCCATCCAGTCTGGCTGGAATACTATAGTTTACTCCATAGGGCAAATGATGGAGGCCCATGCATCTGTTTCCAGCACATTGTGAAACGGGAACTACATAAGACAAAGGCAAATTTGGAAGCACTAGGAAAAGATAAAGCCGACTGCGTGAAGCAAGTTCTTCAGTACCACATTGAACAGCAGCAGAGTGCGAGGACAATATCAACTCTGGAGAAGAAAATCGACAAACTCACAGCTGCAAATGTTGTGATGTAATTAGAAAAGAATATTACTCAAGAGGTAGTTGAGCACTTGAAGTCCATGTTGAATGCAAAAACGGCTGACTACAGGAGCCTTCATCAAAATCATGACTTACTGAAAAAGCCCATCATTGAAAAATACATTTACCACTCTTTGGTCCAGATAATGGATGTAGATGGGAACTTAACTCTCAATTTGACTGACCTAGAAAAGGTCATTGAATCCATCAAATCATAATAGCAAGATAAAACCAAGCTATATACTACTGCGCTGGTGAACGATGAAATTCTAAGTACCTCAATATAAAAAAAAATAGAAAGATGAAGATTATGATAGATATGAGGACGAGCAGGAAGATGAAGCAGCGGGCCATCACCACCAGGGAGATTATGACAACGATGATGATAATGATACTTCATCCCCATCTCCAAGCTCAGTTTTGCAGGAGGCTCGGTACCCACTAGAGTCCAAGGTTTGGATCAAGCAAAAGATGGAAATACTAGACACCAACAGCCATCTAAAGGTGCTGACTACCAGCAATAGAATCCACCAACCAACCTGCAACAAGGCGAACAACAGACTGCAAGGAATTCTTAGATAGATGTCAAGGGTAAGCATATTATCCTTGACTCTAACTCTGATTCCGATCACACACACTCCACTGAGATGTTGACATTCAACAAAAGACTGAGAAAAAAAAAGCACTCCAGATCTAGGAATTCTTACATGATGAGACTATATATTCTGATCGAGAGAGATTCCAAATGCTATATGTGGGAGCCAGGAGAATGGTGCAGGATTGAAGACAATGAGCTACCACAATCAACAAGTTTGTGAATTGCCTCCACATCCAAGCTGTGTACAGGTGTTGGAAAGAGTCCCAGAGTGGTGCATAACCACTGATGACTTGGTGGTCAACCTTGTTCTAAAAGACTTTGCCACCAATACCCTGAAGTCTCTGGGATTATAGTTAGAGATGATGCTAGGTACAAAACCCACATACCATTGTATGAAGGATATTAGGGTTTAGCTCAAAGAGGTGTTAAATTCAATTGAAGAGTTCTAGAAGAGTGTTAGATCAAAGAATTAGGGCCTTGCTTGAAAATAATGTAACCAGCAGGAGAGGGCTGACGACTAAAAAAATAGGAGAAAAACCTCAAGAGTTTATTTCATTTGGTCTGAATTATCAAAAAGATGATGCAACAGTTTAACCAAATAGTATTGAACTTTTTGGAATTTATTCCAGACTCCTCGATTCTCGTATATGCCATTCCAACTAAGGAGATGGAGCTCCCAAGGTTTTCCCAGTACTCTATCCCATACATCCTAAACCAACAAAACAACAAACCAACAAAGCTATATCACGATAGTTGATGAGCTCCAAGACTGGTATGAGGTAGCCAACACAAAGTGGACGAGTTGGAATCAGGTGGTCGTTGAGGCTCTGAAGAAGGACCAGACCAATGACTTGATTAAAGAGCTGCAAAATTTTCAACTAAAAGTGAATCAGTAGAGAGTTCAAATTCACAGGCTAATGAAGATTACTAATCAACTACTGCAGCTTACAGTGGAAGCGGCCAAGATACCCAAAAAACAAGGCATCTTCTGACCCTTAATTCAGTGAGATTGCTGAAATACTTTTCGAAGCCAAAATTAAATGCAATCAGCCATTCTCTTAGGGATAGATTCACATTGTTTCCTGTTGTCATTCACAAACTGGCCAGAGCCCAGCTCATTAGGATTAAGAGGACACTTTATGACCCTGATACAAAAACCTGGAATCCACTTACTCCATATGAATTTGAAATGAATACAGTCCGAGAGGATCAGCTGGAGCAAGAGGCCCTGTACCGGCTTATTCAGAAGGAGAACACTGGTCCAAGTGTCCTAGGGCCATTCAAAGTCTTGCACAAACCTCCAAAGAAAAAGGCGCCAGACAAGAAGTGGTTCAAATGGATTGACAATGGATGAATGATTAATCTTTTGTGAAAATTTTGGTATGCACCATAATTCAAGAAAACGGGGAAGGAATGTAGATGTCGAGAACGACCACTTAGCAGGCAATTGGACTGAAAAATCTCAAAGACAGTAACTATGGGCAATTACTATGGTAAGTGGCATAGTGCACAGACAACAAGAGTCCAGTTGGGAGCCTATAACTAGGGGCCATGCTTACGACTTGATACTTAAGAGCTGACTTAACTCTAGACTATTCCTGAGTGATCCTAATCCCTTGTCTCTTGTATCTTGGAACTATTGTACTCTTGTAATCCAAATCGCACGTTGAGCTTGTCTCATCATTATACTTGTTCTGATCTAATATATATAATCCCAGTTTTAGTTCCTAGTTCCAATGTTCATTTACATTTCCAATTCCAGTGTTCATTTCCATTTCCATTTCCATTTCTAGTGTTCAGTATCATTTCAAGTTTCAGTCTTGTCTTTTAGTTTTTGTCTTGTCTGATCTAAAGTCTCGTACTAATCTAAACTAACTCTAACTACCAACCTGAAATAGCTGATTGAAAGTGTCCAGCTCATTCCAAGGTGTTATTTTGTAAGGCTATTGTGGAAGTCCCAATTTGTTGCTTTGCTGCCTCCACATTGTATAGGTACCTTGCAAGGGAGCCCAAAAAGATGGACGCCTATCGGTGTAGCCATAGTGTAGAAATTGTACATCATACCAATTCTCTTCATTCCAAAGAGCCAAGATATAATGGGGGGTACTATCTCCCAACGAACACCGTATCCAATTCCCACAAGCAAAGTGCTTGCATACAACATGCCTGGCCATGTCATTCTGATCACAAAGTGGCTGGCCCATATGCCATGCCTAACGCCCATGATCTTGGAAGCACGAACATCTTACATCCAATCAAGAATACATTAATTGATCTACATCACAAATGCTTTGTTGATTATAGCCTACATAATGTTGTATGTTTTGTATTGGCGACTCTACCAGGCACAATACTAAAATGAACCGAATGGACGCAATTAGGCATGCTCTCTCAAAGCTACCAAAGATTGACACAAAACTTCAAATGATACAAAGGTAGACAAACAAGAATAACTTAACATATAGCAACTCGATGAGGATTTTGGGTGCTACATTTTACACAAAGGCTTGACAACATTGAAAGTAAGGAAGCAAACAAACTATGTGTGTCATGAAAGCTGTCGTCATCTAGAAAAAAATTCAAAAAAATAACCTCTGAGAAGCCGTCCAACCAACATGGAGACAAAAACATTGAAGTTAGAATGGCCATGAGATTGGATGATTTGTCCCATGAATTGTCCATAGTAGCCATGCATGTCCCTGCCCCACAAAAAAGAACTAAAAAAAGCAATTGAAAATCAATTTTCAGCACAACAACCTGGCCCTAGTGTAAAGCCCTTTCCTCTATGAAGCCCCTTCCTTTTTTTGAACGTCCCCCTCTGAGGCAGCTCGCACAGTTCTTTCTCCAAATTTCTTAGATGATCTCGTTCTCACTAAGAAAATCAATGTCTGCAAACTTCTCATCCTTGAATTCACTCATACCAAGCCTGCAAGCTGCTCCCTATTTCAAAATGTGGGTGCCCCAAGTCACTATTTTGTAAAACCAACACCAAAACTATTTGAATGGTCCCCCTCTTCAAGGAATGGAATCACCTTCCATTCCTTGCTTCTAAGAGATACTCAATACAAAGACTCTTGTACCCTTCTCACCTTCACCATCCATTGCAATTGGCATGCTTGTGGTCTCTAGAACTTCCTTATGCTTCCTCTTGACTTCTTCTTTTTCTTCCTCCTCATCCCCCATGCCACTAGGAGCATCATTAATGGTAGGGCTACCAAAACCAAAGCTACCTTCAATCTCACATTGTAGATCACGCTTACAAGTGTTGAGGTTGTAGCTATGGTGGGTGCCACCAAGGAGCCATGGCGGCTGTGAAGCAGCATGCAGAGATGACGAGAAAGAGAGAGAGAGAGAGAGAGAGAGAGAGAGAGAGAGAGAGAGAGAGAGAGAGAGAGAGATGTTTCAACACTGTATTGTAAAAATAACGCTATGTTTTGTTGATTATTTTGTGTGAAACCTTACAGTATATAGTTTTTAACCATGCAAAGCTTCACTTAGACTATACTTTCCTCTGCATGCTATAAGGGGAGTTTCGCATTGGCATCCCGACAAGGGATTGAACCCAACAATCCCCCCCTCAAGCCCAAACTAGACATACCCTCTCATGATACCTCGAGTTTTTGGTATACTCGACAACCGTGAGTTTAGGTTCTCTCACAACCAAGGATTTATGGTGTATCCATAACCTGGTGCTATGATAGTGCACCCCCCCTTGAACAGATAGGGTGTAGGTTGAAAAAACTAGCTACCAATAAATGGAGTTTTTTGGTTCACTGCCAAACCTTGGATTTA
Organism: Adiantum capillus-veneris; assembly: GCF_014529385.1. NCBI lineage: Eukaryota > Viridiplantae > Streptophyta > Polypodiopsida > Polypodiales > Pteridaceae > Adiantum > Adiantum capillus-veneris. The sequence continues at coordinate 51,184,239 of NC_140948.1, read as the reverse complement.
AGGTGTACCCAGTAACCTCATGAGAAGCAGGACAAAAATGGGCTGAGAACAAATATTTTTGGGAGGTCTTACCACTTATGTATGTGTGGCAGTGTCTATAACCCTGTACAAAATTTTGATTGCATGGCAATAGCTAACAAATTAAAGGCTACACAAAGCTTTGTATGATTGTTTTGACAATAGACAAAAGATGACAAATCTATGACACTAAACTGGCAAAAATAGTTTGTGAAAGCTTGTACTGTAGTCTTGAAGCACATCTTCATGTGTTGCATCTGCGGCGGATATGTCGAGTGCTTGAAGCAAATAGTTGAAAGAATCTTCACTAGCTTGCTTTCTTGATAAGTTTTGATTTTGAACTCACCCTTTTGCTTTTCTTCGACAGCTCTTTTGAAAACCTTGCTACAGATTTCACAAAGATTGTGTACTCCACGAGAATCTTAGTTGTTGTCAATTCCACCAACTTGTATGATCCAGGATATAAGCTTTTCCCTTCACTGTCACCATCATCCCCCGGTCATCCTTCATATGAGCTTCTGAGGAAACCAACATGTGTTTATCACTTTCTTGCACAACATAAGCTTTACCAATGTCGTTTGTACTCATTTTTGCATGTGCATGGACTTTTGTCGTCGTCCTTGAGCTACTGCTAACACCACCAAAACAGGCAGCGTTTTGAGTTTTGCTACTGATCAAACGGTGGTTTTTAAATCGCTGTCGTTTTGGAAATGTCTCCTTCAAGATCCAATTGCCAATATGGCTATTATCAAACACCAAGTGTGTGAATAGGGTCTTGATCAAAGCCAAATAAGCGGCCAATTTTTAAAAGGTAGTATGAAATCAAAAAAGGAAAATTGTTGTAGCTCAGAGCCGACAGGGAAAGTGCGTTGATGGTTAACTTGCTTACAACGAGCTGTAGAGGTAGTATTAGCAGAAGATGATGCGTCGAAAAATGTTTCTCAAGCCAAGGTGAAATGACTTAGGTAGACCTTGTAGGATTCTGTGCAGGTCACAACTTGATCGTTCCTCTTCACAGGCAGCCTGTCCCACGCGGCGAGGCTATGTCAAGCTGAGGCCACCAAGCAAAGCCGAGCTCTGATACCAAATGTTGAGGTTGTAGCTATGGTGGGTGCCACCGAGGAGCCATGGCGGCTGTGGAGCAGCGTGCACAGAGAGAGAGAGAGAGAGAGAGAGAGAGAGAGAGAGAGAGAGAGAGAGATATGATGTTGTGACACTGTATTGTAAAAATAACGCTATGCTTTGTTCATTATTTTGTGTGAAACCTCACAGCTATATAGTTTTTAACCATGCAAAGCTCCACTCAGACTGTACTTTCCTCTGCATGCCAGAAGGGGAGTTTCCCATTGGCCTATCGGCAAGGGCTTGAACCCAATAGTAAGATCCTGCATGATTAATGCCCCCATCAAATACACTACCAAGATGCCACAAAACCCATAAATAAATGCAAACCCCCATGATTCTGATTGGGATTCTTTGACTTCACTCTTTGTTTTGATTGGCTGGATTACAAACATCAATAAGAAACCCACAATAGTCGGCCCCACTACAACAATTGTAAGGTATGCACTTTCATTTGGAGCAAAGAAGGTTTCATAGATCTGAGTGAAATTTGCTAAGCATAGTCTTGAAAGACCCTTGAGGAGCCCCACAACATGACCCTTTCTCTTTGGGAAATTGTGAACATTTGTCTCCAATGTTGCTACGTTGAAGCAGGTCTCACTTGGTGCCAATAAAGATCATGATACAAACTTGTCAAGGATGCAAAACCATATAAAATCAGGATAAATTTCTAGTTGGGCTTACCACAAACATGCAACACAGAGTATGGGGGATTGTTGATTGAATTCTGGATAATTTTCTAGCTGGAAAATGGGCTTCAACATAAGTCTTATCACAAACATGCAGCACAGAGTATGAGGGATTTGTGTTCGCTAGGTGAGGCAGGTCAACACCGAGCTATCGTAGTGGGGAAAAGATGTGCAACAAATAGAGATTATTGCACAAAAGACACCTTGAAAACCTTACACTAATACACTTAATGACTTTGAAATCTAAATACAAAAATTGACGGCAATTGGTACCATGTGCTCTTAAATCCGTCTAGATGGTGATTGAGCAAAAGTACAAACGCCAACAATTTTGACAAAGGGGAGCACGGGTGAATGCACACTTCCTTTCTCGCGATCCTTGCACTTCCCCTTTATTTTACACGCTTCAGATCCCTTCCCTTGCTCTTCCTGATGACCACGTTCATGAGCACAAGCTTTGCCTTCACTTGCTTTTGTTCAACCTTTAAAATCTCCACACACTTGCCTCTCCAAACATGCTCACTGCTTGTCGGCTCTTGAAAAAAAAGCCAGTTAGTACATCTGGTCCACCATTGGATACTGCCACAGGATAGATCAGTGCACATTAGGAGCCTATGCAGACAATCGGCATAGATACCAGTATTGATCAAGCTCAAACCAATGCCAAGACAGATGTAGAGAAGAATCAGGCATCCGGTAGTGGTTCAGAACCTACCCCGAATTCCATTCAAATGCCAATTGTCAAACTGGGCAAACTTCAACACCTCCAGAAGCAGCCACTCAAGGGAGATTGGTTACGAAGAAGCCTGATGGGGCTGCATATCCACTCAGGCTAGAACACAATTGTAAATTTGATAGGCCAGATGATGGAAGCACAGGCATCCATTTCCAGTACAGAAGTGGACAACCTTAAGGAAGAACTATAAAAGACCAAAACTGAGTTGGAACTGTTGAAAAAGGAACGCGCTAGATGGGCCAAACAAATTGTGAGTTTACAGCTTCAGCAACAACATCACAACAGAGAAGTGGCCACTCTTTAGAAGAAGATATATAAATTAACCAATGGAAACACAGTCATGGAGGAGGAGGAGAAAAGGATTGCTCAGCAAGTAGCTGAATGTTTCAAATCAATGCTGAATGCAAAACGGGCGGATTACAAGAAGCTTCACCAACAGCATCATGTGATGAAAGAAGCCATCTTTAAGAAATATATTCATCATTCTTTAGTACATATAATGGAAAAATATGGAAATTTGACATTGAATCTAAATGACCTAGAAAATGTGATAGAATCAATCCAATCTTATTCACAAGATAAAGCGAGTGAATACACTACATCATTGGTCAAAAGCTCTCTCTAAGTACTTAGACAATCAGAAGAACAGAGATGAAGAATATGATAAGGATGATGAAGACCAGGAAGATGCAGTGGGAAATCATCGTAATAAGGATGATGATGATGATGCTGACGACGATGACGATACCACAGAGTCAACTGTTGGAGGCTCACCACAGACTGGAGGCCACACTTCAGACGAGGCCAGAGATGGGTAGAATGAAGGTCAAGAGCCACCTACTGACACTACCTCCCAGCAACATGACTCACCTGCCAACACTACCTCCCAAGAGACTAGGAAACAAGTAGCGTAGAGTCAGCCTGCTAAGGGCAAGAACATTGTTATAAAATCTGATTCTAAGCCTGACCATACACATTCCACTGAATTGCTCATGCTCAATAAAGCACCAAGGAAGAAAAAGCATCTCCAGATCCAGAAGTATCTAGACGATGAAACGGTTTACTTGGATTTGAAGTGATTTCAATTGCTATATATGGGGGCCAGACGGATGGTATTGGATTGAAAAGCCATCAGTTTTCATAATCAGCTAGTCTACAAACTACCTCCACACCCAAGCTACATACAAGTTTTAGAGAGGGTTTCCATAATGGTGCATGACTTCTAACGACATAACAATAAACCTAGCTAAAGGACTTGGCTACTGATGATCTCAAGTCACTGGCTACTGATGATCTCAAGTCATTGGGCTTACAATTAGAAATGCTGCTCAACGCAAAACCAACCTATCAATGCATGAAAGATATCAAGGTCCAAATCAAAGAAATGACCATTGAGATGCAGAGTGCCAAAGGGATACTAAACCAAAGAATGAAAGCTTTACTAGAGAGTAATGCCACTAGTAGTAGAGGGCCCAAAACTTGCATGACGTTAGAGAGCAAGAATTCCATCTAAAGAGTTTGTTTCATATGGTTCAGATCACGAGGAAAATGATGCAGCAAGAGAACCAGATGGTCCTCAATTTTTTGGAATTCATTCTAGACTCTCCCGTACTGCTATATGCCATCCCCGCAAAGGAAGCGAAGCTGCCTTGGTTCTTCCAGCGGTCTATCCTCTGCACACTGAGCCAGCAGACCAACAACGATACATCGAGATAGTAGATGGACTCAAAGAATGGTATGAGGAAGCCACTACTAAGTGGCTAGCTTGGAATAAGGTGATGCAAGATGTGAGTGCACGTGTCCGTGGATGTGTGCGTGTGTGTGTGTGGTGTTGTGTAGTGTGTGCGGGGAAGGGGAGAAGCAAGAGACCATGTGGGTGGAGCAACCTCAGGAAGTAACTCAAGTGTATGATTTGAGGTGCTCATGGGCAGGCGGTCGGACAGAGGACGTCCGGCCCGAGAAAAGGGTGTAGCGCCTTTACCCAACAATCTCCCACTTAAAGGCAATGCACCGATAAGTGAGACCTACTAGCTAAACTACTAGTAAGTACAAGAAACTAGGTGAGAGACTCTCTCAACCTATGTCCACTGGCTCACTCTGTCGATCTACACACAATCGTATCAGCTTTGGTGGTAGACGAGTGTGCGTACCCATGATAGAGCCTGCATGTAAACCCCGCAGACTACTCTGTATGGTCTGCAAAGCTCCACGAAGAATAGTGCTAGTGTTAGTCACCGTACGACTGACTATCTTTGCTACTAACAAGTCGAACATGAGACGCCCGAATGCTGACGAAATCTGCGCAAACCTGGCTGGACTCGCCTCCCCTATGCTATCTGCAAACACTGCATCATCAGGACTACCCATCGCGTATGGATGTGTCACTTTCGAAAATGGGAAACCTACGTCCCTGTCAGCCATAGGCAAAACTGTGCATCCTGGCACCAACTCATCAGCCTCTAACATGAGCATGTCAAAAAACTCCATATCTATCAGCTCTGTCTGTGTCTCTAGGGAGCAGACCTGCTCTACCTCTGTCTGCACAGAGTCTAACAACACCTGTTGTGTCTCACTAGAGCACTACCGCTCTATCTCTATCTCTACAGAGTCTACTGGCACATCCAGCATATCTAAATGCTTTGTCTGGTGAGCATGATGGAGATCACTGGCGAAAGAGACACGTCTCGTCTCTCGCTCAAAGCATGCCAGCAACAAAAGTGAGACCACGCCGTCTCGAACCTCGGACACATGCATAGGATATACCAAGCCGCTACGGGCTCCTATGGCAATCACTAATGAACCACAATGCATCTGGAAAGACTGCTCTCTAAGCAGTATATGACATCCAAAAGCTACTAACAATCTCACTGAGATCAAGCTATGTCTCAGCTGAGGAACGTAGCGCACATGTTGTAGCGTGTATGATGCACCACTGGGCAAAGACAAACAAACGTCTCCTACACCCTCTATGCCAAATGCTAAACCATCGGCCAAGTACACACAACTAAGTCTCCCACTATGTACTATGGTGTGACATGGAAAGCAACATCACTATCTAGTAACCACTGTGGAGAAAGTGTGCTATCCATAGACAAATCTGCAAGAGGTACACTCAAGACAAGCATGACATCACCGTCACTGGCATAGACTGCCACTAGAACTGCCTCTCTAACCTGTGTCAAACTATATCTGCACTATGCATACATCTCTGATGTTGTCTCATACGTATGAAACAATGACGTCTAATGTGCCCAGTGTGACCGCAATGCCAACAACACAAGTATCGGCAAGAACGAGACCGTCGTCTCTCAAAAGTCACCGTAGTGGACTGTACATTATCACACATATCTGCAACCATAAGTGAATGGCTAAGAACCAAAGTATGGCAAAAAATCTGAGAAAAATTTGGCAGAATATCCCCAGTAAACTGAGCAAAACCTCAAGTACAATCTCAACCATAAACCATGCCAAACTGGCAACAAAGTGGGAGGTAACTCGGCCAATGATCAAAAACATGACCAAATGCACCAAAACTGATGCTCACATATGCCTAAAAGCAACTTCACAATCTCCAAACTTTGCAAGTATAACAACCTAGGACAAACTGCTCAACCAAGCGTAAAGCGCATAAGCAGATACGCAAGTAGAGAGCAAACTAGCTCAAAACGCATCCAATAAGAGAAACTGCCTGCAAAAATCTGAGAAAACCTGTGAAACCTGTGTGACTACCTGACTGTAGCCACACAAGCATGTGTAATCCTTACTCCTCCGAGAGTGGGTACAAGAACACCAAACCATGTCCAAATTGACAAAACCTATCAAAGTGAGAGTAAACAATTGATCACTGTCAAAGTGGGAGTCTATCTCAACCACTAAACCATTAGAGAGTAAACTATGGATACGCATAAACCATGGCAAGAAATCTTGCGAAAAATCTGGTAGAGTTTCCTTTGGAAACAGAGCAAAAAAAGTCTCACCAAATCGCATAAAGAACAGACTCTCAGTGTCTGAGCATACAGATCCACAAAATGGCATACATAGCACTGCCAAAAGCCTGGCAAAACAACTCACTCCTGACTGAGTAACTCTATGGATGTGTACGTGTCCAAAAATGTTGCAAACCTATAAATATACTACCTGCAAGCTACCCCTAGCTCAAGCGGTATCCACAAAATGCGTACATAGCATGAAACTGCACAAAACCGTGCTAAAAAAGCTCTTTGGAATGCCCCACACAGTCAAACAATGCGCATAAAACCGCATCTGGATGTGTAAAGATCCGAAGGTCACATCCCAAATCATCACTTATATGCGCAAAAACAAGTTGATTTCTCTCTCAGATAGCACCATAATGTTCCATACATAGCCAAAGATGCAAACCACATCGCTCTCTACAATGTAGGAATCAAACTACAAAACCTCGATATGTCGAGATTGTTGACAGGCTGCTGCAGAGAATTTATCACTCAATATTTCAAAATTATGATATGGCCAAAACGTCTGAAATGTGCCAAAACCCCAAGGTAGAATCCTGGATCACATGTATCCGAGTCCGAGTGTGAGAGATATGCCAAAAACCTCCGTTTTCAGTCCAAAAACGCAGCATAAACTTGTTGCTGTTGCACCTGCTGTAATTCAAAGCATGATTTCAAAAATTGGACATCACCATGGTTTTTGAAATGTGTCAAAACCCCAACCTAGAGTCCTGGATCATATCTATTCGACTCCGTGTGACAGAGTATTACAAAAAACACTGTTTCGGGAGGCAAAAATAGCAAAAACAAGTTGCAACACTTCTTGTTCCTGCTCTTTCTCTGTAAAATTCAGCAATGGCTTATTACAAAAGCTCTATACAAGCTGAATATACATGCCTAAGATGAGATCTGACACCGTCAAGCCGTATCCATCGCCGCAGAGCTCAAGCCGCCATAGCCGAGCTATGTCGCTTTCGTCTCGCCGAGAAGTCGTCACACGCGCCGTTTGTTGATGTAGCTCTGATACCACTTGTGAGTGTGCGTATGCGCGGATGTGTGCGTACGTGTGTGTGGTGTGGTACGTGCGGAGAAGCAGAGACGCAAGAGACCGTGTGGCTGAAGCAACCTCTGGAAGTAACTCAAGTGTATGAGTGAGGTGCTCCTTATTCATATATGTATAATGAATAAGGGCATGTACACATGGGTGGGCGGCCGGACACGGGACGTTCGGCCCGAGCAAAGGGTGCAGCATCATTACCCCAACACAAGAAGCTCTAAAGAAGAACCAGACCAATGAGTTAATTGAAGATCTTCAGAACTTTCAGCTAAGGATGGGCCAGTGGAAGGTGCAGCTCAGATTACTAATCAAGATTACAAATCTGTTAAGTATGGAGCCTGATTTAATTTTCATTATTAAAAATGCACATATGTAAGGTCCCTATTATGAGGAGAAGCCATCGTGCATGAAGAAAAATCACTTATCGAAAAACCAAAATTCCACGGCCAGTCCTTTGCGCTAGAATATTATGGCCAAACGGTGGCCGAAAAGTGGTCAAAAAATGGCTGGTTGGTTGGACGGTTGGCCAGTGGTCGATAGTCAATGGCCAAAGATCGTAAGTCAATGGCCGGTGGCCGATTTCAAGGCAAACTTGTCTTCTCAAGGGCGGCTACACACGGGCACATTGGAGAGTCCAACTTGGACTTGTCTAAGTAAGGACGGCTACATATGGCTGTCTCTCATGAGAGAGGGAAACCCTTTTGGCCTATAAAAGGAGGCCTCTTCTACACACAAAATGTATTGTGGTGCATTGTGAAGTTGATGTGAGGTGCTGAGAGCGAAGCAAGGCGGAAGCTCTATTAAGGGTATAATCCCTTTGTAACCTATTTCTTGTTTGAAGTACTAAAGCCATTGACTGGCTGCTTTTCTCATGTGTAAAAATTATCTCTCTCCATTAAGTAAACTACTCTAATATCTACTTAACTACGTCCTATTTCCTAACAACTGGTATCAGAGCAAGGTTTGCTTCTAAAGTATCTCAAGGAAAGGATTCCTTGAATTGGGTGGGAGTAATGGCGGAGGAAGGGAAGCTCAAGATTGAGAAGTTCAACGGCAAGAACTACCAACACTGAAAGATGCAGATTGAAGACTATCTCTACCCGAAGGACCTTTATTTTCCACTAGGCGGTCTTGCAAAGAAGCCCATAACAATTGCAAATGAAGCATGCATTGTCCTTGACTGAAAGGCATTGGGAACAATCCGGCTAAGCTTGGCATCAATGGTGGCCTTCTAAGTTTCGGAGATGAAGACCACGGAGGTCTTGATGAAGTCACTTGACAACTTCTACAAGAAACCATCGGCATCCAATAAGGTATTTCTCATGAAGCGCTTTTTCAATCTAAAGATGACAGAGAATGGTTCAACACCTAAACAACTTTAACACCAACATAAGTCAACTTCAATCTGTGAAGGTCAATTTCGACGATGAAGTGCGAGCTCTCCTTATACTATTGTCTCTACCGAATAGTTGGGACAGCCTTGTGATGGCTGTAAGTAACTCTATCTCTGGCACAAATACTCTTAAGTTTGATGATGTTTTGGGTGTTCTCCTAAGAGAGAAAATGAGAAGAAGAAGCACATGTGAATCATCAAGTGTTGCACTATCAGTGGAAACAAGAGGAAGGCCTAAGGAGAGGTTCAAAAACCAAAAAGGTCGTGATCGCTCAAGGCGGAGCAAGTTACACACAAATTCAGTTCTTGAATGTTGGAATTGCGGCAAGAAGGGCCACATCAAGAAGGATTGCTGGTCCAAGAAGAAGAAGGAGTCGAAGTCTCAAGACAACAAGACAACATTAGAGGCCAATGTGGCAGGTAAAGTAGAGCAAGATGCTCTAGTTCTCTCATTAGACAATGTGTCTAATTCCTGGATAGTAGATTCCGGGGCTTCATTCCATGCAACACTACACAAGCAGCATTTCCAAGATTATGCCAAAGGTAATTTTGGGTGTGTATACTTGGAGATGATGAAGCTTGGGCAAAGGTACAGTTTGTGTCAAATGTGCTAATGAAAATGAATGGAAGCTTAAAGATGTTAGGCATGTTCCTTATCTTCGGACAATTGGACGATGAAGGTCACAACATTGCCTTTGGAAACAAATGTTGGAAGATCTCAATGGGATCTTTGGTGGTTGCCAAAGGAGAAAAGGTTGGTACACTTTACTTATGTACTGTCAGCAACACAATCTTCAACTTGTTTAAGAGCTACAGAAGTCAATAATGCGGTGTGGTACTACCGGCTTGGGCATATGAGTGCCAAAGGAATGCAAATCCTTTAATCAATGAAGCTTCTACCAGGTTTAAAAGAAGCGGACTTAGAGTTCTGTGAAGATTGTGTTTACGGTAACCAAAAGAGGGTAAAATTTCAAAACTCAAGAAATGAAAGAAAAAATAAAAAACTTGACTTGGTTCATTCTGATGTTTGGGGTCCTACAAGTACACCATCACTTGGTGGCTCATTGTACTATGTAACATTCATAGACAATGCGACTAGGAAAACATGGGTTATGTAATGAATAATAAATCCAGTGTGTTGTATTTCAAAGGTGGAAAGCCTTTGTGGAAAATGAAGCAGGTACCAAGGTTAAATGCCTCAGATCCGACAATGGAGGCAAATATTGCAGACAAGATTTTGAAAGATTTTGTGCTAACAATGGTATTCATAGGCAAAAGACAACCCCAAGGACACCTCAACAAAATGGCATTTTCAAAAGGATGAACAACACAATCATGGAGCGAGCACAAAGCATGAGGCTACATGCAGGCCTACTGCTTGAGCTTTGGATGAAAGCAGTAAGTACGTATGGGTAGATCAATCGGTCACCCTCAACGGCATTGAATGGGGGGTTCCAGAAGAGGCATGGATAGGTAAACCGGTGAATTATGCATTTCTCAAAGTGTTTGGGTGCAAGGCTTTATGCACATAGATAGAAGCCTAAGTTCAAAGCTAGATGCAAAGGCCAAAAAGTGTTTCTTCATTGGCTATGGAGAAGCTGACTTTGGGTATCACCTACGGAATCCTGAAGATGGTAAGATCTTTAGAAGTATGGATGTAATTTTCAATGAACAAAATATGTATGAAGATTACTTGGAAAGAAAACAAACAAAAGATATAGGTGATGAGTACATGGAGCTTGAGGACGATGAAGACTCAAAGAGTGCAAATGGTGACAATGTGCAACAATGTCAATTGAATGAGGAGCCACAATCTATGCCCCAAAGATCTACAAGAGCAAGTAGACCTCTAGAAAGGTTTTTTCCTTCCTTCAACCATCTCTTGATCTCAGATTCTGGAGAGCAAGAATCATACGAAGAAGCTATGCAACACGAATCCAAATAAGAATGGATGAAGAGCATGCAAGTGGAGATGGACTCATTACATCGCAACCAAACATGGGAGTTGATTGAGTTGCCTAAAGGTAAGTGGGTGTTACATAACAAATGGGTGTACAAGCTAAAGGAAGAAGAAGGTGGGAAGAAAAGGTACAAGTTTAGGCTTGTGGTAAAAGGGTTTTCTCAAAAGAAAGGTATTGATTTCAATGAAATATTTTCTTATGTTGTAAAAATGAACTCAATTAGTCTTGTCTTAAGCCTTGTGGCTTCTCATTATTTAAATCTTGAGCAAATGGATGTAAATACGGCATTCCCTCACGGTGACTTAGAGGAGGAAATTTACATGCTTCAACCAAAGGGATATGAAGTAAAAGGTAATGAGAAAATGGTTTGCAGATTAAAGAAGAGCTTGTATGGTTTAAAGCAAGCATCAAGATAATGGTACTTGAAGTTCGATCGGTGGTTGTTGGATCACGGATTTAGAAGATGCAACTTAGATCACTGCATCTACACAAAGAATTTGGGAGATGGGAAGTTTATCATCCTAATGTTGTATGTTGATGGCATGCTGATTGCAAGTGCTAACATGCAGGACATCAAAAACCTAAAAGAGGAGCTATCTAGATCTTTTTCCATGAAATATTTAGGTGTTTCAAAGAGGATACTCGGTACGAAGATATCAAGGGACATGACAGAGAAGACAATAAAGCTATCTCAAGAGGATTACATCAAGAAGGTACTAGAAAGGTTTGCAATACAAGATGCAAAATCGGTTTCTACACCTTTGGCTAGTCACTTTAAACTAACCAAGGATATGTGTCTAGAAACACAAGAGGAGATAGCCTATATGTTTAAAGTTCTATATGCTGCAACAGTAGGTTCTCTAATGTATGCTATGGTCTGGACAAGGCCAGATATTGTACATGTAGTGGGAGTTGTGAGTAGGTTCATGGATAATCCAGGTAAAGAGCATTGGCAAGCTGTGAAGTGGATACTTAGGTATCTAAAGGGGACAACCACGAATGCTTTGTATTTTGGAGGCATTGACATTTTCTTGCAAGGGTATGCTGATGCAGATATGGCAGGTGACAAAGACACTCGAAGGAGCACTACTGGCTATGTCTTCACAATTGGAGGCACATCAGTAAGTTGGGCTTCAAAGCTGCAGAAAGTGGTCTCACTTTCTACTACGGAAGCAGAATATGTAGCAATGACGGAGGCAAGCAAAGAGATTCTGTGGCTTCACAGATTCTTGGAGGAGCTTGACAAGCAAGACAATTGTGTCTTGTACAGTGACAGTCAAAGCGCCATTCATATTGCAAAGAATTCAGCCTTTCACTCAAGGACAAAGCACATTGAGGCGAGATATCACTTCATACGTACTCTTTTGGAAGAGGGACAACTAAAGCTAGGAGGGAGCTAGGAAAGGTGCACATAAGTGAAAATCCTGCATACATGTTTACAAAAGTAGTCAACAAGGAGAAGTTGAGCTTTTGCTCATCTTCAATCGACATTCAAGGATAAGAAGCCAAGATGGAAAGCAGTCACAAGTTTGGTGTGGAGATCAGTTTCCAAGTGGGAGATTGTTAAGTATGGAGCTTGATTTACCCCTTGTAATTTTCAATATTAAAAACACACATATGTAAGGCCCCCGTTATGAGGAGAAGCCATCGTGCGTGAAGAAAAATCACTTGTCCAAAAACCAAAATTTCCACGGCTAGTCCTTTTTGTCGGAATATTATGCCGGACGGTGGTTGAAAAGTGATCGAAAAATGACCGGTTGGTTGGTCGGTGGCCGAAAGTCAATGGCCGGTGGCCGATTTCAAGGCGGACTTGTTTTCTCAAGCGCGGCCACACATGGGCGCATTGGAAAGCACAACTTTGACTTGTCTACACAAAAGCGGCTACAAATGGTTGCCTCTCATGAGAGAGGACAACCCTTTTGACCTATAAAAGGAGGCCTCTTCTACAGACAAAATGTATTGTGGTGCATTGTGAAGTTGATGTGAGGTGGTGAGAGTGAAGCAAGGTGGTATTAAGGGTATAATCCCTTTGTAATCTACTTCTTGCTTGAAATACTAACGCCATTGAGTGATTGCTTTCCCGTGGATGTAGCCCACATTGGGTGAACCACATATATCGTGTGTGCTCTCTCTCTCTCTCTCTACTCTATAATCTCTCATGTGTGAAAATTATCTCTCTTCATTAAGTAAACTACTCTAATATCTACTTAGCTACGTCCTATTTCCTAATAGAATCAACTCCTACAACTAATAGTGAAAGCTTCGAAGATTCCTAAGAAGGAGATGGCCAACAAAGCATCCTTTGAATCTCAATTCAGAGAGATGGCTGAAATTTTGTTCGAAGCCAGGATCAAATGTAATTAGCCACTGCCTCAGGAATGGATGTACATGGAATCCTATTGTCACAAGTTGGCTAGGGCTAGACTGACCAGGGGTAAATGCACACTATACAACCCCGATACCAAAACCTGGAACTCTTTGACACCATTTGAAGTCGAAATGAAGACAACCAGAAAAGACCAGCTGGAGCAAGAAGCTCTCTATAGACTCATTCAAAAAGACAACGCTACTCCCAATGCCTAGAGCCCTTTAAGGTTCTTCATAAACCTCCTAATAAGAAAGCGTCACACAAGAAAAGAGTCAGGTGGACTGACACTGGCTGAAATCAGAAGACTACTGAAAATTTTGATAAATACCAAAATTCAAGAAAGGGGAGGAGGAATGTAGATGGCGAGAACAACTCTTAAATGGTGGATTGCAGATGACTGGACTGGAAGATTCTAGAGGCAGTATCAACGGGTAGTTACCATTGTAATTTAATTGATTGTGCACAATCAGAGCCCAGTTAGAGGTCTATAAATAGGGACCATTACTTCATTTTGGGCCCCCTGTCGAATCTTATCTCAATCACCTTGTATTACTATTGAGCCCAAACCCTTGTAATTTAGAGCTCTTGCACTCTTGTAATCTCCGAATCGCCATCATTGTACTTGTCTACTGTTCTTAATATACATATCCAGTTCTAGTCTTCAGTTCAATATCCATTTCCAGTTTCATTGTCTTTTCTAGTTTTGGTACTCAATGTTATTTCCAGTTTATGTCCGCTTTGGTATGACGTCTACTGTTTGGTCTAAAATAACTCTAACTACCAACCTGTAAATAGCTGTTTGAAAGTATACATCTCATTCCAGACCTCAAATAAGCACTCGTCTTGCTGCTCACAAATGGTAGATTTGAATTTATTCACGCTCTGAATTGGAGACCAAGTGACCAATGTCATCATTATCAACACGAGAGAGAGAGAGAGAGAGAGAGAGAGAGAGAGAGAGAGAGAGAGAGCCCACACTAGAGTGAGGCATGGTGGCATCTTAGGATCTCCCATGCGCAATCAAAATAGAAGAATCTCTATCATTTTAGAAACCAATGAAACGAATCTATTGAACGTTGCCAACGAAATGGATGTTTTGTCACGGCAAACACTAAAGCCTGTATGGTAGGCCAAAAAAAAACCCAACCACCACCACCACCCTCCTATGGGGGAGTCCTCTAAATTGGGGCGGCCCGTGTCGGGTTTGGTGGGGTGCCGAGACTTGCTATAAATTCACATCTTAGCACCATTTCGGTGCCTGGCCGGGTTGGCCCTCGTGCGTAGCGAACGAAGCTTTGTTGCAACTACCTCGCCACCATCGCCTTTGTGCCTCTTTGCCCTGACTATCTTACGACGTCCTTTTCCATCACACCGGGGTTTTCAGACTCAGGTATGCTTCCTGCGTTTTTCTCATGCCGAGTACGCAATATGGTCTGCTTTGTCTGCAAGGTGACCATGTTTGTTCGTTTTCCGCCGACGTTGTCCCTACATTGTGCTACATGCTCTACATTTTGCCCCCGTGAATCTTTGTTTTAAGCAGATTAGCATTTATTGCTGCAGATTACGGCTGTCGTCCTCCGTTCCTACCTCCTTTACTTGCTGACCTATGAGGGATTGCAGCAACCAAGAACAGCATGCCCCTTTTGATGTAGACGTCATTTCGGCATGCTGTGCAAGCAAACACACATTGCCTTTGGATCCACAGGGTTTAAATGAAAATGCTGACTCTGAGAGAACAGAAAAAATCATAAAAGCAAACGTGGATGTCATAGTGGACGGTCAACACAAGTCTCTGCAGACCTGCAGGCGGGATGCCCAACCAGTGGCTGGTCAAAAAATGGATAGCACGCCTGCAAAGATTCTTGTTGGTTATGCTCTTACTTCAAAGAAGGCAAAAAGCTTTTTGAAACCGAAACTAGAAGTTCTAGCCAGGTGCTTTCCAGGTTTCCGCTATTTTCTGGATATTCTAGTCAGATTTTATTGAAATGTGCCGTCTATGCCTCTGTCCTCCATGTTGGCGTTTCCTTGGTGGATTTTTGAATTACGTCTGAAGCGTGAGTTACCTCATCAATTTTAGAAAATGCCAAAGGCTCATGAAAACGTATGTGCTCGGAGTTTGACAATCTAGAGTTGTATGCCTGGAATGAGAGCATGTACATGTCTACTGTTTTTAGAGGCATGAGCTATCTGAGGGTTTTGAACTTGCCTTGGTGTAAAGAGAATCATACAATTGCGTGTGTATGACATATGAATATGCTTTTCTTCTTGCTTTGCGCGTTGCGTCTTGCACTATCTGCATCGATGCCATTCTGCCTTTTTGTTTGGGGCAGTCATAACCAGTAGATAACGGAACAAACACCCCCCCCCCCCCCCAGGCCGAGACATGCCTCAAACCTTCCCTCTCTCTTCATACTTGTTTGTGGGGTTTTTTGTGTATGGGAAGACATTAAAGTTTAAACGACTGCATGTCAAAGTGTGCGTTGGAACTTTGCAGGCTTGATGATGCGCTTAATGTGCCTCGTTGAGTTGCATCATTTTAGATTGTTTTTGTTTTTACTCTTGTAAGGGGGCAGGGTTAAAAGCACAAGACCCTCAACTGCCAAGGGTTACACATGATGCACCCCATTCACGTGCCATACATGAGTCTAGGGTACAAGCTTAGTTATGTGCACCTATATATGAAAGACAATAACAGTGCACATACCCTGCATGAGACTCTTATGAGGAAGTGAGGAGTGATTATGCCTTGCCATTGCTTGTGCTGCTTCCTTTAAAAGATGGTAGTTTACTTCTGAGTTCTTAGCATACATGAATTGTGCTTTTGTTTTGATGCGTGATTTTCACTGCTTGTTTTTATGCAGAGAAAAGGGTATAGTGTTTGTTCCCATAGAAAAAAGTCGACCATTAAGAGAGCAAGGTCCATTTGACGTGATATTACATAAGGCAAGTAGTAGTCACAAATTCTTAGTTTGACGTGTACATGTTGCATTGTTTTAGTGGTTCGTATTAGGAGTCTGTTTTGATTTGATTCATGTTTTAAGATCCAAAGGCTGTATTTGTTGCAGATAACTGGGAAGGAGTGGTGGTCGCAATTGGAGGTGAGGGAGATTTTTGTACTACTTACTTAGTGGATTGTTCTTTCTTGTAATTTGTACAACAGTGAATAGCTATTTGTCTGTGCAGTTGGTCAAATCAGTTGTGGGACAGTCAGCAAACTAATTATTAGGTCATACTTAGCAAGGAGGCAAAGTTCTGCCAGGGTACTGCAAGAAAAATGTGTAGATTAGAGCAATTGCAATACCGACCTGTGCCACTTACTGTTTCCTTCTTGTAGGTCCTGATGACTGCAGTGGTTAGAGAACTTTCCATCTAATGGTTTTTTTATCAACACAGGTTTTTTGACTGGATATCAGCATTGTTAACGCCAGCAAGCTTAACCTGTCAGCCTTTCAAATTTTATCTTGGGTCTTTAGGCATCCTTGGTTGGCTATGTTAGCTTTTGCACTGGGTGACAAGCACAGCATAAAGTTGGCATATTAGCATAATTTTGAGAGTTGGTGGTTTCTGCAGATGTGCCACAAGCTTTTGGTGGTTTGGCTGCTTCCAAAGTTGACAAACTTCCTTGGTATTTGGACGCACTTCGTTCCTGTTATAAAAGGAGGATATTTTGCGTGATAGACTTCTAGAGATAATACTGGTTGCAATTAAGATTTTGTGTAAGGATGAAAGATATGCCTGTTTGAAAGCTTTCTTGAGCTTTCATATTTTTCTGCATAGAAAGAGAATAGGCTTTGAAGTAAACCTGGTGTTCTTCCGGCTGACCTTTATCTTGTTTTTTTACAGGAATACAGGCGAAGATACCCGGATGTTGTTGTTCTAGACCCTCCTGATGCAATTCAGCATGTGAGAAACCGGCAGTCAATGCTTCAAGAGGTTGCCAAACTAAAACTTCGGGGTTGTGGAGGTAGATGCTTGATGAATTGTTATGCGGAAGTAGATATGCAGTTTTAAAACTCCCGAGCCAAAGTACGGAGTTTTCTGTTTCAGGTCAGGTCGATGTTCCAAAACAGCTAGTTGTTACTGGTGACCCGTCTACAATTCCTGGGGTAGTGGCGAAGGCTGGTTTGAAGCTTCCTTTAGGTTGGTTGAAACATGTCTGTTTTTAGGTTGTCAAGATTGCTTGGGTGTTGTTTTTATGCATTTCTTTTATGCCCCAGTTGCAAAACCTTTGGTTGTGGATGGTACTGCGCAGTCTCATGCCTTGTCCCTTGCTTTTGATGAGTTGTGCCTAACATCGCTCAACCCACCTTTGGTCCTCCAAGAGTTTGTCAATCATGGTAATTTCTTTCTTTCACGGCTCTCATTGCAAAGCTGACTGCAGTTTATTCATGCTTCATAAGATTTTCTGCTTGCAGGAGGAGTTCTCTTCAAGGTTTACATCGTAGGTGATTCTATTAGAGTAGTGCGTAGATTCTCTTTGCCAGATGTACATAAGCAGGTGGGAAATGGAGTGATTACCTTTCCACGAGTGTCAAGTGCAGCCGCGTCAGCTGATGATGCCGATCTTGATCCTGAAGTTGCAGGTAGGGCTTTCTACCCCCCTTTGGATACAATAAAGATTTTCATGGGCATTTTATAGACATTTGATGTGGTCATGTTGTTCAGAATTGCCTCCCTGTGAACTGCTGGATTGTCTTTCAAAAGAATTAAGGTGTCGCTTGGTATGGTTGCTCTTGATATCTGAAAGTGGACTATTGTTAATTGCTGTTTCAGATGTTACATTCCTTACAGTGCAATCTACTTTGTTTTGATCAGGGCTTGCGTCTTTTTAACTTGGATATAATACGGGAAGGGGGAGCGGGAAATCACTATTATGTTATTGACATCAACTACTTTCCAGGCATGTGATGGAAAAGCAAGAGAGTGTTTGAATTTGGGTAATGTATTGGTTGGCTTATAACTCTTTATTGACATGCAGGATTTGGGAAGGTGCCTGGTTATGAATATGTTTTCACAGATTTTCTTCTGAGCTTGGCTCAAAGTAGTACTGAGAGGTCAGGTGCAAGCTTGCCTTGTAGTCCGGAGAACTCTTCGCAGGACTCATCTAAAGACAAGTGAACAAGTGGGCGAAGAAGAAGCTCACAATGTTGTATAGGATGCACAGAACATTTTAGTTTGTATACGTTTTTTTTGTCGTGATGTGTGTTTCTACCTCTTCTTTATGTGGAATTCTGTGATCGGTCGAGTGGGGATGTTTCTTTGTACGGGCTTGCAAACAAATGAAAGGGTTGATATTGATTGGATTTGGACAGGTTTTTCTTTCATCATACTGTGTCAAAGTCTTTTACTCTTATTGCAAATGGCTTCTGATTGCAATTTGCAAGTGGTGTGGTTGAGGAGTACAGTGGATCATGTAATGGCACCTTGGGAGGAGGCTATACATCCTACTGTACAGTGTGCAGTCTTGGATTGTTGAATGTGATTTCAACAATGTAGAAACTGCGAAGGATGGTGGGCAGTTGCATCTCCTGTCCTAGCTTGGCTCTTTGCAATTTCTGGCGTAGATGCATGGCACGTATCTTCCTTGGCTCATAATTGCAGTCACTGCAGTTTTTGTGGGGGTTGCAAGTCTAATTTTGCGCTTTTATAACGTTGCCTTGAGCTTGTGTTTTGTCCGTTTCTGAATTTGAGTTGGGTGCAATAATCTGTTTCTCGTCACCTTCCCTTGTTTTTCAAAGTTTTGAGAAACCTATCCGCTTCTAGGTAAGATGAGTGTGTTCTCGCTTACTCTCTCCTTGTTCCTACATTTCTTTCTTGCATTAATATTCTGTTGAGGGACTGTTAACATTGAACTACCTCCGGTGATTGTTTCCCCTCAGCTTCAAATTAGGTGTATAAGAAGTTTTTTTGGGAATGATCTTTGCACTTTAAAGCACATGTCAATGAAAGGTAGTGGCTCCTTAAGTAAGGGCTTGTATTCAAATGGCAGGCTCCCTAATTAGTCATAATCGTGTGTTACAACAGTAACAACACACTCGGCACAATCTTTGTTGAACCACAACAATATATGTATATTTTTTCTTGAGCTGTCCTTTTAGCAAGCCAAGTTATTTTGACAATTTAAGAGACACTTAGTTTTTTTCAAGTATTGGAATTTAGAATCTCTTATAATTAAAACTAGGGTGCCATGATTACTTCGTAGAGAACGACTCCATTCAAGTCCTATTCATGAAGTAATAACCATCGAATGTCCCAATGAAAGGGTAGTAGCATGCATGTATTGTGTCGAAAATTCTCTAGTTGTGTTTATCAATTGTCTAAACCTTCCGAGGATAGAAAACTAGAAGTTTGTAGATGTTGGTAGCTATGATTAAAAAAAAAAAAGGTTTATAAGACGATGATTGATGCTTTACATGCTGCCTCAAAAAAAGGGCGTACATAAATATGTGGAGAGTTGTCACCTAGTTATCATAACATGTAGAATATGTGGCCTTGGTATACTTGTTTTGTAGTGGTTACAATATGCCTCTCCTCTAGTTTTGAAGGGTCATATTTGCTTCTCCTCCAATATTGAAGGGTTAAAAAAAAAGAGGGTCACTTTTTTTTTAATGGGGATTTGCAATGCAGAAGGAATTCAATACCTAAGTTTTTTGGTATCAAGTTGATTTTGCTGCCAAATGGTAAGCAGTATAGATAGTGTACCTTAGGCAGTGAAGTTGTGTGCAGGCCTCCACAAGATTGTGGGTCCTAAAGTATTTCGAAATGATGGTATTAAGTTGTTTTGTTGCAAAATGGTAAGCATTATAGATATTGTATCTTAGGTAATGAGGGTTGCACATAGGCCTCCACAAGTTTGAAGGCCGTGTGCATGCAATGACTTTTTACACCACTCACCCTTTCTCATGCAAACCACCATGTAGCCTTAAAACTTTTTGATTTTTGTTCCCCCATAAGTTCTTGTAGATACCCCGAACTCTTGCTTCGCATGCAATGAAAACTATCTAGAATAGAAGTGATTGGGAGGTGCCCTTTGTTTGTATCCACCAATAACAATCCATAGTTTCTCTGACCAACCTTGTTAGCATATCAACTTATAAATGCCATCCATGAGACTGTTGTGAAGAGAAATACTCAATTCGCATCTCATGAAACGATCCACTGCTTCTTGACACTCCTCATATTTGGCATATCCTACAACCATTGCCATCCAAGAGACTACATTTACCGAACAATCACTCCACATTTGACAAGCTTGCTACCTTGCCCCTTGTTGGGCATATTTTGCAATGATTGCTCCAAGAGACACACCAAGCTCACAATTTTTTTCTTGGGCATACATGTTGCAACCAAGCACTACCAAAAACGCCTACTTTGCAACTACCAATAGGATTCCAAAGCTTCCTCGGACAAGCCTTGCATTTGGTATACATGCCAATCAAAGCATTACCAAGAAAAGAAACACTCCCTTTTGCATCTACCGCAAACGGTCCAAAGCGTCCTTGACTAGAGCTCACCAAACAATCCAAAGCTTCCTCCGCCAGTCTTTGCTAAACACATGGTCTTATAAACTCACTACTAATATTGAACCTACATTCGGGTAGAACTTGTTGGCAAGTGGACATGATTATTTTCTGTCACTTGGTCTTCTCCAACCTCGTTGCAGCATGACCAACCTACATTATGCTCACTCTTGTGCATTTAGTTGAGACTTTGAGACAATGTTCTCGGGCCTACATTCCATCTGCTCTCTATGTTGTGCTCTTCATCCAATTATTACTATTGATGTCTCCCTTCTATTGATTGCTCTTCGTGTTGAATGCCCTTGGCCATACATTTTGCTTGTTGCTAGTTAACTCTCCAAGAGACGCACATCGTGATACTATGCTTGATCTAACCGCGACTATTGCATTGCACAAATTCCCTATGCCAATTGGTATCCTGTATCACAACCTGACCATCAACTCCTTGTTACTTCGCTACATTTCCAACGGTCCAACCCATAAGAGCAGTCCAAGGACTTCGTATGACAAGAAACCCTCACTTTGCATCTAGTTAAAACAATCATGAGATTTCTTTCTACGGCATGGCAAGAAACTCACTTCGCATCTGGTTAAAATACCCAAGGGATTCCTTTCCATAGCCTAGCAAGAAACTCTTATTTCGTGTCTTGCCAAAACCACGTTGACATATCCTACAATCAGCGGCCTGCAAGAGACGACATGTTGAAGACGGATGCCGTAGTCAACACCAACAGAAAGGTTTTGCGGTTTGCCTTGGTTTGGATCAATAACAACACCTTCTTTCTTCTACTTTGGGTAATTGCGGCGCACCCTTGTGATCACCCATTTTTTGCCATTCAAACAACCTCTATGACCCCTAGTACACTAGAAAAGCACAAAAAATCATTAATTTTAAGTGTTCATCCACCCAAATTACCCCCTCCCCTTGGCCCCGATGGATCCAAAGGTTGTGCAACAAAAAGACATCATTGAACTCTAAAACATTAAGAAATCGAAGAACTTAAATGAATTTGAACATTGAAGAGACAAACTCCGATTCCATTGCTTTAATCATCCAGAAAAATGTTGACACAAAAGACGGGTAGCTAATACAAAAAAACATATTTCACTTCGGTTAATACTTGAAGTCTCGCCTCAATGGGTGCGTAAGTTGCATGTCCTTTGGTTGTATAGGCACTCTCTTGGTATGTATGGTACAAAGGTCTGTATCCTCTTAACATGGAAATGACGTGGGTCTTGGCACCTTCTTGAATCGCCTGGAGTGCCATGGCTTGCATTCTATATTGATTTCCATAGCTTTGAAGCACCTCCTTCACTGTGCGAGGAAAAGGGGCTTGGTGAATGAGCAACTTTGTTGTCTTTTGGTAGTGCCGAATGCGGGTCTTGGCACATTCTTGAATTGCTTCGAGTGCCATGGCTTGCATTCTATATTGATTTCCATAGCTTTGAAGCACCTCCTTCACTGTGCGAGCAAAAGGGGCTTGGTGAATGAGCAACTCTGTTGTCTTTTGGTAGTGCCAAATTTCTGCAAACACCCTTGTGATTTTGCAACGATGCTGGGGTTGTCGAGGGGACACTTGCACATTCATTGATGGACGGCACTTAGGCTACTTAGATTTGCGGCAGTTTACACGCTTCGTCGTCTGTGGCATCAGCTCCATTGGCTCCTTGTCGTCCTCCTCACTCCTTGTTATTATCCCTCTTTATCTTCTCTCCATCACTAGTAGACATGAATCTTCTATTTCCTGGGTCTCTATTCTTGTGCCTACTACTTCTGAATTGCTGCTCTTGAGTCTGAGATGAGTCTTCTCCTTGACTACCTTGCACAAATCTAGAGGAGCACCCTGAACACTTGAAGGTTGCAAGTAGCTGGCGTTGATTAGAAACACAAATAAACAGTCGTGGATGCGATCGCTATTTGGCTTATCTGCGTGCCCTTGTAGTCACTCCCCGTTTGCAATTTACACAACTTGTATGACCCCTAGGACACCATAAAAGCACAGAAATTCATCAATTTCAAATGTTCGTCCATCCAAATCAACTTGTTCCCCTTGACCCGGTGGACCCAAAGGTTGTGCAACAAAGAGACGTTATTGAACTTTAAAACACTAAGAAATTGAAGAACTTAAATGAATTTGAACATTGAAGAACAAAAACCGTGATTCCATTGCTTTAATCATCAAAATTTTTTGGGACACAAAAGTAGGGTGGCTAATACAAAAATATATATTCCACTTCGGCTAATGCTCGAGGTCTCACCTCAATCAGCATGCAAGTTGCATGTCCTTTGGTTGTATAGTCCCTCTCTTGACATGTATGGCACAAAGGTTGGTACATCTAACATGGAAATGTTGTGGGCCTCAACAGCTTCTTGAATTCCTCTAGCACCACGTCTTTGGTAGTGTCAGATTTTTGCAAATGCCCTTGCAATTTTGCGATGATGCTGGGGTTGTCGACGGGGCACTTGCACATTTCGTACTGGTCGACGCTTAGGCTTTTTAAAGAAATTACATTTACGACAGTTTACATGCTTCGTCATCGACGATGCCGCCTCCTCCGTATCCTCATCGTCCTCCTCACTCCTTGCCTACTGATCTTGTTGTGGAGGGAGAACTCCCATCCCACTTTCCTACCACTGGCACCCCGTTTGTGCGTGGTATCTAAGCATGCTACCATGATGTCTTTGCGTGTGACTTACTATCCGTATGCACCACTCTTGCTCGCGACCCTCCTACTTGCGCTTGGTGACGTGATGGCTCTTCTTTATCAGTCTAAGATGATAATCTCTCTTCATCTTCTCCCTATCATTGGGCACGAGTCTTTTGTATTTTCTTGGGCCCTTGCCCCTACACTTGTTGCTCCTAAGCCTGCGATCAACCCTCTCCTCGACTACCTTGCCCACAGCTAAGGAGCGCCCTAAACACTCTCCAAGGTCGCAAGAAGATGACGTGGGTTAGAAACACGAATAAAGGTTCGTGGATGCGATTCCTATTTGGCTGATCTGTGTGCCTGGTGTCCCCCCCCCTCCCCCCCTTTTTTTTCCATTCAAACAACTTTTATGACCCCTAGTACACTAGAAAGGCACAAAAAATAATTAATTTCAAGTGTTCATCCATCCAAATCACCCCCTCTCCCTAGCCCCGACGGATCCAAATGTTTTGCAAAAAAAAGACATCATTGAACTCTAAAACATTAAGAAATCAAAGAGCTT
The DNA here is from genome assembly GCF_014529385.1 of Adiantum capillus-veneris. Classification (NCBI taxonomy): domain Eukaryota; kingdom Viridiplantae; phylum Streptophyta; class Polypodiopsida; order Polypodiales; family Pteridaceae; genus Adiantum; species Adiantum capillus-veneris. Next base: position 51,160,190 of record NC_140948.1, on the reverse strand, counting down.
AAATGAATTTGAACATTAAAGAGACAAAACTCTTATTCCATTGCTTTAATCATCCAACAAAATGTTGGGATAGAAAAGAAGGGTAGCTAATACAAAAATACATATTTCACTTCGGCTAATACTTGAAGTCTCACTTCAAATCGGCAAGTTACATGTCCTTTGGTTGTATAGTCACTCTCTTGGTATGTACGGTATTATTAGCAGCAAGCTAACTCGGATACCATTTTTTGGAGCTCTCATTGTAGAAACATTTATTATTTTGATGAATCGGAAATATTGTTACTCCTATTTTTTGGATAAACCTTGTAATTGATGAGCCGGGGCTACGAGCTTTAAGATTGTATCAACCTGTTTTTATATATCTATAGTTAGAGCTCTCAGATTAGGAGTTTTGACCACCAAAAACCTTGGCTAAGGTATAAAAGCCAATTTTTGTAAGTTATTATTAAGTTTTTGGATAATGAAATACACAACGTGAGCTAACGGCGCTCACTTCTCTCCTTCTCGTGCTTCCTACTCCCTCCCCGGTTGTCACATTGCAATCGTGTCTGTTGCGTTACAACCGCAGGTAAGAGCTCTACGCATTCACGGTATTTTATAGCTTTTGGTGTCGCTTACCCGCGGCCTAATTTCATCATAAGTAGAAATTTAATATTTAAAATAAAAAAACTAAGCATAGGCGGGATATTGGGGCATCATTGCTAAGCATTCAGATGCATTTTGGGTCGAAAACGACTAGGTAAAAAATCCACTGCTGTTAATAATCATAATTTTTGCACTTGACCTAAAGTGGGATTTGAGACCACAAGCATGTGTGCTTAGGTCTTATAAACATGTCCTAGAAGTTTCATTACGTTTGGATGTCATTTTATGCTATAACGGATGTGATTTGTTTGCCGATGAGCGATTGGCTTTTGGTGATTTCACTCACTTGAGTGTAGCTTGAGCTAAATGCGAGTTGTTTGCTGTTTTCCAAGAGATTGACAACCTCTTGTAGCCTCTATGCACTAGTCGAATCAGCTTCGTCCCATGGATTGACAATTTAATCGTGGTTCTCGCTACATCTGCAATAAGATGGGAGTGAGGTTAGACACCCGTCCCACATTTGGCGCCGCTGCCGGGGATCGAAGAGACCTAAACTAGGAAAAAACACGAGCGTCTTGTGAAGTTATCCTTTAACTTCCTCTAGGATCTCCTAGAGTAGAAACTTTCTTTTAAAACCGCATAGCTTAAGATTGTCGTCTTTTGCTGTGTAGAGGTAGCTTGGAAGCAATCGTACTTGCTGAGTGCCTTTAGGATTGTAGGATTATAGAACTAGATTAGGATTTTGAGACTGATTGGTAGATGAGACAAGTCTTAAGATCAAAGCTCAAAAACCATAAAAAAACAAGAAAACAAGTGTCTGTGGACCCTTTCCACAACTCCATTGCAGTAGAATCTAGGAGTAGGGTAAGTAGAATCCGAGGTGGATTTTAAAACATTGCTCTCTCCAAAAGAATCAATTGTGAGTTGTTATGTGAAGTTGCAGAAATTCCGGTCTACGGCCAGAAATAGCATGAAGAGACTGCCAACCACTCAATCCGACTGGAGAGTATGCTTAAAAGTTGTATGAACCAGTGGATAAGCTCAAGGACACATTGAGGTAAAAATTTCAAGAGTTTGCAAAAACTCAGATTATTTACTTTTTCTTGACATTTTAGGCCAAATTATGTCTTGACTTGACTCAGAGGCTCAAAATAGCTTATGAAAAGACTGTCCAGGGAAAAAGTTCTAAAAAGTGTTCATTTTGGACCTAAAGTAAATAATCACGATTATTTACTTTCAGCTCAAAACTGACCAAGATTAATACCAGTGACTCTATGTATGTGTACAAACAACTTTTGTAAAGGCACATAGAATTTGGATCACCAAATTGACTAAAAACTGGGTTAAAAACTAAAGTCTGTACAGACTTTGGGGAACTTGAGTGTAAATTGGGAAAAATTTTGTTCAAACTCAATGAAACTTGATTCATAGGCTTATGTTGATGTGAAAAACATGTGTATATGCTCAATTGATCAAAAAGATGAAAAAATTTACCAGTTGTAAATAATCGTGATTATTTACATCTGTCCTATTTTTCAAATTTTTTGACCAAGTTAGCATACCACTACCCTTACCATGTTGTATTAAGCCCACAAACCAAATTTAGAAAGATTTGGATCATTGGATTGTTTGGCATTTGTAAACCTTCTGCATAGTTTCCTATGTATCTTCATGAAACATGACAAATTATTCCTCTGTAGATAGCATTATCTTTGCCTTGATATTGTCTATCCCATGGGTCTCCTATGATATGGGCTTCTGTGGTTTCAGGACCCAAGGCATCATAGATGCTAAACTCTTGTTTATATCTACGATTGTTTTGATCAAAGTATATGCTTGTTGGGTTACAATGTCAAAGCTTGATTTCTGATGGAGGAGAGTTTGGCTCTTAATAAATTTCAGGGTTTACTCAGGTAATATCGTTCAGCTCTAGAGAGGATGGGCTATAATAGATTCTTTCCTTCGAAATGAACCATCCTTTTTGATCTATCACTGGACACACCTCTATGAGCTGGTATGTGGGCCGTTCAAACACTGGTTGGTCCTTTTTATACAATTGCCCTTTTTGGTCTACATTGTGTGCATATGAATTATGCGTACCATACAAAGTTAACAACATTCTGTTTGATGTGTCCCTTAGACTCGTGAATGATTGCACACTTGTGGCAGTGGATGCAGAATCATTTGCAAACCTAACAGTCTTTTCAACAATGTGTGATATCTGGACACCTTGATCAAAATTCATGCAGGAAATTGTTGTTCAAAGAATCAATTTCATGCTTTTCAGGTGCCTGTGCATCTTTATGCTGATTTTGAATTTGCAATGTTTTTACTGCTGCTTCTAGTGGTGATGCAGAACATTGAAAGTGACGAGTTAAATGCACTTACATCGAGATTCACATTTCCAAATTTCTCTGTACCTTGCTTGGCAATTGATATGTCCCCGTTGTCTGGATTTCTTGGACAATCTTCAAAAAAATGTCCACCTTTTCGTCCACAATCTGAGCAATACGCCATGACTGGTGGGATTTCAACTGGCTCTGTCATGTCAAGCTCTTGCTGAGGAGTTTCTGCTTCTATGCTGACCAAGTTGTCGGCTTCTTCTTTTAGAACACTCAGCATCAAGCTGTAAACTGCTCCATCTTGACCTTTGTACTGTCTTTGGCTTTTTTCTCTAATTAGACTGGCTTCTATTGGTGATCTCTTGGATCTTGCAATTCTGGCTCTCGACTATAGATCTGACCACTGTAATCCATGTACAATGACCCTGATTGCATATGCACCAACTGTATGTTTTGCTGGCTTGTGCAGATTTCTAGATAACCACTTGGGTCGACTTTTTGAACTTCTATCTGCACTTCATCTTTGAGCTTGCAATACCTGGCTCCGCTGAAATCTGTGAACATCTGGGAGTTCTCTAAATCTGGCTTTACTCTGATCAATAGAATCTTGGCTCTTGTGCTGCTTTTACTACTCATAAGATACCTATGACCTTCTGTATCTGTGTACAAAAATTTATCCCCATTGTAGCCATATAGCTGTAAAATCTGCTCTGTTGCAGTTGTGCATGTGTTGCAACTGCTACTCGCTTTGATCTGCTGGACTTGAACTCTTGGCTCGATTTGAGTCCATGTTGGCTTGTTTTGTAAAAACTGTCTCCTAACAGATTTTGGTATTGGCAATTAGCAAAATTTTTGCTACTCGTACTAGCCTAATCTGCAATCACATGTGAGTTGTACCCCTGTTTGTCCAGTTAGAAGCTAATTTGCAGTGCAATTACTTGCACTAGCCAATTTCTAGTGTTCCAAATTTTGAAATTTATCTTCCCCTCAAACGGCTTTGAGTTGGTCTTTTTCCTCGCTTTTTTCGGTTGGTTCTTTTGCTATTTCTGACTGTTCCGCTGTTTGCTCAGTTTTTTCTTGGCTGTTGTTCTCGAATTTTGCTGCTTTACGATACACTTCTCGGCTTTGCTTTTTGGCTTTTGATTTTTGTTCGTGTGTGATGTTTTTCGGTGGTTTGTGTGTTTTTTGCTTTTCTCCTTCTTTCTCGCTTTTTTTGGCACTCTCGACGACTTCCTTTTTATTTTTCTTAAATTTTTAATGAAATTTTGAATTTTCTAGTTTTTTTTATATTTTTATGATTTTTCGAGAAAGTTCTGATTTTTAAAGAATTTTTTGTGAATTTTAGAATTTTTATGGAATTTTTGAAGGTTTTATAAAATTTTTAACGATCACTTTCTGATTTTTTATGGAATTGTTTTGAGTTTTTTTTTAATTTTCTACTTTTTTTTTGGATTTATCTGTGTTATTTTTGAATTTTTAATAAATTTTCTATGAGTTTTTTATGTTTTTTGTTATTTTCTAGATGGTTTGATGAGTTTATTATTATTATTAATATTTTATTTTATATTTAATGCATTTTTTAATGAGTTTTCTATTTTTTTGTGATTTTTTAATCCCCTTTTTTTGGATTTTTAATGAGTATTTTATTTCTTTTTTATAAATTTTTTGGTGTTTTTGTTTAAATTTATTATTGATTTTTTTTTCTAAATCTCTTTTATTATATATACATATATTTTTAATTGGTTTTTTCTATTTTTAAAGTCTTTTTGTGATTTGTTTGTTTTTTTTTAACCTTACCTGTGGGGTGTTGACTAACTGGCAGGGGCGGCTGCAGCAGTGGTGTTTGCGGTGTCTGACAGCGCGAGGCTGACCTGCGAGGCGGGAGGTTTCGGGCCTGGCGTGCTGTACAGAGGAACGAAGAGAGAGAGAGAGAGAGAGAGAGAGAGAGAGAGAGAGAGAGAGAGAGAGAGAGAGAGAGAGAGAGAGAGAGAGAGAGAGAGAGAGAGAGAGAGAGAGAGAGAGAGAGAGAGAGAGAGAGAGAGAGAGAGAGAGAGAGAGAGAGTTGATGCCACACATGCACAGGCTGATGTGGCGGACAGAGAGGGAGAGTTGATGGCGTGCAGGTGGGCAGCGAGAATGTGTGTGTGTGTGTGTGCGCTAGAGAGAGAGAGAGAGCGACAAGGCGGGGAGCAGGGGATTGGCACCGTGTGTGAGAAAAAGACAAGGAGGAGAGAAGGTCACGCACTGGCAGTGAGAGAGAGGGGGAGTGTGACGGAAAGAGAGAGAGAGTGAGGGGTTAGAGAGAGTATGTAAATTAGTGCAATTTTAGTGAGAGAAAGAGAGTGAGGGGAAGAGAGAGAGGGTTGACTATCAGAGTTTTGGGAGGGGGAGGAGAGAGAGTAAGTTAGAGAGAGAGTGAGGGTGTGGGTGGGTTCACCCGGAGCGAGTCAAAGAACGCGGCAGCAACAAAAGAAAACGAGGATTATTTTAACGTCGTAGGAAACTATCCCAAGAGACCGTAAAGATCTATCCGACGCGGAGAATTTTATGCGCCGCAAGGCACGGGCATCGAGCTCAAAAATCGTCTTTTTATTAAATTTTTATTTCCAAACGTCCAAAAATGCCAAAAATAGGCAGAAAATTAGCCGAAAACGCTAAAATTCACCCAAAAATCGCCAAAAAAAATAAAAATTTCTTGGAAAATTCTAGAAACCTTAGAAAATCATCGACAATCTCTTTTCGACACTCAAAAGTACACCATAAATAGCAGTTTTTATAAAAAATGTGATTTACGACAAAATCATCAACCTAGCCACGAAAAATAGTAAAACGCTCAAAATTTGGCAAACGAAAGCCCAAATGCGCTCGAAATCAAGCCGTAAACACGTACACAAAAAAACTCATAAAGATTGCAAGATATCAAATTTCTATGGAATTAAGCAAAAGTTAATGCAAGAATTACCAAAAAATTACCAAAAAGTTTACAAAAATTATTCAAAAAATACCCTTAAAAAAAAAATCTCCACAAATAGGGGATTAGTGCAGCCAAATAAAATCACAAATAACACATCAATTGAATTGCCAAACAATTTCATCAATAAAATCCAAACTAGGTAATTAAATCAACAAAATTAGCGGCAAAATTAGGTTAATATTTACGCATTTGGAGTGTGTAAATCCCTGTTTTGAGCTCAAAAACATAGCAATTAACCATTACAAACTTCAAATATGCAATCAAAACATTAGATTAATCATGCACATTAAGCACTTTTTAGACGCACACACACTAATAATTGGCAGTTTTTACCAATCTTTAGGTGCGCACACAAAAAGGTTAATCTTGTCGAAATTGCAATGTGACTTCACAAATCTCTAGTTGGGCATGAACACAACACAAATCAATCATCACAATTGAAAAATCATTAAGCACACATTGATTTTTAGGTGCACAAACAAGGGCAAAATAGTGCACACACGTATACACACACTCAATTAGAATGCACACACGATTGATTTTAGTGCACACACATTTGCAATTGACCATTTAAGCATGCAAATAGATCAATTAGGCACACAATTAGCAACGCACATTCACCAATTAGCAATTGAACTTGTCATAAAATCTAATATCTAACCAACCCAAATGATTTTCTCATATTAAATTGATCACTTAATGTGGGAGAATGAACGGGAACAAGTGTTAAGATATAGATATGTGCTTATAGATCTATCTCAACATGGGGCCAATGGTAAAGGGGCCAAATGAGAGATGGTCTATCAAAGAGCAAGGCTAATCAATGAGCATAAGACCTTAGGGTTAGCTTCATTGAAGACCTCTAATAATGTGTGTAAAAGTCCCTTGACCTTAGGTAAGCTAGGTCTGAGCTTGAGGTGGGAACCCGGCCCAAGCTCGAGGTGCTTGTCGTGCTTGAGGTGCATGATTAAGGTGCTTGAGGTACTTGACTTGCTGCATGATTAAGGTGCTTGAGGTGCTTTGACATGCTTGCTTGAGATGCTTGTGGGAACACCCCTAGTCCAAGTGCTTAGTCATGCTTGATGACTAAGGTGCTTGAGCACAAAAGGTCAAAAAGATCTCTACAAAGAGGGGGGCGAGCCCTTTTCTTAGGGGCTAGAGAGAGAACACACACTCACAATCTCAAGGAGATCCCAAGCTTAAAGAGGCAATAGGGACACATGTCAAGCCCCTACCTATGTTACCTCCATGAGGTGCTTTAACTCTATTGGCTAGGATTAAAAGGGGTCCAATGATAATTTACAACAATTATCTAATTGGTTTTGCATTTATCAAGTCCTCTCTCTCAAAGGGGAAAGGGGGACACTTGTCCCAAGACTACACCTATTGCTAGAAATGGCTCAAGCTTGTGATTCGCTAGGCTTGGCATGAGCCAATGAGCTTCAATGATGAGCTAGAAGAGGGGGTCGACCTAGCAAGGAGGGGGGTTGCTTAGGGGGTATACTCACCCACACACACTCACAAACACTCTCATTGTGTATGCAAAGTGCAAGAGCTCCCTCTCCTTCTCCAAGCAAGTAGAGGTTGAGAGCCTACACCAACACTCTTGGATATGGAGTGCAAATCCAACCAAGAGCCATGCTTCAATGCTTAAGCTTGCCATCTCCTTATTCTTCATTACTATGCTATTATGTATGCTAGCAACAAGAGTTATGATAAGTGAGGAACTAATTCTTTCTCCTATGAAATGTTTCTTCTTCCTCTTTCCCTGCTAGCTCTCTCCACCTTCGAAGGTGTTTGAGGTCTTGGGATAGTTAAAGATTTCTTCAAGTTTATGTTATGTTTGTGATGCATGAAGCTTTCCATCTTCATTGCATCACCTAGGTCACAAGGAACACAAAGATTGTATTGTAACAAGTCTCTCTTAATGGGAGAAATCATAATACAAATGCCTATTGGAGGGGGGACCGGCTCCACATAAATCCGGTCCTCAACTGTTGTCATGTTCTCTAAATTATCTCTCTTGCAAAAGTATTGTTCATGCCAAGTTAACTAATTGTTATGATTATGTTGCTATCTTCAATTATGTTCACCCGCTATGCTCACAAAATCATTTCTCAAAAGTACTCTCATTAATTTCCGCTACTCTCATATTAAATAGGCCAATTCCATTACAGAACTTATTAATTTCATACGCCACCAAATCTGAAAAATTTCGGCATTACGACGGCATGAAAACGAACAATCCAAAAATTTCATAGCATCATAGCATCAACATTGCATTGCATCAACATTACATTGCATCATGTGGAGTCTCTACACATCTTTAGATTCTAGGGAGGTTGAGAATACCACCTTGATTACCTTTCCATTGAAGATCGATTAAACGGTTGAAAGCTCCAATCCTTCATAGAAAATTAGTGTATAAGTTAGCAAAATTAGTGAAATTAGCAAGGGGTTAGTGTGAAATTAAAGTGTGTAAACACACAATTGGTAAGATACGATGACAAATTAAGAAATAATGAACACATTGCTTCATGCAGACACATCCAAAATCCACAAAACCATAAACACACAAGTGAAATTAGTGAGGAAACACATTCGATTATGCCACAATTACACTAGCTTAGGCCCTCGTCCCTGGCAACCGTGCGAAATGCTAGGGGTTCCATCATTGCAAAATTATCAATCCGGAGGGAGGAGCTACCCGGCTAGGGCATGGAAACACTCACATGATTAGTGAGCTAATCATGGCAACACAAATGGTTGACTCTACGAGGTGAGCTTCTCGGTCTATGGAGGAGCTTAGCCACAATGATGGGCAATCTTCACATACACTTCTCTTCTCCTCTAATCAACCCAATCACACACACTAACAATTGCACAATACTATTCCTATCATGCAACACACTAATCGCAAGCACACACACATAGATCTATCGAGCACCACACTCCAATCAAACCTACATGCACACACAAGAAAGAGAGGGAAATCACACAAGATTACAGAGGGATTAACCACTAATTAGTTAAGATCTAGCTAATCTAAGCATCATAGGCAATCATAAGAAGCATGAGAGAGGCATAGTGAAAAAGAATTAAGCATTGATTAGTGTTAACCAAGTCACATGAGCAAGGAGTTGCTCAAGGAATCCATAGCCACACACCTCAAGAGCTCTCACCAAAGAGTGCTCTCAACAAATGAGCTTGAGAACCATAATTTCTTTTACACACTGCCTTATGTACCTAGGGTAAAAATATGCAATGTCCAGGTGCCCAAGGCCTTTAGGGCTCCACCACTTATTGAATCTACAACCTAGACACACTAACTGACCTATTCTTTACAGCTTGGAACTTTCATTAACCCCGTAACACATTTAAATATTACAATGGATTGAAATAAATTGAGAATTTACAATACATGACCATTTTGGAAAAACGTGAAAATGTGTAACTCCAATCTTTACTACTTCTTCATGTTGATCTTCGATGTGCATCCGTATGTCTTTGGTCTTTAGCAGCTTCTTTTAACTGACATTGACTCAGTTAACACTAAATAATAATAATACTATGATGAAACGCCAAGATTGATGTGTGTTGGAAGGAAAAAGGCGTCGATCGTCTCTTTCTATTTCACGTCCTCTGGCCATGGTGTTGCTCCATCTCCACCCTAATCGACTGCAATGTGCTCATGGGAGGGTTAATTTGCCCTCTTATCCTTCACACCTTGTCCTCTCTACCCGGCGCTCCTCAGTTTCCCTCTGTCCAAGAACGTACTACCTCTGTCCATCCATTAAGGGCACTCCTCTACAGCCTCGAGTGCTATTCCATTCCAAGCTCTCCTCCCCTCGGTTGCCCTAGGTAGCTCCACCATTCCTCTTCTCTTATTTCCAATCTCATTGGCCTTACAACTGAGCTCCCATGAGGTGGATGAAATGGAGGACAACCCTATATCAATTGAGTTATTATGCTCACAAAGCTCTGAGAAGTGACCTTCAAACGTCATTTTAGGTGATGCTGGCATAACAAATCTCTCTTCCATAGTGGGTATTAATGATGCAATCTCCTCTCTAATCAAATCAATAATAGTTGTTGGAGACTACCACTGCCCCTTTGATGGGCCGCACTGCTCTATGAAGCCGGACTGGGCTTTCAGTACACAGAGAATCCATCTTCGATAAAACATGCACAAATTGTTAGAGCTCTCATGCACACGGAGCTCACGTGAACAACCTACTATACCACAAAACTCGAAGCAACTTGAAGCACCTGCTGTTGAGTAACCTTAATCTCCAACCTTATCCAAAAAAATTGAGGGAGCTGCATACGCGTAGAACTAGGAAGGACAACCTGGTGCTGTGATACCACTTGTTGGGAGCGAAAGCGCACATCGACAAGGGCTAGAAGCCCACACACTCACACACAAACATTGAGCAAGGAGAGTGAGCGGACGAGAGAGAAGAAGGAAAGACACACAAATTTTACAAATGATAAGAGAGTTATCATTATCATTTCATGAGCCTTTTAAAGGCAATCACAATAACTGGTTCACACCTAGGTGCCCAAGTTGGGTTGACCCCAACACTACAGTATTATAGAGTATAAAATTTGGTATGGTAATATATAGTATCAAATTTGGTACTACAACAATCAGCTGAAAAAAATAAGCACAATACAAAATTTTAGTGCTATAATAACACAACATTTAGCTAAAGACTAGAAAGCACATCACTAAAGTTTTGTACTGTAAAGTCCCAGCTTTGATACTGTGGAGGACCAAAATTTGGTACTGTAGAGTACTAGATTTTGATAACACAACAATGGCATTAGACAATACTGATCTCAAGTAAGATTCTCTTCAAGATAATTACAATTGTTGGCTGTGGTTAGAATTGTAGTTGGGGTAAACATTGTATGGATCCTCTCTTGCCCACTTCATTCTTCATATGGCATACTATTGTAGATATTTTTAAATATCTTTGAGGATAGGTTGAAGTGGTTATACAAGCCAAGGATAGCCTCCATAGGGAACTGTATGGATCTAACTAGATGGGAGTAGATCATCACCATTGGTTTATGATTCAATAGGGTATAGGTATCAACTTTGCCCTCAACCTAGGCATAGTGCAACCCTCAACTAGAATTCCACCTTTTACGATCTTGTTATGCCAAAGGTCCTTCAATACTCTGGGTGCCTGGTACATGGTTTTTTTTCACTTTAGAAGGCATAATTCCTCTTTCTCCTCGGTTGCCTTCACTGCAAAGTTATTCCCAATGGAAAATAATTGGCTCAATACCTGAGTGTTGGAATTAGGGTTGCAAGAAAACACCCACAGCTTGGAGAAGACGAAGGAAGCTCAAGGCACACAACAGAGTGTTTTATTTAGTGTGTAATGGAAAAATGGATAGCCATAGAATGAATGAGCGTATATACAATGCATGGGGGGAAAAACCTCCTAAAGAGGGAAAAAATGCCCTGACGGTCCTAAGTGTGTTCACACACATCACTACCACATGTATATGGTAACAAATCCCCCCCGGAGTGATGTGGTGAATGAGAGTTGGCACATGAGTAAAAGGGAAGTGCCATGCCCTGAGGACATGATCAGTCCACAATGGGGAGTAAGCCCAAAGCTTTGCGGAAAGCTTCAAACTTCTCACGAGACAATGCCTTTGTGAAAAGATCTGCAAGGTTGTCCCGTGTTGGCACATAAGCCAAGCTGATCTCTCTTGCTAAGAGCCTCTCCTTGACAAAGTGGTAATGCACCTCAATGTGCTTTGTGCAAGCATGAAAAACTAGGTTCCTCACAACAACTGCCAATGCGCTCTGAATGTCAGTGTAGATAGTGTTGGCAGTGTCCTGTCCAACACCCAAATCAGCCATAAGGCGTCTAAGCCATACACACTGAACCGTAGCTGTGAAGATTGCCCTATACTCAGCCTCACAACTAGAAGTGGCCACAATTGGTTGCTTCTTGCTCAACCATGATATACATGAACTGCCAAGCATGAAACAAAAACCACTTGTGGACACCCGAGTGTCAAAACTACCAGCCCAATCTGAGTCAGAAAAAGCATGTAAGTCTAGCGGCAATGATCCCCCGTTGGGATAAAACAAGCCAAGATGTAAAGTGTCACTCAAGTAGCAGAAAACCCTCTTGAAAGCCTGCCAATGCTTAGACCCTGGGCTATGCATAAATTTGCTGACCTGTGAGATTGCAAAAAGAATATCCCGCATCATGTTACATACATAAATGAGGCATCCAACAACAAGTTGGTAAAGAGTGAAATTTGTAGGATCACGAGTATCATGAAGACTCAATTTCAAACCTGTTTCCATGGGAGTGGCAATAGGTTTGCAATCCTCAAGTCCAAACTTACATAGCAATGTCTCTATGTAAATTTTCTGGCACAAGGAAATACCACAATCACACTGCTTAAGCTGTTTACCCAAGTAATGAAGCAACATCCCCAAATCTTTCATCTTGAAAGTAGCATTCAAATCAGCCTTAAATTCAGCAATATGTATCTCATTTGGTCCAGTGATCACAACAAATCATCCACATAAATAACCACAATGAGAAGTACATCACCCTCACGCTTGACATACAATGTGCTTTGTATGAGCATGAAAAACTGGGGTCCTTGCAACTGCCAATGTGCTCGTTTGACCAAATGAGTGTCAACCTTTTCATACCAAGCACGAGGAGATTGCTTCAACCCATACAAGCTTTGTTACATCTGCGCACCTTTGACAAAACCGCGAGGCTACGTTACATAAACTTCCTCAAACATTTCACCATTCAAGAAAGCAATAACAATGTCTGATTGATGTACATCCCAACCAAAATGAGTTGCCAATGCACATAGAAAACACATAGTAGTCATACGACAAGTGGGAGCAAAAGTCTCTTCATAATCTATGCCTTTTTGTTGTGCATAACCCTTTGCAACAAGTCGAGCCTTATAGCGATCAATCTCACCATCCGGCTTGCGTTTCAACTTGTAAACCCACTTCGTACCAATGTCCTTTTTGCAAGGAGGCAAATCACATAAAGTCCATGTGTCATTTTCTATAAGTGCATTATATTCTGATTGCACGGCAACCATCCAATTTTCTAAATTTTGTGCTTCATCAAAAAATAGAGGTTCCTCAACATCATGCAAGCTAGACAGAGCCAAAGGAATAACAATCTGTTGCATAAGATGCATGGAGAGAGCCTGAACGAGTACGACTAGACAAAGGGGCATCCACTTTACTGTCACACAATGTATGTATCAGCCATTTTGGCATACCTCTAGCTTGCTGATTTTCAGCCCTTTCCTCATCAAGTACATTATGTACATCTGCATCAGTAATAGGCTAATCTGTAACATTTTTAGAAACCCCCATAGCTTGCACATTTGCCTCATTGGAATTTACATTCAAACTTCCACCACTGAAAAGAGGCAACAAAGTGTCATAAATGTCCTTTTAGCTTACATTATTGTTTCTAGTACATGACAGCAAGGGCTGAATAGAATCTTCCACAAACACAACATCCCATGAAACCAGAATACGCTTTATTTGTGGATGATACAACCTATAAACTTGGCTTTCAGCACTATAACCAACAATAATACATTTGACACCCTTATCATCCAATTTTTTGCGCTGTGTTTGTGGCACCAAAGTATATGCCAAACAGACAAAAACACGCATGCGCTCAATAGAAGGCTTACTATCATGCCATGCTTCATATGGAGTAATAGACTGCACAACTTTCGTAGGATGTCTATTTAGTACATAAGTGGCACACTTGATGGACTCAAGCCAAAAAGAATGTGGTAAAGCTTGACTTTTGACCATACGTTGTGCCATTTCTATAAGTGACCTATTTTCCTCTCAGCAACACCATTTTGTTGAGGCGTATAAGGCACTGTACATTGGTGTTTTATCCCATGACTAGCTAGAAATGCATTAAATTCATGAGACATACACTCCCCTCCTCGACCGGAACGGAGGGTGCCCATAGTACATTTTTAGACATTTTCAGCTATAGCCAAAAAAAATTTGAAGCACATAAAAACTTTGGACTTTTCTTTAATCCGAAATACCCATGCATGCTTGGAGTAATCATCAATGAGAGTCACGAAGTTAAGGTAATTTGCCAAGAACGAAGTTTGCATGGGCCCACAAACATCACTATGCACAAGGTGCAACCTACATGTGGCCCTAACTGAACCATCCTTTGGAAACTTAGAACGCTACATATTACCCAAGATGCAGCCTTCACAAACATATTTGTCGCATGCTTCAAGGGGCGGTAAAGAAGAAAACATATCAGATTTTTGCAAACGCAGCAAACTAGCAAAATTCAGATCACCAAAATGTGCATGCCAAAGTTTTGCATATGAAATAGCCTTTGGATCCAAAACTGCATTTGCAACATTCTGCCCACAGTTGTCGTACAAAGTGAACTTATACAGCCCACGGTATAAAATTCCAGATGCAACAATTTCATCACCGAAACTGTGATCATGTATTGTACATTTGTCATCCACAAATTTGACTACAAGACCAAGTCTAGCAAGTGTAGACACAGACAAAAGATTCTTCTTGATCTGAGGTACATAAAGTGAATCAACAAGTGTGAAATAACTGCCATTTACAACAATAAGCACAATCTTCCAGCTCCCTGAACCGGATAAGAGGCATTGATGGCACAAGTAACTGAATTCCCATAACGGACAGACTCAAGAGAGGTGAACAAATCACGATGTCAGGTAATGCGCTTTGTAGCACCAATATCAAAATACCACACATGTGAATCTGCAGCAACAACTAACATGCATGCATCATGGACAACAGGATTATAGGTACACTCTGCACTAAAAGCCCATTCTGCACCAGCATCAGCATCACAGTCTCCTTTCACAGAAGACTCAACAATAGCTGCATTTGTAGTGGAAACAACATTTGCAATGGAACCACCCTCTTTCTTCTTAGCCTCTTTTTCCTTCAAGTGAGGACACTGCTTGATCAAGTGATCATTAGCTTTACAATAATGAAAACGCATCTTCTTTTTGCTCTTATCACCAGAATTTTTAGAGGAATTGCTGCCAGCAGAAGCATTAGGAATAAGTGATTTTCCACTCGCAGAAGAACCATAAGAAGTGACTGCGTTACTGTTACCACCCTTTCTTTGAGCAACAACAAAATCCTGTTCAACTGCCCGCTATCTAGTCCTATTTTTTTTTGGAAAGTGACTCTTGCAACATAATGTGCATAATCCATCAAACTTGACAACTTTAGGATTTCCTTGGGTCATAAGTACTAGCAAAAGTTTGGTAAGAATCTGGTAAGGCATCAAGAACAGTCTGCACAAGGGAACTGTCTGAAATTGCTTCACCTGCAGAAATAAGTTGCTCATTGATATCCTTGACATCAACAAGGAAAGTGTCCATATCATCTTCCTCATGCATAATATTCGACTCCAGCTCTTTATGCAGCAATGCAATTTTTGCCTCATTGCGGCTTGCCTAAAGACCAGCCAAAATATCCCAAGCCTGTTTTGTAGATTTCGTTGAATGAATGTGAGGAGTAATGGTGCACTTCACAGTCAACACAATCAACGCATGAGCCTGCGCATCCTTTATATCCCAATGAGCTTGTTTTGCCGTAGGAAAAAAAACTCTAACAGCAACAATTATTACAGCAAGACCTGCAACATCCTCAACATCGTCTACATCCTTAGAACCAGGACGTACATCAATGCCCTAAACAATATTCCAGATTCCCTTTGACACAAGACATTAGGAAGAGGATGGGGTCTAGGAGGGCCTCTTTATTTGCCATGAGATTATGGAGTTGATTAACATTTTGACAAATAGATTCATGCCATGTGTGCAAGAATGGTGGGCGTGTAAGAGAGGTGTAATAGTGGTCAAAGGATGCACTTTCCCCCCAAAAAGGGGGTGGACAACTTTATGATTTTTGCCTTCCATAACTCCTACATATGATCTCCAATTTGAGCAGAGATTATAGATATGTAATCTACACTCCAAGCTCTTCTGTAGATATGTGACATGATATGGTTTTGCCCGCTAGATTTTAAATTTGATTTTAGGGGAATATTTTGAATTCAAAAAAACTAGCCGTTTTGCCTGTTTGAATTCAAAAGATTTCCTTTGATTTATTTCTTAATACTAAAGGTTTGACTCCCTTAAATTGTCAAATAAAGAGGCCCTCCTAGACCCCATTCTCTTCCTAATGATATGTTGCATCATATAAGCCCACATAGGGTAATTGTCCCCATCCAATGTTTCCTCAATAGCAAACATCTTGAACACATCTGTGTTGTTGTCAGCCATGGTAAATGCTGCACCTGATGTGAAAACTACCGGAAAAGAGGAGAAATGAAGCGAGAACAACACGTGCTATATGCCACAAAGTGTAGAAGAATAAGGGATCTATTATATAGAAAATGACACTGAAAGAAATTCTGGACAAAATGACAAAATAGCATGTACCGTACTGGTGCCTGTAGTGGAAACAGACGCTCAAATGAGCCCGAATCGGAAATCTGAACAGACTGAGCTCCAAGAGCTCACCCAAAATTTTGGTCAATCTATGAACGCTTGCCAAAGCTCACAAAAATCAAAGAAAGTGAGCAGGTGTGTGCTAGAGCTGCTGACGACTAAGCCCGGGAGGATGCAACCTGCTCTGATACCAGTTGTTGGAATTAGGGTTGCAAGAAAACACACACAGCGTGGAGAAGACAAAGGAAGCTCAAGGCACACAACAGAGAATGTTTTACTTACTGTGAAATGGAAAGCCCCTAGAATGAATGGGCGTATATACAATGCACGGGGGAAAAACCTCCTAAAGAGGAAAAAAATTCCCCGACGATCCTATTAGCGGCTAGACACACTCAACGGAGGATGATGCCCGGCGGGATACTAATTTCCTTTGTGATCATTTCTTAATTGAGAAGAAACCGTCATTTCACCTTTGTAAATAGTGGGGCTTGCAGAAGCTTAAATTGTATCCCATTTTTGACATTTAGACTTAGTAAATGGTTAAATTGGAACATTAGGGTTTGAGATTGTAATGTATTTATATCACTTTTGACCTTAATGCAAAGAACCTTTTTGTCATTTTTCATAAGTTTGTGTGTGTGAGTTGAGCATACTCTGTGTAAGAGAGAGAGAGTGAGAGTTCAGAGCTTCGCTACGTGCGCCCTGGTGATCCGTTTGAAGAATCGAGAAGTGCAGCTCCTTGCCGCCGAAGAGAGCTACACGCCAAGCTCATCACTGTGCGCGTACGACCCGTTTCTGCAAGATAGACCCACGAGCCTTATCTAGGGTTTCGGTGAGTTTCTGGTGTCTGTTTCCTTATTGCAGCATATCCACGCGTCCGAATCGAGATAAGATACACATTAGGCATGTTAATTTCAGAAAACGTCGACATGTAAATTTCAACCAGACATCCTACGCGATTCTGCACCGGGTGTTTAGGGTTGGGTTTTGGGTTACGGACCTTAGGGAGAGAGACCTATTGGTGTTAATAGGATTTCCCTCAAGTTCCGTAGCATTTCGAGAACGTTTGATGGGTATTTGGCTCTTGAAAGCGTTGTAGGAAATTTCCTCTTGTGTACTCTTGAAGGCTGTAACTTAGACATTGGGTAGAGACCTCTGTAGGAAGTAGTCAATAGTCGGTCAAGTGTAGGTTGACACTGTTGGGTTCAAGCCCTTTGCCGGTCAGTGGGAAAAGCCTCTTATAGGCATGCAGCAAAGCTCAGTTAAAGTAAAGGTTGCATGACAAGAAAAAAAGCCTTTATATGTATGGTCAGTAACACACAAGAACAATAGCGTGGCTTTTTTTTTTTCTACTGCGTGTCGAGATCTCTCTCTCTCGTTCTCCTCTGCAGCACTTCTTCCTCCTCGCCATGGTTTCATAGCAATGTTTCACCAACAACTGGTATCAGAGCGAGGTCTTCCCGGCCATAACCGTGCAAAGAAGAAGCAACAGCCGCCATGTGAACAGTCTCTTGCTTGAAGAAATCGCTGAGGTTCGACCTGCATCAAAACACTTGGTTTTGGGCTCATCAGAAGCGCCTAGAGAAGTGTGCAGAACTTTCAGCAAATCCATTGATTATCAAAATTGCTTCCCGAAAATTCGATTGCTGCAAATTGATTCTGGAATTAAAATCAATTGTTTTCGACTCTTTGACGGACATTCTTTGCCAGCATAAGGCTATCCTTGACATATCAAATATGGCCTCAAAGGTGGATAAATTCAACGGATCCGGTTTTCATACTTGGCAAATCAAAGTCAAAGGTTATCTGATGCGGAAAAATCTTTGGAATGTGGTCAAACCTCTCGCAGCCGACGAGTCCGGCACATCCGCTGCAGTTACAAGGGCACTATCTGCTGAGCTACAGAGGAAAGACGAACAAGCTTTTGGTATTATCCTAACCTCCTTAGAAGATGATTTTATTCATTACTTGGATGATGTCGATTCTTCAAGTGCTGCTTGGATAGAGTTAGAGAAGCTTTTCGGTGCCAAAGCTAAGTATTCAAAAATGAGTTTAAAAATGGAATTATATTCCATCCGCATGCGTGAAGATGAAAATATTGCAGCTTTAGCCAATAGACTGAAGAGTATTAGAACTCAACTTGTTTATGTCGAAGCTTCAGTACCAGAAGAAGATCTCATAGCCATTTTGTTAAAAAGTTTGACTGACAAATTTCATCAAATTGTTACTGTTTTAAAAGAGAAAGATCCGCTGCCCTCCTTGGATGGTATCATCAATTCATTGCAGGAAGAAGAACGCAGGGTACCTAGTACCAATTCTACTATTATTCCCAGGGCATATACAGTCTCGAATGCCGTGTCACCCACCAGTTCTTCTGATACTTCCAGTGCATATACAGCCACTAAATGTGCTGCTACAGCAGCTTCATCTCGACCATTCAATGGAACCAGAACTTGTGCCATTTGTGGGCGCAACAATCATCAGACGAAAGACTGTTTCAAGAAGAATCCTTGTGTTCACTGTGGTAAAACAAATCATCCATCAAATAAGTGCTTTCAAAAGGGTAAAACTCAAATTCATGTGGTTGAGGGAGACACTGAATCTCCAATATATTCGGTTGATGAGGAAATTTATTAGATCAACTCTTTTCATGTTATTTAGTCAAAATAAATTGTACGGGCTATAGACACTGCCACCCATAAGTGGTAAGACCTCCCAATTTATCAGTTTTTGTTCTCAAGTACCATTTTGTCCGCTCCTCATGAGGTTACTAGGTACACCTTAAACCCAAGGTTTGGCAGTGATCCAAAAACTCCACTTTTGGTAGCTAATGTTTTGACCTACACCCTATCTGTTCAAGGGGGGGTTACTGTTCTAGCACCAGGTTATGGATATACCAAAAATCCTTGGTTGTGAGAAAACCTAAAACTCACGGTTGACGAGTACACCCAAAACTCGAGGTATCATGAGACGGTCTGTCCAGTTCGGGCTTGAGGGGGGGATTGTTGGGTTCAAGCCCTTTGCCGGTCAGTGGGAAAAGCCTCTTATAGGCATGCAGCAAAGCTCAGTTAAAGTAAAGGTTGCATGACAAGAAAAAAAGCCTTTATATGTATGGTCAGTAACACACAAGAACAATAGCGTGGCTTTTTTTTTTTTTTTCTACTGCCGTGTCGAGATCTCTCTCTCTCGTTCTCCTCTGCAGCACTTCTTCCTCCTCGCCATGGTTTCATAGCAATGTTTCACCAACAGACACCCTATGCTTGCTTCCACACGCCTGTGGGCTGAGCTTCATCCTTAGCTGACAAATCTTGTTAGGTGAGTTCTCGCTGTGTTGACGTCCGTTGCGGCGTATCCACCAACATTGGCGCCGCTGCCGGGGACAAAAACCCTAGGTAGGTGACCGAGACTAGTCCTTGAGGATAGGGATTCTCTGGCTTGCTAGAGTCTTATTTTACATTTAGATAGGATCAGAGGGTGGTGGACTCTATAGGTCTTAGGAGGAGTCTAGGGAGCGTGTGCCTGGCCTAGATCTTCTGACATAGGTAGTTTTAGGTTTTAGTTAAGTTGTGGTGTAGAGAGTAGGAGTTAGGGTGGTAGATGCGGTGTAAGGTGAGCTTGAGAGTCTATGCGAGGCCAGGAAGCAACCGACGCACTAAAAATCACCATCTCACATGATGAGTAGGAGTAGGGTAAGTAGGATATCATGATTGTTGATCTAGAGCATCTTATGAATGTCTTATTTGCTAATAGGCTCATCACAAAGTAGAAAACGCTAAGTAGGAAAGAACGGAAACTTGTGTTTGGAAGCTTTTTTGGAGTCCAAATTTTTTTGGGAGTATTATGGAAAGGTATACAGAGCATAGGGAGTACTTCTATCAGAAAAAAAATAAATTTTAAGATAGTAGACATCCTACGCGTAGCATGTCTCCAGGGGGTTTTTGGTAGGGAATTTGGGGAAACTGAGGTCACCTGTGTGTTCAGAGGGTGGGTTTCACCCTAGTAACATATAGACTTGAGTGTTTTTCCCTTATTGGATTGCCCAAAAGCTAAAAGACGGACTCAAAAAACGTAAAAGTTCAGAAAAGGTTTAAATTGAAAGAAATTTGCATATTTTTGCACTTGTAAGGCATATTGGCACTTGCTGAGAGCATAGGGAAGGCAAAGTAGCACTTTAGTCCGAGAAAAGGAGCAGTAGACATCCTACGTCCGTAGGATGTCTACAGGGTGTTCTGGTGAGAATTTTGAAAATCTGAGTTGACCAGTGTGTTTAGAAGGTAGCAATTACTCTATATTCACTTGGAAGGGGGAACTTGACCATATCTTGACAGGATAAGGCCAAAAGAAGGAATTGCCAGACATCCTACCCAAATTGTGCCAAGGCATTATTTTAAGACCAAAACCATAGGATGTCTTCATGAGCATGATCTACATGATTTATTGAGTGCATGAGAAAGGTTTCATCTCAATTGGGTGAGAAAATTGGGTTTTAAGCAGACTTAAGCATTTTTGACTGAAAAAGGCTAGAATAGCTAAATTTGGGGTCTTTTGAAATCCAAACTAAAATCTAAGCATAGCATTGGGTTGCTGACATCAAGGGGAAGTTGTGGCTCAAGTTTGGAGTCAAACAGAGCACTTATACATCCTACACGTAGGATGTGTTCACAATGATTCAACACTCCAAATCCAACTGTGACCATACCAGAGTGATCATCACCGTAAGAGGAGTCTGCTGTTTGAATTTGGAGCAATTTTGAGCAGTTAGACATGCTACGTGTAGTATGTCTAAGGCATGATATTGAAGTCAAAATCTGACTGTGGACATATTAGGGTGTTGTATAGCCTTGGGCAAGCCTCCTAGTCAATTTTGGTCCAAATTGGAGTTGATTTGACTGGTGAAATATCAGATCAACATCAGGTTGCTGGAATAGATTTCTGATCAGTTGACCAGCTTATAGGTGTCCAAATCAAAAAGTGAGAATAGCTGTGGACTCATCACATCGAGGGGAATCTATAGTGAAAATTTCAGCCAAAACAAAGTAGGTAGACATGCTACGCGTAGGATGTCTACAGGGTCTTATTGAAGTCAAAATCTGACTGTGGACATAGAGTGATGTTCCAATTGACTTAATAGTTCTAGAACTTCTTTCAGAAGTGAAATTGGACCTTGTTTGACCTTTTGACGGAGCAAAGATAGAATTAAGACTTTACCTCTAGACTGACAAACACTCGGGTAAAGTACAGTTCCAGATTAGCAGACCTAATCAAGAACATCTGATGTGTATAGAGTACAGTAGTGGTTGAGGTTAACCCTCCAGTTATACAAATCATTATTAAGACCACCTCTAGCGGTTAAATGCTTTGATTCGATTGCCGAAATTAAACACTTGTGTATAGGTATATTCAGAGGCGGCAAGGTAAGAAGTTGTGTGAAAACTGATCCCTTGCCAGGTGAGTGGTTGGATTTGTGATAAGTTGCATTGCTAAGTTGATGAATTTAAGATCAGTAAGACACATTCCTAGAGACCAAAAAGTGGCAGGTGATTAGGGTAGCTTAGTATCCCACTGAAGAAAGTGTAACCCGGGCAAGGCTAGATCCATTAGCCCCAATCATTGAGGAGGGTAGTGATACTGACACTTCATCAGATAAGTCCTTCTTCATGATGGGTAGTCAATAGCCAGGAGATTTCTCCGGTGAAGGACCAATGCTAGGAGGAAGCACCTCCCAAAACAATTTGAATGATGCCAAGTTCACTATAATCTTCTTAGAAGGAACAAACTCTAGGGGAGCCCTAATTTATTCTGACTTTCGGGGAGGCAAGTGTATTTGTATAGGAAAGACCTTCTTAGAGACTGGAGATAATTTGAGTCTATGATGATGGAGATAGATTCCGAGACGAAAAGGAGAACCACTATTTGATAGTTAGTAACCCTGAGGATTACAATAGATATGGAGATAATGTCGCAAAAGGAAAAATGGTATCAAAGGCTCAAGAGCC
This sequence comes from Adiantum capillus-veneris, assembly GCF_014529385.1. Classification (NCBI taxonomy): domain Eukaryota; kingdom Viridiplantae; phylum Streptophyta; class Polypodiopsida; order Polypodiales; family Pteridaceae; genus Adiantum; species Adiantum capillus-veneris. The sequence continues at coordinate 51,137,772 of NC_140948.1, read as the reverse complement.
GCCTCCAAAAATTGATCGACCTGGAGCTCTTTTTATGTATGATAAAAAAACAACAAGGGTCTCTACCTATAATGAGAATGTGGGAATTTACAAGCATGAGAGCGAGGGAGTAGTCTCTTATTTTCGATGTAAAGAACCCTACCCAAATGAATTAAGCAAAGACAAGGTTCTTTACTTATTCTCTTATGAAATTGCTATGGGGAAGGATATCATTTTTATTGACAGGTACGGGCAAGAATACAAACGAATTCTCCCAGAGGAGGTAGAAAAGGCAACAGTTCCAGAAACATCAACATATGCCCCCGAAGAAGTACCAAGGTCCACCTATACCCCTAGCAAGTCAACAAATCCATCTTCAGAAGAGTACGACACAACATCACATTCTAACCAACAACAGACGTTCAACTACCAGAACCAACAAGTAACCCAACCATCATTGCAGGCATGGCTTCAATAAAGTGCGACATTAGAATAAGATCGAAACAGAGATGGTTATCCAGCCGCATGAGGGATAAGAGATTTACAAGAACCACCACTCTATTCACAATATCAAGGAGAGAGTAAGCCAAAAACTCAAGAGTCGATAGAGCCCAGAAGACAACCCATAGAACGAGTTAGAAGAGATGAACCACCTCTTGCAAGAACCATCAGAAATTATGGCTTAGGGGCACCTTTGGGAGAGGAACCCTCCCACTACCGAAGGCCAGAGGAGGTATATCGAGTAGGACGAGGAGAAGCAATGATGAGATTTGTAGACAATCGTAGAATTAGACCTTCTTAGGTGCAAAAATGGGTAAACATGAAATACACGGGAAACAGAGATCCTAGGGATCATGTAGCAGCCTTTGTGCGTGTAATTAGAGCTGAAGAAGTTTTGGACTTCCCTACTCAATTTGCAAGGTTTGGACTTACCCTAGAAGAGGATGCCGCTACTTGGTTTGACTCTGTGGAGCGTAGAGATTTCGAGTCTATGGAGGAGGTTTTTGACGAGTTTATTGAGAAATTCTCACAAAGGGGGATAGCTCATAATACAGTCTCACAAATCCATAAATTCAAATAGAGAGAAGGGGAATCTGTGCGAAAGGCAGCCCTACGACTAAAAAGATATGTGAAGTTCTGCCTTGTGGAAGAACTGCCAACTCAGTCCAGACTTACGCTTACATTTATTCAAGGACTAAGGAACGCAGATCTCCAGAAGGACTTACGTATGAAGAGGAGAACGACGTTAAATGAGTTAACTAAGGAGGCTCTTTACCTTGTAGAGGGTGAATTCAAGGATCTTGATGACGATTCAACTTCACAACAAAGTGGAAGCAAGTCCACTAAGACAACACCAAAAGGGGAAGTAGCTGTAAGCTAGGAGCAGCTTGTGGAGGAAGTGCTAACAATAATTAATATGTATGCCAAGCCTCAGGCTAAGCAGCCAAAGTGGTGTGCTATTGAACAAAAATGGACAAACCATGTGACAGAGGAATGTTATTATAACAAGGGATATGTGAGAGAGCGACCTTATGCTCCCCAAGACCAGGTAGCATCTCCTCAATTTCCACCGATGTGTAGGTATCAAGCAGGCAACCTACCAGGACCTGTAGGTGTTGAAAGACCACAACTAGTATTGGGGCAACAACCACCCCTACCAGGATTACGATCGGTCGGCATAAGATACACACTAACGGTAAATGAACCAGAAGAGAAGGCTTTGGTACCTATGCATGCAGATTCCAATGGATATGCAACAAATCTTGTCTATTATCCACCGGAAGAACCCCCAACGCCAGAACCTTGGAGCATGATTGGAAGTACAGGACCACCAATAGCTGCACAGGTAGTAGGAGAAGGAAGATACAACTTGGATGAATGAACACTGTTGTTCATAGCCAACGGAAGCATGGGCGGGCAAAGGCATGCGTACCAATAGAGAGGAGCTCAAGGAGCACCTCAACAGTCTAAGGGACCCTGCTACAAGTGTGGCGGAGATCATTGGCTAAGGGATTGTCCTCACGATAAAATCATTAGAGTCAACGCATATTGCACCGAGTGTGGAATTACTCACTTGATTCCTGATTGCCCTAAGAACCCGAGCAAAGGAGAAAAAACTACTTTGAACATGCTGGAAGCAATGCCTTCCATTGGAGGGTCAGAAAATGAGACAGTAATACCTATTCAGGCAGTGACACGAGCACAAGCTCAACGAATGACAAACGAACCCATAATTGAAGAGCCGAAGATCGATGCCCCAAGTGCAGAAATGAAAAATCAGAGAAGCACTTGAAAAGTTAGAAAGGTGCGTATGAAAGCCAGGAGAGAACGAGAGCAAACGGCTCTATCCGAGGAGTTAAAACACACAAAGGATAGATTGGAGCGGTTAGAGGATCTAACTAGTTTAAGTTCACATGCTGCTACAACCAAAGGAGCCAAGGAAATAGTAGAACACAAAAGTGCAGGATCGGGAGGATCAGTGCTGGTAGAAAAAGTAAATGAGCAGCTGGACGCACTTTTAAAAGCATACGAAGCTAGACTAAAAAACAACCAAAACCAAGAGCAAAGATGGATGACTTATCCATATGCAGAAATAGAAAAACAGAGGTTGGAAATGTGTCAAAAGATGATTGAACAGCCCAATCCTTGATAGAAAATCCGCTTGGCAAACCTACAAGTTGGCACAAGGTACCAGCTCCAACCCCTATCAAACCAAATCTAGAGAAACAAGTAGACATGAAGGAGAGACTCATGACTGCCTCTGAGTCTAGGAGAGAACCTATCATAGTGCCAAATACAACAGATGATACAATTGATGGTTTCCAGCCTAAAACATTGGTAGAAATGGGTAAGGATTGTAACAGTCTAGATGACCTGTGGAAGCAAATCCAGGAAGCAAATGAAGCTAACAGATGAACCACCAAATAAATAGCACTAGAAATGAGAAAAATGAGATCTTACCTCCCATTGAAGAGTTTGAGGAAGATCACAAATGAACTTTGATATGCATTCACAAAGGGGAGACCAGAGTTCAATTAGTTCGGGGCACAACCAACCAGACTTGCTAAAAACTCTACCCTCCTACCTAGGGGAGTATGGAGCTGAGTATGAGGTGAGAGCAATCCCATCTCAAAGACTTTCTTCCAATAGAGTGATGGATTCACAAGGGTTGACTGAGTTATTTTCCACCCTATGGCATGCACAATCACGTTACCTGAACTCCTGAGGTTACGACCAAACATGTGGACCACCGTAGGCAAATGCTTAGAAAAATTTGGAGTAAAAGACTCTACCTCGAAGCTTCAAGGAGGGACCAGAGAATTGGACAAGCCTCAACTAAACACTAGGCCAGTACCTTTAAACAAGGTTGGAGAATATTGCGAGGGAGAAGATGGAAATACCACACTACCAGTAGAATTTCAAGGAGTAGTATCCAAAGCTGTTATTGACAGTGGAGCGGGAGTCGCTATTGCCACCAAAGAAATTTGGAAAAAATGGGGAAAACCGGCTTTAAGAGCTACCAAAATGAAATTGCAACGGGCAGATGGGTTCATGGAAAAGCCTCTAGGACTTTTAGAAAAAGTAATTGTCACCTCTTGCGGAATCGAGTATGGGCATACATTTGCAATAGTTGATTTCGACAAAAAGAACAATTACGAGATCATCTTGGGAAGACCATTCATGAGACAATTAAAGATGGTCCAGGATTGGGGTTACGACCACATATACCTCAGACGTGGGGAGACTACAACCAAAATATACCTAAAAGACCATAGTTACGAGGATGTGAACCAGACACCAGTGGAAGAGTTTGATTCAACTACATTGGCAGGGTCCGAACTCCCAGCATGGTTAGGGCAGAAAAAAGAGCTATGGATGTGCGGAGCTTCACGTTGTGGGAGCTTAAAAAGAGAGGAATGCATCTTAGAAAGAGATATTGAGGACAAGGATTACATTTCGGAACCTTTTCCCAAAGATGCCTTAGAACCTTTGGAATGGGAACACATACTAGCAACATTGGATGTCTGTACCATTACAGATAGCCCAACGACAAAATTTTGCGATGATGTGCTACCCTATTACATGGTAAACCTTATACCAACAGGAGATGAGTATGTAGACTCACCAGAACAAGAAGAGTTTTATGACTCCTCTGAGCATCTGGAACTAAGTCACGATGCAGATAACGAGTGTTCAGACAGCTCGAGCAAGAGTAGGGAAACAACTGCAGATATCAGATTTTATGATTTTGCAAATCAACACCCTAGACGTCAGGAACGCTATAGGAAAAAAAGAATAGAAAACAAAATTAGAGAGAACCTGATGCCCAGGATAAAAGATAAAACTCACTATCTAATGCTTGTCAAGGCAGAGGATTGTGTAAAAGACCATATATCAGGAAGATTCTCAAGAGTTCGAAGGGAAAGGACACATGAGGAAATAAAACAAGCACGGAAGACTAAAACAGAAACAAAATCAAGAAAATCTCAACAATCAAAACAGGAAAAGACAAAAGATCTAGAGTGGACCAAAATGGAGCGTAAAAAGAAATACCAAGAACTAAAACGGTCGTTACGAGAGGTATGGACTATTGAGGGAGAAAGTGACGGTAAGGAGGATTCAGAAAAAGGAAACATGAATGTACCATTCCACTATAAAAAATTCACCATCCAAGACAGAAAAATCATAATGACACCACCGATAAGAAAAAGAATAAACCAAGAATCTTACGATGGGCCGGAAAATGCAAAATGGATAAACCTCGCTGCGGTAGGCGTAGAGCCTTAGCCTGTCTATATAGCAACTGATTTAGAGCCTGAAGAAGAAGAAAGGCTAACACAACTTCTCAAGAAGTATAAAGATGTGTTTGCATGGTCCTACAAAGACCTCAAAGGAGTTGATCCATCGATATGCCAACATACAATTCCTTTGAAATCAGATGCCAAACCTAGCAAACAGTGTCCTTACACATATAATGACACATTTGCTAAACGAATCAAAGAAGAGATTGACAAGCTGATGGATGTTGAATTCATCTATGAAATCGAGCATACAGATTGGGTGTCACCCATTGTGGTTGTCCCCAAAAAGAACGGAAAGCTGCACGTGTGTGTGAACCTCAAAAAAGTGAATGCAGCCACAATAAGGGATAATTATACCTTGCCAATCACAGAACATGTTCTTGAGAGGGTGGCAGGAAAACTGGCCTATTCCTTTTTAAATGGGTTTTCGGGGTATAACCAATTGGCAATTGCAATAGAGAATCAACACAAAACAACATTTTCTACAGAGTGGGGAATATATGCGTATAGAGTTATGCCTTTTGGCCTAACCAATGCCCCAGCTACCTTCCAAAGGTTAATGACTCATGCGTTCAAAAAATACATGAGAATATTCTTAGAAATATATATGGATGATCTCTGTGTCCACTCTCTTATTAGAGAAGAACATATTGACCATTTACAAAAGGTATTTGAGAAGTGCAGAACATCTCAAATCTGTCTCAACCCAGAAAAGTGAATTTTTATGGTAAGGCAAGGCCGCATCTTAGAACATAATGTCTCAAGAAATGGCATAATACTGACCTAGACAAAATTAGAGTCATAGCAGACTTGCCCAGACCTACTAATGCCAAACAAGTACAATCCTTCATGGGACACTGCGGATATTATCGAAGATTCATATATATGTATGCGGTCATTGCACAACCAATATATCGCTTAGTAGTCAGTTTCGACTGGACTGAGGAGTGTGAAACTTTATTCCAAAAACTTAAGGAAAACCTTGTATCAACACCTGTACTTAAAGCACCAGATTGGGAAAACATATTCCATGTTCATATTGATGCCTCTGCATACGCAATTGGGAGTATTTTGGCTCAACCTGGAGAAGGAACAATGGATTTCCCAGTTTGTTATGCGAGCAAACAGCTAAATAGTGCAGAAAAGAACTACACCACCACTGAAAGAGAGGGATTAGGAATGATTTATGCTATAAAGAAATTTCGGCATTACTTGCTTGCAAACAAATTTGTGTTCTTCACAGATCATCAAGCTCTTTTGTATCTAGTAAATAAACCATGCAATACTGAGAGAATTGTATGGTGGTTTATTATATTGCTAGAGTTTGACTTCACAGTGGTAGTAAAAAAGGGTAAAGCTCATCTACGGGCGGATCATCTTTCAAGGCTAAAAAACGGGGAAGCTCCTAAAGGAGTAGATGATGACATACCTGATGCTTATCTTTTCAATATTGAAATGATACCCAAATGGTCTCAGGAAATTGTTAGAATTCTTTCCTTTGGAGGTAGATTTGATAACAAGGAAGACAGATCCAAACAACAAACATTTTGACAAACAAAAAGTTTTCAGTTGATTGCAGGACGACTGTACCATCTAAGCTCAGACCAAATTCTACGATTATGTATAAATCCAGAGGAATTCGAGTGTTATCTTGAAGAAGCACACATCCAAGATTGTGCATTTCATTGTTCAACAATGAAAACACACCAAAGATTGAAACACTTAGGAGTTTATTGGCCAACTATGTATGCTAACACACATGCTTATGTTAACAATTGTACTATATGTAGTGCCAAATGATTGGTGGATCAGGCGACATTGTTTCAGGTAACCATTGCACCTGCATGGAGTCAATATGTCATAAAATCTAATATCTAATATCTAACCAACCCAAATGATTCTCTCATGTTAAACTGATCACTTACTGTGGGAGAATAAACGGGAACAAGGGTTAAGATATAGACATGTGCTTATAGATCAATCTCAACATGGGGCAAATGGTAAAGGGGCCCAAATGAGAGATGGTCTATCAAAGAGCAAGGCTAACCAATGGAGCATAAGACCTTAGGGTTAGATTCATTGAAGACCTCCAATAATGTGTGTAAAAGTCCTTTGACCTTAGGTAAGCTGGGGCTGACCTTGAGGCACGGGAACCCGACCCAACTCGAGGTGCTTGTCCTACTTGTCATGCTTGATGACTAAGGTGCTTGATGATTGAGGTGCTTGAGATGCTTGAGGTGCTTAATTATTGAGATGCTTGAGGTGCTTGACATGCTTGAGATGCTAGGGTTGCACTTAAGGTGAGAACCTAGCCCAAGCTTAAAGTGCTTAACGGCCAAGCTTGTGGTGGGAGCTGGGACTATGTATGAGGGGATTGAGGTGTCAAAAAGTCAAATATTCAATCCCTACAAGGAGGGGGCGAGCCCTACATGAGGGGGGATGAGAGAGAACACCCACACACTCACACAAGGCATGCATGGTACAAAGAAAGCAAAAGGGACACTTGTCAAGTTCCTCCTCATGTTGCCCTCATGGTGTGCCTGAAGCCTATTGGTTGGCCACCCAAGGGGTCCAATAATAAATTAGGAGATTTAATTAATTGATTTAGCATTTATCTCGCCCTCTCTCTCAAGGGGGAAAGGGGGACACTTGTCTCAAGGCTACCCTTGTTGCTTGTAATGCCTCCTGCTTATGATTGGCTAGGCATGGAGGGGTCCAATGAGCTTCAAGCATGAGCTACAAGGGGGGGTCAACCCAAGCAAGCTAGGGGGTTGCTTAGGGGGTATACTCACCCACACACACTCACAAAAACTCTCATTGTGTGCTATGCAAAGTGCAAGAGCTCCCTCTCCTTGTCCAAGCAAGTAGAGGTTGAGAGCCTACACCAACACTCTTGGCTATGGAGTGCAAATCCAAGCAAGAGACATGCTTCAATGCTTAAGCTTGCCATCTCCTTCTTCTTCATTACTGTGCTATTATGTATGCTAGCAACAAGAGTTATGATAAGTGAGGAACTAATTCTTTCTCCTATGAAATGTTTCTTCTTCCTCTTCCCTATCCTCATTCCCTGCTAGCTCTCTCCACCTTCGAAGGTGTTTGAGGTCTTGGGACTGAGGCTTGGGATAGTTAAAGCTTTCTTTAAGTTTATGTTGTGCTTGTGATACATGAAGCTTTCCATTTTCATTGCATCACCTAGGTCACAAGGAACACAAAGATTGTATTGTAACAAGTCTCTCTTAATGGGAGAAATTATAATACAAATGCCTATTGGAGGGTGACCGGCTCCACATAATCCGGTCCTCAATTGTTGTCATGTTCTCTAAATTCTCTCTCTTGCAAAAGTATTGTTCATGCCAAGTTAACTAATTGCTATGATTATGTTGCTATCTTCAACTATTGTCACCCGCTATGCTCACAAAGTCATTTCTCAAAAGTACTCTCATTAATTTCCGCTACTCTCAAGTTAAATAGGCCAATTCCATTACACAATATATCATTGATTTATTAACAACAAGGACATTTCCTGAAAACATAACAAAAGCACGAAAAAGGGCTATAGAGTTGGAAGCTCGAGACTTTAATTTAATTGGAAATCAACTCTACAAGAGAGGAAGGACAATCAACTTAGAATCTGTGCAAGTGAAAGTGAATACCTGCTGATTCTAGAACACGCACACGGAGGAATAAGTAGAGGCCATTTTTCAGGCAATAAGACGACGAAAATTGTCTTAACCGCCGCAAGAATATGGTGGCCTACATTGCACATGGATGGTGAGGAGTTTGTAAAGCGTTGTGACGCTTTACAAGCATGTCAGCGCACTAAGGTGCCGATAAAGAGAGATGAGATGCCACTACGGCCAATGATGGGAGCACGGGCATTTGCAAAATGGGGAATTGATTTTGTGGGGCCTATTTCACCCGCTGCATATCGCACCCATACCCAATATATCATTGTGGATACGGACTATCTCACTAAATGGGTTGAAGCCAAAGCAACACAAAAAGCAGACGCAAGAACCACTGCACAATTTTTGTATGAGAATGTCTTTGTACGATACGGATTACCAATAGAAATTGTCACTGATCGAGGAACACATTTTCTTAATAAAGTCATTGAATACCTGTTAAAGGAATTCATGGTCATACATAGAAAATCTGCTCCATATCATCCACAGGCAAATGGACAAGCTGAGGCCAGAAATAAAACACTATGCACTGTTTTGACTAAAATTGTATCAGAATCAAGGACAGACTGGGATCAACAATTACACTCAACACTATGGGCATACAGGGTAGCTTACAAAACATCAATCGGAACCACACCATAAAACATGGTATTTGGACTAAATGCTATATTATCCATAGAGTTTTTAGTTCCAACTCTACGAGTAGCGAAACGCTTAGAATGGACAGGCCATGTGCTCTCTTCAAGAATAGATGATCTTGAAAAGCTAGATGAACTTCAACTGAGACCTGTAGCTTTGATCTATGCTAAAAAGTGAAGACAAAAAGAGTTTTTTGACAAGCATGTGCGTATGAAAGAGTTCAAAACAAGTGATTATGTACTTGTTTATACTTTGAAGCAACATGCCAAAAAACTTAAAAAGCGAGGGATGGGACCCTTTGTGATTAGTGACTTATCACAAAGTGGAGCTGTCAAACTTGCTACATTGGGAGGAGAAGAAATGCCAAACTGGATTAGTGAATGTCGGTTAAAAAAGTATCATTTACCACTAACACAGGATATGCTTCAACAAATCCATCAAGAAAAACAATGGATGAAGGAGAAATAGAGGGTACGAGAAGAAGCACAAGCAGAAACAAAAGAACGCATTGCAAAAAGAAGGCTTCTACGACAACAACAACAAAGTGGATCACCGTTGTGAATAAATGCTATTCGATTAACGAATTTTGGTGAAGACACAGTGGAACCAATAATTGCAGTCAAAGTGGGTAGCAATCAAATTGAATCGACGGCATTGCTTGATTCTGGAGCTCAAGAAAATATGATCTCTTGCAAATTATATAATCAGCTCCAGCTCGAAGATCAACTACATCCTACTCAACAAGTGCTGGAAAGCAGTACCTCAAATTCATTAAGCACATTGGGCTGGACGATATTGCATATACAAGTACATCAGGATGTTTATCCCCACAAGTTTTATGTGGTTGAGGATGCGAGCACACTACACCAAATGTTATTGGGACAACCATGGCAGAAAGAATATAATGTGCAGATAGATTGGAGTTCGAATACAGTCAGAATTCAACAAGCATAAGAACACCAAGTGGTAGCCTTTGCTAGGACAACCCGAAAGAACCCAATAACGGTCCCACAATCAATTGATCAAGAGAAAAATAGATGGGTGCCACTTAACCAACAAAAGATACCTATGAAGGATACACAAGAAACAGCCATCTGTCTTCAATCAAAAAATGATATACCACAGGCGACAAATAATAGATCAAAGTCAGCAATAAGCAAACAACAAGTATGGGTACGGAAAGATCTACGTGAACAAGCCTACAAACCACAGTGCACTAGCAGACAGCCTCCAAAAAACTAGGTTAATCAAACACCATACAGAGTCATCAAACAGATATGGATACCGAAAAACATGCTCAATCCCCAACTACATGAGAAACGCGTTTGGATCCCCAAGGCGATGCTACAGGAACTCCCTTCAGTAGAAGAAAAACCAACAGCCAGACAAACGACATCGGCAAATCAATCTGTGCGGATGCCAATCAACAGAAAAGCCACCAAGACCAAAAAAGAGGCAATAAACCTACAAACGCATCCAAAACAAAGCTACAAATGGGCAAGAAAAAGATTACGGCCACATCAGCCACGACAATTCTCTCCACGGAGACAACCACGGCCATATCGACAGTAGCGGCAACCCAAGCAACTTTTGCAAAGAAGACGATCAAACAAAGAGCTGTAGAGTTACAACTTTTACTTGCAAAGAAAAATTGCCAACCCAACCAAGAAAAAATAGGAAACCTCGACGTCGAATGCTCATAAGCATCTTGCTTATTCCCTCCTCTCGCACAACATTAATTTTTCCATGCATTGACTGAGTATGCATCAAATAGGGCCACATTACAAGGCCGCGCATTAGCACAATTTTTAACCCATGCACTGCACATACCCTGAAGTGATACCTTGTCATCCGGGAGGACTCCAACTAGGAGGGGGGGAGGCATTCTCAATGCGGACCCAATGAAGGTGAAAAGAGCAAAAAAGGGCATGTTTTTTGACTATTTTGAAGGGTTTTTGTTTGATTGTGAAATTTTCTGGACTAACCTAAGTACATATGACCTTATACAGCATGAATCTACAAGTATATGGGGCCAAACGCCAAATTAGGACTCTAGGTGTGTGTATATATGTAAAAATAGCCAATTTTCCGACAAAATATTGGTAAAACGGAGAGATCCGGCCATAGAAATTGCATGTGAGTGTACATAGTGTTTTGCGGTGATGTTTTTGAGTTATTGTGATTTTTGGGGATTTTTTGGGTTTATTTTGCTATTTTCTTTTTAATTTTACTAATTACCGGCAAAAAAAGTTCAAAAATACAAAAAGCAGGTGAAATATGGCCGTAATGAAAAACAAAAAATACGGGGATAATCATTGACTATAGGACAACCTATGGTACAATGGGGGTGCAATTATGTGAATGTAGCAGGAGGCGTGTTTTGACAAGATTTTGACCGAAACGTCAAATTTCTCGGAAACTAGGCAAACGGAGTCCAAATTAGGAACTTTTTGAGCCTAAACCGCATCTCGAAAGATGTTAGGAGTACATGTCAAATTTCATAGAAAGTGGTCTGGCAACCCCCATTATAAGATTTTTTCACTTCACTTAGAGCTCATTTCTACTATTCCTTCTTGAGAGAGAGCTCTAGCCACTTAGAACGAACCGAACTTCCAACTGCTTGTACGACGTGCACGACCACCTGACAGGCTCCAGATATGAGAGGTAGGTTCAACACCTTGAGATTTTCCCGTATGTTTGATGTTTTATCGCGAAAACTAGTGTAGGGTTCACACGGGGAACGGGCAGTAGAGACCTACAGGTAGAGGTAGCCACCTAACGGCTAACCCAATAGCAATAAGGCTTCATAGGGGGTTTACCCTAGATAGGAGACCACTCTTGAATGCACAAAGGCGGAAAAAAACCATTGGATAAAAACCCTGGCACCACAAGCCTTGCAAGAGGCCACCAAGTGGTAAATCGGTGGAAAGTCGCCCAAATGCTACCAAAACTCATGGGTAGGAGCATCTCGACAGGCTCTACAAGGCTATAGGATCACCTATGGTACAATGGGGGTGCAATTATGTGAATGTAGCAGGAGGCGTGTTTTGGCCAGATTTTGACCGAAATGTCAAATTTCTCGGAAACTAGGCAAACGGAGTCCAAATCAGGAACTTTTCGAGCCTAAACCGCATCTCGTAAGATGTTAGGAGCACATGTCAAATTTCATAGAAAGTGGTCTGGCAACCCCCATTATAAGATTTTTTCACTTCACTTAGAGCTCATTTCTACTATTTCCTTCTTGAGAGAGAGCTCTAGCCACTTAGAACGAACCGAACTTCCAACTTCTTCTACGACGCGCACGACCACCTGACAGGCTCCAGATATGAGAGGTAGGTTCATCAGCTTGAGCTTTTCCCGTATGTTTGATGTTTTATCGCGAAAACTAGTGTAGGGTTCACACGAGGAACAGGCAGTAGAGACCTACAGGTAGAGGTAGCCACCTAGCGGCTAACCCAATAGCAATAAGGCTTCATAGGGGGTTTACCCTAGATAGGAGACCACTCTTGAATGCACAAAGGCAGAAAAAAACCATTGGATAAAAACCCTGGCACCACAAGCCCTGCAAGAGGCCACCAAGTGGTAAATTGGTGGAAAGTCGCCCAAATGCTACCAAAACTCATGGGTAGGAGCATCTCGACAGGCTCTACAAGGCTATAGGACAACCTATGGTACAATGGGGGTGCAATTATGTGAATGTAGCAGGAGGCGTGTTTTGGCCAGATTTTGACCGAAATGTCAAATTTCTCGGAAACTAGGCAAACGGAGTCCAAATCAGGAACTTTTCGAGCCTAAACCGCATCTCGTAAGAAGTTAGGAGCACATGTCAAATTTCATAGAAAGTGGTCTGGCAACCCCCATTATAAGATTTTTTCACTTCACTTAGAGCTCATTTCTACTATTTCCTTCTTGAGAGAGAGCTCTAGCCACTTAGAACGAACCGAACTTCCAACTGCTTCTACGACGCGCACGACCACCTGACAGGCTCCAGATATGAGAGGTAGGTTCATCAGCTTGAGCTTTTCCCGTATGTTTGATGTTTTATCGCGAAAACTAGTGTAGGGTTCACACGGGGAACATGCAGTAGAGACCTACAGGTAGAGGTAGCCACCTAACGGCTAACCCAATAGCAATAAGGCTTCATAGGGTGCTTACCCTAGATAGGAGACCACTCTTGAATGCACAAAGGCGGAAAAAAACCATTGGATAAAAACCATGGCACCACAAGCCCTGCAAGAGGCCACCAAGTGGTAAATCGGTGGAAAGTCGCCCAAATGCTACCAAAACTCATGGGTAGGAGCATCTCGACATGCTCTACAAGGCTATAGGACAACCTATGGTACAATGGGGGTGCAATTATGGAATGTAGCAGGAGGCGTGTTTTGGCCAGATTTTGATCGAAACGTCAAATTTCTCAGAAACTAGGCAAACGGAGTCCAAATCAAGAACTTTTCGAGCCTAAACCGCATCTCGTAAGAAGTTAGGAGCACATGTCAAATTTCATAGAAAGTGGTCTGGCAACCCCCATTATAAGATTTTTTCACTTCACTTAGAGCTCATTTCTACTATTTCCTTCTTGAGAGAGAGCTCTAGCCACTTAGAACGAACCGGACTTCCAACTGCTTCTACGACGTGCACGACCACTTGACAGGCTCCATATATGAGAGGTAGGTTCAGCACCTTGAGCTTTTCCCGTATGTTTGATGTTTTATCGCGAAAACTAGTGTAGGGTTCACACGGGGAACGGCAGTAGAGACCTACAGGTAGAGGTAGCCACCTAGCGGCTAACCCAATAGCAATAAGGCATCATAGGGGGTTCACCCTAGATAGGAGACCACTCTTGAATGCACAAAGGCGGAAAAAAACCATTGGATAAAAACCATGGCACCACAAGCCCTGCAAGAGGCCACCAAGTGGTAAATCGGTGGAAAGTCGCCCAAATGCTACCAAAATTCATGGGTAGGAGCATCTCGACATGCTCTACGAGGCTTTATAGCCCACATGGCCATAAGGCGACCCGAAGCGGGACTAATATTCAGAAACGGCATCGGACACACAAAGCGTCAAACTGGCTCTCACGGCCAAACCGGATGTCCGTTTGCCACCAAACTTCACGAGCGGCTTGCCTAGACCATCAACAACCAAGTCCTATGGTGGTAGACCACCACAAGTCATTGACGGCATGCAAACGCAACCACAGGTGCTTCTAGAGCGACAAATTGCCAAACGGAGCTCCGGTGAAGCCAAAGCCAACAAAAACCATATGGAAAGGTTCCCCAAGGAACCATGAAGCTATGGAGACTAACATCAAGAAATTTCATCGCCGAAAAGCACTCCAAGAGTCAGAAAACAACTCAGAGGCTCTGAAAGCCAAATAGGGAGTTTCTATATCTTTTTGACTTTTTTATTAAAATAAGGCTTAAAGGGGACTCAGGGGGGCTAAGGGCATATACTAGTAGCACTTCTTCCAAAAGAGTTCCTCAGAAGACATCCTACGCGTAGAATGTCTCAGGGCCTCTTTTGCAAGCCAAACTCAATATCTCACCTCATACACAACTTCTACATAGCTTATACATGCTAGCCATCAAGTTTCATCACATTTGGACAAGAGTTGACCTCATATGCATTAAAAAAAAACCCCGGAAAGTCAGAGCATAGAGGCAATAAAGGGTCATAGACCTACCAAAACTCGTCCAAATCACATGAAAATTGCACAATATACTCATTATCACATTGCCAAGCTAACTGTGGAGTCAGATATGAAAAAATAGTGAAATAGACATCCTACACGTAGGATGTCTAAATGCCCTATTTAACCTCCAGCTGGTGTTTTTGAGTTCCACATATCTTTATAACATCTTCACAAGCTCATATATCAAATTTCAAGCCAGACCCATCACATTTGGTCCCCAAAACCTCAAAGATGCACTTTTCTGAGCCTAAAAACACTAAACATGCTCCTAACAACACCAATGCTTATCCAAATCAAAATCTAAGAACAGGGCCATGTTCTACATGCTAAGGGCTTCCCATAGAACCAAAATCAAGTCATCTGAGATAAGAGACATACTACACGTAGGATGTCTCCAGGGTCAGATTGACCTTCTGTGCAGAAGTTGACATCATGGGAGTCTTTTACATGGTATAAGAAGCCTATATATCAAATTTCAATCCAATTCGATATCATTTGCCCATACATATAGGACATCCTACCCATTTTGTGATCCAAAAGCCTAAATTTGCTCAAAATTGCACTTTTTTTAATGTCCAAACCAAATTCCAAGTACATAGCCATGTTGCATAGGTCAAGGGCCATAAGCATGTCAAGTTTCATCAAAATCAGAGGAAGTAGACATACTACGCGTAGGATGCCTACATGCTTATTTTTCAGCCAAAAACCTACTGTGGGCACATGCATGGCTTCCCTAGTCCCTTTTGAGTTCTTATTTCAATTTTCAAGTCATTTGGGTAGTCAGAACTCAGTTTACCAGCAAATCTGTGAAAAAAACACTAACTTTGGACTACTGAGTGCAACAGGATCCATGGCAGCCACAAAGTCGCCTACAAAGAAGAAGAGGATGGATATCAAGGACTACTTAGAAGAAGTGGAGCCTTTTGTTATCCCATAGGGAACCCTGAAGCCCACAAGCACTTGGGTTCAAGATGACCTACTAGAAGCCAATGATCTGAGAATCTACCAAGGAGTGTTTAAAGATCCGCAGGGAAATGCAGTGGAGCTACCCATGATCCCTCAAGAGCTCAATGAATTTGTCAGGAGCAAGATGGGGGACTACTTGGAGAAACTGGATCTCCATCATTACTTTGAAGCCTTGCCAACAGGGATTGATGTTAAAAGAGTGTGGAAATTTGTCACCACAATCAAAGAGAATGGCATAGCCAGAGTTACATATCTGCAAGGCAAGTCTAATAAAATGATTGTCATCACAGAGGAGGTGGTGGCAGCAACACTTGACCTCTCTAATGCAGGAGACACTGTGACTAAGAGGCGGGATGACATTAAGGTCTACTCAGAGAAGAAAAATAACTATACATTTGAAGATATTGCAAACCCAAAGGTGGCCATCATGAGCCAATTATACAATCAGTACTTCCACATGTGTACCAAGCGGCCACAGAAATACAGGATGCCACCTGGAGCTATTGCCACCACTTTCACTTGGGCGATGCAGAAGAGCCGCTCGAGGGAGATAGACTATGCCGCTTACATTCACTACAACCTTGTGAGAATGGGGAACAAAAATTCCACTTATATTGTGCCTGGTGAATTGATAACCAAAGTCATCTATGGAGCATTGGATGCCAAGGGAAATCAGCCCCTACCTCCCTCCCAAAATGATTGGCTCAAGTTGAAGGAAGACAAAGAAGAAGAGCCTCCTAAGGCTCCAAGGGTAGCCACAAGGTTGAAGCGTCGTTTAGAGACAGTGCGAGAAGAGCCGCCACAGCCCAAGAAGGGGAAGAAAGAAACTTTGCAGGTGCCAGTAAAGGAAACAAAGTCACAGAAAGCAGCAAGGTTGGAAAGACTAATGGAGAGTTTCAGAGCTGAGGGGATGCTAAAAGGGGATCTGAGCGAATTATGGAAGCACTCACTTGAGGCTATGTCTGGATCTTCTCGAAGGACTAAAAGGGATCACTTTGAAGATTATATAGAGATTTTCGAGATCTTAGATGCTACAGTTGAGAATATCCCAAACATACCTTTTACCGAAGAAGAAGTTGATGATGTGAGACGACAGCTTGCTGAAAGAGCAAAAAAATGCAGAAAGAGAGAGGAAAACAAAGGCTGATCGGGACTTCAAGAAGAAGCAACCAACCCCACCATCAAGCCGAGAATCCAGCCCTCCACCATCATCACCTCCTCTTAGTCCTCCTCAACCTCTACAGACTGAGGAGTTAATTAAATCTGAGAAGCTGCAAGTCTCTAAGAAAGAATAGGACATAGAGAAAGAGTCTGAACCAAAGCTAGAGAAGCCACATCTAGAAGAAAAAAACTATAGAATATTCCTTGATCTACTAGCTCTGCTGGATACTCTCGAGAAGAGGCAGCTCATGCAGCTTTTCAGTTGTCTAGCACTAGGCCCAAAGAATATATACTGAGCTCTCGATTGGTGGAGTTGAAGGAAATGGCCACAAATACAATGGATTTACATCCACAAGCCAATGATTGGGATGAGGTGATGCAAAGACTCACTGGGCTCAGAGCAAGGTCTATGGCCACTGAGATTGAGTGTGATAATCTCAAAGTAAATGAAGTTCAAATCAAAGCCGAGGTAGACTCGCTACAAAAGAAGGACCAAGAGAACATACAGAAGCAAGCTAAGCTGCAAGCTGATCTGGACGCGGCACTAAAAAGATGCCAAGACCTGGAAAGTCAGAGTCAGGTAGCAGACCGAAAGCTTCAAAGAGCAGATGAGGAGTATAAGAAAATCAGCAAATCACTGACGGATGCGGAGAAAGAAAGGGACAACTTGACACTCGAGCTTGCCGATGAGTCCAAAGAAGTGGAGACTTTGAGGAATGCTAAGGAAAAAGATGAGCTAGAACATGAGGCCATCCAGGACGAAGTTATAGAGCTGAAAGATCAAATAAAAGTGAAAGATCAGACAATCTAGAGGCTAAGGGCATCTCCGGGCAGAGTCAACTAGCACTGCTTCAGAGAAGGATATGTATGAAGAACAGATGAAGGAACTCCAAAAGGAGTTGACACTAGAGAAGAGACAAAGATTGATGCTAGTCGAGGGCTCCCTAGTGATGCAAAGCCGTTTGGAGGATGAGAACAAGGCCATGAAAGATGAGCTAGCAGCCTTGAAAAAGAAGATGGACGAGGATCTCAAGAAGATGCAAACTGAAAATGAAGACACCAAGAAGAAGCTAGAAGAGGCTGAGAAAGCCAATGCTGAATTGAACGACCGTTTAGTGACCATGGGGGATCAAGCTGAACAGGAAAAGAAAGCATATCAAAAGCAGATTGATGAGCTAAAAGGCCAACAGCAGAGTGAAGAGCCACAATTGAGCATAGGGCCAACAACTATGGAAGGAATTGATATAGACAATGTGTCAGATCCAGTGGACACAACAATGCAAGAGGACATCCTTGTGGGACCATCCCAAGAGCCCCGGGATCTGACACAAGAAGATGAAGAAAATCTACAAAAGGCAATAGAAGCGGCCATAAAAGACACCGCCAAAGAAGCAATGCAGTGGGAGCAGAGGATATTGAAGTCTATGACCATTCAGAAATTAGATGCAAATGTCGTTCGACATGAATGGCTACAACCCTCTCGCCCATATCCTCTTCTCAAGTATGAAGCTGCTACACTAAACAAGAGGATTAAAGAGGAGCCGATAGTGCCACTATACGAAGAAGACATCACCAAACCAGAAGGTGTTAAGCTTATTGTGGACTCTTAGCCAAAATGGAGGACGGCATGGCTAACTAAATACCCACAGTATTTAGTACATTTGGTAGAGGCGCCTAAAATAATCAGAGACAACCTTAGCTTTTGCCCTCTACCAAGGATGCGGACCTGGAAAGAACAAGAACTGCTGAAGAAAAGCCACCCCATGTGGCTCAACTACCCAAAGCTACCAGGCTTGAAGGCAGGTGAGAGAATGAGTGAGCAATACATGGTGAAAACCCTAACGGGCGCCATTAAATTGTTCACTGGCTCGCCTGACCTCTCTTGCATTATGCTCAGGAAGATATGTAAAACCCTTATGGCAGTTTTTGAGATATTTAATCCTGGACAGGCAACACAGACAGCATGTTTTCTTCCAAGATACATATAGATGTGCGTATGAACTCTCTGCTCAACCTTCCCATGAGGTGATACATACCCTCTACCAGCGAATAATGTTTTTGCCCTCGTACCATCTCTAGGCCTTTGAAGAAGCCTTCTACACCGGTTTCTTCACCATCGATACATATATATTCGGCCCTACATTACTGGCCCAACATGCACGGTATGAGTTTGTTCTGAAGATGCACAAAAGCCTCCACTGAAAAAGAAGTTCTACTGTCATGGCGGGGACGACATGATCTAGGAGGGGGGGAGTGTTAGCGGTTGGACACACTCAACGGAGGATGATTGCCCGGCGGGATACTAGTTTCCTTTGTGATCATTCTTTAATTGAGAAGAAACCGTCAGTTCACCTTTGTAAATAGTGGGGCTTGCAGAAGCTTCCAAATTGTATCCCATTTTTGACATCTAGACTTAGTAAATGGTTAAATTGGAACATTAGGGTTTGAGATTGTAAGGTATTTATACCACTTTTGACCTTAATGCAAAGAACCTTTTTGTCATTTTTCATAAGTTTGTCTGTGTGAGTTGAACGTACTCTGTGTAAGAGAGAGAATGAGAGTTCAGAGCTTCGCTACGCACGCCCTGGTGATCCGTTTGAAGAACCGAGAAGTGAAACTCCTTGCCGCCGAAGAGAGCTACGCGCCAAGCTCATCACTGCGCGCGTACGGCCCGTTTATGCGAGATAGACCCACGAGCCTTATCTAGGGTTTCGGTGAGTTTGTGGTGTCTGTTTTCTTATTGCAGCATATCCACGCATCTGAATCGAGATAAGCTACGCATTAGGCATGTTAATTTCAGAAAACGTCAACATTAAATTTCGACCACACATCCTACGCGATTCTGCACCGGGTGTTTAGGGTTGGGGTTTTGGGTCACGGACCTTAGGGAGAGCAACCTATTGGTGTTAATAGGACTTCCCTCAAGTTTCGTAGCGTTTCGAGAACGTTTGATGGGTATTTGGCTCTTGAAAGCGTTGTAGAAAATCTCCTCTTGTGTACTCTTGAAGGCTGTAACTTAGACATTGGGTAGAGACCTCTGTAGGAAGTAGTCAATAGTCGGTCGAGTGTAGGTTGACACCTTATGCTTGCTTCTACGCGCCTGCCGAGTACCAAATTTAGTGTTGTAAAACACCTTTTTAAAATACCAAATTTGGCAGTGTGCTGCTAGAAATCAGAATATAGTACCAAATTGGGTGCAAAAAAACACCAATTTGGTTCTATGTAACCTAAGTAAGTTCCTATAAAGCAGATACTCTATTTTTAGAACTATACTACATATAGTGACTAGTGCCCAAAAGAATTAAATTGCATATAATCTTTTGTATTGTGCTGCTTAAAAGCACCAAATTTGGTACCCTAAGGTACTATGCGGGCACACTAACATCACCGTTTATAGTAACAAATTGCAGAAAAGCACCAAATTGGTACTATGGATCCCCTAAGGTTCTATGCAGGCACCTTGCATAGTACCCAATTTGGCACTTTTTTGTAAACTGCATAGTACCAAACTGGATCCCTAGTACTAAGCTGGATCTTTTGGGTAGACAAAAGCGCCAATGTTGGTACTATTTATCCAGTTTGGTACTTTGCAGGATACTTTGAAGGCACCAAATATGTTTCCAAACCCAATTTGGTATTATACTACCAAGTGTGAGTGATGCCCCCACTGAGTACCAGATTGAGACTATGAATTTCTAAGGTGCTATGTAGGCAAACTCAAAGCACTAGGCTTGCATAGTACCAAATTGGGTACATTTCTTTACACTTCATAGAACCAAATTGAATTCATAGTACCAAACAAAAACTTTTTTGTATACTGCATAGTGCCAATCTGGATCAGTAGTACCAAATGGGGTACTTTCCATTTTTTCAAGAAGCTTCAAAATTGGTATTATGCATCTTGTTTGATACTTTGCAAGTTACAGAACCAAAAATCCAATTTGTTACTATACATTTGAGATCAAGAAGTTCCCAAAAGTATCAAAGTTTTATTGTAGATCCCCTTAGGTAGTCTGAGAACACACCTAAAGTAACTTACAAAGTACCAAATTGGGTACTTTTCTGTATATTGCATAATTATAAACTAGATCTAGAGTACCAAATTGGAAACTTTTCTAGATACAAACAAGAGCCAAAGTTGATACAATCTCTCTAGTTTGGTACTTTGTAGGATACATTGAAGGCACCAAATTTGTTTCCAAAACCTGATTCGATATTACACTACCAAGTGTGGGTGGAAATCAAAAGTACCAAATTGCGAATGCGCATCCATACTTTTGGGTATTGCAACCAAAAAATTGTATTCTGCATCCTCTTGGGAACCATGCAAAATCCAAAGAAGCACCAAATTGGTACTATGGAGCTGGGAAATGGTACCTACAACGATTGTTGCCCAAAAAGAAGTACCAAACTAGTATTGTTTGGCCTAGAGTGATTGTTGGCAAAAAAACTACCAATTTGATATTGTACAGCCAAACATGAATGATGCCTAAAGACTACAAATTTTGTGAGCATTATTCCAATAGAAACCAAGGCCACCAAGGATTGCATTGTAGGAAAAGCATATTATCTTAGAGTCGTCTAGAAGATATATGGGATGTTTGATGACACAATTTTCACTTGTAAATATCCTTTCTGTTAGGTGAAACTCTCATCTTGGATTTCCAAAAAGCGATCACCAAATCTCTAGTTTCACTTGTGATACTTGTAGGTAGAGGCAATTATCTATGACAAGCAGTAAGTGGCAACACTTCATCCTCATCTTTCATTTCCATTTGAATTCTTGATGTCGCTATATTCCGTCGATGAACACCCAAGACAACAACAATTTTGGACTGGTTCATTGACGTTGTCCTCTAACCACCATTGTTCAGTATCATTGTCAAAGAGGTTCTTTTCACAAAAAGCTCACTTGAAGAGTGGGGTACATTTAGTTGAGTCAATGTGTTGCAAACGCCAAAAAGAAGACTCGATTGCACAATCAAACCCATCAACTTGGAAAATGGCTGATGATGCATGAGTTGGTGTAGAATTTCTTGTTGTTATACTATTGTTAGTCATTAGGTCTGCCGATGCCAACATCTAGCCATGGCTTTGCATATATTGTTCCTTAAACTGGTTGTAGAAAGTTCAAATGTCTTAGCAAGGTTGCACTCCTTGCATTATTGCTCACGCTTATTTTGCACCCAATAGCCTCACAAAAATTATTAGTTGCTGACAGGTTCATGAATGCTCATGGTTCCCATTACAGTACCCTTTGTAAATGCGGTATCCCTGACTTGAGATTGTTGAAGGGATCACACTCGGCTTCCAACGTCGTGTCTGTAGATATGGTACTGGAATGAGCTGCCATGGATGTAGAGAGAGAGAGAGAGAGAGAGAGAGAGAGAGAGAGAGAGAGAGAGAGAGAGACGAAATATGAATCCCACCCACATCTTGCACCCATGTGGATCTATTACGAAACGTTTCAAAAAAGAAGACTAAAGTAAAAAAACTCCAAGAATTTTGCATTTAAATTTTCTTCTTTATTTCCCTTTTGTCCTCTTTTACTTTAGTCTTGTTCTACTCCAGAACCCACCAAGCTTATGTGGTGTCAAAGGACAATGAATTTTGTACCACCATCCCTTCCTTTTAGCCATTACCGCATCTATTGCTGACAAACCATTCTCACGGAAATTGTTTGTCAACAATAGACACGGTAATAGTCATGGATATATATCCGTGATTATTACCGCGTCTTTTACTGTGCCTTTTACCATGGATATTACTGCTATACGGCTTCTTAAAAATAAAGGTATTCATTTGGGCCACCAAAAACAATGAGCACCTTTATTTTTTACATACATAAAACATATGAAACATCAATTGCATTTGAAAAAATGTCCAATAAAAAAATAAACAAAAGACTTTGAAATTCCAAGTTACACCTTACCTTGATAACTTAAAGTACAAAGAGAAATAATTTATAAAAATTACAAATAAAATCAAAATTCTGATTGAGTTTTATATACATGTGATCATAGAGTTTTTTTGTGCCACATCTGCACTTGTAAAAGAGGACTACAAAAAATTATCTATATGTCCAAGTCCTTGTCCTCATCCTTGTCCACAGGTACATACGTTTGATCACCCTGACTCTACATTAACCAAAACCATATTAAACAAATTAAAAACTCAAAAAAACTAATATAATATGATTTGTCCACACTTACCACCTATAGAGTCCAACTGTTGAGTCGAATTGCTCGCGAGAGATGTGATGGCTCTCCAAAAACCATCGCCAAGTATCGACTTCTATGTGCTACTCTCAATACTTGACCATCTCTATAATCGGGAGACTCAAAATGATATTTTTCTAAGTTAGAAATAACAAAAGAAATTCATAAACTAATACAATTTTTGAGCCAGTTTAAGCTCCAATTCAAGAAAACTTGCATATTTGTCCTTCCAAGCTGCTTTGCCTTCCGAACCATAGTGTGTGGGAGTCTGTCTGGCCTGAGCATCATGCTATTGACTATAGGATGAGCCATTGCAGCTTGAAATTCATAAACTAAAACAATTTTTGAGCCGGTTTAAGCTTCAATTCAAAAAAAACTTGCATATTTGTCCTTCCAAGCTGCTTTGCCTCCCGAACCATAGTGTGTGGGACTCTGTCTGGCCCGAGCATCGCACTATTGACTATAGGATGAGCCCGTTGCAGCTTGTTCTTCCTTTTCCTACATTGCCCACTCCCACTTTGCATTTTCCATGTTGCCACCATGATAGCCCTTGTTGTACACTTGATTTCTTGTTTTTAATTGTTTTGATATATCCCTCCAACCAATTTGCTAAAAAACGCTCATTGGGGCATTTGGAAATCGAGCATGCAATGCTTTCTCAATGTAGCAACCATGATCGGGTTGTTGGTATTTGAATTTTACAAAACAATTCTTTTACGTCGAGTATATAAGAATCTGAAGATGACATTGAAACCCTACCTTGTGATGTACCAAAGTCCGCCTCGCCGTCATACTTTACTCTATAGTAGTGTCCATGCCGAGTGCATTAGTGTCCTCATCCTCTACATCTGGAGTGGTAAGCTCTAAAATAGGAGACTCCGTCCCCCCTCAACTACCAAAACAAGCAAATCCACAAGATCCCCCAACGCTCTGTCTCTCACGGTGCTCCCTGCCCTGAGACGAACATCGGCGGACGCTACCAAAAGACATTCGTCGACCACCTGTGGACTGTCGATGATGCTCGGGTGAAGCAGGAGTCAATGGAAAAAAATGGGGCCCTGCAATGAAAGGGGAGTGGGTCATTAAGAAGGGATTGTAGAAGGAGATGCCAACGGTGCAAGGCTTTGGACGTGGGGAGTCCCTCCCTGGCTCCCCCATGGCGTGGGGTGAAAGCATGAAAAAGTGGTCAGGTTTTGGGGAAAAATTGGTGGATCACTTTGGTACTTTCATATTGGGTGAGGGTCTAGTCTATATTGATTAAGGGTACTTTCATATTGGGTGAGGGTCTAGTCTATATTGATTAAGGAGGTACCAAGATTTGAAAACATCACTTCAAGATTTTATCATTTTTTGGAATGGAAGCATGCAAAAGGTAATTTGCTCAGTGCTGGCATGCACCAAGGTTGCTTTGCATGGATTTCTCTTGCTTTCAACTCTTTCAGAGCTCACTCTCTGCTGTGCTATGCCACTAGTGTCACGAGACCGCTACGAGCCATTTCTTCCTCAAGCTAGCTCTCTTTCTCTCTCTCTCTCTCTCTCTCTTGCTGTTGATGCTTGCTCATCTTTGTTGGGTTAGATTTCCTTGCATAGACTCTTGAAATGGTGGATTATCTTATTCTTCTTCTTCTCTCTCTCTCTCTCTCTCTCTCTCTCTCTCTCTCTCTCTCTCTCTCTCTCTCTCTCTCTCTCTCTCTCTCTCTCTCTCTCTCTGTGCACTGAGGGTGTTGCACTCATTGTTGGATGAGATTTGATGCCTTTTTTATTGGGACACCAAAATGAAGACACCACCGCGAAAGTGAACCCTACCAAAAAAATTACCGGTTGAGTTGCATCCACCAGCTTGCATTTCAGCTGTAGCAAGTCCAAGAGTGGTGCAAGTTTGTCGTGAAAGGACACCTTTCTTGCCTCTGATAAGAGAAATGGTAATCACCCATTTCCTTCTCATGAATAGATGAATCTGTTAAATTAGTACTTTTTGGTTGAAAAATTTAGATGTTAAAGGTTTGCCAGTTTTTTTCCCATGTCCACATTTCATAAGTTTTATTGTTGAATGCAATTTTTACATGGAGGTGGAAGTTCTTTTACTAATCCCCTTCTCTCTAAATTTTTGTGCTCAACCATAGCCTCTCGAAAGGCTCAATATCCCAAGTAGATCAGATTCTACTTTACACGACATGACCTATACAAGGAGTATGGTATGAGTTTGGAAGGCAAGCTGTACCAACATTTTTTTGATGAGGATGTGACATATGAGGATTGGCTGGCATTCTTCACAAAGAAATGGAGAAGGGTGCGAGGATCTTCTTGGATATGGTGCATCATGAATATGCAAAAAAATGTAGATTATTGTTTCACAAAGTATATCAAGACATGCCAACCAACAAAGAAATCACGCACAAGTTTTCAACCTTGTTTGTATATGAGAGATGCCCAGGTACCATGTAGAGTCCAACGGGTTAGCGGAAGGTTGCATGGGATGTTTTTAGTGAACATGTCCTAGATCATTGCAAGAAGCTCCCAGGCGGGATGGACAAAAAGCTCAAGAACTAGATTGATTGCAATGAGAATGGTCAACATGTGACTCGGACCACACAATCCACTCTGAAGGCTCTCATTGACCATGGGGAGATAACTTCTATTTCTTGTAGTTTGGGCCCTCACTCATTTTTGAATTGCAACTCTGTTAACCTCCAAATTGTGGTGAAAGTGGAGCAGATGTTGGCTACAAGAAAAAGTACTATGGAGAGTGTAAAAATCACACTAAATGCAACCCAAGTGCAACTACAAGAGAAAAGTCAGAGCGTGTGGAAGATAGAGGGAACATCTTCAGCTGCAGCAGTGCTTCAAGGGCAATTGACTGAGCTTCAAACACTGAAAGACAACATGGAGGGAGGAGCATGTGGTGCATCTGATTCTGAGGTGATGGTAATTGATGCAAAGATCATTGCTCTCTCAAGTGCATTGATAGCTCTAGGGATTGATGCAAGCAACTCAAAGATTAGAGACAATGTTGATCGTATAGAGGTATACATCAAGATTGATACATTGTGTATTAAAACTAAACCTTGCATTTAGGTTTTTAAGTGCAATGTAAGTACCATGTAAACTTTCTAAGTGGTTCATAGAGTTCCCTAGAGAAACAGTGAAAATCTTTTCATATTCACAAGAAAGTGCACTATTTAATTCTCAATGTTTCACTTAGTCCATTCAAGACCAATGATTGGGCACTTTCTTCCTCTTGAAATTTATCAAACCCTCTCACAAATGTAATATAGTGGAACCCCCTCCTCCACTTTGTTAAAAGCAAAGCATTATATGTGATTATGGAAATCATAGGCAGTACAATTGATAATAAAGAGCATCAAGGATATTTTCTCCCTAACCATGACAAATTCCAAATTTAGAAAGTAAGACCATCTCTATTGTTGGGGTATAGGCGCCTCTGCCTTGCCTGGCCGCCCAGGGTCTGGGCGCCCACTGATTTGTATACCTTACACATAGCATAAGTGTATAGGGGGCTGCTCACTCTTTTGAGTCTCCCCACCCACATTGTGTGTGTCTCCTTCTCTCTCTCTCACTCTCTATCTATGGTGCTCCCCGATTCCCTTCAATTGGTATCAGAGCGTAGGTGCGGAGGGAGCGCGTGTGTGCACAATCACGATGACATCGGAGAGTCAGTTTCATTCCCGAAATCGCGTCCGCGCGCGAGCGCACTTTGAAGAGTGCAAACAGGGTTTCGACTTCGGCATCGGCAAATTCAACTTTTCGAGAGCGTTTCCATCAGGTGTCCTGACATTTTACCCCCTTTTCGAAGCCATTCGAGCCATCAAAAACTTCATTCGAGCTACGGTTGAGGAGCTGCATTTTCAGCCCTCTTTTGGCAGTTTATGTTGCGTTTTTGGGTCGAAACGGAGGTTTTTTGGCATAGCTTTCACACCCGGACTCGGATACATGTGATCCAGGAGTCTACCTTGGGGTTTTGGCACGCTCCGGACGCGCTCGTCATATCAGAATTTTTAAATTCTGAACACTGAATTTTTTGCTGCAGCAGCAGTTGTTTATTGTGTGTCGAGGATTCCACACATGGTTTGCTCTCAGATGTGAGAGTGACATTTGCTGCAAGTTTCCTCACAGGTGGGAGGATACGATGTATGCCTTATGTGGTTTGATGCTCAGGGAGACTAATGGGATTGCATTTTGAGCTCGGCAATGTATGCCTCGAGCATGTTTTTTGGCAGTCACAGGTAGAGCAGATATTTGTGTACTAGATTTGCAGGTGTTTGCAATGATGTATGCAAAGTGTGGAGATTTGGTGCATGCATTTGGAGTACGGTTTGATGCGCTTTGGTTGCTCATGGTTTTGAGCGTGCAGTCAGTTTGGTTACTTGTTTTGTGGCCGTTTTACTGACGAAACTCTGGCGAAATTTTCCCAGGAGTTTTATGCGCATCATTTATGCAATCTAGGTAGAGATTGCGGGTTGCACTCAACATTTGCGTGTGGTGTTCTCTGCAGGTGGGAGATTTGTGCATGTGTATGCATCGATACCGCATAGTGTGGGCTTGGTGATTAGCTCACGGGTTTGACAGGCGTACAGTTATCTTGGCACACTCACAGGAGTGAGTATTGTGATGTATGCTTCTGTGGCTACGAGCTAGGTAGCCGGATTCGAGCACTAATGGCTTGAGGTTTTTCAGCAGGTTTTAGCTACAGCTTTACAAGTTTACAGGCATGTTTGAGGGCTTATTTGGGCGCTGAATTTTCAGCCATTGTTTCCTCTTTGCAGGTGTCCATGTATGACTCAGTTGTAGGCTGATATGGGACATGTTTGTGACTTGTTTATGCAGCTGTTTAAGAGCTGAATTTTGGGGTTGTTTTGGGGCTGATTTGCAACCATATTTGCAGACTTTTGTTGATGCGATTCGAGCCAGTTTAGGGCTGATTTGGTTGACATTTGCTACTCATTTTTGGTTGCTCTTTTGTGAGCATTATGACTGATTTTTCATTTGACTTCCAGCGTTATGGTTTGACACAGTTTGATGGTGCAGATTTTGTTGCTTGGAAGGAGCATATGCTTGTTGCATTGGCAGATTTGGGGCAGGATAAACCCTTGCTTGGTTTATCGGCGAAGCCCAAGTCTATGCGTGATGATGATTGGCAGGATCTTGATGAGTTAGCCATGTCTACAATTCATTTGCATCTGGTTGAGTCTGTTTACTGGCAGGTCTCGAGGGAGACTACAACTCATGCTTTATGGAAGAGTTTACATGCTATGTACATGACATCCATGTCTACAGGGGAGTCTAGTCCCACTTCTATGACCATGGGAGAGATTGGTCCCACACGCAAGTCTCGATGGCATAGAGACTTGACATGTTGGCATTGTGGACATAGAGGGCACATTAGGCGTCGATGTTTCAGGCGTTTGAGACAACGGAGGCGACAAATGCGTGATGCAGATTTGGGCATGACAGATGCTAGTGAGATCAGTACGGTGGTTATTGAGTATGCTTGTGACGACGATGTCACATTTACATCTAGCTTGTCTTCATACGATCTTATGTCTACGGATTGCATATCAGATTGCACATTGTCTTCACATTGGTTACTAGATTCAGATGCTACTTTCCATGTCACGTCACATCGTGAGTGGTTTAGCACGTTTTCTAGTGGGAGACTTGGTTGTGTGCACATGGCTGATGGTGTTGTGTATGACATTGAGGGTGCAGGAGATGTATGTTTGTCCTTGCCCAGTGGTATGAGATTTACCCTGCGTCATGTGCGCTATGTGCCAGATCTGAGACGGGATTTGATCTCAGTCAGACAGTTACGGGATAGTGGATATTGGGTATCGCTGCTTGAGGGATCTTTTGCGTTGCATTTGGGTTCGCTAGTGATTGCGAGAGGTGCTAGAGTTGGCACATGGTACCCATTGCACGTAGTACTGGTGCGAGATGGTCGAGTCTCAATCTTGTTACAGCCATATAGAGAGCGAGAGACCCGGACAGTCTCTTTTGCTCATGGGTTACAGGGTGCTTTGCATGGAATGCAGAGTAGTGAGCTCGTTGTGCACATAGTTGGGACACGACTTGAGCAATCACACAGAGAGGTGACAGAGTCAAACATGCATGCTTTGCTAGTGACTGAGCAAAGCAGAGAGTCAGTTGTGCGAGATACTCCTATGCAGGATAGACAGGTAGAGCGGTCTTTCTCTAGTGAGTCACGACAGGAGGACGTTGTGCAAGAGTCTATGCATAAGGAGGTAGAGCGTGAGACCTCTAGTGAGGCACAACAGATTGAGTGGTCATGTTTGCAGTGGATGATTGTAGAGGAGGCTGAGACGTCAACGATTATGCAATCATTTCTTTCTATGCTCGACAGTGAGCATGGGGATATAGTTATGCAGGATATGTCTTTCAGTAGACACCTAGAGCAGCTGGTGTGCTCTGAGGTTGCACGACAGGTTGATGCGTCTTTTGTGGACAATCAGGAGATGCATGTGGCTGACACGCCTTGTCAGTCAGAGATGCCTATTTCCAGGGATATATATGTTGATGCATGCTCCGTAGAGCTAGCAGGGCCCGCTAGCATTGCATCGGCATTCGGTGGTCTCATGTATGAGATGTTGATCTTGAGACCGGATATCGCAGCTGTAGTGGGAGCATTTGCAGTTGGGGTTGTCAGTCGTTTGTTGACTGATGATGGCATAGTGCACGAGGGAGATATGCAGGTATTGCGTACATACTTGCAGTACGTGTGCGGTACGTCTGGTGATGTATGGACTTACACGGGAGCAGGACAGCCGGATGCACACGATCACAGCCAGCCAGTGGGCATCGGTTGAGAGCGGTTTTCTCTCGCCTTTTGTAGTCTTTAGACTAGGTTCTCTTGCTTAAAGGCACAGTCGCCTTTAAGTGGGAGGTTGTTGGGGTATAGGCACCTGTGCCTTGCCCGGCCGCCTAGAGTCTGGGCGCCCACTGACTTGTATACCTTATACATAGCATAAGTGTATAGGGGGCTACTCACTCTTTTGAGTCTCCCCACCCACATTGTGTGTGTCTCCTTCTCTCTCTCTCACTCTCTGTCTGTGGTGCTCCCGGATCCCCTTCATCTATAATGACTCATTTTACAAAGGAGTATTAAATAATTTTCAAATACACAAGTTCCTTGATCACCAACAAACAATGATGTGGATAGTATTGATGCCATGGATGTGAATCTTTTGATCCTACATGCTACACAAATACAAATATACCACACTCTCAAAACTACACAATGTTGTTTACTCTTTCTCCACCTTCCACGAAATCCATCATGAATAGCTTAAAAAATGCTCAACCCAACTATTAGATATGCATTTTTAACCTGACAAAATGCATGGCCAATTCACTCGTAACAATGTCCACTTGTGAGAAGCTACATGCACAACACAAATAAGAGATGCACACTTTTTGATGTTTCACATAAAACACCATATTATGGTGATTTACAAATTTGCCCTAAAGTCTCAAGCTCTCATGTCTTAAGCATTTGGCCATATGGAAAAATCTCAAACTATTTTTTAAAGGCCAAATCCTTCCACAAGATAGTCCTTGAAAAGCTCTTTTGAGTCATTCTCTCAAACTTTGGCTAAGATTTTTCCATGTGTTCAAATATTAAGCTCATTTTGAAAGGGGGAATTGGAAATTTCCAAATTCACTAATATGGTGGTATAACCAAACATTAGCTAAGCTCATTAGTGTCTAGAACCTAGAATTCTACACAAAGCCATACTCACAAGCTTTAAAAGTATTAAATTGTGCTGCTTATAGTCAATAATAAATGAGCTACCATATAATATCTTGCAATTTAAAATGGAGAACTTGTGGCTATGATGAAACCGTTACTTGATATATCTATGCAAAAAGAGAACTTAAACAATACACTATTGTAAAGATGCATATCATTTTGCGACGTCCAAGTTAGTCTACAAGCGATGCAATTGCAACAAAGCCTTCCAAAACTGGCTATGTATCCAAGTAAAACACTAGCTCAAAATATCGCAAAACACTTGCACATGTAAAAATGATGCATCTTCACTTTTCAATTATGTGAGTAATATACAATGGGCGAATCATGGCCTCCGAACTGTGAGCATAAGTTTTCATTGCAGGAAATACGCTACCACATCTCAATGCATACCAAACAAGAACCATATGAATTAGTACAACAGACAAAATTTATTTTTAAGCAAGTAATCCCCAAAAACCCCTTGAGTTCTATTGAAAAAATGAGTTCTATGTAGCTAAATATCACAATCCCTAGGTGACTTGCTACAAATCCAAATTCACGACTCAATCAACTTGAGAGAGCTAACCTTACAACAATCCTTAAAAGCTACATAGTACTTAAAGAAACTCCCACAAGCAATGAAACTGTAAAAAAACCTTCCACAATTGGCTGTGCATCCAAATCAAACTCAGGATCAATATACAATAGAGAGTCTGCACATGTAAAAATGAAGGGTCACATTTTGAGATAAGCTTAAGTCTCGCTTGTCTTTCTTAGCTGCCACCTTCAAAATAGGCCTTTGGCTATATACTGAAATGCTTACAATACCTTCCAGACGGTTGCTTGGACAAATGCACTAACAGTTTACATGTAAGGACATGGGTCCTATGGGCAAGGCCACTGGCACGGCTGGACAGTGTGTATGCTAGGGGGAGGCTATAAGATAGCATGGTTGGGTGGAGACGAAGACACGCATTACCACCGCCCTTTCACTAGTATCCGAGCTATTTTTGGGAGGAGGCTAAAAGCGGCTTGCATGTGCGTGCGACGCCCTAGTCCTCTCCCATGTTCCGCAGACAGCGGCGTCTCCGTTGTGCAACAAAAAGAAGACAGAAACAGTTTTCTGTGTGAGCAACGCGTAGACAGACACGACAGCCAACCTCTACGCCCTCCACAACGCACGACTAAGGTGGGAGAACAAGGCAATCTCAACCGGCAACTCGACGGCACCGAGGCTCCGAAGGCTTCAGTTGGCTACGTGCGTAGAGAGGCCCGCTTAACCCTTGCATGAAGGAGGTTAAACGCACCCCATGAGGATAAGAGACCAACACTTTACCATCAAGCCATTGGCCCTTGTTGTGTATAACAAGGAAAGATAGTCTACTTGTGTTGAAAGGAAAACTAGAAGAAAAGGGAAAGCTTCAAACTTCAAGGAAGTAGCTTCACCCTTCTTTTTCACTTCTTGGAGGAAGGCAAGTTTTCCTCCAAAAATTCTTTTTTCCTCAAGGAGGTAGCTTCAAAGTGAAGAAAAGCCTGCACAAAAACGACGAGTTTTTGTGAAGAATCATCAAAGGTGTTCTTACAACGAACGACAAGTGAAGTGCTCAAATTCCCGCAAGGTGAGGTTTGCATGCAACGTAAATCGTGGAGCATACAAAACACAAAGACTTCAATTTCTCAAAGTACAAGTTGTTTTTTTTTTTTTTTGTCTTTGCATTAGTGTGTGTTTACCATGGCTAGTGAGGATATCCCACCTACACACATGTTTGATTTTGAGCACGTAGATCAAAATCAGGGCACCACGGGTGCTGCTAACACTAATATGCATGATGATGATGATTTAGGAGATCATGGGCTTGTAGATATGGCTTCTTTCAAAACTTTGGAACATCACCAAAGCGTACTTAAAAGCAACCTCTCTGCACTCAATCCAAATGTTACCAATATTACGGAGTTACTTGTGAAATTTATGAATTCACAGACGACTCAAGGAGCCACAAGTGGCACGGTTCAAGGGAACCAAGCTCGCACGACTCAAGGAGTCTAAGAGACAAGTGTTGTAGATAGAAGATGCAGAAGGTAGCAATGCATTACTTAAGAATATCACCATTCCTGAGTTTCACAGAGAAGAGCGTGATCGCAACAAGGATGCGGTCAATACGTTCTTACACAAATGGAGTGATATTCATAGATTGAAACACACCTCAAATATAAAGACGGCTGTGGAAACAAGTCTATCTCTTAAAGGCAAGGCCTATAAGTGGTGGATGACATTTGCAATAGATGCTCGTCCTCCGTCTTGGGTTGTGTTTCAAGATTCTTTCTCCAAAGAGTTTTTGGACTCCAATGAAGAAGATAAGAATTGGTTAGCATGGGATGCATGCCGCATATCTGGCCTCTCTCTCACATAGTACCATTCGAAGTATCAGAAAATCATATTAAAACTAGAAGGTCTAGATGAATTCCAAAAGATACGGGGTTTTAATAGGGGTCTTGACAAAGAATATCGTCTTCATGTCAAGATCCAATATCCAAAAAATTTGGAAGAAGCCATCAGTCATGCGCAAAGATATGATGATGACCAAGAGAGGAAAGGAATTGTTCCCTACTCTAAGATACTTTTGCTAAGAGCAATGTGGCTAAGAGCCAATGGTGAGGTAGATCTCCCACACGTTCCAAGAGGAATAAGAGACAATCTACCTCTCCACGTCCACAAGAGGCTAAGAAGCCTAAGCAATCACGAGATACTTCGCGTGGGTCTCTCAACACTGCTGATTTTGAGCGTGCAAAGAAACACAATTTGTGTTTTAGATGTCTTTTGGACCAACATAACAATAAAGATTGTCCTCTTTTGCAAGGCAAAGAAAAGGCCATGCACACGGTGCAACGCCTCACATTAGATTCATCTCCTAAATATTGTGCTATAGAGGTTCTTCATATGGAAGAAAAGCACAAGTGTTGTGTGCCAGCTTCAATGTGGCAGCCCACCTTTGGCCCCCATGATCTGATTCGCATGCATGGCACTATTAACGGACAACGTATTTGTATTTTAGAGATGATGTTGCAACTCATAACTTCTTGAACTATAAGCTAGTCAAGAAATTAAAGCTTACACAGACTCTCTGCTCTCATAAGTATGTGGTGGAGTAGATGTCTGGGAATGATAAAGAAGTATGGGATACGGTAGTTCAAGGAGTTGAGCTTATTGTTCAAGATCATACAATGACCCTTAACTTCCAAGTTATGAACATGGACCGTGCTGATGTAGTTTTAGGACGGGAGTGGCAGCATGGTTTAGGAAACACATAGCACACTAGTTATGAACACAAATCCTTATCCTTTATGGCCAATGGTAAACATGCGCTTTTGCTTGGTGAGAAAAATATACCATCTGCACCTCTTATATGTACAACCGAGCTTTCTATTTTGTAGAAAGCAAATTTAATAGATGAAGTCTTTTTTTGTTACTGCTTGTCTCCAAGTCTTGTGAATTCTCAAGAGCAAAGTGCGGTAAATTCTAGTAATGGTATGCAAAGTGCAATGAATTCTAATGGTATGCAAAGTGAAATGAATTGTTAACAGATCTAACGAGCAAAGTGCTCTCAATTTTAATTCTATAGAGCAACGTGAAACTGTTGTAAAACAAACATTACAAGAATTACAAGATTTTCCATCCCAGCATAACTATAGTTTACTTTCTCCTTTTGCATGGAAAAAGCTGACTCACTTACTCACGGAGTATAGTGATGTGTTCTCACGTGATTTACCACCGGGTTTACCCCCTACACGTGATGTGTAGCATGGCATAGATGTCTTGTCAGACACTAAATCGGTGAGTAAACCACTTTATCGTATGAGTGCTAAAGAAGCCAAGGAGGTTGAGAGTGAGTTAACTGACTACCTTGCTCATGGTTTCATTAGACCTAGTACTTCACCTTGGGCATCACCAATTCTATTTGTAAAAAAGAAAGATGGCACTATGCGCATGTGCGTAGATTATCGCGGAATAAATGCGATAACCATCAAGAACAAGTATTCTTTTCCTCGAGTGGATGAGTTGTTTGATCAACTCCACGGCGCAAGATACTATACAAAGATAGATCTTCATTCGGGATACCACCAGGTTCGTATCCTACTGCAAGATATCTCCAAAACTGCCTTTAGAACACAATTCGCGCATTTTAAATTTTTCGTTATGCCTTTTGGCCTAACCAATGCTCCATCTACATTTATGACAGTCATGGATAGTGTCTTACGTCCCTATCTTGGAAAATTTGTTGTGGTTTTCCTTGATGACATTCTCATTTATAGTAAGACTAAAGATGAACACATAGAACACTTACGATTAGTGTTTGAATAGCTATGAGCTCCCGCGATGTATGCTAAGCAAAGCAAGTGCGATTTCTTTAAAACAGAGATACATTACCTCGGTCATGTGATCTCTTATTCTGGCATCAAGATGGACACTGAAAAGGTGGTTGCCATTCTTCGATGGACACATCCCAACACGGTTGAGGAGCTTCAAATATTTTTAGGCATGGCCGGATTTTATCGACAGTATATCCGTGACTATTCCAAAATCACTATTCCTATGACGGATCAACTTAAAGAAAAAGGTAAGACCTTTTCTTGGAAAGAAGTCCAAAAACACAATTTCGAACAGCTCAAGGTAGCTATAGCCACTGCTCCCATCCTAGCAATCATCGACCCACTTAAGACTGATGCTAGTGATAAAGCCTATTGGTGCAGTACTTCTCCAGGAGGGAAGACCTATAGCCTTTGAAAGTAAAAAGTCAGATAGTGCTCAACAGAATTATTCTGTTTATGAGAGAGTGCTCTATGCCATAATTCACGCTTTATGAAAGTGGCGACACTATTTATATGGTATCGAGTTTGAAGTAGTTTTTGACCACGAGAGTATCAAATGGTTTACTACTCAAACAGACTTGAAGGGACGTAAAGCTAGATGGGCAGAAATCCTTCAAGATTATGATTGTAAGCTACGATATCACAAGGGGCAATATAATGTAGTAGCGGATGCACTAAGTCGAATGCCTCAAATTAATCCACTTGCTTTCACGAAACTAAAGAGTGGATTTTTGGAGTCATTACGTGGCAAGTGTACACAAGGTCAATCATATGCTAAAGTGTGGAGTGCAGTTTTAAAAAGGGATCCCTCACACTCACATGTCTCTAAACAACCAGATCAACATGTCTTTGCACGCGTAGATAGAAACTCCAACACACAAAGCTCCACCCCTACTCAGAAAGAGATTAAGCGATGGAATAATTTTTCCATTGATGATGGCTACTTACTCCACAAAGGTAGAGTATGTGTGCCAAAGGACTCAGACACTAGGCACCAAATCTTATTTGAGTGTCACGATAGTCCAAGTGCTGGTCATCCAGGTATTCATAAGACGTATGCCTTACTTCGACGGCAATTTTATTGGCCAGGCTTACATCATGATGTTCAAGAGTACGTACTAAACCGCTAGCAGTGCCAAGTTAATAAGGTAGAGCGTCTCAAGGTAGGTGGCCTTTTACATCCTTTAGAGATTCCACAAGGTAAGTGGGAGAGTATCTCTATGGATTTTGTAGTAGGACTACCTACTACAAATCGTGGTCATGATGCCATTTGGGTAATTGTAGACCGTCTAAAAAGAGGTCGATTCATTCCCACTAAGACTACGGTTAAGACACTGGAATTAGCACGGCTATTTGTAGAGCATATATATAAGCTCTACGGTCTTCCACCTAGTATCATTAGTGACAAAGATCGAAAGTTCGATAATCAGCTGTATTCCAAAAGTTGGAAACTAAACTTAATCTAAGTACGGCTGATCATCCAGAAACGGATGGTCAAACAGAAAGAGTTAATCAAGTGCTAAAGGATATGCTACGAGCGTACGTTAGCAAGACGCATACCAATTGGGAAGACTACTTACCTATATTGGAATCTGCTTCTAATAGTTCAAAGCACGTGACTATAGGGTTTAGTCCATTTATGATTTTGTATGGATTTGAACCTAGATCACCCGTTAACGGTGGGGTTGGCTAAGGAGAAGATACAACAAGCGAAGGATTTTCTCCAAGACCATTTTGACATGCTTCGAGTTGCTCGACAGTATGTTAAGAAAGCTCAAGATCGATACAAGAAGTACGCAGATGAGCATCAATGTCTTGCTACTTTTGAAGAAGGAGACAAGGTTTTCCTCAAAGTTTCGGAGCATTCAGAAAGTCTGAAGACGGGAAAATTTCTCAAACGTATAGGTCAAGTGTCCTATAAGGTAGCTCTTCCAGAGCATTCACGAGTTCATCCTGTTTTTCATGTTAGCCGTTTACAAAAACAACTAGGACAGAATGATAATGTGATTGACACAGGTGTGTTGGTTAACCTTATCGCACCGCCAAGCATTCCTCATGAGCCTGAAAAGATTTTGGATTCTCATGAGCTTCGCACCAGACATCATGTCAGACGACAGGTGTTGGTAAAATGGCTAGATAGACCTGAAGAAGGTTCTACATGGGAGAATGTCTCCACACTTAAGAAACGTTTTCCTACGTTAGTTTTTGAGGACGAAAACGATTCTCCAAGGGGGGGGGTGGGGTAATGTAAGGACATGGGTCCTATGGGCAAGGCCACCGACACGGCCAGACAGTGTGTACGGTAGGGGGAGGCTATAAGATAGCACGGTTGGGTGGAGACCAGGACACGCATTACAACCGCCCTTTCATTACATGGTCACATAATATTCATGAGCATGTAACTCTTGCCTTTCCTTAGGCCACCATGAGTTAGCTAAACAATTTCTTACTAGTTAGTAGTTGTTTGCCCATAAAAGATTTTGTACACATGTCAAAAAAATTCAAGGAGTGGTATATGTGCCCGTATCACAAAACTCCAAGCTAGTCTACTCTTGACCCTACAAAAATGATACTTAAAGTGACTCTCACAAGCGATGCAACTACAACAAAGCCTTCCAAGTGGCTGTGTATCCAAGTTGAACACTTGCTCAACGTACATCAAAACACTTGCACATGTAAAAATGGTGCATCTTCACTTTCAATCATGCAAGTCATATACAATAGGCCAATCATGGCCCTTGAACTATGAGCATAAGTATTGATTGCAAGAAGGCAACCACCAAATCTCAATCAGGCTTACCAAACATGAACCATATGAACCAATACAATAGAGAAAATTGAAATAGAGTGAAGCAAGTAATCCCCAAAACCCCTTGAGTTGAACAAATGAGTGTTATGTAGCTAAACATCACAATCCCAGATGACTTGCTACAAATGCAAACACAACTCAATCAACTAGAGAGAGCAATATTCATTAAAAGCTACATAATACTTAAAGTAGCTCCCACAAGCGATGTAACTACAAAAAAAAACTTCCAAAAGAAGTTGTGCATCCAAGTCAAACTCTAGCTCAAGCCCGCACATGTAAAATGAAGAGTCATATTTTGAGATAAGCTTAGGTCTCGCTTTTATTTTTTGATTTCCACCTTGAAAACAGGCCTTTGGCTATGTATTGAAATGCTTACAACACCTTCGAGATAGTTGTTTGGACAAACAATTTGATCTATAGAGTCTACGGACATATGAGTTCTTTATGGACAATAGAATACAATAATATTTTACATGGTCACAGAATTTCCATGAGCATGTAGCTCTTGCCTTTCCTTAGGCCATAATGAGGTAGCTAAACCCTTTCTTATTTCTACCCATAGAAGATTTTGTACACATGTGAAAAACTTTCAAGGAGTGGCTTATGTGCCAGTATCACAAAATTCTTGCAAAAGGCAAAACCAACAAAACAAGGTGATGTAAATTCTTAGCTATAAGATGGGGAAAATTGTCTCATTTTGCATCTTCAATAAATATACAAAGTAAGAACATGTTGTTGAATCGAGGAGAGAAATCAGCTTTGCTACAGCAAGTCATTGGACATTGGACATGGAAATTGGACTTTTTAATGCAACTATGATCTCATGATACTTATTGTAATTTGCAACTCTCACCAGAACCATGGGAGTTGTGAGGCCAAGCATCTCCAACACATAGCTTGTTGCATGCTAGAATATTTCTCTAGTCTTCTCCAGGCTTGCGCTACAAACCATAGCAAGGAATCCCACTTTTGATTCATCTAGTATTTAATGTCCACAACACTACAAAAGGTGAAATGATAGCACTTCTTAGCAAGTGGTGGAAGAATGACCTTAACTAAATGAACAGGCCGCCAAGGAATAATGAAAAAAAGGCTTCTGCACCAATATCAAAGAGAGAGAGTGCACCAATATCAAAGAGAGAGAGAGACCATCTGCTACATAGTAACAAACCCGCCAAGAGTGTCGCTCCTTGTGCTCCATGCTCCACCTCCGCTACGGCCAACACCTACGTCATTCCATTTCTATTCACTTGCGTTGTTTCCATCTCCTCCTTGAATGATCTAAATACTAAAGGTAAGTGAAAATAATGTTACCGCCTAGGAGAGGGAGAGAGAGGAGAGAAAACAAGAGAGAGAGAGAGAGAGAGAGAGAGAGAGAGAGAGAGAGAGAGAGAGAGAGAGAGAGAGAGAGAGAGAGAGAGAGAGAGAGAGAGAGAGAGAGCAGGGTGTATGTGTCGAAGAATGGGAGAGAGATCCCAGATTTCACAATTTTTCTGCCTATACTCATTACGCACAAAACTTAGCAAGTTTAATGGTTGGATTTTTGGCGAAATAGCTCAAAGGATGCCCTCCATAGCAAAAATTACGACTGTCAATTTTAAGCATTTATACTACGGCTCCAAGCAATGCAACCAATGCCATGATTTTGTGGACTGCTGCATTGACAACAGCCTACTTTACAGGGCTTTTGCTAATTCTTTTATGCACACATTGGCTATGTTGACAATTGCATGTCGAATTTTGTGGTGTACGACTCTCTGCATATGACTTGCTAGAGTGGAGAAAGGATGTATCATTCTTGTGATGACTGCTTTTGCATATTGCAGCTGTGCTCTACCCTTTTGTTGCCTCTCACCCACAACGCTACGCTCACGTGCCTATCAAAACCCCCTTCACCTGCACTTATCTACTCCTAGGGCCTTTGTAAACATGTCCATAATTCGCTCATTTCTCCTCTCATATATGTAAGGTCAATGTCACTAGCAAAGTCTCTGTCTTTGATGAAGTGCTAACACACCTCAATTTGCTTCATCCTCACATGAGACATTGAG
The DNA here is from genome assembly GCF_014529385.1 of Adiantum capillus-veneris. Taxonomy (NCBI): domain Eukaryota; kingdom Viridiplantae; phylum Streptophyta; class Polypodiopsida; order Polypodiales; family Pteridaceae; genus Adiantum; species Adiantum capillus-veneris. The sequence continues at coordinate 51,097,633 of NC_140948.1, read as the reverse complement.
TTCCATGCCAATTGTATGTTGATATGTGTTGTTGCAATAGATGATTGCTAGGCTCTTAATCACTATGTCCAACTCTCCACGTAGCAAGAAAAAGCCAACATCAACATCAACAAATAAAAAGCCAGCATTAGCATAATCAAGTCCTGATGATGGATAGTTTATTAATAGATGGTGAAAAGTTTTTCTTAGCATTCAAGCTTCAAGGCAATAACATTCATTAGAGGATATTGGCAGCCAAGCCAGATGGGCGCCCTTCAACTCGACTCCTTCTTCCATGAACCCTAAAATTTTGATGTACCTTCATTATTTTTCCAAAGAGCCTTGTAATTATTTGATAGTCTATGATTGTAGATGGACAATCTCCGAAAATCTAAGTTGTAAAGTCTATAATTGAATCTGAGTCTTGTAAAGCCGGCCACCACTGGCCAAGAGAATCCTAGGTATAAAGTCCATTTTGTAAAGTGGAAAAAAAAAACCCCTTATCATTATCAAGTTTTGAGTTTTGAAGCGTACGACTGAGAGCGGCTACTCTCTTGCGATTTGTAAACCTCATATCTTGAGCTCTGGTAATCACATTTCATTTCCAAAACTTGCATTGTGTTCCTTGTTCATTGCTCTTTCATTCAAGTATAACGCTAAACCTACTGTTTTGAGTGAGTTAATGACTGTTTATTGACATTCTGACCATAGAAGAGTGTTCCTAGACCCTAGGGCGGACTTTCTAGTATGTTCTGTTGTAGTTTCCATGACCTTGATCATAATGAATTGTGATTTTGCATTATGAGAAATTTGGACTCAATTTTGGACCCTATACGAAACGCCAACTCAGTATAGAGAGAGGTAATCTTGGAAAATACAAAAGTAGTTTTTTGAAATTCTATTTCTCATAGTACATAGATAAAATTTTGCTCGATCACTTAAATGTATGCTCGTACAAAATGTTTCTTGAGAGCCCAACTTAAGTGTACAAAATCCCATGTTCGTGAATCTTAATGAGTGATGTGATGTGCAATGAGAGAAAACACATAAGACATGTTTTCAAAATACAAAAAGAATACCATGAATACATTCGAAACGTCCAAAAATCTTAGGATAGCACTTTAAAATGCTGAAATCTAACGTCTCTAGCTCAAGATATAGCATTTATAAGCCTAGAGCCTCATGGTCAGAACCAAGCGAATAGAGGCCCAAGAGACCCCTCATGGGCCTCGATTTGCTTGGTTTTGACCCCTTCATAGTTTTAAATAGTACCTATCAATCGCTATCAAGTACATCCGTTTAAATTTGAATTGTGAGTAGCTCATAAAAAGGTGATTAATGCTTGTGAGAGATGCGCACGTACAAGTACCTCACTTTATAGGATAGCAACAGCGGGTTATAAAAAGGCGCTCTGCGCTTGTGCAAGATGTCACTATCAAGCACCTTACTTTTCTGTGGTGACAGTGATAATTTCAACAAAATGGTTTTCATGGACATTTTCAAAAATGAGAAAAAAGGTTTTTTCTATGTAACATTAGCCTTCTTCCTATTGGCTAAGAAGCATTCTCTCACTAGAGCTAAAAGGCCCAAAAAATGAGTCCATGTCTTTCCTAATGGTACCTCCTCGGATTGCAACCAAACTTGGTAGGTAATACACCTAAGTGTCATAGACCTCCTGGTAAAGTTTTGTAGCATTTGGACTTTGTACGAATGCCGAAATGGGTTGATGACTAAGTGCGGTGACATGACATAGGCCGATTGTCAGATCTGAGCGTGATAGATTTTCATGCATGTAACACTTTATGGTCTAGTAACTTGTGTGTAGCGGAAAATAGCATGAACATAGTGAGTATTTCATTAGAATAGATTCCTAATGAGAATAACAAGAGTGCTTGGGTGGAGAGAGCAACAAAAAGTATAACACCTAGTTAGATAGCATAACAATACTTCAAAAGAGAGAGAAATTAAGCATTTGACAATAGTTGAGGACCGGATTTGCATGGAACCGGTCCCCCCTCCAAAAGGCTTTGTATTATGGTTTCTCCAATACAATCCTTTGTGTTCCTTCAACACTAGCTAGTGCAATGAAGATGGAAACTACAAGCACTAAGCAAAACACTTATCAAACACAACATCAATTCCCTCACGGTCTCAGACCCAAGACCTCACACACCTTCAGAGATGGTGAGAGCTACCGGGGTATGAGAGTAGATTGAGAGGAAGAAGGAGTAGTGTTATGAGAAAGATGTACATCTCCTCACATAATCACTCATATTAGCATAGCTTAGCTTAGTAATTAGCATGGTAGAAGAGATGAGCATGCATTGAATCTTGGCTCTTGGTTGGATTTTCATCACAAAGCCAAGAGTTGTTGGTGTAGGCCTCCCTTCTCACAAGCTTGGAGTAGGTGATAAGCTTTCCATTAAAGCTTGAGAAGAGAGAGAGAGTCTTCTTACTCTACACATGAGCTTTTGTGAGTGTGTGTGTGTGTGTGTGGATAATTTCCCGTGAAAAATCAGCCCCCTCTCTCTCTTGGTCGACCCCTCTTGCTATTTGCTCTTCCTAGCACCTCATTGGACCTCTCCTAGCTTAGCCAATGAAAGTTAAGTAGCATAAGTGATAGTCCTCTGATATGTGTCCCCCTTTCCCCTTTTGTGAGAGCTTTAGGTAATTAATTAATTCAACTAAACTCTCATTGGACCCCTTTGCCTCCTGGCCAATAGGAATCAGGCAAGCCATTGGGTTGCTGAATGCTCATTGGACCCCTTGGGAGACTGTCCAATAGTCTTCTAGAGAGCTTAATTCCTATTGGTTCTTTTAGTTAGTGTTTTTAAATTAATTAAACTAGATTTACTTTAGCCTAATTCTCATTGGTCCACCCCCATGGCCATCCAAAAGGATTTGAGTACACCTTGTGGGCATCTGGCCTAGGGAGCGGACATGTGACCCTCATTCCCTTTGTGTAAAGGGATCTTGTGTGTGTGTGTGTGTGTGTGTGTGTGTGTGTGTGTGTGTGTGTGTGTGTGTGTGTGAGTTTCTCTCTCATCCCCTCCTTCTTGGGCTTGCCCCCTCCTTTTGTAGGACTTGGGAAGACTTTTTGGGACACACACTAAGCATCCAATTTCCTAAGCTTTTGACCATTGGACACAACCTTTGAATTTTGGAGCCTTAGCATTTTTGAAGTCTTAATGGGCTGAACCCTAAGGTCTTTGGAGCCCATTGTTGCACATAGCTCTTTTGCAGATGGCCCCCCTTTGGATCCCTATTTTCCTTCCTTTGGATCCCTATTGTGGCCAGTCTGCCAGCTTAACCAATATTCTAGCGTTTTCTCCCCGGGCACTTCCCCATATTAAATGATCAGTTTAACATGAGAAAATCGTTCAGGAGAATTAGATATTAGTTATTATGACATTACCTCTCTCTTGACGTAGTCGTCCTTGACTATGGGTTAGAGAAGATAAAGCATATTCATTAGTCCTTTTGTTAGCGGGTAGAGGATCCCTATGTTACCCTACGACATCGTTCCAGAATGGATGACTAGTCCATTTGGCGCTTGAGAGCCTAAGCTGCCACAAGCATGTCTGCACATTAGTCCGATCACTCTTCCATAGTAGAGTGACATGCATACTACTTCACATTTGTGCACAATAAAGAAAAAGAGAGTCTTATAAGACACTAACTTTGTTCATTTTAAACCTTTGTACATTTGCTTACTCTAGGGAAGCATTGTAAGCATTGACAAGGTTTAGGTTATCCTTTAATTGTATGCCTTGCATCCATCTAGCATCTTCAAAAAGATAATTCTTAAACTTAATAAGATGTCGTCGGATAGTCTTACTGCCTCTTAGTATCTTGTCTGTATGTCGGAGAATGGACTCAGGCTGCGGCACCTCTTCTTGGTCCTCGATCTCTGGTGGGTCTTCAATAGTTGGTTCTTGTGGTGGCTCTCCTTTGTAAGGCTTTAGTAGGCTCACATGGAAAGCATTGTGTATGAGCCAATGGCTGGGCAGCTTGAGTTGATAGGCCATTTTATTGATTGGCCTAAGAATCTGGAAGGGACCATAGTACCTTTTTGCTAACTTAGCATAGTACTTTTGGTGTCCCGTAGGATTCTTGCCCGTCGTGTGCCTTAATCGGGCCTTGGGAAATTTGAGTAAGACCCAATCATTTTCTTTAAAGGCTTGGGGTCTTATGTACTTCTCAGTAGCAGCCTTTGGCCTCTACTATGAGATAGAGATAGCATCCTTATTCTTCTGGAAAGATTCTTGTAGGTCTTGGCTATACTCATCTGCAGCAAAGATCTTCCCGTGTTCCTTAGGTAGCACGGGAATTTTTTATCTTCTCTCAAGTAGCTCGAAAGGTGCTTTTCCCATGGAAGTATGTACAGTGTTATTGTAGGCATACTTCACTAAGGGTAAGTACTTCGGGATCTTTGATCTACTTCCGTTACATAGGCTTTTAGTAGATCGAGAAATGTTAGGTTAGCTATTTCACTTTGGCCATCCGTTTGCGGGTGATAGACCAAAGAGAAGTTTAGCCTTGTCCCTAAATTCTCAAAGAGACCCTTCCAAAAATTACTGGTCATTCTAGGATCTCTATCCGACACTATGGACATTGGCAAGACATGGTACTTGAAGATTTGTGTTATGAAGAGGGTTGCCATTTGATGGACTTTGATGGTCTTTTTGACAAGTATAAAATGAGCTTGTTTACTAAACCTGTCCACTATCGTCCATATTCCCGTATTCCCATGGATCGACTTAGGCAATCCAAAGATAAAATGCTCTCCCACGGTGAATTAGGGATTGGAAAAGGTTGAAGCAATTCCCTCTATCAAACTTCGTCTTTTGGCATACCACACATTTAGAAACATACTCTTGTATGTTTGCTTTCATGGTAGGCCAATAGAAATATGTTTCAATCCCTTTTAGGGTAGACTAAGAACACTCCAGTGAAGGTTCGGTGAGGCCTGAATAGCTTCTCCCTCAAGCGGTTGAATGGGGCCGGTGCATTGGTCAAGCCAAAAGACATGATAATATATTCGTAAAGACCAATCGTAGTGCGAAATGTGGTCTTTACAATGTCTTGATCAACTATCCTTATTTGATGATAGCCCCTTTTTAGGTCAATCCTACTAAAGTAGGTCGATCCTTGTAGCTTATCAAATAGGTCTTCTACCCGTGGAACGGGAAACCTATTTTTGATAGTGATCCTATTTAGTGCTCTATAATCGACACACATACAATATGTGCCGTCTTTCTTTGCACTAGTAACACAGTTGAGCAAAATGGAGATGAGCTAGGCCTAACCATGCCCTTCTCAACTAACTCATGCACTTGCCGCATAATCTCCTCTTGTTGAGCTTGAGAAACTCTATAAGGAGGTTTATTAGGCGGTGAACTTCTTGGAAGAAGTTCAATTGCATGGTCATCATTGCCTCGTTTAGGAGGTAGCTCACAAGGGATGTCGTCAATAAAGACATCTTGAAACCCCTTGAGAAAATTGGATAACTCTAATTCCTTTTGATTGTGTATATTTTCTTTTGCTAAAACATTAGGTTCATTTTGAGAATCTTTAACAAAAATCATGTACAATGAAATAGAGCTCTTTATTGACTTATTGAAAGCTTGCGTATGTACAATGGGTATGGTGTTACCCATTTCCTTAGCATCTATGTACATATCTTTTTCCCTGAACCTAAAGGAGATTCTCCTTTTAGGGAATTTAACATTGGCAGCCATGCGATCAAACCATGGTGCCCCTAGGATTACATCCTCATGCTTGAGAGGAGAGATAAATAAGTCCTCTTTGTCCACATAGCTTTGGACATGGAGCCTCAATTTTTTGATTAAGGGAGTGATTGAAGCTTCTTGCCCCTTGAAAGCACCGTTTGCGGGTAGGACATCCCCCCATCTCGTAAGCTTGTATGCCTAGCTTGGTGGCCAACTCTGTGGATATGAAATCGTGAGTAGAACCAGGGTCAAAGAGAATAAAAGCATCATGTTCTCTTACCTTTCCCCAAGCATGGCATAGAGGCCGAGATCCTTTGTGGCAAGTTTCCTCCTCTTGGATTTCAACCAAGGTAGCTCTAGGAGGCTCATGGTGGGTGTTCTTTTGGGGACAAGCACGGTACGCATGCCCTTGCTCGCCGCACTTGAAACAACGGTTATCCTTGCGATAACGCTCAAGCTCTTCAGGAGAGAGTTTGTTTTTACCTTTGTAAACTCCCTTCTCCTTAGCTTTGTTGGAGTTTCCCTTAGGAGAGTTTTGGACATTGTCCTTTTCCTTAGGCTCATTGGAACCCTTGTTTTTTGTGGGCTTAAAATTACTTTTGCCCCGTTTGGAAATTGATTCAAGAAGCCACCATAGTATGGTGTATAACCTCCGATATGGTGCGTGGCCTTTGGGAGTTGACATACTCCGCCATTTCTTCAGTTAAGCCCGCACAAATTGTTGCTTTTGCTCTCCAAAATCCAACTTCTTGAAGATAGTGGCTTTGAGTTGTAAGTCCCAAAACTTGTCTACATATTTGTGAATGGATTCGTAGGGAGGGAGCTTCAAGCTTCGCCATTCGGTGAGTACTTTGTCTTTCGCATCGGTGGCAAAAAACTGCTTCACAATGGAAGCTCTTAAAGCTTTCCATGTTCGTGGAGCTTCACCGTTGGCCCGTAGGCTAGACCACCATTGTCTAGCGGACTTTGAAAGTGGATAGCTACATGGTGTAGCTTAGAGGACTCCATGAAGCCCTCATCTCCAAACGCCCAATCGAACTATTGAATAAAGGCCAAGACTTTGTCCGTAGCACCAAAGGTGCCATCGTAGGTAAGAAAAAAGATGCTCTTCCCTCGCTCTTTGAACTTCTTTAGCATGGACAACCTCTTCCACGCGGCATAGGATTTCTTATGGCCTCTTCTTTTTGATGGTTCAAAAGTTGCACCATCACTTTCTTCAGAAAATGAAGAATTTAAGGAAGATGGAGAAGAGCGTGACCTCTTTCTCACCTTTTTCTTGACTTGATCTTCTTTGTCTTCACCATCACTTTCATAAGAGGAAGAGATGCAGAAGATGGAGAAGAGGGTGTCCTCTTTCTTGCCTTTTTCTTATTTTGCTTTTTGTCATCCCTCTTTGAATTATGGTGTGGAGAAGCATGCTATGGTCTTCTAAGCCCTTCATATGGATCCTCTTCTTCTTACCGAATCGGAGAGAGGCCTCTTTTGGAAGTCTCGCAAGGAGGCTTCCTAGGTGCTCTCTCGTCATGTGGGGAGCTTGGAGAATCCCATGAGCACAGAGATGCCGTTGCATTTCACTTTGGAGGGATGGATTGCCCATGGCTTATTGAAGCCTAGAAACGAGATAGTTAACAAGCATCGGGGCATCATTAGTAGCCTGCTCTTTAGAAAATCAAAGTTATCAATATTAATTTCATTCTCTTTACTATTGTCAGCCATTCTAACAACTTTTAGGTGTAAAATTTTTAGGTGTACTTTGGCACTTCAAGCCCTAGTTGCTACACCTCTTTACCCCTTTAGAAAAAGCACTCAAGCTACTGTACCCGTGGCTTGAATACCATTAATTGCAAGGAATAGAAGAGAGGGTCTTTCAACACCAAAACAACACCGGCTCCTTTCAAGCTTCTAATAGCTCAATAGTGGTTAAGCCGTAGGCAAGCCCCGTAGGACTCCACTATTAAGACCATAGCTCTCGATGGTGATGCCCCGTTATCTACACGAAGGCAGGCGCACTGCAAGGCTGAAAAATCCCTATTCTACTTACTCACATGCAATTAATAATACCAACCATTTATAGCTAGCTTGAGGCCCTCCCTTCTTGAGCAAGAAAAGAGAAACCTTGTGCTCTGATACCAATGTAACATTTGATGGTCTAGTAACTTGTGTGTAGCGGAAAATAGCATGAACATAGTGAGCATTTCATTAAAATAGATTCCTAATGAGAATAACAAGAGTGCTTGGGTGGAAAGAGCAACAAAAAGTGTAACACCTAGTTAGATAGCAAGAAAAATACTTCAAAAGAGAGAGAAATTAAGCAATTGACAACAGTTGAGGACCTTATTTGCATGGAGCCGGTCCCCCCTCCAAAAGGATTTTTATTATGGCAAGAGAGACATTTTACAATACAATTCTTTGTGTTCCCTCAATACTAGCTAGTGCAATGAAGATGGAAACTTCAAGCACTAAGCAAAACACTTATCAAACACAACATCAATTCCCTCACGGTCTCAGACCCAAGACCTCACACACCTTCAGAGATGGTGAGAGCTACCGGGGTATGAGAGTAGATTGAGAGGAAGAAGGAGTAGTGTTACGAGAAAGATGTACATCTCCTCACATAATCACTCATATTAGCATAGCTTAGCTTAGTAATTAGCATGGTAGAAGAGATGAGCATGCATTGAATCTTGGCTCTTGGTTGGATTTTCATCACAAAGCCAAGAGTTGTTGGTGTAGGCCTCCCTTCTCACAAGCTTGGAGTAGGTGATAAGCTTTCCATTAAATCTTGAGAAGAGAGAGAGAGAGAGAGAGAGAGAGAGAGAGAGAGAGAGAGAGAGAGAGAGAGAGAGAGAGAGAGAGAGTCTTCTTACTCTACACATGAGCTTTTGTGAGTGTGTGTGTGTGTGTGTGTGGATAATTTCCCATGAAAAATCAGCCCCCTCTCTCTCTTGGTCGACCCCTGTTGCTATTTGCTCTTCCTAGCACCTCATTGGACCTCTCCCAGCTTAGCCAATGAAAGTTAAGTAGCATAAGTGATAGTCTTCTGATATGTGTCCCCCTTTCCCCTTTTGTGAGAGCTTTAGGTAATTAATTAATTCAACTAAACTCACATTGGACCCCTTTGCCTCCTGGCCAATAGGAATCAGGCAAGCCATTGGGTTGTTGAATGCTCATTAGACCCCTTGGGAGACTGTCCAATAGTCTTCTAGAGAGCTTAATACCTATTGGTTCTTTTAGTAAGTGTTTTTAAATTAATTAAACTAGATTTACTTTAGCCTAATTCTCATTGGTCCACCCCCATGGCCATCCAAAAGGATTTGAGTACACCTTGTGGGCATCTGGCCTAGGGAGCGGACATGTGACCCTCATTCCCTTTGTGTAAAGGGATCTTGTGTGTGTGTGTGTGTGTGTGTGTGTGTGTGTGTGTGTGTGTGTGTGTGTGTGTGTGTGTGTGTGTGTGTGTGTGTGTGTGTGTGTGTGAGAGAGAGAGAGAGAGAGAGTTTCTCTCTCATCCCCTCCTTCTTGGGCTCGCCCCCTCCTTTGTAGGACTTGGGAAGACTTTTTGGGACACACACAAAGCATCCAATTTCCTAAGCTTTTGACCATTGGACAAAACCTTTGAATTTTGGAACCTTAGCATTTTGGAAGTCTTAATGGGCTGAACCCTAAGGTCTTTGGAGCCCATTGTTGCACATAGCTCTTTTGCAGATGGCCCCCCTTTGGATCCCTATTTTCCCTCCTTTGGATCCCTAATGTGGCCGGTCTGCCAGCTTAACCAATATTCTAGCTTTTTCTCGCCTGGCACTTCCCCATATTAAATGATCAGTTTAACATGAGAAAATCATTCACGAGAATTAGATATTAGTTATTATGACAATGCACTAGAGATATTTTTATTTTGTAGGTTCACTTCTTGAGGTTGACACCCTCAAAGAGTCTCTGTACCCCATCTGAGTCACCTCCTTGAGTATTCACATTATGTTTGTGCCAGAAAGCTATGCTGTAGATGTCCATCACGATGACCCGCTAACATTGACGCCGCTGTCGGGGACAACGATCCTTAGGTGGTGAGTGACCTAGTTGTAGCTTTTTACTTTGAGACTTTGAGTTTGATTTCCACTTCATTTACACTTTAGCAGTCAGGAAGCTAGACACAAGGTTTAGTGCTTGGTAGAGGCGAGAAGTCAAGGAATTGCTAGGTCTACTCTTGAGAAGTATTAGGAGTTGTGAGTGAGATACGAAAGCATTTCATTCTGCATATTTGTTGATGTTTAGTCTTAGGATTCAATTTTGCAATTAGAAGTAGGTTAGGTAACATCTATAACCATCAAATTGAGCTGATAGAATCAAGGAAAAAACTGTCAAACCTTATTTTGGTTACCAAGACCATAAACTTTGAAATCTTAGAAATTTGATGATTGGAGCACAAATGCAAATTCAAACCCAAAAATAAGTGAGAAAAGGGATTAGCTGAGCTACAGAGAGCTGATGTAGAAAGTTTCAAGCCAAAAAGTGCAGGAACATGGATCACAATTTATAACCCCTTGAGACAAATTAGGCAGAAACTGATACCAAAGGGTTTTACACACTTTTGGTGATAAATTGACACAAAAAACTCACTCAAATCAGGAAAATAGAGCAAAGACACAAAAAACCTTGGAAATAGACAAAAATTGGGATATTTTGACTTTTTAGTGTCCTGATTCAAAACTAAGTGAAAATATGACCTCTACAGGATCTACGCATACAATTGACCAGATTCCATGATCAGATGTGGTGGAACATGGATCGTGATCCATGACCCCTTGAAGCATCTGAGTGTAAAATTGGGGCAATGAATAGCTGAAATCATTTGGGACAACTTTTGTGAAGGTCCTCATAGCAAAAAACAACAAAAGGTAAATCAAAACACCAAAATACAAGCTGCAAGTTAAAAACCGCAAGCAACCACAAAAGTCTACTTCTAGCAAGGAGAAAGGTGTTCAAATCCAAAAATAAGTGGATAGGCAAACTCCATAGACTTCAAGTAACTACCTGACCAAGTTTGGGGTTCACACATGGTAGAACATGGATTTCGATCCATGTCCCCTGATAGTTTTTGGGATTGTGACCTTACAGAATTGTAACAGAGACCAACACAGACAACTTATCCAAAAACAGGCATACCAAAAAATTGCAAGAAGAGGCTCAAACAAGGCCAAAGACAATCGGGACCAAAAACCATAAAACAAACTAACAAAGTGACTTTTGGGAGACCTAAGGGGAATCAAACCACCTAAAAATCACTTAACAGCTGTCAAGAGGCTGTGAGAGACCTGTGTACCAAGTTTTAGGTGATTCTGACTCTGGGGTACATGGATTGCGATCCATGACCTCCTATCACAGAAATTGTCCATATGGATACCATATTTAGCACCAACCCTTGAGAGCATAGTGGTGATTTCAAAATTCAATTTAGAGTTGAATTACAAGAAAAATAAGAAATGGTGTCAAAAGTTCGATAAAATTCTAAATCAAGCTAATTTTGACTAACCTAGCGGCTGTAAAGCTATAGTCACCAAGTGAATTTTTTACACGTTTTGTGGATCAAAGTTGGAGTAGTTGATTTTGATCGGAGGACTGAATGCACCATAAAAGGTAAGAGGTCAGGGTTTTGCAAGCTTTGTTTTCTTGATATATTTGTAGTCAAGCAAATTTTATTAAAGTAGAAAGCCTAGCGTTAGAGACCAATCAATCCATATTTCAACCGAGGGTAGTGTCAATCAAGGGACCATACCTACCTTAGAGCTGATCTTGGAGGAGAGTCTTTTTGATACTTCTTCGATGAGATCATATACCTATATGGCTGAGGGATCCAAAAGTGTTAGTTTCAAAGAAGAAACCAAAATGGGTACGGGACCATCACAATCTACACCAAACTTGAAACTTTTTAACCTGCAATATCAGTTTGAAAATGAGCAGGGTTCTCAAATCTATAAAGACGGCATGGATTGTTATTGTGTTACAAATCAACTAGCCCATCATCTGGCAACAATAACCTTGAAAGATGAGTTTGAAAATGAGTAGGGTTCTCAAATCTATAAAGACGGTATGGATTGTTATTGTGTTACAAATCAACTAGCCCATCATCTGGCAACAATAACCTTGAAAGATCCTTGAGTTGTATTGTGCCATTCAAGAAGACCCAATCAACCTCATAAGGTCTTGACCAAGCTATTGTCAAATTGGGTTTCTTTGGGCCTAGCTTAAACTGGCACAACAACACTAAGTCTAGGCTTGTATGAACTCTCTGACCTTGTTCTTGCTATCATGCAAGTGCTTCCTATTTTGCTGAAAAACTTCTTGTTCCAACATAGCACTTTGCCTAATCTCATCCAAACGCAATAGTTCATCTATGCGTTGCTTGAGATTTGTGTTAAAGTCCATACCATGTTCCACCGCTAACTTGAGACTTGGAATTACAAACTCCAATGGAACTACTACCTCTCTGTCATAGACCATTTTCAAGGGTTTGAATGCATGGTAACCTTGTAGGCAGTCCTATAAGCCCATTATGTTGTCTAAAGGCTTGCATCCCACTGATGTGGCACATTCTGGACTATCTTTGTCAAGATTTTCTTCATGGTTTTATTATTGCTTTCTGCATGGCCATTGCACCGAGGATAGTATGGCGTGGATTTGCGGTGCTTAATTGAAAATACCCACTCATTATCTGAAGTGTTTCATTCATGAAGTGTGTACCTTGATCTGAGACTATCTCGATGACATCCATATCTGCAAATAATATTCTCATACAAAAATATTGTTGTTGATTTTGGAGTGTTTTATGGCAATGCTTTGGCTTCAACCCACTTGTTCACACAACAAGTAGCCATTATGATATAGGGCCTCAAAGACACCAAGATTACACAAGAATTAGTAAGAGGCAATAAATAGCCTTCCCTTCCAGAAACAAAAATAAGGCCCAAAGTCTGAGCGTACCTCAATAGTCATGGCCCCCAAGCTTACACAGTAAGGAACACTGTGTAAAATGTCAAAAAATTTGAGTTTACCATGCAACCCCCTTTGAAAAACTATAAGGTATCATAAAAGCTCAGAGAGTGTACACCATACCAACTTCCCAGTAAGCAAATGGTTTCCAAATCTATTTTAGTTTCTTTTAAACATGAAAAAAAAAATGTCAAAAGAATCACCTAAATCACATCCAAGTTCCAACCTTTTTTAAGTCTTGAAACAAGAAACATTTAAAGCCAATAGAAGGTGTTACCATATACATGTGGTAGTGATGTGTGTCAACACCCTTCGATGCATTTTTTCCCTAACTAGGAGGTTTTTTTCCCCCGTGCATTGTATATACGCCCATCACTCTAGGACTAACTTATCTTTTCATTGCACAGTAAGTAATACACTCCTTTTGTGTGCATTGAGCTTCCTTCGTCTTTTCCAAGATGTGTGTGTTTTTCGTGCAACCCTAATACCAACAAATGGTATCAGAGCAGGTTGCGTCCTCCCGTGCTTAATCACCAACAACTCCAGTAGACGCATACTCACTTTCTTCGGTTTTTATGAGCTTTGGAGAGCGTCAACAAGTCAAAAAATTACTGATTTGGGCTCATTTTGCCCTCTGTTTCCACTACAGGTAGTACTACACACGGTATTTCATCATTTTGTGCAAATTTTTTATCAATGCTGTTTTTTGCATAACAAGTCCCTTACAATCTTCTACCGTTTGTGCTATATAACACGTGTTATTCCCGCTTTGTTTCTTCCTCCTTTCGGTTAGTTTTTACATCAGGTGCAGCATTTACCATGGTTGACAACAACACAGACGTGTTCAAGATGTTTATTGCTGAGGATAGATTGGATGGGGACAATTACCCTATGTGGGCTTACATGATGCAATATGTCCTTTGTCAAAGGGCGTTTGGAACATTGTGCAGGGTATTGATGTACGTCCTGGTTCTAAGGATGTAGGCGATGTTGAGGATGTTGCAAGTTTTGGTGGAAAATTGCTGCTGTCAAAGCTGTTTTGCCTACGGCTGAGCAAGTTCGTTGCGATGTAAAAGATGCGCAAGCTCATGCATTGATTGCGTTGTTTGTGAAGCGCACTATTACTCCTCACATTCATTCAACAAAATCTGCAAAACAAGCTTGAGATATTCTGGTTGGTCTTTATGCAAGTCGCAATGAGAAAAAATTTGCATTACTGCATAAAGAGCTAGAGTCAAAGATTATGCATGAGGAAGATGACATGGATACTTTCCTTGCTGGTGTCAAGGATATCAATGAGCAACTTATTTCTGCAAGCGAAGTCATTTCTGATAGTTGCCTTGTGCAGACTGTTCTTGATGCTTTGCCAGATTCTTACCAAACTTTTGCTAGTACTTGGAGACTCATGACCTAAGGAAATCCATAAGTTGTCAAGTTTGATGCATTATGCACATTACTATTGCAAGAGTCACTTTCCACAAAAAAATAGGACTAGACAACGTGCAATTGAACATGCCTTTATTGCTCCTCAAAGAAAAGGTGGTAACAACAATGTAGCCACTTCTCATGGTTCTTCTGCGAGTGGTAAATCACATGTTCCTAATTCTTCTACTGGCAAAAAATTTTCTGGGAATTTTGGTGATAAGGGCAAAAAAAAGATGCGTTGCCATTATTGTAAAGCTAGTGATCACTTGATCAACTAGTGTCCTAAGTTGATGGCCAAAGAGGCTAAGAAGAAAGAGGTTGGTTCCACTACAAATGCATCTATTGTTGAGTCTTCTGTGAAAGGAGAGTGTGATGCTGATGTTGATGCAGAATAGGCTTTTAGTGCAGAGTGCACTTATGATCCTTATGTCGAAGATGCACGTTTGTCAGGCTGCAAATGCTCAAGTGTGGTACTTTGAAGTGGTGCTACAAATCACATTACCTCTCATCATGACTTGTTTACCTCTCTCAAGGATGTCCCTCATGGGAATTCAGTCACTTGTGCCAACAATGCCTCTCATCATGTTAAGGGAGTTGGAAAGATTGTGCTTACTGCTACAAATGATAGTTCTTTCACACTTGTTGATGCATTGTATGTACCTGCGACAAGAAGAATCTTTTGTTTGTATCTTCACTTGCTAGACTTGTACTTGTAGTGAAATTTGTGAATGACAGATGTACACTACATGATCTCAAGTTCGGTGATGAAATTGTTGCATCTAGCATTTTATATCGTGGGTTGTATAAGCTCACTTTGTATGACAAGTGTGGGTAGACTTTTGCAAATGCGGTTGTGGATTCTAAGTCTATTTCAGATGCAGAACTTTGGCATGCACATTTTGGACATCTGAATTTTCCTAGTTTGTTGCATTTGCAAAAATCTAATATGGTTTCTTCTTTGCCACCTCTTGAAGCACATGTGAAACCTGTTTGTAAAGGCTGTATTTTAAGTAAGCTACAACGTTTGAAGCTTCCAAAGGATGGTTCAGTTAGGGCCACATGCAGGTTGCAGCTTGTGCATAGTGATGTTTGTGGACCCATGCAAACTCCGTCCTTGGGCAATTACCTTTACTTTGTGACTTTCATTGATAATTACTCCAGGCGTGTTAAGTATGCATCATGATTTACCCCTTGTAATTTTTTGTATTAAAATTGCACATTTGTAAGGCCCCCGTTATGACGAGAAGCCATCGTGCGTGAAGAAAAATCACTCGTCAAAAACCAAAATTTTCACGGTCAGTCTCGAGAATCCAAACATGGGAGTTGGTTGAGTTGCCTAAGGTAAGCGGGCACTTCAGAACAAATGGGTGTACAAGCTGAAGAAAGAAGAAGGTGGTAAAAGGGTTTTCTCAAAAGAAAGGTATTGACTTCAATGAAATATTTTCTCATGTTGTAAAAATGAACTCAATTAGGCTTGTCTTAATCATTGTGGCTACTCATGATTTAAATCTTGAGAAAATGTATGTAAATACAGCATTCCCTCATGGTGACTTAGAGGAGAAAATTTGCATGCTTCAACCAAAGGGGTATGAAGTAAAAGGTAAGGAGAAAATGGTTTGTAGATTAAAGAAGATCTTGTATGGTTTAAAGCAAGCATCAAGACAATGTTACTTGTAGTTCGATCGTGGATTATGGATTCACAAGATTCAACTCCGATCACTGCATCTACACAAAGAATTTGGGAGATGGGAAGTTCATCATCCTAATGTTGTATGTTGATGACATGTTGATTGCAAGTGCTAATATGGAGGACATCAAAGACCTAAAAGAAGAGCTGTCTAAATCTTTTTCAATAAAATATTTAGGTGTTGTAAAGAAGATACTTGGTATGAAGATATCAAGGTACAAGACAATAAAGCTATCTCAGGAGGATTACATCAAGAAGGTACTAGAAAGGTTTGCAATCAAAATGCAAAAATGGTTTCTACACCTTTGGCTGGTCACTTTAAACTAACCAAGGATATGTGTCCAAAGACACAAGAGGAGATAGCTTATATGTCTAAAGTTCCATATGCTGTAGTGGTAAGTTTTCTTATGTATGCTATTGTCTGGACAAGGCCAGATATTGCACATGCAGTGGGAGTTGTAAGTAGGTTCATGGACAAGCCAGGTAAAGGTCACTGGCAAGCTGTGAAGTGGATACTTAGGTATCTGAAAGGGACAACAACAAATGCTTTGTATTTTGGAGGAACTGATATTTTTTTGGAAGGATATGCTGATGCAGATATGGGAGGTGACAAAGATACTCGAAGCAGCACTACTTGCTATGTCTTCACGATTGGAGGCACAATAGTAAGCTGGGCTTCAAATCTACAAAAAGTGGTTTCACTTTCTACCATGGAAGCAGAATATGTAGCAATGACGGAGTAAAGCAAATAGATTCTGTGGCTTTACAGATTCTTAGAAGATCTTGGATTCAAATAAGACAATTGTGTCTTATACAGTGATAGCCAAAGCGCTATCCATCTTGCGAAGAACTCAGCCTTTCATTCAAGGACAAAGCACATTGGGGTGAGATATCACTGCATCTGCACTCTTTTGGAAGAGGGACAACTAAAGCTAGCAAAGGTGCATACAAGTGAAAATCCTACAGACATATTTACAAAGGTGGTCAACAAGGAGAAGTTGAGTTTTTGCTCATCTTCAATTGACATTCAAGGATAAGAAGCCAAGATGGAAAGCAGTCACAGGTTTGGTTTGGAGGTCAGTCTCCAAGTGGAAAATTGTTAAGTATGGAGCCTGATTTATCCCTTGTAGTTTTCTGTAAACGCACATTTTTAAGGCCCCCATTATGAGGAGAAGCCATCGTGCGTGAAGAAAAATCACTCGTCGGAAACCAAAATTTTCACGGCCAATATCGAGCTTTGCTCGACTGACTTCGTTGGAATATTATGGTCGGACGGAGACCGAAAGTGGTCGAAAAACGGCCGATCGTTTGGTCAGTTGGTCGGTGGCCGATAGTCAATGACCGGTGGCTAGTGGTCGAATAGAAAGGCTGGTGGCCAATTTCAAAGGCGAACTTGTTTTCTCAAGGATGGCCACACATAGGCGGATTGGAGAGTACTATTTGGACTTGTCTACACAAGGGCGGCTACACATGGCTGCCTCTCATGCGACAAGGCAGCCCTTTTGGCCTATAAAAGGAGTCCATTTCTACACACATTTTGGAGTGTGAAGTTGATGCAACAAGGTGGGTGTGAGGTGGTGAGAGTGAAGCAAGGCGGGAGCTCTATTAAGGGTATAATCACTTTGTAACCTACTTCTTGTTTGAAGTACTAAAGCCATTGAGTGGCTTCTTTCCCATGGGGTAGCCCACATTGGGTGAACCACGTATATTGTGTGTGTTCTCTCTCTTTCTCTCTCTCTCTCTCTCTCTCTCTACTCTATAATCTCGTGCATGAAAATTTGTCTCTCTCCATTAAGTAAGCTACTCAAATATCTATTTAGCTACGTCCTATTTCCTAACAAGGCATGCATGGGTATCCACTTAAAGCGAAGTCCAAAATATTTATGTGCTTCAAACAATTTATGGCTATGGCTGAAATGTCTCGAAATGTACTATGGGCACCCTCCTTTCCGATCAAGAGGGGGAGTATATGTCTCATGAATTAATGAATTTCTGGCTAGTCATGGGATAAAACATCAATGTTCAGTGCCTTATACACCCCAACAAAATGGTGTGGTTGAAAGGAAAAACAGGTCACTTATGGAAATGGCACGATGTATGGTCAAAAGTCGAGCTTTGCCGCAGTTGTTTTGGCTTGAGGCCATCATGTGTGCCACTTATGTATTTAACAGGTGTCCTACGAAAGTTTTGCAGTCTTTGACTCCATAAGAAGCATGGCATGATAGAAAGCCTTCTATTGAGCACATGCGTGTTTTTGGTTGTTTGGCATATGCTTTGGTGCCACAAACGCAGCGTAGAAAATTGGATGATAATGCTATCAAATGTTTTTTTTTTTTTGTTATAGTGCTAAAAGCAAAGGTTACAGGTTGTATCATCCGCAAACTAAGCGTATCTTGGTCTCACGAGATGTGTTTGTGGAAGATTCTGTTCAGCCCTTGCTATCATATACTAGGGACATTAATGTAAGCTCACATGACATTTATGACACTTTGTTGCCTCTTTTCACTGGTGGAATTTTCAGTGTAAATTCCAATGAGGCAAATGTACAGTCCATGGGGTTTTTGGAAAATGTTACATATCATCCTATTACTGTTGCAGATGTACATGATATACTTGATGAGAAAAGGGATGAGAATGAGCATGCTAGAGGTATGCCTAAATAACTAGTGCATACTTTGCATGACAGTAAATTGGATGTACCTTTGTCTAGTCATACTCGTTCAAGTTCTCACCATGCATCTTATGTATCAGATTGTTATGCTTTTGTTGTGTCTAGCTTACATGATGTTGAGGAGCCTCTCTCTTTTGATGAAGCACAGAATTCAAAAAAATGGATGGCTACCATGCAATCAGAATCTGATGCACTTACAAAAAATGACACATGGACTTTATGTGATTTGTCTCCTGGCAAAAATGGTACGAAGTGGGTTTACAAGTTGAAATGCAAGCCGGATGGTGAGATTGATCGCTATAAGGCTCGGCTTGTTGCAAAAGGTTATGCACATCAAAAAGGCATAGATTACAAAGAGACTTTTGCTCCCACTTGTCGTATGACTACAATGCATTTTTATGTGCATTGGCATCTCATTTTGGTTGGGATGTACATCAGTCACACATTTTTACTGCTTTCTTGAATGGTGACATATTTGAGGAAGTTTATGTAACACAGCCTCGCAGTTTTGTCAAGAAAGGACAAGAGGATTAAGTGTGCAGATGTAAGAAAGCTTTGTATGGGTTAAAGCAATCTCCTCGTGCTTGGTATGAGAAAGCTAATACTCATTTGGTCAAACGAGGCTTTCGTAACAGTCCAATAGAAAGCACATTGTATGTAAAGCGTAACCGTGATATACTTCTCATTGTCGTTCTCTATGTGGATGATCTGTTGATGAATTGGACCAAATGAGATACATATTGCTGAATTTAAGGCTGATTTGAATGCTACTTTCAAGATGAAATATTTGGGATTGTTACATCATTACTTAGGTATACAATTTAAGCAATGTGATGGTGGTATTGCCTTGTTTCAGACAAGTTATATAGATACATTGCTATGTAAGTTTGGACTTGAGGATTGCAAACCTATTGCCACTCCCATGGAAACAAATTTGAAATTGAGTCTTCATGATGCTGGCGATCCTGCCGATGTCACTCTTTACCAAACTGTTGTTGGCTGCCTTATTTATGTTGCAACAAGAGGCTGGATATTCAGTTTACAATCTCACAGGTCAACAGACTTATGCATAGCCCAAGGTGTAAGCATTGACACACTATCAAGAGGATTTTTCACTACTTGAATGGCACTTTATATCTTGGCTTGTTTTATCCCAAGGGGGGATCATTGCTGCCAGACTTACATGCTTTTTCGGACTCAGATTGGGCTGGTTGTTTTGACACACAAGTGTCCACAAGTGGTTTTTGTTTCATGCTTGGTAGTTCATGTATCTCATGGTTGAGCAAGAAGCAACCTACTATGGCCACTTCTAGTTATAAGGCTGAGTACAGGGCAGTCTTCACAGTTGCAGTTGATTGTGTATGGCTCAGACGCCTTATGGCTGATTTGGGTGTTGGACAGGACAGTGCCAACACTATCTACGCCGACATACATAGCGCATTGGCAGTTTCGAGGAACCCAGTTTTCCATGCTCGCAGAAAGCACATTGAGGTGCATTACCACTATGTCAGGGAGAGGCTCTCAGCAGGAGAGATCAGCTTGGCTTATATGCCAACACATGACAACCTTGCAGATCTTTTCACAAAGGCATTGTCTCGTGAGAAGTTCAGAGCTTTCCGCAAAGCTTTGGGCTTACTCTCCTTTGTGGACTGATCATGTCCTCATAGGGCATGGCACTTCCCTATACTCTATGTGCCAGCTCTTGTTCACCGCATCACTCCCATTGTTACCATATACATGTGGTAGTGATGTGTGTGAACACACTTAGGACCACCGGGGCATTTTTTCCCTCACTAGGAGGTTTTTTTTCCCCTGCATTGTATATACACTCATCACTCTAGGGCTAACTTATCTTTCCATTGCACACTAAGTAATACACTCTGTGTTGTGTGCCTTAAGCTTCCTTTGTCTTCTCCAAGCTATGTGTGTTTTACTTGCAACCTCAATTCCAACAGAAGGTTGGTGGCTCATGAATACATAAAGAGAACTAAAGGAATATTAGATTCAAAAAGCTCCTAGAGCTTTGAGGGCGGGAAGTAGAGAAGAACCCATGGTTCTATCTGAGTGGAAGAAGAAAGAGAACTTTCTTGTAATGGAGGGAGGATCGATTTTGAATGCTTCCTTAATGGAAGCATAGCTTTTGGTGGCGGGAGTATGATAGCTTTTTGTAACTGTCTTTCATTACCTTTACGGCTATCAGAATCTGTTTGCAGCGGGTCCACACATGGATACCGCCAACCTCTACAATATGGCCCTCTAAAAGACGTCCAAAATCTCCTAATGGGTAGGCTCTACCTGAACTCATGGTATCTCAAGTTCCATGGTAGAAGTCACTTTAGGAAAATTGGTCTCTCAATCCTTGGGTGTGGCCTCTACTCTCGGAGGGTGACATTCATGGTCTATAAGTACCTCGTTTGTCTTTGTCTCGCATGGGGAATCTATGTGCTCAGTTATCAATGAATCTGGTCATGGATGCCCATGAACATGTGTCTCAATGGCAACATCTATCTCTATTGCATATGTAGGTATCTCAGTCTCTAATGGCTTAGTCATAAGGATAGCATTCTTGTGGTCATGTGTGTTAGTAGTCTCCTCAAGTGTAGGCTCTGGTGGGACATCTACCTCTATTATAGGTACACTAGAATCATCAATAAGTGTAGAATCTGGCACTTCTATTGGCTCAATACTCGTCTCTAGTGCAGGCTCTAGTGGGACATTTGTCTCTATGATTGGTACACTAGAATGATCAATAAGTGCAAAATCTGGCACTTCTACGAGCTCGATACTCGTCTCTATTGTAGAAGCAATTTCATTGATGTACATCCTCTGTAGAACAAGTAGCATCCTCTGGAATAATCATTCTAGGTGGCTCTACGATAGTGCTCTCTAGTATCATCATCCTATAGTCAATCTTGGCATTCGTCTCCTTTATCTCAATCACTCTAGATCTCAAATAATCAAATGTGCTATGAGGAAAAATCAGTCTATGTGATGGAGATTTCGGAGGTGTCCTAGTAGGGGAAGTTTGTCTAGCAGGTGTTTGTGTCTGTGTGGTTGTCATTTTAAGATCCTTGCCATGTCATGGAGAATAGGAAAAATCAACCATTAGGGAATATATAGTACCATGTATGTCTCTATAAATCCTATCATGAGGATACCATAAGACTCAGGGCTGGCTCAAAACATCCCCTGGTCTATTCTCGTCAATATCTACATCCATAATCATCAACATAGGTCAATGTGTGCTCCAGTCCATGTAATTACACTATTGTGTAGGGGATATGGCCATAAGGCCTAATAGAGGCTCAATATCACTACTCCTAAAAAAGGAATAGATCATCCATACAACGATGTATAGGTAATCTCACCATGAATGCTCCTACATGTACCTCACAAGAAACCTGGCTAGATAGCTCTAGTTGTGTCGTAGGAAGGGTACTCTCCATGTAGCTTGCATGTACACTCCAATCCCCATCATCATACAAGGGTCCAGTGTCGAAGCAAATGCAAAGATACATTCTGTGGTGGCAGTCAAGGGTGTCTGTACAATCCTCAAGAAGGACTAGAGCGATACTCTTTGCACTATCCTCTGTCATGTGTTTACACAATGTACCAAATCCATCAAGAAGGTGATCCGACAATGTCGGGTGTGCTTGAGCTCTAACCATCTAGAAACTAAGTGTTTGACGGTCTGTGACTTGAAGATGGATATACCTTTGCTAGGTATCTACATATATGAACACAGGCAATCAGTCTAACTCTCCATGAACAAACAATAGCCTAACTATTAAATGGAGCCTCAGGATCCGTGATCGCGAAAATCAATTAATCTAGGTCAAATCTTAGTCAAATATCAATCAATGAATCAAATTGGGATCTAATTGTGAATTTGGTTCTGATCGTGCACAAGCGTGTGATCAACAGCTCAAACCAAGCCAAACTAGCATACAACGCATGCAAAGGCTCTTAATAGGATAACTTTGTCAATATCAAAGCCACAAACAGATCAAAGGCTCTTAATGGGATAACCTTTGTCAATATCAAAGCCACAAACAGATCCCTATAGCCAATCAGTGTCAATGTGGTCAAGCATGTAATCTATTGTCAAATCAAGCCAAAATATAATAATGCGTGTGAACTAGCTCCAAGGCTCGTCAACAGGTAGGACGTAGGCCAAAAATTAAAATTTGTGTAAGAGCAAGGGCTATGTGTGCAATCTGACTCAAATCTGATCAAGTCCGACAAATCGAGTGTAATATGGTAAAATCGGACTCTCCGGACGTATCTAATCTATATGTGTCTAATCATGCGTCTTGGAAGCTCAGAAAAGAAGAAGTAAGAGAGTGAAATGTTTTTTTTTTTTGTTTTTTAACAAAAACATAAACACAAAGAAAAGTAAACGAATAAGTGCAAAAATAAAAGAAAATAAATAAAATAATCAAAAAGAAAAAGAAAAGGTAGAACTATGCACAAGAGAAAAATAAGAAAAACAAAAGCAAAATTGTGTTGATGTTAACAAAAATAGTCAAAATAAATTAGTGAAAAATCATGCACTTGCAATGCACACTCCAAATTGACTTTTTGAATCAAATTTTTACTTATTATTTCATAAAAATATTTTAAGAAATAATTAGTCAAAAATGCTAAAATTTTATAAAAATTTCCCCAAAAAAATCTAACATTTTTGCAAGCAATTTAACTCAAAATACATCACTTATCAATATAATTAAATATGTCAACCAATCATTCACTAAAGTGCTTTCTAAAATTAAATCATTTTGGATCTTTTTTATATTTTTTCGATCCTCCAATCTCGATCAAAAAATTAGTGTAATAGTGGTTTAATTAAAAAAAATTCACATCATTAAAAAAGCTACCAAATCAGCATGTCAATCATTCCATTTGGCACATCAATTGACACATACAAATCAATTTTCATGTGTGTAAACACACACATTACGCACAATCGCTTCACAAAGTATACACACATGCAATTCTAACGCTTCCACCCTAGAAGAAAGAATAGGTGAGGAGACTTAAAACATGTAAACAAGGGACGGGAGGGAGAGAGAATTGTCACTTGCATGTGTATCCGAAGTTTTCATGGTGACTCATGAGCCATTAGTCGGTCATCCTTCATAGTAGGGCTTGCCAAATACATTTTCCCTATCCGACAAAATAAGGGCTCGCTTAAAACTCTTCCGATTGTAAGGTCAAAATTTGAAGCAAAATTTGTAATATGTTGCCGGTTTTCTTCAAGGAAATCTCGGAATCTAGCCGAGATTCTGCAATGTAAGCCAATGAAAAATACACCATACCCGGGATTTTGGAGAGCACTGCTTCCTAGGAGCGTGGGCCCAAAGAAAGTAAGACCCAAAAATCGGGGAAGGTATTGAGCTTTATCATTGTTACAAAGAGTGGCATGCGAGACACAAGAGGAGGATTGAAGTTCACTTCGTGTGTCGATAGGCTCATGGGGCAAGAAAGGCCAAATTTGTTTGTGTGTGTAATTTTGTTTGTATGGGTTTGAGACAAAGATTTGGGAGAGCACTGCAAGGCCGGTTGAGGGATTTGAGGAGCGGGGACGCTTCCAATGGAGAAGGAGCCAAAAGGGAATATATTAGAGTGAAAGATTCCGATGGAGATGCCAAGGACGTTGGATGTTCCTCCATCCAAAGGGCTGCGTTTGGCCAAATGTTACTATTAAAACGTACGCCTTTTTAAAGGCATAGAATAGAAATCAGTCCCGCCGTCTGCTCCATAGTCCACGGCGGGCAGCTAGGCAGTGGCAGAGGCAGAGGGAGATCGATAGAGCATCCAGGCAGGGCTAACCGTTGTCATGGCGTCCTCTCCATAACTCATACGCACAGGTTCGAGGCACCATTCTTGACTCCTCCGTTTAGTAAGGCATGGGCTGCTCTCTCTCTCTCTCTCTCTCTCTCTCTCTCTCTCTCTCTCTCTCTCTCTCTCAACTAGAACTTGATGCCGTGTGTGTGTGTGTGTGTGTGAGAGAGAGAGAGAGAGAGAGAGAGAGAGAGAGAACACATGAAAATGGCCTATCCGCAATGGCAACTTCTGCTCAACAAACCTGCTGCGTTGAGCGAGTCAGAGGAAGACTCTGGCATTTGGCACGACCAGCATGGTACCTGTCTGCTGATCAGGAGAGGTAGGGAGACATTACAAGAGAGATGCACTGATACGCACATGAGCAGGGGCAACGGTCAGCGACTCCGCACCACCAGCAGCTGCCACGGACCTACAACATGGGTGGCGAAGGGTTCTTGCAGCGCTTGTGATGGAGATGCCCCATGGCATGCTAGCTGGAAAGGAAGCAGCGGACTGCCAGCAAACATAGTCCAACAACGTAGAAGGTGCAAGAAGTGCTTAGCATACTACACACGCGTCTCTCAAACAAGCTCCAGCACTTGTGGAACAAGCTAGAAAGCATGCAAAGCCATGATCTCAGAATGCACACACTTCTAATTTCTCAATACATAGATAGATTCTTAGAAAAAGAGGTCATGGAATGCATATCAAGGGAAGGCAACACACACAAAGGCAAACCCAAGAAAGCTGTAATTGTGGTTCTATGGACTGGTTGGAAGACCTTCACGTGTGTGTGTGTGTGTGGGTTGAGAGTGCTCCAGGGATCTTTTGTTGTCAATTTGCACCTCCATCAATATGGGCCAATCACTACTAGCAAGAGCTTGAACATTGCATTGCTGTAGTAGCACCTTATCCAAGGCCTCGACTTGTTCCACCAATGCAAGAGCTCCTTGCTCTTCCATACTTACTTCCTCCAACTAGGCGAGGAGGGTGAAAGAATTGAAGGCGGTCTTTCATGAGATGGCCTTGCACTGTCATCTCTTCGAATGCGCTCATGTAGGTCTTTCAAGAGAAAGTCCCTAAACATAAGCCTAATAAGTAGGTTTTGCTGGTTCCTTGCCCTTATTCAATCTTGTCTACACCCAAGGCAACTTAGCCTTTTCTTGTAAAATCTTCTCTGGTTAATACAATTTCCTGCACTTTTATG
The DNA here is from genome assembly GCF_014529385.1 of Adiantum capillus-veneris. Classification (NCBI taxonomy): domain Eukaryota; kingdom Viridiplantae; phylum Streptophyta; class Polypodiopsida; order Polypodiales; family Pteridaceae; genus Adiantum; species Adiantum capillus-veneris. The sequence goes on along the minus strand of NC_140948.1, from coordinate 51,072,119 downwards.
GAAAAAATGGAAGACACTTTTTACAAGCATGTGCAAGAGAGAGAGAGAGAGAGAGAGAGAGAGAGAGAGAGAGAGAGAGAGAAATCACATCATTATCAAATTGATATGGTTTATTTTTCTGATAGTCTTTTTAGTGTGCAGAGTAGGTGCAGAAAGGAAAGAGAGAGAGATTCATACTCACTTTGCATCAAATACAAAATATAGAGACAATCAGCATGGCGTTGCCAAACTCTGCGACAGCCCAGTTGGACAACCTCCATCCCTGCCTGCCTACCAATACCAGAATATGCATCATCGGTGGCGGCCCAAGCGGCCTCTCGGCAGCATATGCTCTTGCAAGGCTTGGCTATCACAAGGTTACCGTGCTGGAGCAAAACAAATGTGTTTCGGGCATGTGTGAAACTGTCGAAATTGAAGGTAATTACATGACCACTATATTATAATCACATAGTTCTTAGTACTAAAGTTAAGTGAAGGTTTTGAATGTGTGTTGGTGTGCATGCTGTGTATTTTGTGTTGAGTTTACAACAAAATAAAAGTTTTCCAATGTTTTGTATCGGAATTCAGATTCACATGCTATGCAGGTTTCTCCTATGATCTTGGAGGTCAAGTAGTTGCAAAAGATAGTGCTCCTACAATCATGGCCCTTGCTTCAGAGATGACCCTAGAAATGGAGGACATGAGCATGCAAAAGCTGGCTATGATTGATTGTAAGAGCAAAAGCTTTAAAGACTTGGAGGTAGCCAAAGATTACATTTCCATCATGCCTCTAACCTTGCAACTACAGGTAATTGTGATGCATGCCTGAAGTCATTCTTGATGCTTCCTTTCAATATAGAGAAAGTTCACATCTATGCGATGCTAATTACCACCAAACAGAGCGCATCTCAATAAACAATGAATCTAAGCGTATACAAGGAGCTTTGCTGCTTAAACCAATTGCTAAACTCTCTTGGAATATTTTCCTACGACGTTAAAATCTTCTTCTTCTTCTTCTTCTCTCTCTCCCAACCAGAGTTCTGACCATGGAGGAGGTCGATGAGATCCGACAACGACCGATGAGAGATTTCATCTGAACCCACAAACCACCCCCCGCCACCCCCCCTTATTTCCTTTCTCCTTAGTGTTTTAGTGTTAGTGGTAGCATTAGCTCTTTGTAACTCGGTAACTTTGTAACTTTGTAATTTCCGTACTCAGACATGGTATCAGATTCACCAATTGTAACTTTTTGGTCTCATAGGTCATTTTGGCCTTTTGAAGACGTTTAATATAACATTTCATTTCATTTTTCTCTCTCTCTCTCTCTCTCTCTCTCTCTCTCTCTCTCTCTCTCTCTCTTTCTCTCTCTCTCTCTCTCCACACACACACACACACATATGTAAAAGAAGAAGACAATGCAATAGCATGCATACGTAGATGAGTCAAGCTTTGCTAACAACAGCACCCATTCCTTTGCAGGCACAAGCAGATGGGTCAGATAGAATTGGAGTGCATGCTGTAGCAAAACTAGCGCATGAAAACAGCCCTATATACCTTGAGAAGTCCATGGCAAGTAAAGAGGCCTCCTACAAATTTAAAAGAGTGCCGCTTTCTGTTGCCACTAGCTACACCGCTTCCGGATATGGGTTTGTGGAAGACATGCCATATGCTTACTTGCATGAATTTACTCGGACATCTATGCTTGGAAAGATCAGAAGGTTCAAGAATGGATATGCCACTCTTTGGAAAAGCTTGGCAGCCAAATTGCCGGATGTACAAGTCAATTCTAAAGTTGTTGGAATTAGAAGAGATAGTGCAAGAGGTACTATCACCATCCAGATAGCTCAAAAGGCGCCCGGGCAATTATCGCACGAGACAGCCAACGAGCAAGATTTCGATAAAATCATCATATCCGGAACATCCGTCTTCAAAAGCATGTGTGGAACCTATAGATCTCCACCTTGTCCTGTTTCATCGACATGCAGTGAGTGATATAAAATAGTGCATGGTCTCTTAAAATTAGATAGACTGCAAAACAGATTAGCATTTTCTTGTTTATTACAAAAGTTACCAAACAAATTTGAGAGGAAAAGTGTCGAAAGGTTTGTTTATACACTTCAATTATGCAGCACATACTGTGAAGCCCCTCATGTGCTTAACTACTAAAGAGGAAGAGTTATTCTCCAAGGTCAGCACCATAGACTACTACACCACAGTTCTCAAAGTCACTGGACTGGACCTGCCTCAAGGCTTCTACTATTGTAAGGGGTATGTCGAAGATCCATCTACCATTGGCCATCCGGTGGCTATACAACGTTTCCATTCAGAGACCAATGTGTACTTGTTTTGGTCCTATGGGACCAAAACTATAGCAAAAGAGGCGATCATTCAACTCTTATATGAAGATGTGAAGGCCATGGGAGGAACGGTAGAAGAGCTCTTGCTACAACGGAAGTGGGAGTATTTCCCTCATGTTTGCAGTCAAGGTATATAAAGTTTACAAACTGTCTAAAAACATGCATGGTGCCCTTCATGCTTTGATCATCATGAGCCATTTGCTGACTTTAACTTCGAGATTGCAAAGTGTTTCCTGATGTGTTAAATACAATCCTTAATGTTCTTCCATCTCCAAAAGTAACAAATTTTACTTGCTGTTTTCTCAACTTGTAGAAATGAAAGATGGGTTTTTTGACAAGCTAGAAGAGATGCAAGGAGAAAACAATACCTTTTATGTTGGGGGACTCATGGCCTTCGAGCTAACTGAGCGTAATGCTGCATATTCGGTGAACTTGATGGCAAAGCATTTTGCCACTACATCTGATAATGTCAAGTATGTCAAGGTAAGGCTCTACCTAAAACCTTTATGTGCCTCAACATAAAATTTCCAGCTTTTGTGATGACAGTGCAATGATAAACTTCATACTTATTTTATCTGTGCAGAAATTGTTTGAGCTCCCTTTAGTTATAGAAGATAAACCCTCCCTGATTGAAGATCTATCAGAGCTTTCTGGAGTTGAACAATTCCCCAGCCTCTCGACCGTCGATGCTTATCTGCAATTTTGGGCAAAGCATTCCATAGTAGGAAACCGCATTCTATACACGTGGCTCAATGACGATGGCAATGAGGGTGATAAGCTTACATATGCTGAACTGGACAACTGTGTATCCACAATGGCAAGAGATCTGCTCACAACCATCAAGCCAGGGGACTGCGTTATCTTGATTCACCCTCCCGGCCTCCAATTCATAATTGCATTCTTTGCCTGTTTACGGGGAAGGGTAAGTGATTTCAATCAGTCTAATCCAAAGATTTGTTTAAAAAAGCAAAATTTATCATTGGTTGAAAGGCAGAATTAATAACAGATTGAAAGGAAAATGTCACAAAATTTGTCACCTTTTCCATCCAAAACATAAGCATTTGCATGCATTTAGATGCAGAAAATCATCATGAGAGACAATAAGCTAACACAATCGGACTCACTCAGATCTTGCCAGTTCCATTAATACCTCCTGATCCTATGCAACGCCTTGGCCAAGCTTTGGCAAAGATAGAGAAAGTCGCTCAAGTTACCGATGCCAAAGCGATTCTTTCAACTTCAACCTACCATGCTGCGGTTAATCTTGGAGCCTTCAAAAATTCTTTTTCAAGAAGGGGATCCAGTCCGTCTTGGCCAGACTTGCCATGGATTCACACAGACACCTTAGTTACAAGGAAAAAGATAGAGATAAGGGGTCTCTTGACCAGAGTTTTCTCTAAAAAGGAGATATCTGTTCCACCCAGAGAGAACTGGTCGGAGAGGGGTAAACCACCGGTGTCGCCAAAGTCCGTAAGCAAGTTCTTTAACACATCACCCACAAAGACCAGGGAGGCTGGTGGTATTATGGAAAGCAACAAGAATGCTACATCCATTAACTTGACCACAGATCCAGTTTCCAGTAGAGTAGAGAATGAATTTGAACTTCCAAAGCCTGAGGATATCTGCTTCTTGCAGTTCACATCAGGCTCAACAGGGGAGGCAAAAGGGGTGATAATAAGTCATGGTGGGCTAATCCATAATGTCAAACTTATGCGGTCCTCATACAAAAGCACATCCAAGACAGTTTTAGTCAGCTGGCTTCCACAATATCATGACATGGGCTTGATTGGTGGTCTTCTTACAGCTATGGTGAGTGGAGGGACAGCTGTCCTCTTCTCCCCCATGGCTTTCATCAAAAGGCCTATGCTCTGGCTGGATACAATCTCCAAATACAAGGCTACACACACGGCTGGCCCAAATTTTGCTTTTGAACTCATAGTTCGAAGATGGCACAAGGAGCAATCATCAGGAAAGCACACCTGCACCCTCAACTTGTCTACCCTTCGTTTCATGATGATCAGTGCAGAACCAGTAAGGGCAAAAACCATCAGAAGCTTCGTGAAGATGCTGCAGAAGTTTGGAATAAGAGAGCAAGTTATGGCACCAGGTTATGGTTTGGCGGAGAACTGTGTGTTTGTATGTTGTGCATGGGGGGCTCAGCAACCAATCTGGACAGACTGGGAAGAAAGGGTGTGTTGTGGGTATGTAGATAAACAAAGAGAGGATATCGACATTTGCATTGTGAGGCAAGAGACATGTGAGGAGGTTGCAGAGGGCGAAGAAGGAGAGGTGTGGGTAAGCAGCCCAAGCAGTGGCATCGGCTATTGGGCTCAACCACAGGAAAGCACAGAGACTTTCAAGAACGTGTTGAAATCAGGCAGTGGCCAGAGGCACTACATAAAGACCGGAGACCTTGGTAGAATCATGGAAGGCAAGCTCTTTATCACGGGCCGCATCAAAGATCTTATCATAGTACAAGGGCGAAACGTATACCCTGCAGACATAGAGAAAACTGTAGAGGAATGCTGCCCTTTGATCAGGCCTGGATGTTGTGCAGTGTTAGGAGCACCCCAAGAGACCTTAGAATCCATGGGCATTCCATCCGCCTATTCTTCTGATGGTGTTGGAGTAATCGTGGTGGCAGAGGTTAGGGATGCCTGTGTAGTCGACACAGAGGTCTTAGTATCCATCAAGACTGCAATTGCAGAAGAGCACGGCTTGGAGGTCGCATGCATTACACTAATCAAACCCCGCTCCATCTGCAAGACATCATCAGGTAAAATACGCAGATTTGAATGCATGAAGCAGTTTGTAGGTGGGCAGCTGCAGGTGGTTGCTGATTCTGTCTCCCAATCTTGTCCCAACTCACCCTTTGCTTCCACGGCCCCAAACAGCAAGCACCCAGTTCGCAGATCAATCTCTTTCGGTTCATTTGCCTCTTCATTCTCGAGGGTACCCTTCTCCCCATCCTCCTTATCACCATCCTCAACTTGCACCTCTTTCTCTCCTCTTAATCCATCAGAGATGATGTCCAGAGAAAAAGTTCAGAGCGAACCTTGCATGCAAGTATCTCATGAAGAATCACAACGAGCTTTAAGAAAGCAAAACTTACCTGTGAACCGACCAAGTGAGAAGGAAATAGAGAAATATTTGGTGGATCTCATTGCAGAGAAAACAAAGATTCCTCAAGGAAAAATTTCTGTTACTGAGCCCTTAACTTCTTATGGTTTGAACTCTGTAGGGGTTGTGCATGCTGCCCAAAAGCTGTCCACATTCCTTGGCACACACGTTGCAGCTATCGACATTTACACTTGCTCTTCTATTTCAGAGCTGGTAGCCTTCGCCAAATCCCTGATGCAGCAGACATTCCCCGAGGATGAAAAGGAATATTCCAGCAGCAAGAATGGAACTGTGTCTCATAGAAAAGATTCTGTAGATCCGCTAGAAGAACTAGAAATGGACATAATGGCTGATGGCGATATAAAATCAGCTCGAAATCCCTCAGCAGCCAGACGAAGTATCATCACAATCTTGCACATGATGGGCATCATATATATTGCTGCAATCTTGCTCTTGCCAGCAGTAATTGTGAGCTACATGGCCATCAAGCTCGCTAAAACCAGCACAGTAGCATGGCTCACAATGGCTATTTGCTTGCTACCAATAGCCTATATGGCATATATAGTGGTAGTTGCATTGGCAATTTCTGTAGTAGCTGTCCCCTTCTTGCAGCCGAACTATGCCCGAGATCCTTGTTTGCTGCTGTGGACAGCAGGATTTGTTAAGTGGTGGACTTTGTACAGGCTCCAGGACTTCGCTACTGAAACAATCGCATGCAGTTTACGGGGCACAATCTTCATGGCATGGTGGTACAAAGCTATGGGGGCTCAAGTAGGTCAAAATGTGCTATTGGACACTACAGAGATAGTTGAACCAGCTTTAGTCAGAATAGGCAATGAAGCAACAATAGCTGAAGGCACATGCATACAAGCGCATGAGGTTTCACTTGGAATTGTAAGATTCCGTCCTATATTAGTGGGACGCGGAGCATGGATGGGGCCATATTCACATGCTACTCTGGCAGCTCAAATTCCTCCCAAAGGAAAGATTTTACCACTGCAAGTATACCAAAGAGGTAGCTCCAAGGGAAATGAAATGCAGGTATGCCACATTCAAATAATGCATGACATCAAATTTTGATTTACCAGATTAAAGCAAATCTCTGGTTGTATGTGCTAATTCTTGTTCGGTCTATTTTGTTTCCGGGCTACATGGGGAAGCATGCTAATTCTTAGTTTTACTGCCACAGAAAACAAACCTCCAATCTAAGGATGATCCATCAGTTTCGCTTCTTGTAGTGTGTAGGCAGCTTCTTGGGCTGTATCTTGTTTCCTTGGTATCTGCAGTTTCCGCAGTCTTTGCATACCCAGCTTTTCAATGGATATGCACCAATATCATTCAAATTCCCCATGATTCTGTTCTTCATGTATCCTTCATCAACTTGAGAACTGCTACGCTTTTTCTTTCCGTTGCTGCAACCTTCCCATGGCACGTGGCAATCCTGACTCCCCTCATTGCTTACTTAGATAATTTAGAAAATCTTTTCCAGACAATGGTGGACCTTGCAAACCATGGAAAAGCTTCTAGCCTTGTAATATGCTTAATAGGATCTTATATAACCTATGGGATTATCCTCAGCGCCACAACATGCACATTGAAGTGGTGCTTGATTGGCAAATTAAAACCAAAAGAGGATGAAGTCTCTCTGAGCTCTAGCTTTGGCTTCCGCCTTTGGCTAGCCCATCACCTCATAATCTCTGCCCATAACAAATTCACCATGTTCTTATCAGGAACTGAGGCTTTCTGTGTATATCTAAGATGTATGGGATCAAAGGTAGGATACATGTCCTCCATTAGAAGTGTCAATCCACTTATTGATCCTGACCTTTTGCACTTACAAAGGCAGTGTCATTTGGGCGACTTTGCAAAGATTATCACCAGCATGCCAAAACAAAGTGGTCGTATCTGCTATTCACAAGTAAGCATTGGAGCCCACAGTGTACTGGGTGCTCAAAGTGTGACCCTACCTGGAGCAACCCTTGAAAATCATGTAATCCTTGGAGCCATGTCAGTGGCAGCAGAAGGAAGTGTTCTTAAGGAAGGAGGAATTTATGTGGGCGCACATAACACAATGATGATTAACCAACATCCTCCAGTTCAACAAGGCAATAGATATTCCATTGATGACCAGAACTTGGAAGGCTCTTATAGAAAGTTGATTGTCACTTTAGCTGCACATATTGCTTCCACAACTGCCAAGGTGCAGGCCAGGTACTTCCATCGTGTCGGCGTTGCAGGCAAAGGCACAATGAAGGTGCTAAACAGCCTTCCAAAGGGGTTTCCACAGCATGACATTTTCACTCCAGGGAAAACTTTCCAGGTCATTCTTAGACACAGTAACAGCTTGAGCTCCGATGATGATGCCCGAGGCGATGCAAGGGGTGCGGCTTTGCGCATAATGGCAGCTCAACATGACGATGACTTAGAGGATGCCCTCTTGGACCTGACACTAAAATCTGGTAAGGCCTTCTACGCGAGGACACTTGCTGACTTCGCATCCTGGCTCATGGGCAGCAGAGAGCAGAGGATAGAGTCAGTGAAAAGAGCTCCTCACATGGGAGCTGCAGTATGGATGTCTTTAAGGAGGCCAAACTCGTACACTGAGCTTCACTACTACTCCAACTCATGTTGCCTTCTTCGAGAAGCTGATCATCAGCAGAAGGAATATTATGTGAGGTTCTGCTTGCGCCCAGAGGATCCTCTTTTTAATGAAGATGAAGGATTGGTACAAGCAGAGGACATCCTTCCCCCAGATACAGGCATGCTCCCAAGAAATCCATATGATAAGAGACCACCCCTGTTTCTGGCCGATGACTTCCGGAAAAGGCTTCTTGCAACAGAAGGTGTGTGCTATGTTCTTCAATTGCAGCTACGGCCAGTAGCTGATGATCCTCAACAAAATGACGTTGCCTTAGACTGTACATTGCCTTGGGATGAGGAGCTTTACCCCTTCCAAGATGTTGCTTTGCTACACTTGAATGAGGTCTTGGATGGTGAAGTTGCAGAAAATCTCAGATTTGATCCGATGAAGAAAACACCCTCCTTGGACATGATTCATGCCACTTCCCACTCTGAAAGTGCATCCATAGACCATGGAAGGTGCCTTGCATATGTGGTTGCCCAGCACTTGAGGAATGGCCTGCCTCTGAAAGATAAGTGGCGGCATATGCTTTCTGAGGTGGACTTGGGGAAACAACTACTGCATCAATACAAGCCTACCAATCTCCTGCAAAGAGGGGGTTGCCCTGCTTTATCAGGAGCTGCAGTAAATGTTCACAACTTAACTGGAAGTGAAATGCCCCTTTTGATCTCAAATTGCATGAAAAGTAACCATTCAGGAGATGATAAATTAGATCAACACGTGAACATTAAGAATAATGCTTGCACAAACAATGACAAGTTTGTAAAGAAAGAACATCATGCAAACAAAGAAGAGGGAAAAGATTACTCAGAATTCATCAAGCTTACACTCACACGAGGTATGCAGCCGCTGCTCCAGACGGTAGTGCCCATGGCAATTTTGACCTTAGCAACGTATCCCAGTGTGCTTCTTTTGAGCTATGTGGGCTCGAAAGCAGGCGGGAAGGCGATGGTTGCCCTGCTGCCTGTGGCATATCTTGTGTTTGGATTAGTCATGTCTATCTTCAGCATTTTGAGTAGATGGGTACTAGTTGGTTGTACAAAAGCAGGAGATACATCTGAGTTATGGGGCTTGAAGAGCTTATGCGACACCACATGGCAAGCCATACATGCCCTGCTCTGCAAATGCTTCTTAGAGCTAACCAAAGGCTCACTCTTCTGTGTAATGTATTTCAACGGCTTGGGTGCCTCCATCAGCATGGACGGAGTATACATGGACACCTTGCACGCGCTGAATCCAGACCTGCTGCAAGTAGGGCCTGGATGCTGCATTGGTAGAAATGCTCTCTTGTTTGGCCATCTCTACGAGGGAGGCAGAGTAGTGTTTAAGAAGATCGAGCTGGGTGAGGGGAGCTGCGTGGGAACTAGGGCTCTCCTGTTGCCTGGCCTCACAATGGAGGCTGGTGCTCACCTTGACCCGCTTGCACTTGGAATGAAGGATGAGGTTATCGCCTCTTACGTGTAGTTATGAAACATACTCCTATACATTTGTTGTAGAGATTGGCCAATTAGCCCCAATGCTCCAAATAAACTTTTTTCAAAAAACTTGAAAAAATCTTAGAGGTACATTCACTATATTTGAAGGTTTTTTGCGCTAAATTTCTCTAAATTTTATAGGTTTTCTCACCTCGATTTTATAATATAAAGTTTCAGAATTTGTAGGTGGGATTACATTAAATATTGTTTTAAAGCCTCTTAAAATATTTGCCCACTTATTGGAGCCAATATTGTTTTAAAAGTTGTTAAACATTTGCCCAAATGGTCATCCCACTTTCATACAAGCTTCATATCTCTCTCTCTCTCTCTCTCTCTCTCTCTCTCTCTCTCTCTCTCTCTCTCTACAAATATCTTTAAGAAATTTTTGGATTGTTTCTACAACATAAAGAACTCTCTTCTTCTTCTTCTTCTTCTTCTTCTTCTTCTTGTGTGTGTATAGTTTGCTTCAAGCAAGGGAAGCAAGATTTGCAAAAATGTCTTCATGGGTGCTAGGGACTCTAAATTTAAGGTATTGATGATGATCACCATGTTTTTGCCAAAGCCCACCCTAAAACCACAACATGCATTTTATGGTAAATAGTGAGAAAGTAGATCGTCGAGGGTTATTATGAGTAGGCCAAGCATCCTTGAACCAAAGCCAAAATCATGTAAGAAAACATAGAAGTCTTCAAAAAAGGTGTATTTGAGTAGGATGCAATTGAAATTGGAGAGGATAATGTATGAAAGCCCAAAAAACATGGAAACGTGGGGTATCAAGTATAGAAAGAAGCGCTATTCTACTACATTTTTCATTAATACATACTACTACTAGCTCAACTTTTATTATATTCATTTATCTCAAAGATTCCGCGTGATTCCCTTCCTTACACCCCAAGGTAATCTCCTAAGCTTACCTCATGAAAGGAAGAGGGGAGAGAATTCGAACCCATGGCGATGAAAGTAGCATCAACTTTTGGTGGCCCCACCTAACCACACGATCAGGTGTCCTCATATGCTCCCAATGCACCTCCATTGAATAGAAAAAAGAACATTTTCTTGCTCTCCTGCACGCCCACCCTTCCGCTTCGCCTGCCACCACCCTCACCCCTTGTCCTTTGTCGGGCGCCTTGCCATGGACTCCAAGAGATGATGCCCTACACAAGAAGCACTTCTCTCTCTCTCTCTCTCTCTCTCTCTCTCTCTCTCTCTCTCTCTCTCTCTCTCTCTCTCTCTCTCTCTCTCTCTCTCTCTCTCTCTCTCTCTCTCTCTCTCTCTCTCTCTCTCTCTCTGCGCGCTGCAATCGGGACCTGCGCCTTGCCATGGACTCCAAGAGATGATGCTCTACACAAGAAGCTCCTGAAGCACTTCTCTCTCTCTCTCTCTCTCTCTCTCTCTCTCTCTCTCTCTCTCTCTCTCTCTCTCTCTCTCTCTCTCTCTCTATGCGCACTGCAATCGGGACCTCCTCCAAAGAGATTGCATGAGGAGAATTATTGTTGATTCACCTCTTCTTTTCTTTTTCGAAAATTGTATCACCTACTTGCATTCTTAGATGTACATGCATTAAAATGTCTTGGTGATCACAACCCTAGACTCTTGGAAAGCCAAGGTGGAAAATGTATGGCAGACACATACATCTTAACATGTGACCATAAATGGGGGCTCATAGTCTCTATGAGGACTAGTTAGAGAAGAAGAGGCAGGGTCCCGAAAGAAAGTTGCCTAACAAAGATCCGAGGTATCAATTATCATATTAATGATTGAGGTAACAAAACAAAGGACAGTCAAGTTGTTCAAGATACGGCTCTACAGAATTTCATTTGAAGATGAAGAAGATAAATGAAAAGCGCAAAGACACAATAAATAGGAAATAGTATTGCTTAGTGTGCTAACACAAAGATAAAGCTTGTTTGATAATGGTGGGCATATATCCAAGCAAGGGGGGGGGGGGGGATTCCTAACTAGGGAAAAAAGTATCCCAATTGTCTAGAAAATCCCCATGGTAGTGATGAGATCAACATGAGATACCATGCATGTATTGGGGCGGTAGACCCTATGTGATCAGTCCACAAATGGGAGTAGGCTCAAAGCTTTGCAAAAAGCTACCATACACTCTATAGTTGTAAGCAGTTAGATGCTTAATTGGCACCTTCAATAGTCATTAGCAACTCAACGCATAGTATAAAACTGCTATTAAGTGATGTGAAACAACCATGAAATCTTTAGAGTGATCCTGAAAAGACACAGAATCATAGAAAACACAACATGACATAGATGCGGAGCACCTACAAAATTCAAAACTATCAAAAGCTAAAGTATAGAACTAGATGATTTGTAACATTTAATGGCCTAGTAACTTGTGTGTAGCGGAAAATAACATGAACATAGTGAGCATTTCATTAGAGTAGATTCCTAATGAGCATAGCAAGAGTGGTTGGATGGAGAGAGCAACAAAAAGCATAACACCTAGTTAGATAGGCATGAACAATACTTCAAAAGAGAGAGAAATTAAGCTATTGACAACATTTGAGGACCTGATTTACATGGAGCCGGTCCCCCCTCCAAAAGGCTTTGTATATTGGTTTCCCCCATCAAGGGAGACATTTTACAATACAATTCTTTGTGTTCCTTCAATAACTAGCTAGTGAAATGAAGATGGAAACTTCAAGCACTAAGCAAACACTTATAAAACACAACATCAATTCCCTCACGGTCTTAGACCCAAGACCTCACACACCTTCGAAGGTGGTGAGAGCTAGCGGGGTATGACAGTAGATTGAGAGGAATAAGGAGCAGTCTTACGAGAAAGAAGTATATCTCCTCACATAATCACTCATAAAAGCTTAGCATAGCTTAGTAATTAGCATGGTAGAGGACATGAGCATGCATGGAAGCTTGGCTCTTGGTTGGATTTGCATCACAAAGCCAAGAGTTGTTGGTGTAGGCCTCTCTTCTCACAAGCTTGGAGTAGATGATGAGCTTTCCATTAAAGCTTGAGAAGGAGAGAGAGAGACAGACTTCTTGCTTCACACATGAGATTGTGTGAGTGTGTGTGTGATAATGCCTTGCCAAAATCAGCCCCCTCTCTCTCTTGGTCGACCCCTCTTGCAAAATACTCATGATGGCACCCCATTGGACCCTACAAAGCTTAGCCAATCATAACTGAGAAGCATAAGTGATAGCCTTGTGACATGTGTCCCCCTTTCCCCTTTTGTGAGAGCTTTAGGTAATTAATTAATGCAATTAAACTCTCATTGGACCCCTTTGTCTTCTGGCCAATAGGAATCAGGCAAGTCATTGGGCTATTGAATGCTCATTGGACCCCTTGGGAGACTGTCCAATAGTCTTCTAGAGAGCTTAATTCTTATTGGTTCTTTTATCAAGTGTTTTTAAATGAATTAAACTAGATTTACTCTAGCCTAATTCCCATTGGTCCACCTTTATGGCCATCCAATAGGATTTGAGTGCACCTTGGTGGGCAATTGGACTAGGGAGCTGACATGTGTCCACTATGCCCTTTGTGTAAAGGGGTTTGCATGAGTGTGTGTGTCTTTCTCTCTCATCCCCTACTAAAAGGGCTCGCCCCCTCCTATGGAGAGCTTGCAAATACTTTTTGGCACACTAACAAAGCATCCAATTTCACTAAGCTTGACCATTGGACACAATCTTTGAATTTTGGAACCTTAGCATTTGGAAGTCTTAATGGTCTGAACCTTAGGGTCTTTGAAGCCCATTGTTGCACATTGCTCTTTTGCAGATGGCCCCCCCTTTGGATCCCTAATGTGGCCAATCTACCAGCTTAACCTAGCTTTTTCTCCCTTGGTACTTCCCCATATAAATGATCAGTTTAACATGAGAAAATCATTTTGGAGAATTAGATATTAGTTATTATGTCATTACCTCTCTCTTGAAAGCATAGTCGTCCTCGACTATGGGGTAGAGAAGATAAAGCCTATTCATTAGTCTTTTTTCTAGCGAGTAGAGGATCCCTATCTTACCCTACGACATCGTTCTAGAATGGATGACTAATCCATTTGGCGCTTGAGAGCTTAAGGTTGCCACAAGCATGTCTGCGCATTAGTCCTACCAATCTTCCATAGTAGAGTGACAAGCTCTACTTGGTGTTTGGAAGACGTCGTCTCCACAAACTTGATTCTAAACATTCATACTACTTAACATTTGTGCTCAATAAAGAAAAGGAGAGTCTTATAAGACAAAAACTTTGTTCATTTTAAACATTTGTACATTTTCTTACTCTAGGGAAGCATTGTAAGCATTGACAAGGTTTAGGTTATCCTTTAATTGCATGCCTTGCATCTATCTAGCATCTTCAAAAGGATAATTCTTAAACTTAATAAGATACCGTCGGATAGTCTTACCACCTCTTAATACCTTGTCTTCATGTTGGAGAATGGACTCAGGATGCAGCACCTCTTCTTGGTCCTCGATCTCTGGTGGGTCTTCAATAGTTGGTTCTTGAGGTGGCTCTCCTTTGTAAGGCTTTAGTAGGCTCACATGGAAAGCATTGTGTATGAGCCAATGATTGGGCAACTTGAGTTGATAGGCCATCTCATTGATTGGTCTAAGAATCTGGAAGGGACCATAATACCTTTTTGCTAACTTAGCATAGTACTTTTGGTGTCCTGTGGGATTCTTGCCCGTCGTGTGCCTTGGTCGAGCCTTGGGAAATTTAAGCAAGACCCAATCATTTTCTTTAAGGCTTGGCTCTTCTGTGCTTATCAGCAGCCAGCAGCCTTTTGCCTTTGTTGTGAGATAGAGATAGCATCCTTAATCTTTTGGAAAGATTCTTGTAGGTCTCGGCTATACTCATCTGCAACGATGATCTTCCCGTGTACCTTAAGTAGTAGGGGACTTTTTGATCTTCCCTCAATTACCTCAAAAGGTGCTTTTCCCGTGAAGATATGTACAATATTATTGTAGGCATACTCCACTAAGGGTAAGTACTTCTCCCATTGGGACCTTTGATCTTGTTCCGTTACATAGGCTTTTAGTAGATTGAGAATTGTTAGGTTAGCTATTTCACTTTGGCCATCCGTTTGCGGGTGATAGGCAGAGGAGAAGTTTAGCCTTGCCCCTAAATTCTCAAAGAGACCCTTCTAGAAATTACTGGTCATTCTAGGATCTCTATCCGACACTATGGACATTGGCAAGCCATGGTACTTGAAGATTTGTAATATGAAGAGGGTTGCCATTTGATGGGCTTTGATAGTCTTTTTGACAGGTATAAAATGAGCTTGTTTGTTGAACCTGTCTACTATCATCCATATTCCCGTATTCCCATGGATAGACTTGGGCAATCCAAAGATAAAATCCATGGATATGCTCTCCCATGGTGAATTAGGGATTGGCAATGGTTGAAGCAATCCAGGTTGCTTCCCTCTATCAAACTTTGTCTTTTGGCATACCACACATTTTGAAACATACTCTCGCATGTTTTCTTTCATGGTAGGCCAATAGAAATACGTTTCAATCCCTTTTAGGATAGACTGAATCCCTATATGCCCCGCATAAGGAGGAGCATGAGATTCGCACATTACTTTCTCACGTACTGAGTTGGTAACGCATAGTCTATTTCCATATTGAAGATAACCATCAGGTAAAGTAAATCGTTCCTCTTTCTTCCCTAGTGCAAGGGCTGAAATCACATCTCTAAAATCGGGATCAATAGCGTACTCATCTATCATAGAAGATAGATCATTGTGAGTTGCTATGGAAACCGCTGAGAGCGAGCTTTTTGAAATGGGGCCTCTAAACCCAAACCAATGGGCCTACCCTCACAAAATGTTCGTAAAGAGGTACGCACACTACTTGGGGCACCACCTTCTTTTGGGAGTGGAGAAGGAAACCAATCAAAATAACACTTGCACTCACCCACTCAAGCAACACACTTTGAAAACCCCCTTACTCTATATACACTTTGGACACTTGAACACCATCAACGATTATGCAACCCAATGCCGTGCATCAAAATGAAATATGCAATTTGTGGAATAGCATTCACCTTCTCCCCATAAGAATACCCATAATACATCCAAACTCTTCCTCTCTCAAGCACTCATCAAAAAATCATGCGCACAAGACTTGCCTCTCAAAACACACAAGAGAATCACTTACATCAAACTAACACACTTTGCATAGAGAGCTCATCTCCATCTATGCAATGCCGTGACACAAATAAAATCACCATGAGAGGTAGCCACATGCATATGTAATGAAGCAAAAGAGAGTTGGAGTGAGAAATTTCTTTAGACCAATTGAATAAGTGTGGAGAAACAAACCAATGGTAAATTGAGAATAGAACACTTACTTGATTTCTCGCACACCTTTTAAGGGGAGGACAGACGCTGGCTAACCATCACGAATTGCCACACTTGAAAGTTTTGAAGATGATTTCATGATCATTAACATAACCATGAGAGAGATCATGATGTATTTACAAGTTATTGAGGTGCTACAAATGATTTATTGGGTTGATGGAGTAAGAGATTGTAGAATGGAAAGAGTGGAGAATAGAGTTGCACTTCCTCCAAAGAGGAGGGTTAGGAGGGAGGATGTGAAAGAGGGAGAGTTGGGGTTTTCTCTACTATTGATCAAGAAACAACATGAAGTTGAAAATATAGGTGTGTGTCTTTGAGTCTCTCCAAGGGGCTATTTATAGTTGTGTAGGAGTGGGATTATGCTACACTTAATTAGGGTGAGTGATTAGCCCTAATTAAGTGTCCTTTGACCACTCATTGAATATTGGACATAAAAGGGACTATTTTTTCACCAAAAATATCATTTTAGACCGTGAAGGCTCCATAGGGGTGCATAATGTAGGTGGGCCCCACCATGAGGCCCTACGGGTGGCTCCTGCGGGGTATCTCAACTTGTATGTCTTGGCATTTAGAAAGCATCTTTAGGTTGGTCCCATCACATGCAAGTAACCTTGAACACTCATTGCTCTTCTAGAAGATGAGTAGGGGAAAAATAAGATCTCACTCTCTTGATTTACTTGATTTACAGTTCCCTTTTGCTGCGAATCTGACAGATTTACACTATTTTGACCATAACTTTTTACCTGTAGCTTGGAATGACACCCTTCAAAAGGCAAGTTTGACCTTCTCAACATGTTTGATATGAATTTGGACTATTCTTCACGCCCATGCACCAAGGAATTCGGTTTGGAAGGTCCACACTAGGCTAGGGAACCTTTTGCTTCCAAGTCTTCTTGTATGGGCCCTTTGCTTGTATGCATCCAAGGGGAATCATGCTTTTTCAAAAGGCTATGATGCTTAAACAAATAGAGGAGGGCCCAATATTATTTCCTTGTGAAAAGAATATACAATTGGAGTCTTTTTGAAAGGAGAAAAACTATATGTATATTCTTAAGAGATATTGGGCCACCTATGTAGGGGGCATAGAAGACTTGTAGAGAGGGACCATAATCTTTGGTAAAGACAAGTGGAGAGTTGATTTCCATGGGAATTTATCTATATGGGGTGGAAGATGGATATATTATTTTTCTACTACTAATTCACAAGAGGTAAGAAAGTTTGGGGGTATATAGTTGGTTATTGTATGCTTATTCTATTTACAAAGCAAAAACAAAAAGGGTGGTAATATAAATGTATGACTAAGGTGACATTTTTGGGAAGAGTATAATGTATGTGTCGCCACAAAGGTTAAACGAAGAGGGGGAATTTACTCTAGATAACTTAATAGCATAGAAAAATATATACACATATGAGGAAGAGGACGTTGAGTAGGCTGACAAATGTTGCAAAAAGATGGTTACCATTTTATGCCACTCATATTAGCCCTCCCCCAAGCCTAGAGATATTCATATCTTTAGGAGGATGGTGTTGCTTCTTTTTCTTCTTTTTTTTCTCTTTTTTTGGTCATTTTTCCTTTTCCACTTTTTTTTTTTTCAATAGGAGGAGTGTCATGCACTCTTTTACTCCATTAGACCTGCTTTTCATTACCTCAATCCCATAAATCGGAGATGGGAGGGTTGCCTTGGGTATGTTCAGATTCCAAGGCTGGTTCTTCTTTGCACATCAAAGCTTTAAAAATAGGTGGAGCATTTGCCAAGCCGAAGGGAGCCATGTCAATTTGGAGCTTAGACGATGTAGGCAGATGACTGCCTATCAACGGATTGATACGTTGAAAGTAGGGCTTTAATCTCCATCCATTGACTCTGGTCTTGTGGAGTTTTCGTGATAAATCTGCTAATCTGTAACTACCATTCCCAAACTTTGTTTTTATCATGAAAGGTCCCTCCCATCTTTGCAAAAACTTTTTGTCAAGTCGAGTATCAAGTCGGTTATCATAGCGAAGAACCAACATACCTTCCTTCAATCCTTTCCCCTTGAGCTTCTTGTTGATTTTATCCCTTTGGCTTGTCGCTTTGGTGATGTAGTGATCAATGGACTCTTCTCTATCTAGCTCAAGTCGTTGGAGATCTAAGATCCTTTCATGTAGAACCTCTTTTGGTTTTTTTGCCACTCTTGCAAGAACGCGCAAGCTTGAGAGCTCTACCTCAATGGGGAGAAGTGCCTCCTGTCCATAAACTAGATGAAAAGGGGTGAATTGGGTAGATACCTTGAAAGATGTCCTATACGCCCAAAGAGCAGCCGTCAAATGGCGATCCCAATCATTAGGCCGGTCCACAACCTGCTTAGAAATGATCTTACATATCATTCCATTCACTTTTTCCACCAATCCATTGCATTGAGGATAGTAGGGTGTGGAATGCAGGTGTTTCACTTTTAACCTCCTCAAGAGATCATTCAGAAGGTCAGCCCTAAAACCCGGGCCTCGATCTGATAAGATTTCTAGGGGTGTTCCAAACCTACTACAAATATGATCAAAAATAAACTTTGATACCTCTTCAGCTGTGATTCGGGTTGTGCTTGTTGCTTCCGCCCATCGTGTCATGTAGTCAACACCCATGATGATGAAAACCTTCCCTGTAGAAGTACGAGGTAGGGGACCTATTGCATCCACACCCCACTTTTCAAAAGGGCCATAAGATATTATTGGGACTCGAGGCTCATATGTTAGTCGTCTATCCCCAGCAATTTGGCATGGCTTACATGCCTTACACCAATATTGGACATCACGATGTAAGCTCGGCCAAATAAACCCTGCTTGTAAAATCTTCCTACTTGTAATATCTTGAGAAAAGTGACCACCACAGATATCATCATGACCACCACCACCATCTCTATCTCTTGCACACCTGGTACTCTCCTCAAGACCAAGTCTTTCCCTTTGTGATATGAATCATCCCCGATCAACTGGTAAGGTGTGGCACTTAATCTATGTCTTTGCACCTTACCTTGTCTAAGTGTTTGGGACACTCACCTGCTTGTAGAAAGAAGATAATGTCTTTTAGCTCCTCTTGACCTTGATATTTGGGTTCATATAGTTTCACACCTCCTACTGCCATTTGAAGCTTTTCATTTGCGAGTAAGTCCGCTTCCTTGTTATGAGTTCTCACAATGTGTTGTACCTGTGTTGCTTTAAAACCCTTCATCAAAGCTCTTACACTACTAAGCCACTCAAACAATGTACGATTCTTGCACCTCCAAGTCCCTTGGATTTGCCTGACCACTAGCAAAGAATCACCTTTTATAATAAGTCTTTGTATGCCTAATTCTTTGCATTCTTCTAACCCAAGGGTTAGAGCAGCATACTCAGCCTCATTGTTAGAGTGAACACTGGGTAGAGTGATACCTTTTCTAACCATTACCTCCTTTTGTGGGTTCAAAATGATGATTCCCCCTACGGCTTTGTCTTGTTGGCGTTGATAAGCTCCGTCAAAGCATAAAGTATGGGCATTATCAATCTCCTTTACTTTGAACTGTTTTGAGCCTTCCTCTCTTTGTAGTCGTGATCCTTCCCTTTCTCTCACTTTGTAGGTGAGAATGTCTGCAAGTCCTGCTCTTGTGCTATCTTCTACAAGGAAAGTGTATTCAAATTCTTGGAGTTCAAGCACCCACTTTGCTATTCTAGATGAGAGGCTCATGTGTTGTACCACATATGGTAGATTGTGCTCTAAGGTGAGAAAAACAAATGGCACAGGGAGAAGATACGATCGAAACTTCCTTACCGCAAACAAGATTGCAAAGACCACTTTCTCCATTTCAGTGTATCCCTTCTCGGCCGGAGTCTTCACCTTGCTTGCAAAATAGATCGGCCTCATGTATGATGTTTTATGATCTTTTTGCATCAAAACAACACCAATTGCTTCGAAACCTACACTTGGAGTGACATAGTAGGTCTCCTTTGGATCTGGTGGCATTAGGATTGGGAGAGAGCTAAGAATGCCCTTCACTTCCTCAAAACATTTTGTATGTTCCCTCCCCCATTCAAATGTAGATTGGCTTGCCAACCTATGCAAAGGGGCGATGGCTTCTGCTAGGAGATGGATGAAGCGAGACATGTACCTCACTTTGTGGTTGAAGGTCATTAGCTCCTTAGTTGTTGTTGGTGGAGATAATGACAAAAGGGCCTCTACTTTAGAGGGATCCACTTGAATTCCTTGTGAAGAAACCACATGGCCTAGCAAAACCACCTGAGATTCACCGATATGACACTTCTCTGGGTTGAGTTGTCCCCCAAATTGATGGAGCCTCTTAAGCCCCTCTTCAACCTTTTGGCAATGAAGTGATCTACAACTATAAATACAGAAATCATCCATAAAGACTCTTATGGATTTTCCAAAGAATGGCTGAAATACAAATATTGTGAATCTCATGAAGGTGCTAGGAGCATTGGTGAGCCCAAAAGGCATTACTCTGAATGCAAAACATCCCCAAGGTGTGATGAAGGTGGTTTTTGGTTGGTCCTCTTCTGCTATTCTAATTTGAAAATATCATGAATACCCATCACACACAGTGTAGCATTCGTGACCTGCTACTTCATTCAAAATTTAATCTTGGAAAGGGAGAGGGAAGTGGTCCCTCTTTGTCGTAGCGTTGAGGGGTTTGTAATCCATGCAGACCCTCCACTTACCATTCTTCTTGGGAGTGACTACAATAGGTGATACCCATTCGGAGTTGGATACTGGATTGATGAAGCCAGCCTTCAAGAGTCGATTCACTTCTTGTAGGAGAGCCTTTTGTTGCACAGATCCTAGTCGCCTTAACTTTTGAGCCACGGGTTTGGTCCCTGGTTTCAATTCAATTCGATGCTCTATTACATCTACACCTCTTATTTGTGAGTAGTCAGTGATAAACAAATTGGGATACCTCCTTAACATATTGATGTAGGACCTCTTCTCCTCACAAGTAAGATCTTTTGCAAGCATCTTCTCAAATCCTTCTTCAAGGTGGTGGCATCTTTCATCCCCTCGTGAGTGATTGTCTGTTGGCTTTTCTTCTACTGGAACATCTTGAGTGTTGGCGTTGAATACAATTCCCATTACCTCCAAAGAAGACTCCTCTTCACTGGTTGATGCTTCCTCATCACTTGAGTAAGGACTCTCCTCCTCGCTCTCTTCATCTGTCGTGGTTTCATAGTTGATATCTAGTTCCTTTCCTTCTCGCCAATCATACACCACCGGTTGACCCTTCTTAAGAATCAAACGACCACTTCCCCATTTTTTATCTGCATTCACAGCAATGAGCCAAGGCCTCCCTAGGATGATGGGATAGCCCTCCCCCTTAGCTGGCATGACATACATATCCACTCGTGCATCTATGTTACATACAGAGACTTTTACATTTTCAATGATCCCCAAACACTTCACACTTGAGTTGTTGGCTAGCCTAGCTTGACAATTAGAGGACTTTGTAATTTCAAGCCCTAACCTGTTCATTGATTTTTCCGTGATCACACACATTTGAGCTCCACAACATATACATTAGACACCTTTTTACCCCTTATGTAAGCATCCACAATGGGTTCCACATCTTTTTGTAGCTTTGAGGCCACAACCTTAATGGAAAGATTTGCTTTCTTCTTTGGAATTCTTGTACTTACCAACTTTGGCCATTGCCTTCTTACTTTGGCTGATAGGTGTAGAAGTTGAGGCCATGAAATGTTTGGCTTTTGGGCTTGTAAATCCTCCAGGATGTTGTAGGGCTCTAGCTCCTTTCCCAATGGGAAGTCGTTGATACCAATTTCCCTTCGCCTTGATCTTTTCTTCCTGCTACTTTCAGCTTCTTCCATCTTTGACTTCTTCTTCTTGTCCCTTCTGGCTGAATTTGTTCCTTCACTTCTCATGTCTTCATCCTTATCATGTGCTCTTGTGCGTTTTTCTGCCGACATAACATCAAAGTTTAGAGTATGCTCATCTATTACCTCTTCTAGCTTGATGATGTTGACTCCTCTTTCTTCCTCCTCATGTGGGACGGGAGGTATATTTGCTGGTGGTGGTGGTCGACGAAGGATTTGTGGGCCTTGAGCTAGTTCTTGCTGCACAGTGAGAGGAGGCAGTCTGGGGGGATATATGTCTCCCGGAAGTCGCCTTGGATGTGGACAATTGTACATGCCATGGCCCATTTCATTGCAATTCCAACATCGCAACTCTTGACCTTGTCTTCGTTGATTGCGATTCCCTTCTCTTGGTTGTCGTTGTTGAGGTAGACCCTGTACTAGATTCAGAGTGAGGTTCTCAAGCTGTTGAGTTAGCCGTTGTAAAACCTCTTGTTGAGAGTTATCTCCTATTTGTGAAGATTGTGCAAGAGGGGCCCTAATTGGTGCTTCCATGGTTTGTGAAGACTCCCTCTCACTCACTTCATTCAAACCCCTTGCTCTATGTGCTTGGAAGTGTAGTTTTCTAAACTTGATGATGGCTACCTCACGTGCTTCTTCAAAGATGGATGGGAATTTTAGCTCTACTTTAGCCTTTAAAAGTGGATACAAGCCAACCATGAATCTCTCTTTTTTTAGAAAGTTAGGTGCACCACCATGATTTTCTAATGTAGCCTCCCACCTACCCCATAGATTGACAAAGGTTGCTTCATAAGAGGGATAGTCTTCAAGTGATACCTGCTTATGTCCAATAAGACATTTCCATAGTCCTTCAGAAGTATCACCTTGCCCGAACTTGGCGAGGAAGCTTCCTCGCAGTCTCTCCCAGTTGGACTTGATTTGGGGTTGCAAAGTCTCATACCATGCTTTAGCTTCTGCTTTTAGAACCAACGGGAAGGCTCGTAGCTTTACTTCCTCTTCATCTCTCCCGGATATGAGATGTGCCATCTCCAAGTTGTCAAGAAACTCTTGCGCATCTTCCCCACTTCTTGCATAGAAGTGGGAAAAGAACTTGACATTTTGTTTAGACTTTTTGATTTTTTTTTTAATAAAAGAAACTTTTCTCTTACGGGCCGCACAAGATTGTTGACACTATAAATCTGATTACATTAAAATGAAGATGTACACATCCATTGTTAATTCGTACTTTATCATAGGTAGAATAAATGGATTAATTGAAGCATTGATTTCATTGAGGCGAGTGGATCCAAATATCCTCCTTATGATAGATTGAAACCTAAACTTAGTTGCAATGATTATATGAATGGATTGCCAAGAAATAGGCTTAAATGGTTCATTGTTTTGATTGTGATTCATGTGCTACTCCTCGTTGTTGGTTTGAAGACCTCGTTCCTTCATATGGCCCTTGAGCACCCCTTCACCACTCCTTGTTCCTGCCTTTAAAACAAAATGAAAATGTGAACATAAAAAGAAGTTTCATAATTGATGATTGGAAGTATAATTGGATTGGGTGATGCCAGTATTTCTCTAAGTCTTTCTGCACCAAACATAAAAACAATGCGTTGCTGGAAAAAGACTTTTCTATCTATGTGAACATTTACTCTAATGCGTTGTGCAAAATGAAATGGATAGATGGGAACTCCATTGTTTATCACTAAAAAATTTGAAGGTAACTTGGAAATATGTTCCTCCGTGGGGGCACCACTTTATGAGGGCGAGCTTTTTGAAATGGGGCCTCTAAACCCAAACCAATGGGCCTACCCTCACAAAATGTTCGTAAAGAGGTACGCATACTACTTGGGGCACCACCTTCTTTTGGGAGTGGAGAAGGAAACCAATCAAAATAACACTTGCACTCACCCACTCAAGCAACACACTTTGAAAACCCCCTTACTCTATATACACTTTGGACACTTGAACACCATCAACGATTATGCAACCCAATGCCGTGCATCAAAATGAAATATGCAATTTGTGGAATAGCATTCACCTTCTACCCATAAGAATACCCATAATACATCCAAACTCTTCCTCTCTCAAGCACTCATCAAAAAATCATGCGCACAAGACTTGCCTCTCAAAACACACAAGAGAATCACTTACATCAAACTAACACACTTTGCATAGAGAGCTCATCTCCATCTATGCAATGCCGTGACACAAATAAAATCACCATGAGAGGTAGCCACATGCATATGTAATGAAGCAAAAGAGAGTTGGAGTGAGAAATTTCTTTAGACCAATTGAATAAGTGTGGAGAAACAAACCAATGGTAAATTGAGAATAGAACACTTACTTGATTTCTCGCACACCTTTTAAGGGGAGGACAGACGCTGGCTAACCATCACGAATTGCCACACTTGAAAGTTTTGAAGATGATTTCATGATCATTAACATAACCATGAGAGAGATCATGATGTATTTACAAGTTATTGAGGTGCTACAAATGATTTATTGGGTTGATGGAGTAAGAGATTGTAGAATGGAAAGAGTGGAGAATAGAGTTGCACTTCCTCCAAAGAGGAGGGTTAGGAGGGAGGATGTGAAAGAGGGAGAGTTGGGGTTTTCTCTACTATTGATCAAGAAACAACATGAAGTTGAAAATATAGGTGTGTGTCTTTGAGTCTCTCCAAGGGGCTATTTATAGTTGTGTAGGAGTGGGATTATGCTACACTTAATTAGGGTGAGTGATTAGCCCTAATTAAGTGTCCTTTGACCACTCATTGAATATTGGACATAAAAGGGACTATTTTTTCACCAAAAATATCATTTTAGACCGTGAAGGCTCCATAGGGGTGCATAATGTAGGTGGGCCCCACCATGAGGCCCTACGGGTGGCTCCTGCGGGGTATCTCAACTTGTATGTCTTGGCATTTAGAAAGCATCTTTAGGTTGGTCCCATCACATGCAAGTAACCTTGAACACTCATTGCTCTTCTAGAAGATGAGTAGGGGAAAAATAAGATCTCACTCTCTTGATTTACTTGATTTACAGTTCCCTTTTGCTGCGAATCTGACAGATTTACACTATTTTGACCATAACTTTTTACCTGTAGCTCGGAATGACACCCTTCAAAAGGCAAGTTTGACCTTCTCAACATGTTTGATATGAATTTGGACTATTCTTCACGCCCATGCACCAAGGAATTCGGTTTGGAAGGTCCACACTAGGCTAGGGAACCTTTTGCTTCCAAGTCTTCTTGTATGGGCCCTTTGCTTGTATGCATCCAAGGGGAATCATGCTTTTTCAAAAGGCTATGATGCTTAAACAAATAGAGGAGGGCCCAATATTATTTCCTTGTGAAAAGAATATACAATTGGAGTCTTTTTGAAAGGAGAAAAACTATATGTATATTCTTAAGAGATATTGGGCCACCTATGTAGGGGGCATAGAAGACTTGTAGAGAGGGACCATAATCTTTGGTAAAGACAAGTGGAGAGTTGATTTCCATGGGAATTTATCTATATGGGGTGGAAGATGGATATATTATTTTTCTACTACTAATTCACAAGAGGTAAGAAAGTTTGGGGGTATATAGTTGGTTATTGTATGCTTATTCTATTTACAAAGCAAAAACAAAAAGGGTGGTAATATAAATGTATGACTAAGGTGACATTTTTGGGAAGAGTATAATGTATGTGTCGCCACAAAGGTTAAACGAAGAGGGGGAATTTACTCTAGATAACTTAATAGCGTAGAAAAATATATACACATATGAGGAAGAGGACGTTGAGTATGACAAATGTTGCAAAAAGATGGTTACCATTTTATGCCACTCACCGCATTCACTCTCAACTGTCTTGAGAGTGCATCGGCTAGTTGATTATGCTTGCCAGCAATGTGAACAATATGAAAATGAAATTTCGAAAGGAAATTTGCCCACCTCATTTGTTTGTCGGAGAGCTTGCTCTGCGTCATGAAGTACTTAAGGCTTTGGTGATCCGTGTGCAGAATGAAAGGAGTCTCCAATAAATAGTGCTTCCACGAGTCTAAGGCATGTAGAACTGCGAGCAGTTCCTTTTCATATATGCCTAGAGCTTGCTCAACAGGGTTGAGCCTTCGACTTTCATAAGCTATGGCTTGCCCTTCTTGGAGCAAAACAACTCCAACGCAATCACCACAAGCATCACATTGGACCTCAAATGGTTTGAGAGATCCGGCAGTGTAAGCACAGGTTGAGAGATAAGCTTTTCGAAAGCATTGTTCTCCTTGGTAGACCATGTATACCTAACGTTTTTCTTTGTTAGGTCATGTAATGGTCCCGCAATTTGTGAGAAATTTTATATGAAGCATCTATAGCATGCACACATACCTATAAAGCTTCTTAGTTCATGAAGATTCCTTGGATTAGGCCATCCTTTTATTACCTCTAACTTTGATGGATCCATTTGGATGCCATCTTGAGAGATAATGTGACCTAAATACTGAATCTCTTGCAAGAAAAAATCACTTTTCTTTCGATTAACATAAAGTTTATTCTCTCTTAAGACTTGAAATATTACCTGGAGGTGTTGCTTGTGTTTGTCTAGAGTTGATGATATTACACTCCAGTAAAGGTTTGATGAGACCTGAATAGCTTCTCCATCAAGCGGCTGAATGTGGCTGGTGCATTGGTCAAGCCAAAAGACATGACAATGTATTCATAAAGACCAAACGTAGTGCAAAATGCGGTCTTTACAATGTCTTGATCAACTATCCTTATTTGATGGTAGCCACTTTTTAGGTCAATCCTACTGAAGCAGGGTGACCCTTGTAGCTTATCAAATAGGTCTTCTACCCATGGAACGGGAAACCTATTTTTGATAGTGATCCTATTTAGTGCTCTATAGTCGACACACATACGATATGTGCCATCCTTCTTTTGCACTAATAACACGGGTGAGCAAAATGGAGATGAGCTAGGCCTAACCATGCCCTTCTCAACTAACTCATGCACTTGCCGCATAATCTTCTCTTGTTGAGCTTGAGAAACTCTATAAGGAGGTTTATTAGGCGGTGAACTTCCTGGAAGAATTTCAATTGCATGGTCATCATTGCCTCGTTTAAGAGGTAATTCACAAGGGATGTCGTCAATAAAGACATCTTGAAATCCTTTGAGAAAATTGGATAACTCTAATTCCTTGTCATTGTTTATATTTTCTTTTGCTAAAGCATTAGGTTCATTTTGAGAATCTTTAACAAAAATCATGTACATGGAAATAGAGCTCTTTATTGACTTATTAAAAGCTTGCATATGTACAATGGGTATGGTGTTACCTATGTCCTTAGCATCTATGTACATATCTTTTTCCCTGAACCTAAAGTAGATTTTCCTTTTAGGGAATTTAACATTGGTAGCCATGCGATCAAACCATGGTGCCCCTAGGATTACATCATCGTGCTTGAGAGGAGAGATAAAGAAGTCCTCTTTGTCCACATAGCTTTGGACATGGAGCCTCAATTTTTGGAGTGACTGAAGCTTCTTGCCCCTTGAAAGCACCATCTGCGGGTAGGACATCTCCCATCTCATAGGCTTGGATGCCTAGCTTGGTGGCCAACTCTGTGGATATGAAATTGTGAGTAGAACCAGGGTCAAAGAGAATAAAATCATCATGTTCTCTTACCTTTCTCCAAGCATGGCATAGAGGAGATCCTTTTGTGGTGAGTTTCCTCTTCTTGGATTTCAATCAAGGTAGCTCTAGGAGCCTCATGGCGGGTGTTCTTT
The DNA here is from genome assembly GCF_014529385.1 of Adiantum capillus-veneris. Lineage (NCBI taxonomy): Eukaryota > Viridiplantae > Streptophyta > Polypodiopsida > Polypodiales > Pteridaceae > Adiantum > Adiantum capillus-veneris. The sequence continues at coordinate 51,044,621 of NC_140948.1, read as the reverse complement.
TGGGGACAAGCGCGGTACGCATGCCCTTGCTTGCCGCATTTGAAACAACGGTTATCCTTACGATAACGCTCAAGCTCTCAGGAGAGAGTTTGTTTTTGCCTTTGTAAACTCCCTTCTCCTTAGCTTTGTTGTTATTAAAATTTCCCTAGGAGACATTTGGACATTGTCCTTCCCCTTCAGCTCATTGGAACCCTTGTTTTCCGTGGGCTTAAGATTTCTATTAGCCCTTGTTTGGAGATTGATTCGTGAAGCCACCATGGTATGGTGTATGATTGTAGATATGGTGCATGGTCTTTGGGAGTTGACATACTCCACCATATCTTCAGTTAAGCCCGCACAAAATTGTTGTTTTTTCTCTCCAAAATCCATCTTTTTGAAGACAATGGCTTTGAGATGTAAGTCCCAAAACTTGTCTACATATTTGTGAATGGATTTGTAGGGAGAGAGCTTCAAGCTTCGCCATTCGGTGAGTACTTTGTCTTTGGCATCGCTAGCCAAAAACTGCTTCATGATGGAAGCTCTTAAAGCTTTCCATGTTCGTGGAGCTTCACCATTTGCCCGTAGGCTAGACCACCATTGCCTGACGGACTTTTGAAAATGCATAGCTACATGGCATAGCTTAGAGGACTCCGTGAAGCCCTCATCTCCAAACGCCGCTTTGAATTGTTGGATGAAGGCCAAGACTTTGGCCGTAGCACCAAAGGTGTCATCGTAGGTAAGGAAAGATATGTTCTTTCCTACTTCTTTGAACTTCTTGAGCTTGGACGACCTCTTCCACATGGCATATGATTTTCTATGGCCTCTTCTTTTTGGTGGTTCAAAAGTTGCACCGTCGCTTTCTTCAGAAGATGAAGAATTTGAGGAAGATGGAGAAGAGGGTGACCTCTTTCTCACCTTTTTCTTGCCTTGATTCTCCTTGTCTGCACCATCACTTTCTTCATAAGAGGAAGAGGATGAAGAAGATGGAGAAGAGGGTGACCTCTTTCTCGCCTTTTTCTTCTCTTGTTTTTTATCATCCCTCTTTGAATTATGGTGTGGAGAAGTGTGCAATGGTCTTCTCCGTTTAGGAGGTGATGGAGAGCGTTTTGCCCGCCGTCTTCGTGGAGCCATCTCTGCCAAGGTGGCAGGAGACTCGCTTCTTTCTCGTTCCTTTGGTGGGGGCTCTTGAGTTCTCCTTTGGGAAGGAGATGCGTCATCAAGAAGTAAATTTTTGAGCCCTTCGTATGGATCCTCTTCTTCTTCCCGAATCGGAGAGAGGCCTCTTTTCGAAGTCTCACAACGAGGCTTCCTAGGTAGTCTCTCTTCATGGTGGGGAGCTTGGAGAATCCCATGAGCACGAAGCTACGGTGGCACTTCACTTTGGAGGGATGGATTGCTCATGGCTTGTTGAAGCCTAGAAATAAGATAGTTAACAAGCATAGGGGCATCATTAGTAGCCTGCTCATTAGCAAAATCAAAGCTATCAACATTAATTTCACTCTCTTTACTATTGTCAGCCATTCTAAAATTTTTTAGGTGTAAACTTTTTTAGGTGTACTTTGGCATTTCAAGCCCTAGTTGCTGCTCCTCTTTACCCCTTTAGAAAAGCACTAAAGCTACTGTACCCGTGGCTCGAATATCATTAATTACAAGGAATAGAAGAGAGGTTCTTTCAACACCAAAACAAGACCGGCTCCTGTCAAGATTCTAATAGCTCAATAGTGGTTAAACCATAGACAAACCCCGTACGACTCTTCTATAAAGACATAGCTCTCGACGGTGATGCCCCGTTATCTGCACGAAGGCAGGCGCACTGCAAGGCTGAAAAATTCCTATTCTACTTACTCACTTGCAATTAATAATACCAACCATTTATAGGTAGCTTGAGGACCTCCCTTCTTGAGAAAGAAAAGAGAAACCTTATGCTCTGATACCAGCGTAACATTTAATGGCCTAGTCACTTGTGTGTAGCGGAAAATAACATGAACATAGTGAGTATTTCATTAGAATAGATTCCTAATGAGCATATCAAGAGTGGTTGGATGGAGAGAGCAACAAAAAGCATAACACCTAGTTAGATACATGAATAATACTTTGAAAGAGAGAGAAATTAAGCTATTGACAACAGTTGAGGACCGGATTTACATGGAGCCGGTCCCCCCTCCAAAAGGCTCTGTATAATAGGTTTCTCCCATCAAGGGAGACATTTTACAATACAATTCTTTGTGTTCCTTCAATAACTAGCTAGTGAAATGAAGATGGAAACTTCAAGCACTAAGAAAACACTTATAAAACACAACATCAATTCCTTCACGGTCTCAGACCCAAGACCTCACACACCTTTGAAGATGGTGAGAGCTAGCGGGGTATGACAGTAGATTGAGAGGAGTCTTATGAGAAATAAGTATATCCCCTCACATAATCACTCATAAAAGCTTAGCATAGCTTAGTAATTAGCATGGTAGAGGAGATGAGCATGCATTGAAGCTTGGATCTTGGTTGGATTTGCATCACACAGCCAAGAGTTGTTGGTGTAGACCTCCCTTCTCACAAGCTTGGAGTAGATGATGAGCTTTCCATTAAAGCTTGAGAAGGAGAGAGAGAGAGAGAGAGAGAGAGAGAGAGAGAGAGAGAGAGAGAGAGAGAGAGAGAGAGTCTTCTTGCTTCACACATGAGATTGTGTGTGTGTGATAATGCCTTGCCAAAATCAGCCCCCTCTCTCTCTTGGTTGACCCCTCTTGCAAAATACTCATGTTGGCACCCCATTGGACCCTACAAAGCTTAGCCAATCATAATTGAGAAGCATAAGTGATATCCTTGTGACATGTGTCCCCCTTTCCCCTTTTGTGAGAGCTTTAAGTAATTAATTAATGCAATTAAACTCTCATTGGACCCCTTTGTCTTCTGGCCAATAGGAATCAGGCAAGCCATTGGGCTGTTGAATGCTCATTGGACCCCTTGGGAGACTGTCCAATAGTCTTCTAGAGATCTTATTGGTTCTTTTATCAAGTGTTTTTAAATTCAACTAGATTTACTCTAGCCTAATTCTCATTGGTGCACCTCTATGGCTATCTGATAGGATTGGGTGCACCTTGTGGGCAATTGGGTTAGGGAGCTGACATGTGTCCATTATGCCCTTTGTGTAAAGGGGCTTGCATGAGTGTGTGTGTGTGTGTGTGTGTGTGTGTTTCTCTCTCATCCCCTACTAAAAGGGCTCGCCCCCTCCTATGTAGGAGCTTGCAAATACTTTTTGGCACACTAACAAAGAATCAAGTTTCACTAAGCTTGACCATTGGACACAACCTTTGAATTTTGAAACCTTAGCATTTTGGAAGTCTTAATGGGCTGATCCTTAGGGTCTTTGAAGCCCATTGTTGCACATTGCTCTTTTGCAGATGGCCTGCCCTTTGGATCCGTATTTTCCCTCCTTTGGATCCCTAATGTGGCCGGTCTGCCACCAGCTTAACCAATACTCTAGCTTTTTCTCCCCTAGTACTTCCCCATAGTAAATGATCAATTTAACATGAGAAAATCATTTTGGAGAATTAGATATTAGTTATTATGACATTACCTCTCTCTTGAAATCATAGTCGTCCTCGACTATGGGATAGAGAAGATAAAGCCTATTCATTAGTCCTTTTTCTAGCGAGTAGAGGATCCCTGTCACCCTACGACATCGTTTCAGAATGGATGACTAATCCATTTGATGCTTGCGAGCCTAAGGCTTCTACAAGCATGTCTATGCATTAGACCTATCAATCTTCCGTAGTAGAGTGACAACCCCTTTGGATCCCTATTTTCTCTCCTTTGGATCCCTAATGTGGCTGGTCTGTTAGCTTAACCAATATTCTAGCTTTTTCTCCCCTGGTACTTCTCCATATTAAATGATCAATTTAACATGAGAAAATCATTTAGAAGAATTAGATATTAGTTATTATGACATGATTACAATATTATTCGTAAATTTGTGATTAGACTCTAGGTCACATTTGCCCTTGCATGTAGGCACAAAAAGCTTCAATAACTCTTCTAAAGTTGGAATTGCAATCCATGTTGCACAAATTAAATGTGCTAAGATATTTTCCTCAAAAATTCATTGAAAATTACAAAATTGCATATTGGAATCATGAGGATTAGAAGAAGTTATAGTTATATTTCTATTCCTAGCACCACTTGCCACAGTTTGCATAGTATAATGCAAAATCTAAAAACCTCTGTGTGTGCGCGCGCGCTTTGTTGGTGGTTGTAAGTGTGCTTTAAAATAAAATAAATTTGGATCACCCAAGCTTGGTAGATTGGTTATGCCATTTCCATCTTGAATAACCACTTGATCAACCTTCTTATTTTTCATCTTCTTCTCTCCCTCTGTGTCTCTCTCTCTCTCTCTCTCTCTCTCTCTCTCTCTCTCTTTCTCTCTCTCTCTCTCTCTCTCTCTCTCTCACACACACACACACACACACACACACACACACACACACACACACACACAAAATTACACATTGGAAAACACACATCGAACAAACATTCATCATTTACAAATCTCTCTCTCTCTCTCTTTTGCCTCTCTCTTGTGCACTCATACAACACATAAATGCACCCGAATCATTCCACAAGTAGTCTTCTCAAACGTTGTGATATATGTTGGGCAACAAGCTTAACCACCAATGTGATAAGTGTCCTTCTATTACATCACACTTGTGTACGCTCGCACACATGCACACTTGTATACAAAATGGAAAATATATCCAGATCAGAGCACACATACTCTTTTCAAACATCATGATATACACCGTTCAACAAGATTAGCCATCAACCGGACAATGATACATGCACAAAAATGGTTCACAACAAGTCAATTTCAACGATTAATAGTCCATAATAATCCAATTCGACTTTGAACAACATGGGCCGGGGGGGGGGGGTTGTTGAACACGTCGTGGGCCATGCGGGTGTTGTGCGGGTGGCCCACGCTCATTGCGTTATTCGTGATTTTCCCTTGGCATGGTAAATATATAAATGAGAGAAAACTAAAGGATCTGCTTTTGAAAACATAAACTTAGAGAAACTTGCGAATATATGAATAAATGAAACTAGTATTTTTTTGGCTACTTATAAAGAACCCAAGTGACTTTACTTCAAGGATCATTCGCACCATTTCCTCCATAATATTTTCACATAAAATAAAGCGAAAGAAAACACCTCACTAAATGATTGACCACCTTCGATTGACGCCTTCAAAAATGTAAAAAAATCAAAACATAGTGACAAGCACATAGCACATGATGCTCATCGAGAATTAAAACATAGTATGAACAACCAATAAGTTTTGGTGTGCCATCACAAAGAAAATAAGTGCGTGTGGATTAATCAATATAAATTGGGATTTAAGTTCTCGGTGGCCAAAATTCATGTGGCGGTTGCACTATTGGGGCGTGTGCAAGCAGGGCCCCGATGGATAGTGTGGGAAATAGTGGCCGATAGAGCGGTTGGCTTGGCCAACCTGGAACCGGAGAAAAATGGTGCAAAGATGGTAAAAATTGCACAAGCAGGCCTCCTCGGTGATGAGTGCCAAGTGGTCAGCTCGACACGCCATTACTACTGCGCCATTTGGTAGTAAAAACTTTGCAGCTAAGGTGAACACACTGGCAACAAGCTTGATAGAGAATACATTACATCGGGGTATGCCACCAGTCTTCAAGTTTGCAATGTGTGGGAAGGTCTACCCACACAAGTTGCACCCCTCAAAGTCGTTGATCATGCACCATTTTTCCGGAGTGTGAGAGAGACCCAATCAAACGTTGGATCACTCAAAGGCTCCTGCAATACAAAATACCATGCAAAAGAAGATTGATTGAGTGTTTATCAAGTTCAAAATTGAAATTAGATGCCGAAGTGTCATAAACTCACTCAGAAGAGTTTTTTGGATCCATGAGAGCCTTTCATAGATGGTATAGAATAGCAAGTATTGCAAGATGTACTGGGACTACTCCAACACTTATAATTTCTACCATTTCTACGTCAGAGTGAGCCAAAATTGTGTCACATGTAAAATTTTATCAAATGCTAGGTACCACCATTTTTTTTTTTAAAGCATTGATTTGTTGTTGCGTTTCTTACCTAGTGGAAAGGAGGCAAGTGGCTTGAATGACCGAACCAAAACGGGGTTGTTGCCCTCGCTATGCCTACCAGCAATGGATATGGTTCGCTTAGGACCTCGGGATCTCGAAGCCTGGGATGGACTAGATATACATGACTCCAAGTGATGTTCGGAGTCACCCTGCTCATAATCTGACCCTTCACCTTCATGCTTGCTCTTTTCACTCTGAAACTCCTCCAACAACTCCAAAAAAATTTTGATGACTAGTTGTCCTCTCTTATTACATTGTTTAGGTCTACCCACTGTAGTTTTTGGGCTTCGACATCCCTTGGTCATGCTAGGGGAAATGGCATTGGTGGGAGGCTGATTGATGGTTACACTTCCTTCCCCTAACCTTCTTGGACAATGCTGCAAGTCCAAAAAAAAAAAGAGGGACACTATAACAAACCAAACACAGTAGTTGAACAAGAAAAACATTACTTACCATTGTATGCTTTAGCTTTGTCTTCGGGAAACTCGCCATCCACATAGTCCAAAAACCATGGACAGTCTTTCCACGTTTCCTTACCATGGAGCTTCTCTATCCAATCGTCGGGATAGAGATTGCTCTCCTCTCTCTCAAACTCTACCCACGCGTCCCTAGGATGCTCGGGTTATGGACTATGAAGACCTATCTTAAGGGTGCCCAACCACCATCTACATATAATAAGAGGAATAAATCCATCATTGAAAATACATGTTTTTAATCTTACATCTTAATAAAATTTTATAGTTCAATACCTGTATAGTAAGCGTCGGACAATACATGCAAAATGCGACCGCTCCTCTGCGCTGTGTGTGGCTCGTATGACAGGCTTCCACCGCACAAAATCCTTGCCAAAGTGCTTTTGTCGAAAAGCCTATATTGCCTCGCCAAGAGACATACCAAAATTGCGTGTGGCCCATGCATGTAGCTTCTTTAACATGGATTTCTTGGCCTCCATCTTCTCCGTCATGCTCAATACACCCCTGCACTCTAAGTATCAATAATGTGGCAATACTAGATAAGACCCCATACTCAAAGGTTACTACACTCACCTTTCAAGCTACCACCTATATATGTGCATTCTCAACCATTATGAGAATGACTTCTCCTGTGTTGAAATAGATGCCTCCACCAACGACACATCGCCCTTGGCCAATAAATCGATCAAGCAACATTTTCTACAATTTACCATTGGATAAAATTTTTTATAAATTAAGGAGAATAAACAGTGCTTTCAAAAGTAGATAGTACTTACTCTGCATGACTAATATGTGCCCGTGCAACCTCGAAGACTCTGAAGGGGGTCATTTTGCAACCTTTCTCTCCCCAACCCCACAAAAGAAATGTATTTTTGAAAAAAAAACTGTGTCATTCTCGGGATTGGCTATGATCGCTATCTCTAGTCCCTTACGCACAAAAAAGTTCTCAGTCTCTTTCACAACCAAATCATAGCGAGACTTGTAATCATCTTCGTGCATGTAGTATTATCTACTCCCCTTGGCTAGTAAATTTGTGTTTGAGCCGATACATTGCATCACTCTCTTCCTGCATTACAAATCACCAAAAAAAAGTGATTTCCAAGAAAAACCCCATGTACTTACCTAATGCATGTGTATTATAAATTTAGAATTACCTTTCACAATAGTTGCGCTAGCGAAGACATAGATAGTCTACGCCATTTTGATCGGTTCATTTCCGTGCCACAAAGTGCCCTCTCAGCTTTCGCCCTATCTTCTTTATTGAATTTGTCTAATAAGGACTGTAGGCTGGCAAATGCTAATTTTTGCATCATAAATATGTCATGGGTAGTGGTGTGAGGCACATGGACTCCTGTTACTCTATCATAAATATGTCATGGAGAGTGGTGTGAGTCCATGTGAGGCACATGGACTCGTGTCACCCTATTATTAAATGTAAAATTATATTAACAATTAATAACTTAAATGCACCAATAGAAGTGTGAAGAAACTTACTTGTTGATCATGCCGAGCACCAATAGAAATTTTGCCATCTTCGCAGTCACACTTCACAATCGTTCACTCAACCTTTGGTGTAGAGAATTCATCCAGTCGCTCTCGCAATGCTCAATCTTTCCACGCATAGAGCCATGGTGGTTGTCGTAGAAAGATTGGGCATTGCTATAGAGGTCGTTAGTTCTGCCACACAATCATGATTTGTTCTAAAGACCGGATTGGTCAAAAGACGACAAAGAGAGATGCATGGCAACAAGTGATTGTATGGCACAACATGTGCATCAATCCAGTCTGATGAGATGTGACACAACATGTGCATCAATCAACGTGGACGCTCCAATCGTGAATGTCTTCGTGAGCGAGGAACCACTCTCTTGAGTAGTGTGCAGAGGAATTTCTTCTTGAGTGGTGTAGATAGACATTTCTTCTTGGCGACCCGCTCCTTTGGATCGTTTTCTTGTTAGAATTGGCATTTTCTTTGTGATTAGGGTGCTTATGTCTTTCAGAAAGAAGGTGGAGAGTGAGAGTGAGAGGGAGAGAAGAGATAATAGAAAGATTGAGGGTGAGGGGAGAAGGTTTGAGAGAAATTAGAGTGAAAATTTGAAAGAAAAAGGAATGGAAAAGAAGAACAAAAGTTTAAGCAAAGGGCCAAGAAGAGGGTAATGAAATGAGAAAGGTGTGCTTGGGTATAGTTTACTAATGCTTAGGAAAAAGATAGAGAGTGGGAGTGAGAAAGAAAGAAAAGACAGAGGGGACCCTTTTATAGACAAAAGGGGGAAGGGTTGGTAAAAAGCGGGGGGGGGGGGGGGGGGGGGGGGGGGGGGGGGAGGAGGAGGAGGAGGAGGAGGAGGAGAGAGAGGGAGAGGGAGAGAGGGGGGGTTGTTCCCATGGGGGGGGGAGAGAGAGAGAGAGGGAGAGAGAGAGAGAGAGAGACGGGGGGAGAGGGAGTTAGAGAGGGGGAGGAGGCATGGAGACAAAGAGAGAGAGGGGAGAGGAGAGATAGAGAGAGTGGGTGAACGTAGGGGCGTGGGGGTGAGGAGAGACAAGGGGGTAGAAGGTGACTATTTGGGGGAGGAGATGGAATGCAATTTTTTAAAAATTAATTTAATTTGGATTTTAAAAAATTATTAAATAATACTAATAATTACTAGGATTAATATAAAAATGTCCTTGATTCTTTTTAACACAATTAAACACTTTCACTTTCATTTTTTCAATCCAATGCTTATTTTATCAACTCTACTATCATATTGTGCATTGCAGTCTTCCCTTCTTTCAAAAGAGTTTTTTTCTTTACCGATGGGAAGATTATTTTTGGGGTTAAATATCTACAACAGCATGTTGCACCACAAACATTTACTGCTCTACATGCAATTGTCATGGTTGGGAGTGAAGAGTTGACAGTGCCACTAGAGAAAACAAGCAATCACTTGGGAGAGGAGTTTTATGTTGTGGAAGAATCTCTCTCTACAAAGTTCATGGTGCTAGTCGAAGATGACACAGTCTCAAATTCGAGTGGCATGACTGCTCCTTTGGTGGATGTTCCCTACATAAACCTTACTAGTCCAAGCAAGGAACAACTCTTTGGGGAGTAAGCATTGCAAAACTCTACCGAGGTAAGGAGAATAAATAGTATTTTGTCATTTTTTAACACAACAGCAAAGCAAAACACCTTGATGAAGCTTCTTTCAAAGATAGTGGAAACCAAAAAAGTGTATGAAATACCAAAGGTGTACAATGGTAACATGGTGTTTGAGTTTCCACTAACCTTAGGAAAGGTTTATCCAATGGATGCTATGGATCATAAGTATTATCCACACCACTTGACCAAACCGCAAACCTTGAACATCACATTTTCTGAAGTGTGTCGCAAAAGTTAGTGTGCAGGTGCCCTAAAGTGTCTCAATGAAAGTTGTCTCAAATTGGTTGATATTGGGAAGTCAAACACAATGCATTTCAATGGTAGTACGCTAAAATTACCTTGCATGGGTGAGGTTTGTGACAATCTTGGAGGCAAGCTTACTTGCCACTATTGCCGACAACCACCCCTTTGTTTATGTACATTTGATTGCTTCGTATATTACGTCATGCCAAGGGATGAAAGCATGAGCAGATTGATGGTACATCAAGGAACTCACCAACATGACATGAGGGATGGTACGTCGAAAGGGCTCACCGATAAAACCAAAAAAATGGTTGCACAAGCTCTCATTGTAGATAGACATGTAGACACATGAAAGGTACAAATGTGTGTGGCAAAGAAAATTGTGACAACAACTTTGATGCAAGAGGGGGGCTCCAGCCATGTACTTGGTGAGCAAGAATTTCTAAATGTTGCTGAAGCAATGGGTCCCTTAGTGGAGGACAATTGGTGAGGATGATTACTTGTTTCTCTTGTTTGTATATATTATTCAAAGTAACTTAACTCTGTATTGCAGGTTTCAAAGGTTTGTGGCAACAACAAGAAATGGGCCAACAAAGGAGAGCTTCGGTGTGGACTCTTTGCTGCGGCTACATATGAGTTTTTTCACAAAAGCAAGTTTCCCGGGCAAGGAGCAGAAGGGGAGCGGTGCTTTGTGTTCAAGATGTCTACAGTTGGTCCTACATCTGGATTGGATTTGGTTAATTGAATGAGACGCACTGGACCTGGAGATCTTCGGCATGCGTGGGTGCAGTTTGATCACACTCAATATCGAGTGGCAGATTGGGTGACCATGGCATGCCACGTATACGATCCAAGGTTTGTTGTTTTAAAACATATTTCTTAAGTTTGGCATATCTTAAGAGATAACCAACAATATGTATACTAATATGAATATCTTATGTTGTAGCATGAAAGATCCCCTCACTATTGTAACTTGTGGGATGAAAGAGGAAGACATGGAAGTACAAATTCCTTTCTGGCAATGCATAAATGAAGTTATGGAGGGGCATGGATATGAGAGAGAGGATTTCCTCGGATTCATGGCCGACGAAGCTCAAGCCAATTGGAATGCAGTTCACACCATGTTCAATGGTGAGAAACACAATGTTCTACAACATTGAGAGTGATTTTTTCTTTTTCATTGGAAACAAAGCATGGTGGTGCACATTTATGTCCTAGGACACTTTTACGTCCTTTTAACCGACAACTTTCAACAAATTAATTCTCTAAGTTCAATTAATGTTAATCCATTTAATCACTTGGAGCATGTTGCATCTCACGTGAAAAAAACTCGATTTTTTTTGGCACAATTATATGCAATCTATTGTGATTAATTATGTCAATAATCAATATAATTATAAAAAATCATGTAGAATATCCACCTCTCTTGTGGAAGTCTTCATGAAGAAAGGCTTCAATCCACTCATGGAGCTAGGGATTCAAGGGGAATTTGAAAGCCCCAGTTTAACAGCGCAAGCCCTTATCATAGCTCCAAGTAGAAAATATTGAGTATTTCTAAGTTTGAAACACACAACTTAGTCTATTTTTTCTTCACACTTGATAATCAATCGGTGATGTTATGCAATAGTGAAGGTTGGCCACGATAGGGATGGATGCAACCAAGGTTTTTTGGCGGCCCAAGAAGGTGCCTTGATTTAAGGACCCGTAGCATGGTTTGGTGTTGCATGGGTAGAACAAGAGTACAAAGAAAAGCATGGTGAAGTGTTTTCTTTTGTGTTATTCATTAGTATTATGCTAAAACTCAAAAATTTGCATGCTGGTTCAAGGGAGACCTGAATGAATACTCATGGAGTTTCACTTGCTTCATCTACATTTGAAATTGGTGAATCTAATCATGCATCAATGCTCAAAGTGGTTGCTTGTTGAGTGGTGTGTTTGTTTGATAGGTTCACTTCTTGAGGACTGACAACCTCAAAGAGTCTCCGTGCCCCATCTGAGTAACTTCCCTGAGTATTGACATTATGTTAGTGCCAGATAGCTATGCTACAGACGTCCATCACGATGACTCGCTAACAAATGTATATTCAAATTAGTAGATACAAGTACAACAGTGAGTCAAGTATGCTCTGAGCTTAATGGATTACAAGAGCGTAAAGAGATCCAAGGAACAAGACACAAAGCTCTAACCAAAGAGTCAATCACTTAGGGATATTAGGGATCCCAAAAATGAAGTAGTGAGCCCTATTTATAGCCTTCCAACTCGGCTTCTACCACATTTTACTATACTAGTTACCACAGTAACTGATCCTGGAAGTTACTAGTCCACCCGCATGCTAAGTTAGGCTCCCACCATCTAGAATGTCAAAGAATGGAAACATGCACTTAGTTACATCATCTAATTGAGTGATAATACTTAGCAAATATTTGTAGTCCCGGTCCTGAGATTGTTTTTAGTGCTGTTTCAAGTGCGGTTCACCAAAATTGCTCTAACCTTTGACAGAAAACTCCAAATTGAGACAGTTAATGGCAGGAAGAAAGATTGTGAGAAATAGAACACACCTTGACCATGGATCGTCATCCATGTCCCCCTATCCGAGGTTGAGACCAAACTTGTACTATAGATAGAGCACATCACAAGGAGTCTACATGTCTTTTCAAGACAAAATTTGGACTCTCAAAAACCAAGCCAAAAGACCAGAATTGTCAAACACTCTGACAAAGTGCAAGAATTGATCTAATTTTCTATATAGAGTTCGATTTTCAAAAATTTCTAATGCCATAGGACCTACTAGTCATGCTGATCTAATGGTACCAAGAAAAGTCAATTTGGGCTCTAAACAACATGGATTGACTCCCCTACTCTAGTTTTGGACAAAAAAAGAGCAAATTTGGGTCAAAAGGTAGCAAAACAAGTGATAGGTTGAAAATCGCAGTGCAGACCTAGTGTTGACCATTTGACCTTTGAGAGACCAAGATACAAGCCAAAGTTCCTGTGTCCTGGTCCTAAGACTATTTTGAGTGATGTTTCAAGTATAGTCGACCAAAATTGTTCTAACTTTTGATAGACAACTCCAAATTGAGTTAGGTAAAGCTAGGAAGAAAGCTTGCGGGCAATAGAACACACCTAGAACACAGATCATGATCCATGTCCCCCTGTCTCACAGATTGAGACCTGATTTGTACCATAGCTGGGAGCACATCATAAGGAATCTATTGTCTTTTCAAAACTAAATTTGGATATAAAAAACCAAGCCAAAAGCCAAAACTATCAAACACTCTAACAAAGTGCAAGAATTGACCTAATTTTCAATTTAGAGGTCCAATTTAAAAAACCTTTGATGCCATAGGACCTACTAGTCATGTTGATTCTGACGGTACCAAGAAAAGTCAATTTGGGTTCCAAAGATGGATTGCGATCCATGTCCCCATAGTGACATCTTGACCTTAAATTTTTCAAATCGGGAGTGTATACACAGGAAAACATCTCCCCCAGTCTAGTTTTGGAAAAAATTGAGCAAATATGGGTCAAAAGACAGCAAAATAGGTGATAGGTTGAAAACCGTAGTGCAAACCTAGTGTTGACCATTTTACCTTTGGGAGACCAATATACAATCCAAAGTTCCTGTGTCCTGGTCATGAGACTATTTTGAGTGTATTTCAAGTGCAGTTCATCAAAATTGCTCTAACTTTTAATAGACAACTCCAAATTGAGTCAAGTAAAGCCAAGAAGAAAGGTTGTGGGCAATAGAACACACCTAAACCATGGATCACGATCCATGTCTCCCTGTCAGAGACTGAGTCCAAATTTGCACTATAGCTAGAGCATAGCATAAGGAGTCTAGTGGTCTTTTCGAGAGAAAATTTTGATATCAAAAACCAAGTTAGAGGCCCAAAATTGTCAAACACTCTGACAAAGCGCAAGACTTGACCTAATTTTCAATCCAAAGATCCATTTTCAAAAATTTCTAATGGCATAGGACCTATTTGTCATGCTAATTTGCGTGGTACCAAGAAAAGTAAATTTGGGCTCCAAACATGGATCTCGATCCACGTCCCCATAGTGACAGCTTGACCTAAAATATTTGAGATTAGTAGTGCATACAAAAGAAAACATATCCTCTAGTCTAGTTTTGGAAAAAATTTGAGCAAATTTGTGTCAAAAGGCAGCAAAACAGGGGATAGGTTGAAAACCGTAGTAAAGACCTAGTGTTGACCATTTGACCTTCGAGAGACCATGATACAAGCCAAATTTCCTGTTTCCTGGTCCTGATATTGTTTTGACTGCTGTATCAAGTGCAATTTACCAAAATTGCTCTAACTTTTAATAGACAACTCCAAATTTAGTCAGATAAATCCATGAATAATGCTTGTGGGCAATAAAACACACCTGGACCATGGATCACGATCCATGTCCCCTTGTCATAGGCTGAGACCAAACTTGTGCCATAGATAGACCACATCACAAGGAGTCTAGTGGTATTTTCACGACAAAAGTTGCATATAAAAAACCAAGCCAAAAGTCTAGAACTATGAAATGAGACACACTGCAAGAATTGATCTAATTTTCAATCCAAAGTTCCATTTTTACAAATTTTGTGATGCCATAGGACCTACTAGTCGTGCTGATTTTGATGGTACCAAGAGAAGTCAATTTAAGCTCCAAACATGGATCGAGATCCATGTCCCCATAGTGACAGCTTGACTTTAAATTTTCAGATCAGGTGTGCATACAAAAGAAAATATCTCTACTAGTCTATTTTTGAAAAAAATTGAGTAAATTTTGTCGTCAAAAGTGAGCAGAACATGTGATAGGTTGAAAAACGCAGTGCATACCCAGTAATGACCATTTGACCTTTGAAAGACCAAGATAGAATCCAAAGTTCTTGTGTGCTAGTCTAGTGGTCTTTTCAAAACAAAATTTGGATATAAAAAACCAAGACAAAAGCTTGGAACTATCAAAACACTTTGAGAAAGTGTAAGAATTTACCTAATTTTCAATCCACAGGTCCATTTTTGAAAATTTTTGATGCCATAGGATTTACTAGTCATGCTGATTCAGATGGTACTAAGAAAAAATCAAATTGGGCGCTAAACATGGATCACGATCCATGTCTCTATAGTGACAATTTGACCTAAAAGTTTCCAGATTAGTAGTGCATACATAAGAAAACATATCCCCCACTCTAGTTTTGAAAAAAATCGAGCAAATTTGTGTCAAAAGGCAGCAAAACATGTGATAGGTTGAAAATCGTAGTGCAGATCTAGTGTTAACCGTTTGACCTTCGGGAGACCAATATACAAGCAAAAGTTCATGTGTTGTGGTCTGAGACTGTTTTGAGTGCTGTTTCAAGTGCAATTTATCAAAATTGGTCTAACGTTTGATAAACTACTCCAAATTGATTCATGTAAAACTTGGAAGAAATCTTGTGAGCAATAGAACACACCTAGACCATGCATCGCGATACATGTCACCCTATCACAAACTAAGACTGAACTTGTACCATAGCTAGAGCACAACACAAGGCATCTAGTGGTCTTTTCAAGACTAAGCTTGGATATCAAAAACCAAGCCAAAGTCCCAAAACTATCAAACACTCTAACAAAGTGCAAGAATTGATCTAATTTTCAATCCACAGATCCATTTGGAAAAAAATTGATTCCATAGGACCTACTAGTCCTGTTGATTCTCATGCTACCAACAAAAGTCAATTTGGACCCCAAACATGGATCGCGATCCACGTCCTCATAGTGACAACTTGGCCTAAATTTCTTCCAGATCAGTAATGCATACAAAAGAAAACATATCCTCTAGTCTAGTTTTGGAAAACATTGAGCAAATTTGCATCAAAAGGCAGCAAGACAGGTGATAGGTTGAAAATCGCAGTAAAGACCTAGTGTTGATCATTTGACCTTTGGGAGACCAAGATACAAGCCAAAGTTCCTGCGTCCTGGTCTTGAGACTGTTTTGAGTGTAGTTTCAAGTTAAGTTCACCAAAATTGCTCTAACTTTTGATATACAACTCCAAATTGAATCACGTAAAGCCAAGAAGAAAGCTTGCGGGCAATAGAACACACCTAGACCATGGATTGTGATCCATGTCCCCCTGTTAGAGACTGAGACCAAACTTGTACCATAGCTAGAGCACATCACAGGGAGTCTAGTGGTCTTTTCAAGACAAAATTTGGATATCATAAACCAAGCCAAGGACCTACTAGTCATGCTGATTCTAATGGTACCAAAAAAGGTAAATTTGGGCTCCAAACATGGATCGTCATTCACGTCCGCATAATGACAGCTTGACCTTAAACATTTCCAAAGAAGTAATGCATACACAAGAAAACATATACCCTAGTCTAGTTTTGGAAAAAAAAGAGAAAATTTGGGTCAAAAGGTAGCAAAACAAGTGATAGGTTGAAAACCGTATTGCAGGGCTAGTGTTGACCATTTGACCTTTGGGAGACCTAGATACAAGACAAAGTTCTTGTGTCCTGGTCCTAAGACTGTTTTGAGTGGTGTTTTTCAAAATTGCTCTAATGTTTGATAGACAACTCCAAATTGAGTTTGGTAAAGCCAAGAAGAAAGCTTGCGGGCAATAGAACACACCTAAACCATAGATCGTGACCCATGTCCCCTTGTAAGAGATTGAGACCAAACTTATACCATAGCTAGAGCACATCACAAGGAGTCTTGTGGTTTTTTCAAAACTAAATTCGGATATCAAAAACCAAGCCATAAGTCTAGAATTGTCAAACACTGAGACAAAGTGGAAGAATTGACCTAATTTTCATTCCAGAGGTATTTTTTCAAAAATTTCTAATGGCATAGGACCTATTAGTCATGCTAATTTTGATGGTAGCAAGGAAAGTCAATTTGGGTTCCAAACATGGATCGCGATCCACGTCCCAATAGTGAGAGCTTGATCTAAAATTTTCCAGAGCAGTAGTGCATACACAAGAAAACATACTCTCCAGTCTAGTTTTGGAAAAACATAAGAAAATTTGAATCAAAAGGTAGAAAAATAGGTGATAGGTTTAAAACTGTAGTGCAGACCTAATGTTGACCATTTGACCTTTGAGAGACCAAGATACAAACCAACGTTCTTGTGTCCTAGTCCTGAGACTATTTTGAGTGATGTTTCAAGTGTAGTTCACCAAAATTGCTTTAACTTTTGATAGAAAACTCCAAATTGAGTCAGGTGAAGCCATGAAAAAAGCTTGTGAACAATAGAACACACCTAGACCATGGATCGCTATACATGTCCCCCTGTCACTCACAGACCTAGACCAAACTTGTATCATAGCTAGAGCACATCATAGGGAGTCTAGTGGTCTTTTCAAGAGAAAATTTAGATATCAAACACCAAGCCAAAATTCCAAAACTATCCAACACTCTGACAAAGTGCAAGAATTGACCTAGTTTTTAATCTAGAGGTCCATTTTCAAAATTCTCTGATGCCATAGGACCTACTAGTCATGCTCATTCTGATGGTACCAAGAAAAGTCAATTTGGGCTCCAATCATGGATTGCGATCCATGTCCCCATAGTGACAACTTAAACACAAATTTTCTAGATCAGTAGTGTAAACACTAGAACTCATACCTCCTAGGCTAGTTTTTGAAAAAAATTGAGCAAGTTTGGATAAAAAAACATCAAATCAGGTGATAGGTTGAAAACCAAAGTGCAGACCTAGTGTTGACCATTTGACCTTTGAGAGACCAAGATACAAGCCAAAGTTCTTGTGTCCTGGTCCAAATTGAGTCAGGTAAAGACATGAAGAAAGCTTGCGGGCAATAGAAAACACCTAGACCATGGATTAGGATCCATGTCCCCTTGTCACAGACTGAGACCAAACTTGTACCATAGCTAGAGTACATCATAGGGAGTCTAGTGGTCTTTTCATGACGTATCAAAAACCAAGGCAAAAGACCACAGTTGTCAAACACTATGACAAAATTCTCAATCCAGAGGTTCGTTTTTTGAAATTTTTGATGCCATAGGACCTAGTAGTCATGCGGATTCTGATGGTACCAAGAAAAGTCAATTTTGGCTCCAAACATGGAAGGTGATCCATGTCCTCATAGTGAAAGGTTTTTACCTAAAATTTTCTAGACGAGTAGTGTATACATAAGAAAACATATTTTGGAGAAAACATTTGATCTTTGAGAGACCAAGATACAAGCCAGAGTTCTTGTGTCCTGGTCCTGAGACTGTTTTGAGTGCTATTTGAAGTGCAATTCACCAAAATTGTTCTAATTTTTGATAGACAACTCCAAATTGAGTCAGATAAAGCCAGGAAGAAAGCTTGCAGGCAATAGAACACACCTAGACCATGAATCATGATCCATGTCTCCTATCACAGATTGAGACCAAATTTGTGCCATAGATAAAGCAAAGTCTAGTGTCTTTTCAAGACTAAATTTGGATATCAAAAAGCAAGCTAAAAGCCCATAACTATCAAACACTCTGACAAAGTGAAAGAATTGATCTAATTTTCAATCTAGAGGTCCATTTTTAAAAAACTTTGAAGCCATAGGACCTACTAGTCATGTTGATTGTGATGGTAGCAAGAAAAGTCAATTTGGGCTCCAAACATGGATCGTGATCCATGTCCCTATGTCTCCCTGTCAAAGACTGAGTCCAAATTTGTACCATAGCTAAAGCATATAATAGGGAGCCTATTGGTCTTTTCAAGAAAAAAATTTGATATTAAAAAACAAGCAAGAAGCCCAAAACTGTCAAACAGTATGATATAATGCAAAATGCAAGACTTGACCTAATTTCAATCCAAAGGTCCATTTTTAAAACTTTCTGATGGCATAGGACCTATTTGTCATGTTGATTCTCATGGTACCAAGAAAACTCAATTCGGCCTCCAAACATGGATCTCGATCTACGTCCCCATCGTGACCTTAAATTTTTGAGATCTCGATCTACGTCCCCATAGTGACAACTTGACCTTAAATTTTTGAGATCACTAGTGCATACAAAAGAAAATATATCCTCTAGTCTAGTTTTGGGAAAAAATTGAGCAAATTTGTGTCAAAAGGCAATAAAACAGGTGATAGGTTGAAAATCACAGTAAAGACCTTGTGTTGACTATTTGACCTTTGGGAGACCAAGATACAAGCCAAAGTTCCTGTGTCTTGGTCGTGAGACTGTTTTGAGTGCTGTTTTAAGTGAAGTTTTGTAACTTTTGATAGACAACTCCAAATGAGTCAGGTAAAGCCAAGAAGAAATCTTGCGGGCAATAGAATACACCTAGACCATGGATCGCGATCCATGTTCCCCTCTCACAGATTGAGACCAAACTTGTACCATAGCTAGAACACATCACAAGGAGTCTAGTGGTCTTTAAAAACAAAAAAAGGATATAAAAAACCAAGCAAAATGCCCAGAACTATCAAACACTATGAAAAAATGCAAGAATTGACCTAATTTTCAATCTAGAGGTCCATATTCATAATTTTTTGATGCCATAGGACCTACTAGTCATGTGGATTCTGATGGTACCAAAAAAAGTCAATTTGGGCTCCAAACATGGATTGCGGTCCATGTCCCCATCGTGAGAATTTACCTAGAATTTTCCAAACCAGTAGTGTATACACAAGAAAACATATACCCCACTCTAGTGTTTGAAAAAAAAAGAGCAAATTTGGGTCAAAAGGCAGCAAAAGAGGTGATAGGTTGAAAACCACAATGCAGACTTAGTGTTGACCATTTGACCTTTGGGAGACCAAGATACAAGCCAAAGTTCCTATGTCCTTGTCCTGAGACTGTTTTGAGTGTTGTTTCAAGTACAATTCACCAAAATTTTTCTAACTTTTGATAGACAACTCCAAATTGAGTAAGGTAAAATCAGGAAGAAAGCTTGCAGGCAATAGAACACACCTAGACCATGGATCATGATCCATGTCTCCCTGTCCAGATTGAAACCAAAATTGTACCATAGCTAAAGCAGAGTCTAGTGTCCTTTTAAGACTAAATTTGGATATCAAAAACCAAGCCAAAAGCCTAGAACTATCAAACACTCTGACAAAGTGCAAGAATTGACCTAGTTTTCACTCTAGAGGTCCATTTTTAAAAATCTCTGATGCCATAGGACCTACTAGTCATGTTAATTCTGATGGTACCAAGAAAAGTCAATTTGGGCTCCAAACATGGATCGCGATCCATGTCCCCATATTCACAGCTTGACCTAAAATTTTCCAAATCAGGAGTATATATACAAGAAAACATCTCCCCTAATCTAGTTTTGCAAAAGATTGAGCAAATTTGGGTCAAAAGGCAGCAAAACAGGTGATAGGTTGAAAATCGCAGTGCAGACCTAGTGTTGACCATTTGACCCTGGGAGACCAAGATACAATCTAAAGTTTCTGTGTCATGGTCCTGAGATTATTTTGAGTGCTGTTTCAAGTGAAGCTCACCAAAATTGCTCTTAAGTTTTAATAAACAACTCCAAATTGAGTCAGGTAAAGCTAGGAAGAAAGCTTGCGGGCAATAGAACACACTTAAACCATGGATCGAGATCCATGTCCCCCTGTCAAAGGTTGAGTCCAAACTTGTACCATAGCTAGAGCATATCATAGGGAGTGTAGTAGTCTTTTAAAGACAAAATCTTGATATAAAAACCAAGCTAGAGGCCCACAACTATCAAACACTCTGACAAAGCACAAGACTTGACCTAATTTTCAATATAGAGGTCCATTTTCAAAAATTTCTAATGGCATAGGACATATTAGTCATGCTAATTCTCATGGTACCAAGAAAAGTCAATTTGGGCTCCAAGCATGGATCTCGATCCACATTCCCATAGTGATAGCTTGACCTAAAATATTTGAGATCACTAGTGCATACAAAAGAAAACATATCCTGTAGTCTAGTTTTGGGAAAGAAACTGAGCAAATTTGTGTCAAAAGGCAGCAAAATAGATGATAGCTTGAAAATCGCAATAAAGACCTACTGTTGACCATCTGACCTTCGGGAGACCAAGATACAAGCTAAAGTTCATGTGTCCTAATTTTGAGTGCTGTATCAAGTGTGGTTCACCAAAATTGCTCAAACTCTTGATAGAAAACTTTAAATTGAGTCAAATAAATCCATGAATAATTCTTTCGAGCAATAGAACACACCTAGACCATGGATCGCGATCCATGTCCCGTTGTCACAGGCTGAGACCAATCTTGTGCCATAGCTAGAGCACACAAGGAGTCTAGTGGTCTTTTCAAGACAAAATTTGCATATAAAAAACCAAGCCAAAAGTCTAGAACTATGAAACGATCTAACACAGTGCAAGAATTGACCTAATTTTCAATCCAAAGTTCCATTTTTACAAATTTTAGATGCCACAGGACCTACTAGTCATGCTGATTTTGATGGTACCAAGAGAAGTCAATTTAAGCTCCAAACATGGATCGCGATCCATGTCCCCATAGGACAACTTGACTTTAAATTTTCTAGATCAGGAGTGCATACAGAAGAAAATATCTCCACTAGTCTACTTTTGAAAAAAAATGAGTAGCAGAGCATGTAATAGGTTGAAAACCACAGTGCATACCTAGTAATGACCATTTGACCTTTGGAAGACCAAGATGGAATTGAAAGTTCCTGTGTCTTGGTCTAGTGGTCTTTTCAAAACAAAATTTGGATATCAAAAACCAAGACAAAAGCCCGGAACTGTCAAACACTCTGAGAAAGTGCAAGAATTGACTTAATTTTCAATCCAGAGGTCTATTTTTGAAAATAACAGATGCCATAGGACCTACTAGTCATGCTGATTTTGATGGTACTAAGAAAAGTCAAGTTGGGCTCCAAACATGGATCGTGATCCATGTCTCTATAGTGACAGTTTGACCTAAAAGTTTCCAGACTAGTAGTGCATACAAAACAAAACATATCCCTCACTCTAGTTTTGAAAAAAATTGAGCAAATCTGTTTCAAAAGGCAGCAAAACATGTGATAGGTTGAAAATCGTAGTGTAGATCTAGTGTTGACCATTTGACCTTTGGGAGATCAAGATACAAGCCAAAGTTCCTGTGTCGTGGTCTTGAGACTGTTATGAGTGTTGTTTCAAGTGCAATTCACCAAAATTGCTCTTATTTTTGAGAGACAACTCCAAATTGAGTCATGTAAAACCTGGAAGAAAGCTTGCGAGCAATATAACACACCTAGACCATGGATTGCGATACATGTCCCCCTCTCACAAACAAAGACTGAACTTGTACCATTTCTAGAGCACATCACAGGTATCTAGTGGTCTTTTCAAGACTAAATTTGGATATCAAAATCCAAACCAAAATCCCAAAACTATCAAACACTATCACAAAGTGCAAGAGTTGACCTAATTTTCAATCTAGGTGTCAATAGTAAAAATAGTTTGATGCCATAGGACCTACTAGTCATGCTGATTCTCATGGTACCAAAAAAAGTCAATTTGGAACCCAAACATGGATTGTGATCCATGTCCCCATAGTGACAGCTTGACCTAAATTTCTTCTAGATCAGTAATGCATACAAAAGAAAACATATCCTCTAGTCTAGTTTTGAAAAAAAAAAGAGAAAATTTGTGTCAAAAGGCAGCAAAACAGGTGATAGGTTGAAAATTGCAGTAAAGACCTAGTGTTGACCATTCGACCTTTGGGAGACCAAGATACAAGCCAAAGTTCCTATGTCCTGGTCTTGAGACTGTTTTGAGTGTTGTTTCAAGTGCAGTTCACCAAAATTGCTCTAACTTTTGATAGACAACTCCAAATTAAGTCAAGTAAAGCCAATAAGAAAGCTTGTGGACACTTGACCTAATTTTTAATCCAAAGGTCCATTTTCAAAATGTTCTGATGCCATCCCGATGCCATAGGACCTACTAGTCATGATGATTCTAATGGTACCAAGAAAAGTCAATTTGGGCTCCAGACATGGATCGTGATTCACATCCCCATAGTGATAGCTTGACCTAAACATTTTGAGAGCAGTAGTGCATACACAAGAAAATAGATCACAAGGAGTCTTGTGGTTTTTTCAAACCAAATTTGGATATAAAAAACCAAGCCAAAAGTCTAGAATTGTCAAACACTGTGACAAAATGCAAGAATTGACCTAAGTTTCATTCCATAGGTATTTTTTCAAAAACCTCTGATGGCATATGAACTATTAGTCATGATGATTCTGATGGTACCAAGGAAAGTCAATTTGAGCTCCAAACATGGATCACGATCCACTTCCCCATAGTGAGAGCTTGATCTAAAATTTTACCGAGCAGTGGTGCATATACAAGAAAACATATTCCCCAGTCTAGTTCTTGAAAAAAATAAGCAAATTTGAATCAAAAGGTAGAAAAATAGGTGATAGGTTTAAAATTGCAGTGCAGACCTAGTGTTGACCATTTGACCTTTGAGAGACCAAGATACAAGCCAACGTTTTTGTGTCCTGGTCCTGAGACAGTTTTGAGTGCCGTTTCAAGTGCATTTTACCAAAATTGCTCTAACTTTAGATAGAAAACTCCAAGTTGAGTCAAGTGAAGCCATGAAAAAGCTTGTGGACAATAGAACACACCTAGACCATGGATCGCTATACATGTCCCCCTGCCATAGACTTAGAGAAAACTTGTATCATAGCTAGAGCACATCACAGGGAGTTTAGTGGTCTTTTCAAAACAAAATTTGGATATAAAACACCAAGCCAAAAGCCCAAAATTGTCAAACACTCTGACAAAGTGCAAGAATTGACCTAATATTCAATCCAAAGGTCCATTTTCAGAATGATCTCATGCCATAGGACTACTACTCATGTTGATTCTAATGATACCAAGAAAAGTCAATTTTGGCTCCAAACATGGAATGCGATCCATGTCCCCATAGTGAGAGCTTGAACTCAAATTTTCTAGCTCAGTAGTGTAAACACAAGAACACATATCTCCCATACTAGTTTTTGAAAAAATTGAGCAAATTTGCATCAAAAGACAACAAAACAAGTGATAGGTTGAAAACCAAAGTGCAGAACTAGTGTTGACCATTTGACCTTCGAGAGATCAAGATACAAGCCAAAGTTCTTGTGTTCTGGTCCAAGTTGAGTTAGGTAAAGACATGAAGAAAGCTTGCGGGCAAAACACCTAGACCATGGATCAAGATCCATGTCCTCGTGTCAGAGACTAAGACCAAACTTGTACCATAGCTAGAGTACATCATAGGGAGTCTAGTGGTCTTTTCAAGATGTATCAAAAACCAAGCCAAAAGCCCAGAATTTTTGAACACTATGACATATTGAAAGAATTGCCCTAATTTTATTTCCAGAGTTCCAGTTTTTGAATTTTTTGATGCCACAGGACATATTAGTCTTGTGGATTCTGATGGTACCAAGAAATGTCAATTTGGGCTCCAAACATGGATTGGAATCCATGTCCCCATAGTGAGAGGTTTACCTAAAGTTTTCCAGACCAATAGTGCATACACAAGAAAACATATCTCCCAGTCTAGTTTTGGAAAAAAAAGAGCATATTTGGGTCAAAAGGCAGCAAAACCTCCAAATTGAGTTAGGTAAAGCTAGGAAGAAAGCTTGCGGGCAATAGAACACACCTAAGCCATGGATCACGATCCATGTCCCCCTGTCAAAGAAAGAGTCCAAACTTGTACGATAGCTAGAGCATACCATAGGGAGTCCAGTGGTCTTTTCAAGATGAAATTTTGATATCAAAAACCAAGCTAGAAGCCCAAAACTTTCAAACACTCTGACAAAGTGCAAGACTTGACTTAATTTTCAATCCAGAGGTTCATTTTTAAAACTTTATGATGTCATAGGACCTATTTGTCATGCTGATTCTCATGGTACCAAGAAAACTCAATTCGGCCTCCAAACATGGATCTCGATCTACGTCCCCATAGTGACAACTTGACCTTAAATTTTTGAGATCACTAGTGCATACAAAAGAAAATATATCCTCTAGTCTAGTTTTGGGAAAAAAATTGAGCAAATTTGTGTCAAAAGGCAACAAAACAGGTGATAGGTTGAAAATCATAGTAAAGACCTTGTGTTGACTATTTGACCTTCGGGAGACCAAGATACAAGCCAAAGTTTCTATGTCCTGGTCCTGACTGTTTTGAGTGCTATTTCAAGTGCAGTTCACCAAAATTATTCTAAATTTTATTAGAAAACTCCAAATTGAGTAAGGTATAGCTAGGAAAAAAACTTGCGGGCAATAGAACACACTTAGACCATGGATCATGATCCATGCCCCCTTGTCTCATAGATTGAGACCAAATTTGTACCATAGCTAAATCACATCACAAGAATTTTAGTGTCTTTTCAAGACTAAATTTGGATTTCAAAACCAATCCAAAAGCCAAGAACTATCAAACTTTCTGACAAAGTGCAAGAATTGACCTAATTTTTAATCTAGAGGTCCATTTTTAAAAATCTCTGATGCCATAGGACCTACTAGTCATGTTGATTCCGATGGTACCAAGAAAAGTCAATTTGGGCTCCAAACATGGATCGCGATCCATGTCCCCATATTAATAACTTGACCTAAAATTTTTCAAATCAGGAGTGTATACACAAGAAAACATAGCCCCTAGTCTAGTTTTGGAAAACATTGATCTAATTTGGATTAAAAGGTAGCAAAATTGGTGATAGGTTGAAAACCGCAGTGCATACCTAGTGTTGGCTATTTGACCTTCGGGAGACCAAGATAGAATCCAATTTTTCCTGTGTCCTGGTCCTAAGACTATTTTGAGTGCTGTTTCAAGTGCAGTTCACCAAAATTGCTCTAACTTTTAATAGACAACTCCAAATTGAGTCAGGTAAAGCAAGTAAGAAATCTTGCGAGCAATAGAACACACCTAAACCATGGATCGCGATCCATGTCTCCCTGTTAGAGACTGAGTCCAAACTTGTACCATAGCTAGAGCATATCCTAACAAGTCTAGTTGTCTTTTCAAGACAAAATTTTGATATTAAGAACTAAGCCAGAAGCCCAAAACTGTCAAACACTTTGACAAAGTGTAAGACTTGACCTAATTTTCAATCCAAAGGTCCATTTTTCAAACTTTCTGATGGCATAGAATGTATTTGTCTTGTTGATTCTCATGCTACCAAGAAAAGTCAAGTTGGGCTCCAAACATGGATCTCGATCCATGTCCCCATAGTGACAACTTGACCTAAATGTTTTGAGATCAATAGCATACAAAAGAAAACATATCCTCTAGTCTAGTTTTGGAAAAAAATTGAGCAAATTTGTGTCAAAAGGCAGCAAAACAGGTAATAGTTGAAAATCACAGTAAAGACCTAGTGTTGACTATTTGACCTTCGGGAGACCAAGATACAAGACAAAGTTCCTGTGTCCTGGTTGTGAGACAGTTTTGAGTGCTGTTTCAAGTGAAGTTCACCAAAATTGTTGTAAGTTTTGATAGACAACTCCAAATTAAGTCAGGCAAAGACAAGAAGAAAGCTTGTGGGCAATAGAACACACCTAGACCATGGATCACGATCCATGTCCCCCCCTCATAGATTGAGACCAAACTTGTACCATAGCTAGAGCACATCACAAGGAGTCTAGTGGTCTTTTCAAGACGAAATTTGGATGTCAAAAACCAATCCAAAAGGACAGAACTGTCAGACACTATGACAAAATGCGAGAATTGACCTAATGTTCAATCCAGAGGTCCATTTTCATAAATTTTTGATGCCATAGGATCTAGTAGTCATGCGGATTATGATGGTACCAAGAAAAGTCAATTTGGGCTCCAAAAATGGATTGCAATCCATGTCCCCATAGTGACAGCTTGACCTAAACATTTGTAGACCATTAGTGCATACACAAGAAAACATATCTCGAGTCTAGTTTTGGAAAAAGAAAGAGCAAATTTGAACCAAAAGGTAGCAAAACAGGTGATACGTTGAAACAGGTGATACGTTGAAAAAAGGTGATACGTTGAAAACAGGTGATACGTTGAAAACCGCAGTGCAGACTTAGTGTTGACCATTTGACCTTTGAGAGACCAAGATACAAGCCAAAGTTCCTGTATCTTGTAGTGCTTTAGGTGGTACCCATTCACCTTATTAGGATGCTCCTTGCCATCTAAATCCATGAGCTGATAATAACTGGAATTAGAAGATTTTTTTGACTACATACGGACCTTTCCATCTGGTGTATAATTTAGCTTCAAACCTATTGTCAAGTCGATTGTCATACCTTAAGACCTAATATTCTTCTTTGATTCGTTTGTCCTTCACCTTCTTATCGAGTTAAATTATCTTGGCCAACCAAAGAGGGCCCAATATTCTACGAATAACTCGTTAAAATTTTAAATTTGTGCTTACAATGATATACACCGTTTGCCTTGCAATGGAAACAAATGGGTCATACAAATTTTTGTGATTCATGCAAGCTACTTGATTACTCTAAAGACTAAGTATCCACAACAACATACACAAGCCCTTCTCAATAGGGGCACCAAAATTGAGGCGGTTCGGGGCAGGCAACAAGAAGAGCAACCTCTAGACACCCTTCAAGGCTCCCATGCTGCTCAATGGGGATGGGTCACAACAAAAAACAACCAAAAAAAACAAACCCATAGCCAAAACTCAACTACACAAGGGGCACCACCTAGTTTGAGACTGAACTAGGACGCAAGAAAGGAGAATTATAGAGAAAACCCACAATCGAGCAAGAGATATACACTAGCCCTTACACCAATGCAACACACTCACACACTAAAAACACAAAAGAGAGAGAGAGAGAGAGAGAGAGAGAGAGAGAGAGAGAGAGAGAGAGAGAGAGAGAGAGAGAGAGAGAGAGAGAGATTGTGTACAATCTAGCTTCAACCATATGATTTTCACAAGAAGGTACCTAGAGCTTGGGGGTTCAAATGACAACACTTTAAATCTGGTTATAGTACTATGCACTAGCACATTGTCTTAGGGTTACGGGAGCCCTCTCACCATCCGCCCTCTTACAATGGTAGTCAAAGCAACAGCCGAATCAATGAATCACAAGCACAAGCAGCAAGAAAATAACCTTCAATGAACAAGTTACCTTATGGAACTGAGTGAGTTTGCCAAGCCAAATTGGAAGAAAAGAGTGAGTCTTTGGAAAAAAATTGTACCCAAGCTATCAATTTTATTGATGTTGGAGTAGATACAATAGCAATGGAAGGAGTATAATTTACTCACTCACAAACTCAAACTAGCTCAAGCTTGTCTATGCACCAAGGTGATGGTGTATAGAGAGCTGACTCTCTCTTCTTACAACTAAGATAGAGACCAGAGCATGCTATGCTCAATGTAGTGTGCAATAGTGTAGAGATAGTTTTTACAAAGACTAATGCGCTCCATTTATAGGTTTTTGGGAGCCTTGATTAGGATTAGAACTAATCAATTTTATTGACAAAACAACAGATTATGAAATATTTTTGATTTTCAAAATGGGAGTGGGTCTTCCTTATCCCTTGAGTCACATGGATGTGGGCTCAACCAGAAAAATTATTGAAGTGAAAGGAGAGAGATGTGAGTAGCTTGGAGGTGCTACTCTAGTAGATAGTAGAGGGTGCAATTTACAAGAAGGGTTAGTCATTAGTGTTAGTAATTTGTAGTTAGTAAAATGGGTTAAAATTACATGGCATATGCACTCAAGGTGCATTACATGATTTATACAATGATAAAAAGTAAGAGAAGGATGAGAATATACACAATTTGATGGAAACCACAAGATGGAAAGGGGACATTTCACCTATCTCCTCCAGTAAATGAAGCGGTTGTAGAACTCTATCGGTGTAGTTTTTGTGACCATGGAAAAGTTGAATTTTCCATTATCAAACTCCTCCTTTTGCAGAGCTTGAGCTTGGTTATTTGCTCATTTTTTCTCTTTTTGTGAAAGGATGAAGAGGTTATGGGGTAATATGAGTTTGATTTTAGAGAGAGAATTTGGGCTATATGTGTGTAGAGATGATAATTTTTGAGCTATGGAGTAAGGGAGAGATGGAAATGGTGAGGAAGATCAAATAAGACATGAAAGGTGTAGGTTTTGGTCATGGAGGAGGAGGATGAATGTGTGAGTATGTGTGGAAGTAGGAAAGGAGGTGAGAGAAGACTGTGGGCTACTTGTGAGAAAAGTGGGCAGACTGGGGTCCACCGAAAAAATCCTATCTCACCGGTGGTAGCTCGAAAAATTATCAAATTTTTTTTGAGGCAATTATTGAGCTGTTGGTCCACATTTTGTCTTTTAACCACTGCTTTAAATTCAGAGTGGAGATGAATATAAAACATCCTGCCAAAAGGCATAGTTTTCTTCATAAAAAGCCTATTTTTCTTCATAAAAAAGTCTTAAGTGGCCCCCTTTTTGTTGAATTTGCATAAAGCTTCAAAGGTGAGCCCCTCCTTGCGTGAGAGCATGAAATAATAGATTCTTAGGGGTTTGAAAATGTGTATGGTTGTGGATTATGCATAAATATAATATATGGATATAATGGAAAAAAATAGGCTAGTATATATAAACAATTTATGGAATCTAAAATATTGTAAGTTATATAAAAAAATAAATATATGAAAATATAGGGAATCAAATGAGGAGGGCCCTCATTTGTTTTTGTTTATGTATATTTATTTACAAGAGGTAAAGAAAAATACATGTAGAAAATAGGAATTTAGTGAAAGGCAATGCCTGATGGTGGAAGGTATTTTTTTTGAGGTTTTTCTTTGGAGTGGATTCACTTCAAAAATAAGCGAAGCTTGCATGAAAATATTTCTATATGGAATAAAGAGTATGCAAAATGTAAGAAAAATTGTGGTTATGGTGAGTCAATGTACATAGCATACATAGGAAAATAACACACACCTAAGTAGAAATATTCAAAAAAATACCAAAATAATTATGAAAATTCCTTATATTTAGGCCCTCTATACAACGAACTATTACAGACGAAAGGGCCATAATATATTTTATTTTTTTGAGTTTATTTACTTTTTTGGCTCAGCTAACCCAACGACTCGCTAGCCGAGGGTTTTAAGGAGATATGGAAAAAGTCTTCTAACTCACACACGCCTATGTACAATGAAAAGGTAGGGATAGCCACAGTGTTTGAGTGATTTTGATAGGGTGAGATAGCTCACTATGGAAATTTCAAGTAGTCGAAAAACTGCTATCATTAGCCCTCCCCCAGGATGATGGTACATTCATGTACCATCAAAAGGCATCCTTTTCAATGAGAGTGGTTCCAAGCTATTTGAGATGTTTTGTGCCTCAAACAAGTCTTCATTTTGTAGTTCTTCTTCACTACTGGCACAAACCAAACTACAAGACTTACATGATGATGTAGCTTCTTGGAAATTCTCTTGCAGATTTGGTAGAGTGCGACTTAAGTAGTGCTTTAGGCAGTACCCATTCACCTTCTTAGGATGCTCCTTGCCATCTAAATCCATGAGCTGATAATAACTTGAATTAAAAGATTTATTGACCACATACGAACCTTGCCATCTGGTGTATAATTTAGCATCAAACCTATTCTCAAGTCGATTGTCATACCTTAAGACCAAATCTTCTTCTTTGATTCGTTTGTCCTTCACCTTCTTATCGATTTTTTCCTTTACTTGTGTAGCCTTTCTTTTGTAGAACTTGTAGGCCGCTTCTCTCTTCCTTTCTAGATCTACCAAGGTGAGAAGGCGGTCCATCCATGCTTCTTCTTTGCCATGTGCTACTCTTCCTTGGAGACACATGGTTGGAATGTTGAGCTCAATTGGTTGCAAAGCCTCTTGACCCTACACCAAGTGAAATGGTGTGAATTTTGTGGCCTCCTTGTATGTGGTTTGATATGCCCACAATGCTCCATCCAATAATTCATCCCATAACTTTGTCTTGTTTTCCACCATATTTCTGATGATGCCGGCAATAATACCATTAGATTTTTCAACTAAACCATTTGATTGTGGATAGTAGGGTGTGATATGAAGATGTAAAATGTGAAGCTTCTCACAAACTTCTGTGAGTAGACCCTTCCTGAACCCTGAACCATTATCAAAAACAATTTCCAAAGGTGTGCCAAATCTACAACAGATGTGAGTGTAGACAAACTTTCTCACCGTTCTCTCATTTACCTTTGCCACACTTTGTGCTTCTACCCACCTAGTCATATCATCTACTGCCACCAGAATGTAGAGTTTACCATTTTTTGTTCTAGGCAGAGGACCCATAGCATCAATGCCCCACTTTTCGAAGGGTCCAATTGCGAGTACAACTTGCCTTGGACCATGTATCAATCTTCTATTTCCATTTACCTGACAGTTGTGTCAACTTTTACACCAATGTTGAACATCCACATGCAGACTTGGCCAAACATACCCGCAAGCAAAATCTTCTTCACAGTGAACTCTTGGGCAAAATGACCACCGCATGCCTCTTCATGAAAACCTTTTGGAATGGCTAGAATTTCCTTCATAGTTGGTACTCTTCTGCACATGTGATCCTTCCCTCTTTGATAGAGGGAGGCTTCTAGGAAGGGAGCCTTCTAGGAAGAGATACACGCTTGCCTTCTTCACGAGTCTCCTCTCTTGAGATTTTGTAAAGTCTTGCGAAAACTCGCCATCCAAAATGTAGCCAATAATGGGAGCCAATGACTCCAATCCCTGGTACCTCGGTTGCTTGACGGAAGCCGTCACCATGATGACCTCCACTTCTTTCTCAAAACATGCAACTACTTGTTGTGCAAGTAAATCAACATCCTCATTTTGTTTCCTAGGAATATGATATAATTGCACCTCCTCAAATTGATAGAATAACCTACGGATGGCATGGACTTTGGCCCATAGTATTTTGCCCAAATGCCTAAAATCTACTTCACAATGAGAATTGCATCCCCCTTTACCATGAGACGCTGTATACCTTAGCTGATGTACATCTTCAAACCATGAAGTAGTATGTCGTACTCTGCTTCATTGTTGCTAGTTGAACCTGGTAGATTGATCTTCTCTTTCATGACCACCTCTCTACTTGGGTTGAGCAACACTAGCCCTCCCCCTGCTTTTCCTGTGGCTCGTCGAAAAGCTCCATCAACGAACAAGGTAAAAGCATTAGGAATACTTTTTGGTGGTGACAATGGTAGGGTCTTTATTTGAGGCACCTTAATCTCTTCTCATGTACCGTGTAAGTAAGAATCCCTGCCAATTGTGCACGCACACTATCTTCTACCTTGAAATAGTATTGGAACTCTTGCAACTCAATAATCCACTTTGAGATTCTAGTACTAAGATTAATTTGAGATGAAACCCAAGGGAACATATTTTCTGCAGTGAGAATTACAAAAGGTTTTGGTAGCAAGTAGGATCTAATCTTTCTCACCACAAACATGAGAGAAAGCATCATGAGTATTGCTTTTGTGTAGCCTCTCTCCAAAGCATTCATGAACCTACTAGCAAAGTAGGTGGGTCGCATCCTGGTACTGTGAGAATCTTGTTGTAGCAAAACAACACCAATTGTTTCTTTCCCAACACTACAGCTAACAAATAATGTGTACTCCCAACAAGGAGGCATAAGTGTTGGTAGTTCTGACAGAATTACTTTGATATTACAAAAATATTCTACAAGATCATCAGACCAAACAAACTCGACTTGTTGGGTCAATTTTTGCAAGGGTTGAAGTAACTCCAAGGCTAAATGAATGAAGCGTGACATATACTTCACCTTTTGAATGAATGAGATGACCTCGTTAAGACTCTTAGGTGATGGTAACTCAATAAGAGCTTTTGAATTTGAAGGATCCACCTCGATGCCTTTGTAAGAAACTTTGTGACCAAGCAAGATCACTTCATCCTCACCTATGTGGCACTTGTCGGGTTTGAGTTGACCTCCTATGTCATAGAGCTTTTTCAATCCTTCTTCTACCCTCTGTAGTTGCAACAATTTTGAGCTATAAATGCAAAAACATCAATGAACACCATAATTGACTTTCCAAAGAATGCTTGAAACACCATGTTCATGAAGTGTTGGAAGGTTGCAAGAGCATTTGTCAGGCCAGATGGCATGGCTCTAAAAGCATAACAGCCCCAAGGAGTGATGAAGGTTGTTTTCAACTGATCCTCTAATGCGATACCTATTTGAAAGTAACCTGAATAGCCATCACACAAAGTATATTTCTCATGATCGGCTACCTCATTTAGTATCTCATCCTGAAATGGGAGGGGAAAGTGATCTCTTTTTGTCGCCTCATTGAGTGGACACTAATCCATACACACCCTCCACTTGCCATTCTTTTTGGGAGTGACCACAAATGGGGACACCCACTCTGAATTCTCCATTGGATAAATAAATACTTGCTGCTAAAATATTTCTAACCTGCTTGAGTAAAGACTGCTCCTTGATGACTCCTAGCCTTTGTAGCTTTTGAGCCTTAGGTGTGACCTCTGGCTTTAACTCAATCTTGTGTTGAACAATATCTACTCCACGCACGTTGGTGTAGTCTTTAGCAAAAAGCTTAGGAAAATTCCGTAGCACACATTTGAACTCCCCTCTTTCTTCCTTTGTAAGTGTGGTTGATAGCATACCTTCTAGCATCCCTTTGTCTTCCATACCTTGGTTCTCTTGAGGACCTATCTTCTCCAAGCCTGGGCAAGAGGTCTCTTGGTTGTTTGGCTTAAACCTTACCCCCATGAATTTGATGGAAGACTCCTCTTCAATAATGCTACCGCTCTTTTCTTCTTCTGAAGTGCTATTGGTCCAGTCTTTCTCCATCTCACTTTGAGATGATTCTTCATGGAGCTCCTCTTGGCGTTGCCCCTTGATGTCAAAGACAACCTTCTTATGATTGTCATTCTTGCAAATTAGCTTTCCACTCTCCCAATCTTGCAAAGCTTGCATTTTCATTAGCCATGTTCTTCCTAGGATAAATGGGTAACCATTTCCTTTGGTAGACATAACATAGAAATCCACTGACTTCTTAATGCCAAAGGCTTCCACAAAAACATTTTCACAAATCCCTACATACCTAGCCTTGCTATTGTTTTCCATTTTTACTTTGCTTTCAGGTGTCTCATGGATGTGCATGCCTAGTCTCTGCATGAGTCCCTCTATCATGATGCAAATTTGTGCACCCCCATCCACTAGGCCTTTCCTAACTAAACTTCCTTTGATGTAACATCTAGCACCGGTGTAATGTCCTCATTCATTTCAGCTTGTGCAATTTTTACAATAGGCACACTCTCTTTTACCTTTCTCCTAGTGCTAACTGCCTTTGTTAAATCCCTCCTAACTTGCGGACATAATGCAAGAAATTGAGGCGATGAGATAACATGGCCCTTACCTCTCATGTATTCCAACAAGTTGTACATGGAGCCATACCATGTCCAAGAGGAAAGTCTTGGAGGTTGATACGATGTCAAGTCCTCTTGGTTTCCTTGGTCTCCTTTGCCTTCTTTTCTCGTCCACGGTCACTTTGTGATGTGACTCCTTCTTTCTCCTTACCTTTTCCACGGCCATGCTTAATGCCATTTGCTTCCATGTCAATCTCATTTGAATTTATCACCTCTACCACATGCACATTTGGATCTCCTTCTTAAGGAACTCTACACCACCACCAAGGTTAGCAACATTTCACCCATACAACCCAAAGACGTAGAAACTCTTGTTTGTACATGTAGTAGTAATCTAAGTCTTTTTGCTTGTGAGAAACGATGTCTTGCCATAGCTTTTGCATGTTTTGGGGGTCAAAGAAGTATCACTTGAAATGATCAATGACTTCCTTATAGTTTTCCTTAACTTCCTGAGATAGAGAGTCAAACGAAGTGCTAGCATCTTTTCTAAGGACCACTTCAAACATTTCTAAGCATTCATCATCTCCTATCACTCTCTTTATGCGGCAAGACATTTTCAAATTTGCTAGAAATAGCTCGACATCCTTACCAGGCTCTCCGAAGAAGAGGGGATATCTTGACATTTGGTGTTGAGCCTCCATTGAATCTATTTCAAAGTGACACACATTTTTTTAATTTCTTGAAAATATTTACACAATAATGTTTTCTAAATTGCAATCTGTTCTACAAAAAAAAATAATGCACATGAAATGATCTATGATAGTCAACAAGAGGCAGGATGATAGGGTTTGGTGATGCAAGAAGTTCTCATACTCTTTGGGCTCACCGGTGGATGCTCCAAAAATTATCAAAAATTTGGAGGAGATTATTGAGCTCTTGGTCCACATTTGGTCTTTTAACCACTGCTTCAAATTCAGAGTGGAGTTGAATATAAAAAATCCCACCAATTTTCTTCACAAAAAAGTCTTAAGTGGCCCCATTTTTGTTGAATTTACATAAGGCTCCAAAGGTGAGCCCCTCCTTGTGTGAGAGCATGAACTAATAGATTCTTAGGGGTTTGCAAATATGCATGGTTGTGGATTATGCATAAATATAATATATGGATATGATGAAAAAGAACATTCTAGTATATATAAACAATTTATGGAATCTAGAATAGTGTGGATTATATATATATAAAATAAATATATGAAAATATAGAAAATCAAATGAGGAGGGCCTTCATTTGTTTTTATTGATGTATATTTATTTACAAGAGGTAAGAAAAAACACCTATAGAAAATAGAAATTCAATGGCTGATGGTGAAAGGTATTTTTTTGAGGTTTTTCCTTGGAGTGGATTCACAAAAAAAAAAGAGAAACTTGCATGAAAATATTTCTATATGGAATAAAGAGTATGCAAAATGGTAAGAAAAATTGTGGTAATAGTGAGTCAATGTACATAGCATACATAGGCAAATAACGCACACCTAAGTAGAAATATTCAAATAAATACCAAAATAATTATGAAAACTCCTTTTATTAAAGCTCTATATACAATGAAATATTTATACACAAATGGGCCATAATATATATATAAATATATGATTTTATTTACTTTTTTGGCTCAACTAACCCAATGACTAGCTAGCTGAGGGTTTTAAGGAGATATGGGAAAAGTCCCTTGACTCACACACGCCTATGTACAATGAAAAGGTAGGGATAGCCACAATGTTTGAGTGATTTTGATAGGGTGAGGTAGCTCACTATGGCAATTTCAGATAGCTAAAAAGCGGCTATCACCAGAAAAAAATCTTGTAGGCAATAGAACACACCTAGACTATGTATGGATCATGATCCATTCCCCTTTGTCCACAAATTGAGACCAAATTTGTACCATAGCTAAATCACATCACAAGGATTTTAGTGTCTTTTCAAGACTAAATTTTGATTTCAAAACCAATCCAAAAGCCAAGAACTATCAAACATTCTGACAAAGTGCAAGAATTGACCTAATTTTTAATCTAGAGGTCCATTTTTAAAAATCTGTGATGCCATAGGACCTACTAGTCATGTTGATTTTTGTGGTACCAAGAAAAGTCAATTTGGGCTCCAAACATGGATTGTGATCCATGTCCCCATAGTGACAGCTCGACCTAAAAGTTTCCACATCAATGTGGCATACACTAGAAAACGTATCTCCCACTTTATTTTTTAATAAAAAATGACCTTTAAATTTTCCAAACCAGTAGTGCATACACAAGAAAGTATATCCCCCAATCTAGTTTTGGAAGAAAATTGAGCAAATTTGGGTCAAAAGGCAGCAAAAGAGGTGATACGTTGAAAATCAACATGTAGACCTATTGTTGATCATTTGACCTGCAAGATACCAAGATACAAGCCAAAGTACTTTTTGACCTTTGAGAGACCTAAATACAAGCCAAAGTTCCCATATCCCGGTCCTAAGATTGTTTTGAGTACTGTTTCAAGTGAAGTTCACAAAAATTGCTCTAATCTTTGATACACAACTCCAAATTGAGGTAGGTAAATCCAGGAAGAAAGCTTAAGGGCAGTAGCACTACCTAGACCATGGATTGCGATCAATGTCCCCCTGTGCTGAGACCAAACTTGTACCATAGCTAGAACACATCACAAGATCTTTTCAAAACTAAATTTGAATAATAAAAACCAAGCCAAAATACCATAATTGTCAAACACTCTGACAAAGTGCAAGAATTGACCTAATTTTCAATGCAGAGGTCCATTTTCAAACATTTTTGATGCCATAGGACCTACTAGTCATGCTGATTCTGACGGTACCAAGAAAAGTCAATTTGGGACCATTTGACCTTTGAGAGACCAAGATACAAGCCAAAGCTCCTGTGTCATGGTCCTTAGACTATTTTGAGGACTGTTTCAAGTGTAGTTTGTGAGGTCCCCACCCCGTCGTATCAAAAAACGGATCTGATGGTAAACCTGGTGGCCACTAGATCTATAGCGGAAGCAAACAAAATGGTTCAGGGTTCAACTAGCGGACGATCTCTCATCACAAAGTGAGTCGAGTTCGAGCCTACTAGCAACGAGATCTAGCTCCACCTCGTAGGGGAAGCGTACTTAACTATCTAGCGATCCTAAGACCCACCTTCCAAGAGGAGAGAAACCCCGAGTGCCTTTTTACCCATGTTTCAGAGGCACGTACTCTCGAGGATTCGCCGCTCTAGGGGCAATGAGTAATACCAATATCGAGTAAGCACTATGGGAACAGAGAGTTCCCGACCAATCGGGACCACCCATCTCGTAGGCATTGGCAACCCGAGCCAAGCCCCCACTTTCCACCCCCACACTCACACTTCCTCGTGTGACCTAATTACTACCACAAAGGTTGTTCAACATAGATATTCCTTTTTTAATTCCGAATCACATGGTTCGTTAAAACAGCCCTTCAACCAGTATTGCAAACAACACCAAGACAGAATTCTAGTAAAAATTCTACTCAAACTTATTCATAAAAGTTCCAATGTTCTGGAGGTACAACATCCCCCCTCCAGCGAGAGTTCACTCCTCCCGTTGTCGCCTAGCTGCCCATACAACTAGGTAGGTCCACCGCATAGAAAGCACGTCATGGACACTCCCACCGCATAGAAAGCAAGACGTGGGTTCCCACCGCATAGAAAGCAAGTCGTGGGTATCCACCGCATAAAAAGCAAGTCGTGGATTCAAGAGCCCTAACGAGGAACTCTGCCCCCTTGATTAGGGGCTGAGAATCCTCTTAAATTTCTGATGCAATGAATCCTCAAGATGGGAATTTCGGCAGCACCTCCCTCCTTGCTTCTCCTTCAAAAACTGTGTGTGTGCCGGCAGCACCTTCCCAGTGTGTAGGTGTGTGAGTATGCAATGTGTGTGTGTGTGTGTGTGTGTGTGTAGGCCTTTAAATAGGCTCCTACAGGCTGAAAATCGATTTGTGTTGCTAATTGCATCTGGATGAGCACTCAGTCCTTGCATGGCAAGTCCAGTTGCCTACCCACCAAGTGTCCAGTTGGCTCAGTAAACTGACTCTCACACTGAGTTGCAGGCTTGGCAGCTTCCCCAAGACTCCCACAAAGCAAGAGGAAAGTAATCGTCCATGGCTTCCATCCATACTTCCGCATATCTCTCCACATTTGCCCCCTCGCCCTTAAAGATCGGAGGTTGGGCTTGTTTGAGGAGAAGCTTCTTGTCTTGCGCTGCCGAGTACAGAGCAACAGGCGGTACCTACATGGGTTATACGAAATTCTTGATACCATTACTTGTATTTCAAGATAGACACAAGACTTTAATAAAATTCAAAATTCCACTTTATCAACAGACAGAGATTCAGAGACAAAAAGCACTTTATTGGTGGAAATTTATTACAATCGAAACTCCTCAAGGTTTAGAATGACTGATGATCGCTTATTACATGGCTTTATGGATTGCGTATAACATACGCCTAGGAAATGGTATTGACATGATGCACTACTTCATTCGTGTAATAGTTCTTATACACATTCTTGAGGGGATAATAAACTAAGATATCGGGCCGGAGTTCCGCTTTCAGTAATCCAAAGGTTTTGACTCGATTTGCTGGAATCACATTGGTGACCTTCTCCAAGAGCCAGTCGTTGATGGTTTGGTTGGAGTTGCCCGAAACAGTCTGGTCCAATCGTGTGGGCACCAAGTAGAATATCTCTATCACTCTCAACTCTTCTCCCCAACGTATCTTCTTCAAGTCGGTAGCCAGGCACCCTAGCTTCCGAGCATTGATGTAGTAAACCCCTCCTGGAAATGTCCAATCAAGTTCCCATCCTTTGTCAATGCGAGTGGAGTGTGGCGTATAAGCCTTCAATAGTATCTCCATGACATCTCGCCTGAACTGGTAAATAGGGGATCTTCGAGCTTGCTCATAAATAAGCTCAAACACTTGGAACTTCCGATATTTGAGCACGGGGTCTTCCTGCAACACCAATGCAAGGAATTCGGATCAACTACCTATATACTTTCAGTTCCTTTTAAATGTTCAAACAATACGACTTTATTTTCCCAGCCTAACCTAGGCTTAGCTCTGAAACCAGGTGTGAGGTCCCCACCCCGTCGTATCAAACAACGGATCTGATGGTAAACCTGGTGGCCACTAGATTTATAGCGGAAGCAAACAAAATGGTTCAGGGTTCAACTAGCGGACGATCTCTCATCACAAAGTGAGTCGAGTTCAAGCCTACTAGCAACGAGATCTAGCTCCACCTCGCAGGGGAAGCGTACTTAACTATCTAGCGATCCTAAGACCCACCTTCCAAGAGG
This sequence comes from Adiantum capillus-veneris, assembly GCF_014529385.1. Taxonomy (NCBI): domain Eukaryota; kingdom Viridiplantae; phylum Streptophyta; class Polypodiopsida; order Polypodiales; family Pteridaceae; genus Adiantum; species Adiantum capillus-veneris. Next base: position 51,005,084 of record NC_140948.1, on the reverse strand, counting down.
AGAGAAACCCCGAGTGCCTTTTTCCCCATGTTTCAGAGGCACGTACTCTCGAGGATTCGCCGCTCTAGGGGCAATGAGTAATACCAATATCGAGTAAGCACTATGGGGACAGAGAGTTCCCGACCAATCGGGACCACCCATCTCGTAGGCATTGGCAACCCGAGTCAAGCCCCCACTTTCCACCCCCACACTCACACTTCCTCGTGTGACCTAATTACTACCACAAAGGTTGTTCAACATAGATATTCCTTGTTTAATTCCGAATCCCATGGTTCGTTAAAACAACCCTTCAACCAGTATTGCAAACAACACCAAGACAGAATTCTAGTAAAAATTCTACTCAAACTTATTCATAAAAGTTCCAATGTTCTGGAGGTACAACATCCCCCCTCCAGCGAGAGTTCACTCCTCCCGTTGTCGCCTAGCTGTCCATACAACTAGGTAGGTCCACCGCATAGAAAGCACGTCATGGACACTCCCACCGCATAGAAAGCAAGACGTGGGTTCCCATCGCATAGAAAGCAAGTCGTGGGTATCCACCACATAAAAAGCAAGTCGTGGATTCAAGAGCCCTAACGAGGAACTCTGCCCCCTTGATTAGGGGCTGAGAATCCTCTTAAATTTCTGATGCAATGAATCCTCGAGATGGGAATTTCGGCAGCACCTCCCTCCTTGCTTCTCCTTCAAAAGCCGTGTGTGTGCCGGTAGCACCTTCCCAGTGTGTAGGTGTGTGAGTATGCAATGTGTGTGTGAGCATATATGTCTCTGTGTGTGTGTGTGTGTGTGTGTGTGTAGGCCTTTAAATAGGCTCCTACAGGCTGAAAATCGATTTGTGTTGCTAATTGCATCTGGATGAGCACTCAGTCCTTGCATGGCAAGTCCAGTTGCCTACCCACCAAGTGTCCAGTTGGCTCAGTAAACTGACTCTCACACTGAGTTGCAGGCTTGGAAGCTTCCCCAAGACTCCCACAAAGCAAGAGGGCGCCCCCTAGCTGCTAAAGCAGGTTTGGAGTGGGCTGGGACCTGTTCCCACACAGCCTCGGGCCCCCCGGTGCTTCCCGGACAATTTTGTGAAAAATTGGTTTTAGGCTAAAACGGGCCATACGAGTCGGATTTTGATGCCGTCAATTGCTATACTAAGCTCTAACTAAGACGTACGGGTCTGAGTACCTGCCATATTTAGCAGCCCCCCCGGGGTCCGAAAATGCATTTTTTTCAAATTCGGGGTACGGGTGCAGATTTTCGAGACGGTCGAGACTGGACGGTTCGGGTGACCAAAAACTTACTATTTTTAGAAATTTTTCACAAAAATTATTTTAATTCACATTTTGAAGATTTATAACATTCTAAACATCATGGTGCTAAAAATAGTAACTTATTCCATCGTATTCATTTCGTGGTACAAGGGTGCTCTTGTGATCGGGTCAGAGACCTTACATAGTTCACCAAATTGCTCTAACTTTTGATAGAAAACTCCAAAATGACTCAAGTAAAGCCAAGAAGAAAGCTTGCGGGCAATAGAACACACCTAAATCATGGAGTGTGATCCATGTCACCCTGTTAGAGACTGAGAACAAACTTGTACCATAGCTAGAGCACATCATAGGGAGTCTAGTGGTCTTTTCAAGATGAAATTTGGATATAAAAAACCAAGCCAGAAGCCCAGAATTGTTAAACACTTTGACAAAATGCAAGGATTGACCTAATTTTACAATTTAGAGGTCCATTTTCAAATTTTTTGATGCCGTAGGACCTACTTGTAATGCTGATTTAGATGATACCAAGAAAAGTCAATTCTGGCTCCAAACATGGATTGTGATCCATGTCCTCATAGTGACAGCCCGACCTTTAAATTTTCCAGATTAGTGGTGCATACACAAGAAAACTTATCTCCCAATCTAGTTTTGAAAAAAATTGAGTAAATTTGGATCAAAAGGCAACAAAACAAGTGATAGATTGAAAACCAATGTGTAGACCTAGTGTTCACCATTGGACCTTCAAGAGACCAAGATACAAACCAAGGTACCCATGTTCTGGTCCTGAGACTCTTTTGAGTGTTGTTTCAAGTGCACTTCACCAAAATTGCAATTACTTTTGCTATACAACTCCAAATTAAGTCAGGTAAAGCGTGGAAGAAAGCTTGCATGCAATAGAACACACCTAGACCATGGATCATGTTCCATGTACCCCTCTCACAAAGTGAGACCAAATTTGTACCATAGCTAAAGCACATCATAGGGAGTTTAGTGGTCTTTTCAAAACAAAATTTGAATATGAAAAACCAAGCCAAAAGCACAAAACTGTCAACCACTCTGACAAAGTGCAAGAGTTGACCTAATTTTCAATCCAGAGGTCCATTTTCAAAGATTTTGATTCCATAGAACCTACTAGTCATGCTGAGTCTGATGCTAGCAAGAAAAGTCAATTTGGGCTCCAACCATGGATCGCAATCCGTGTTCCCATAGTGACAATTTGACCTAAAATTTTCCAAATCAGTTGTGCATACGCAAGAAAACATATCCTTCAGTGTAGTTTTGGAAAAAAAAAGAGCAAATTTGGGTCAAAAGGCAGCAAAACAGGTGATAAGTTGAAAACCGCAGTGCAAACCTAGTGTTGACCATTTGACCTTAAGGAGACCAAGTTAGAAGCCAAAGTTCCTATGTCCTGGTCTTGAGACATTTTTTAGAGCAGTTCAGTGATATTGCTCTAACTTTTGATAGACAACTCCAAATTGTGTCAGTTACAGCAAGGAAGAAATCTTGTGGGCAATAGAACACAGCTAACCCATGGATTGCGATCCATGTCCCCCTATCACATACTGAGACCAAACTTTTACCATAGCTAGATCACATTACATGGAGTCTAGTGGTCTTTTCAAGACAAAATCTGGATATAAAAAACAAGACAAAAGCCCAAAACTGTCAAACACTATTACAAAATGCAAGAATTGATATAATTTTCAATCCACAGTTTCATTTTCAAAAATTTCTGATGTCATAGGACCTACTAGTCATGCTAAATCTGATGGTACTAATTTGGGCTCCAAACATGGATCACGATCCATGTCCCCATAGTGACAGCTTGACCTAAATTTTCTAGAGCAAGAAATCATATCCCCCAATCTAGTTTTGAAAAAAAAATGGGCATCAATTTCAGCGCCAAACATGGATCGGGATCCATGTCCCCATAGTGACAGCTTGACCCAAAATTTTCCAAAGGAGGAGTGCATACTCAATAAAAAATATCTCCCAGTTTATTCTTGGAAAAAATTTAGCAAACTTGGGTCAAAAGGTAGCAAACTAGGTGATAGGTTGAAAATTCCAGTGCAGACCGAGTGTTGACCATTTGACCTTCGAGAAACCAAAATACAAGCCAAAGTTTCCCTGATTGTGACATTGTTTTGAGTGTTCTTTCAAGTGCAGTTCACCAAAATTTCACTAACTTTTAATAGAAAACTTCAAAATGAGTCAGGTTAAGCCACAAAGAAAGCCAGGCAATAGAACACACCTAGACCATAGATCGTGATCCATGTCCCCCTGTCACGGACTTTGACCAAAATTGTACCATAACTAGAGCACATCATAGGGAGTCTAGTGGGATTTTCAAGACAAAATTTGGATATAAAAAACCAAGCAAAAATCCAAAACTTTCATACGCTCTAATAAAGTGCAAGAATTGACATAATTTTCAATCTAGAGGTCTATTTTCAAAAATTCTGATGCCATAGCACCTAGAAGTCATGCTAATTTTGATGGTACCAAGAAAATTCAATTTGGGTTCCAAACATGGATCCCAATCCATGTCCCCATAGTGACAGCTTGACCCAAAGTTTCCTATACCAGTAGTGAATACACAAGAAAACATATCCCCCAGTCTAGTTTTGGAAAAAAATGAGCAAATTTGGGTCAAGAGGCACCAAAATAGGTGATAGGTTGAAAACATCAGTGCAGACCTAGTGTTGACCATTTCACCTTCGAGAGACCAAGGTACACGCCAAAGTCTTGTGTACTAGTCCTCAAACTCCTTTGAGTGCTCTTTCAAGCGAAGTTCACCAAGATTGCTCTAACATTTGATACAAAACTCCAAATTGAGTGAGGTAAAGCCAAAAAGAAATCTTGCGAGCATTAGAACACACCTAGACCATGGATTGCGATCCATGTCCCCTTGTCACAGACTGAGACTGTTACAATATACATGTGGTAGTGATGTGTGTGAACACAATAGGACCTCCGAGGCATTTTTCCCCTCTTTAGGAGGTTTATTCCCCCATGCATTGCATATATGCCCATCACTCTAAGGCTATCTATCTTTCTATAGCACACCAAGTAACACACTCTCTATTATGTGCCTTGAGCTTCCTTTGTCTTCTCCAAGTTGTGTGTGTTTCTCTACAACCCTAATTCCAACAATTGGTATCAGAGCAGGTTACGTCCTCCCGGGCTTAGTCGCCAACTGCTCTAGCATATGCCTGCTCACTTTATTCGATTACAGTGAGGTTTGGTGAGCGTTCGCAAGTCAACAAACATTTTGGTTAAGCTCATAGAGCTTAGTCTGCTCAGATTTCTGATTCGGGCTCATTTCGGCCTCCGTTTTCACTACAGGCAAGTCTGCACATGCAATTTGGTCATTTTGTGCAAAATTTATGTCAGTGCCGTTTTTTGCATAACAGGTGCCTTACAGTCTTCTACGGTTTGTGCTATATAGCACATGTTGTTCCCGCTCCATTTCTCCTATTTTCGGGCAGTTTTCACATCAGGTGCAACATTTACCATGGCTGACAACAACAGAGATGTCTTCAAGATGTTTGCTGTTGAGGACAGGTTGGATGGTGACAATTACCCTATGTGGGCTTATATGATGCAACACGTTCTTGTGTCAAAGGGCATCTAGAATATTGTGTAGGGCATTGATGTACGTCCGGGTTCTAAGGATGTAGGCAATGTTGAGGATGTTGCGGTCTTGCTGCAAGGATTGCTGCTATTAGAGTTGTTTTGCCTACGACAGAACAAGCTCATTGGGATGTAAAGGATGCGCAGGCTCATGCATTGATTGTGTTGTCTGTGAAGCGCACCATTGTTCCTCACATTCGTTCAGCAAAATCTACAAAACAGGCTTGGGATATTTTGGTTGGTCTTTATGCAAGTCGCAATGAGGCTAAAATTGCTTTGCTGCATAAAGAGCTGGAGTTGAAGATTATGCATGAGGAAGATGATATGGACACTTTCCTTGCTAGTGTCAAGGATATCAAATGAGCAACTTATTTCTGCAGGGGTGAAGTCATTTCAGACAGTTCCCTTGTGCAGACTGTTCTTGATGCCTTACCAAATTCTTACAAGACTTTTGCAAGTACTTGGAGACTTATGACCCAAGGAAATCCAGAAGTTGTCAAGTTTGATGCATTATGCACATTGCTGTTGCAAGAGTCACTTTCCAAAAAGAACAAGACTAGACAACGTGCAGTTGAATAGGATTTTATTGCTTCTCAAAGAAAGGGTGGTAACAACAATACATCCACTTCTTATGGTTTTGGTGTGAGTGGAAAAACTTCTGTTCCTAATGCTTCTGCTGCTGGCAGCACTTTGTCTCGCAATTCTGGTGATAAGGGCAAAAAGAAGATGCATTGCCATTATTGTAAATCTAATGATCACTTGATTAAGCAGTGTCCTAAGTTAAAGGCCAAAGAGGCTAAGAAGAAAGAGGGTGGTTCCACTGCAAATGCTGGTTCCACTACAAATGCAGCCATTGTTGAGTCTTCTATGAAGGGAGACTATGTTGCCAATGTTGACTCTAGAATGGGTTTTTAGCGCACAATGCACTTACAATCCTGCTGTCCATGATGCATGCTTGTCAGTTGTGCTGCAGATTCACATGTGTGGTATTTTGATAGTGGTGCTACAAAGCACATTACCTCACATAGTGAATTGTTCACCTCTCTCGAGTCTGTCCCTCATGGGAATTTTGTCACTTGTGCCAACAATGCATCTTATCCGATTTAGGGAGTTGGAAAGATTGTGCTTACTACTGCTAATGGCAGTTCTTTCACACTTGTTGATGCACTTTATGTACCTGGGATCAAGAAGAATCTTTTGTCTGTATCTGCACTTGCTAGACTTGGACTTGTAGTCAAATTTGTGGATGACAGATGTACAGTTCATGATCTTAGTTTTGATGATGAAATCATTACATCTAGGCTTTTGTGTCATGGGCTGCATAAGCTACTTTGTATGACAAGTGTGAACAAAATCTTGCAAATGCAGTTGCAGATTCAAGGGCTAATTTACATGTAAAACTTTGGCATGCACGTTTTGGTCATCTGAATTTTACTAGTTTGGTGCGTTTGCAGAAATTTGATATGGTTGCTTCTTTGCCACCTCTTGAAGCCCTTGTCAAACATGTTTGTGAAGGCTGTATTTTGGGTAAGATGCAACGTTCTAAGTTTCCAAAGGATGGTTCAGTTCGGGCCACATACAGGTTGCAGCTTGTGCATAGTGATGTTTGTGGGCCCATGAAAACTCCGTCCTTGGGCAATTACCTTTACTTCATGAATTTCATTGATGATTACTCCAGGAATGCATGGGTATTTCCACTTAAAGCGAAGTCCGAAGTTTTCATGTGCTTCAAACAATTTCTGGCTATGGCTGAAATTTCTCGAAATGTACTATGGGCACCCTCCGTTCCGATCAAGGGGGGGAGTATATGTCTCATGAATTCAATGCATTTCTGGCTAGTCGTGGGATAAAACACCAATGTACAATGCCTTATACACCTTAGCAAAATGGTGTTGCTGAGAGGAAAAACACGTCACTTACGGAAATGGCATGATGTATGGTCAAAAGTCAAGCTTTGCCACATTCTTTTTGACTTGAGGCCATCATGTGTGCCACTTATGTACTAAGCAGGCATCCTACAAAAGCTTTGCAGTCTATTACTCCATATGAAGCATGGCATGATGGAAAGCCTTCTATTGAGCACATGTGTGTTTTTGGCTATTTGGCATATGCTTTGGTGCCACAAACACAGTGCAGAAAATTGGATGATAAGGCTATCAAATGTATTTTTGTTGGTTATAGTGCTGAAAGCAAAGGTTACAGGTTGTATGATCCGCAAAAAAAATGTATTCTGGTTTCACGGGATGTAGTGTTTGTGGAAGATTCTGTTCAGCCCTTGCTGTCATGTACTAGAGATAGTAATGTGAGCTCACAGGACATTTATGACACTTTGTTGCCTCTTTTCAGTGGTGGAAATATGAATGTAAGTTCCAATGAGGCAAATGTACAGCCTATGGGGGTTTCTAAAAATGTTACAGATCAGCCTATTTACTGATGCAGATGTACATGATGTACTTGATGAGGAAAGGGCTGAAAATGAGCAGGCTAGAGGTATGCCAAAATGGTTGGTGCACACTTTGTGTGATAGTAAATTGGATGCACCTTTGTCTAGTCATAATCGTTCATGCTCTCACCATGTATCTTATGCATCAGATTGTTATGCTTTGGCTATGTCTAGCTTACATGATGGGAGGAGCCTCTGTCTTTTGCTGAAGCACAGGATTCAAAAAGTTGGATGGCTGCCATGCAATCAGACTATGATGCACTTATAGAAAATGACACATGGAATTTATGTGATTTGCCTCTTGACAAAAAGGCCATTGGTACGTAGTGGGTTTACAAGTTGAAACGCAAGCCGGATGGTGAGATCCATCGCCATAAAGCTCGACTTGTTGCAAAGGGTTATGCACAGCAAAAAGGCATAGATTATGAAGAGACCTTTGCTCCCACTTGTCGCATGACTACTATGCATTTTCTATGTGCATTGGTAGCTCAGTTTGGTTGAGATGTACATCAATTAGACATTGTTACTGCTTTCTTGAATGGTGACATATTTGAGGAAGTTTATGTAACGCAGCCTCGTGGTTTTGTCAAGAAAGGACAAGAGGACGAAATGTGCAAATGTAACAAGGCTTTGTATGGGTTGAAGCAATCTCCTCGTGCTTGGTATGAGAAAGCTGACACTCATTTGGTCAAACAAGGCTTTCGTAATAGTCCAACAGAAAGCACATTGTATGTAAAGTGTGAGGGTGGTGTACTTCTCATTGTGGTTCTTTATGTAGATGATTTGCTGATCACTGGACCGAATGCGAGCCATATTGCTAAATTTAAGGCTGATTTGAATGCTACTTTCAAGATGAAACATTTGGGATTATTGCATCATACAGTTTAAGCAGTTGATGGTGGTATTGCCTTGTGTCAAAAAAGTTACATACAGACATTGCTATGTAAGTTTGGACTTGAGGATTGAAAACCTATTGCCACTCCCATGGAAATAAGTTTGAAGTTGAGTCTACATGATGCTGGAGATCCTGCTGATGTCACTCTTTACCAAACTCCTGTGGGCTGCCTCATTTATGTACGTAACACGAGGCCAGATATTTAGTTTGAAGTCTCACAGGTCAGCAGATTTATGCATAGCCCAGGGTCTAAGCATTGGTAGGCTATCAAGAGGATTTTTTGCTACCTTAGTGGCACTTTACATCTTGGCTTGTTTTATCCCAAGGGGGGATCATTGCCGCCAGATTTACATGCTTTTTTGGACTCAGATTGGGTTGGTTGTTTTGACACACGAGTGTCCACAAGTGGTTTTTGTTTCATTAGGAGAAAGTTGGACTCACTTTTGGGCCCTGTAAGAAGTGACACATCGGCTTAGAGAGAGAAAATGAAAATGTTAAATCGTGCATTTTATGTGATACTTTTTTTGTGCCAACAAAAAGCCAAAATGACATTCTTTGGTAGGTAGCCGCCCTCTTTATCATTCTTATCCTTCATTCTCTTGTCAGGAATCCAACTAACTGTATGACTAATGATTTGAAATGCCAACTTACAAGCGTTCCCTCCAGAAACATAAGCCACACGAACTCTATCAACTCTAAACTTGAGAATATGGTCTTCCCTCCCAAGACCTGAGATATTTCATGAGTTTCGAGTGTCCGTCTTTTTCTCTATCAACTCTAGGAATGAAGAAGGATTCTTTTTCTAATGAAAAAACCAATTTGAACTTGTAATTCTCAGCCCCTTCATCTTTAACACTTACCCAAAGAAAGAACACACATCATCTTCATGTTGATGTATTGCAATAGTACGCACCATTGCAGAAACATAGGAGGGAGTCTTTCTTATCTCAACAGGAGAAAGAACTTAGAAGGACAAACAAGGAACATCATTTGGATTTGTGGACCAATGGGTCTATTTATCCAAAGGATCCTACGACAAATGCGCCACCTCCCTTTGCTAATATCACTAACCTCTTACAATTCACAGGCGATGGCAAGGATGGGCTATTGGGATACACCGAACATTTGGAAATGAGAGAATTGAATGCGGAAAGGCAAAGAAACTTCTTGGCGATGGAGAACGTGCAGTTGAAAAAACTTAATGAAGCATGCTCTCAAAAGATTTCATCAAACAAAGAGACAATCCAAGGCCTTGAGAAGAAGATCACAAGTTTTCGAGAGAAAGACACCGTGCTTGGTAGTCGGAAAAGAAAACGAGATCTGTGAAACATTGAGAACATGAAGATTGGTAGTCGTGTCCTGAAAAAACAAATACGAGCTTTAAGGTAACTCGAAGTTTGTTTCTGCTTTTGTATCTTCAATGTGCTTCACTAAGACATGGATACACTTTCCTATACATGATCATAACGCATGATGCTTTTTCGGTAGGTCTTTACTGCATCCAAACTCGAACGGTGCAGGCTTCAATGCCGGAGTGCATTACAACCGTCTAGTTCCAAAAGAAGTAGTTGAAGAGATGATAACTCAGAAAAAATTTTGTAAGATGAAAGGGAGGCTCCTTACCTCCTTCATGAACGAGAATGAGTTGGAACCAATGGAAGTGCAAGAAATACTTGATGAGAGTGGCATCTCGCAGATGGGGTACAGGGCACTCTTCAAAGCATTAGCTAAAAAGTCTCAAAATAAACTACAGAAAGGATCATTGCTGCCAAAGCCATCACATGCAAAGGCTGATCACTGGCACGTAAACGATGAGGTGTTTGAGAAACTTGGGTCACCATTCCATATTGAAGCAACGTTCTTAGGCAAGGGTGGCCGAGAGGTACAGTTTCACGAGCGCAACAACCTCTTCGTTGATCTTGAAGCATTGCAAAGGTATGTAGTTCACTTCTTTGACATCAATCGAGAGGAGTGCGGTGGGGTTCTCAAGTTTGTTTTGAAGCTCGAGAGTGTGAGGTCCTGAAGAACAAGAAGCCAGAGAGAGTCACCATTACCCTGATGAATAGAGCTTTCGATCCATCAATAATGAAAGAGGATCCACGATACTTCAACGTGCAATCCAAAAACAACATTCTAACTCTAGGATCATTTCAGGTATACTTTGTTTACTCTATAATAACAAAAAATATTGATTATTTGGTTGTTGATTTTGTGTTTTCGTTTTTTGCTGCAAGTTGATAAGGAAAATTTTGAAATCCTCGATTGGGTTTTTAGTCAAACCCAAATTCCTTTATCAGTGAACAAAGAAACACATCCGTTCTTTCAGTGGAAGGATTTGGTGACTATACAGTGGAATGGCACATGGAAGGTGACTTAAAGACTCTTAAGTGTATGTAAAACATAACACACGGAGCAGCTGTGGAAAGTCCATGCCTATATTGCATGGCTGATGCACAATATCTTGAGAGTGTGCAATGGAATAGAGATCCCAACAGACATCTTCAAGATAAAACTTTTAGGCCAGTGCTTGATATTCCCCTGAGTAGAGTTCACGTCTGTACACTTCATGCACTCTGTCAGATAATTGAAAAGGTGTTTCGTTTGTACATATGTTTTGCATGGACATTAAAGCCAGAGAGTGAGTCGAAAAGAGTGATCAAAGCATTAGAGGGAGTGCTCTCAGACATTGGTTTGCATGGAGGCAATGTCAAAATCGAAGAGGACCCTAAGATGTATCAAACTCGTTACAAGGTACTTAGGAAAGCATCGATAGGCGGCGTGAAGGCAAGAAGGTTTCTTGGGTTTAGCCTCAAAGATTCAGATAGAGAAGAAATGAGAAACCTATTCAACAAATGGAAACGGTTACATAAAGTGGTTAAAGACAATGCTTGTGGTGGGGCAATCCATAATCACAAGGCAAACGTGTGGAAATCACTAGATAAAATTTTCCACTATGTTGAGCAGCATTCTTGGGATCAAAGTAAGCTCACATCATTTTAAGCAGCCTTGTTGGATTGGAAGAAGGCTTACCTTACAGGGTGGGGTGGGCAACATATCACACATTACATGGTGGGTTAGCATTCTATGTATACAAAACAAAATTTTGAATTGTACTCTACTGACCATTTTGTTTTATTTCAATGCAACACATACTGTTCAACCATGGTCCATATTTTGCCAAGACATACGGCTCACTATCAATATGGTCCACACAAGGCATGGAAAAAACCCACTACATGGCAAGAACAAGTTATTTTAAGAACACTAGACATGGGGGAGGAAAGGATAAGGCCAACAGCCTATTAGAGTTACACCAATGGACTTATAGACGACTAAATTATAGAGCAAGGCAGAAAGAGCTTCTTAAGAGTTCAGAAATTACATGGTCTTTACAACACATCCGCAAAGAGAAGAAACAGATGGCTTGGGGATCTTCAAATGTGGGGGAGCACCATGCAAGGTGATGACAGTCACGAGTCAGGAGTGGGAGAAGATGGACCTGAGCCCGTCGTTTTTATCCTCTTCAATGCACCTCCTTCTTTCTCACTTTGTACCTCTTTGATGTGCAAGCTCTGTAGACGAGCTCGTTCCTCTGTTGATGGCAGTATCCCCATGGGCATCAGGCGTCTTCTTTTCCTCAAAAACAGTCGCTTGCTCTATGGATCTAAGCTCTCCGAGTCTTCAACCCCTCCAGCCAGAGCCTGAGCTATGTAGGACATGAAATAGGGGGCTCTGAGTGCTTGGCACCCATACCCAATGCTTGCATTGGACTCCAGTGAGCCTCCTGCTCTTCTAAGGAAACTATCATCATACACTAGCACCTGACAACAAAAAATTGATCATGATGTTTTATCACTGGGCCATCTCCAATGCCGTGAGCCTCCCGCTCTTCTAAGGAAACTATCATCATACAATAGCACGTGACAACAAAAAAATTGATCATGATATTTTATCACTGGGCCATCTCCAATACCATCTGAATGCACGACAAAAATTACCATTTGATTCTCGTCCATTTGTAGCATTGACCTCCCCCAAAAGTGAATAGACTGACTATTCATTACCTAAGCTCTGGGTGCCACGGGCCTACCCATGTTTTCCAAGCCGAGTTGTTTTGTTGTCAACTGAAATTGCTCATCTATTGGCAAATTGGCCTCTCCGGACTTTGCTTCATTGAATGTATCTTTGATCAGTTGCCACCCTGAAGTAAACTGTGAGTCATGGACAGCTGTGTCAACAATAAGATGTTGGTCCACTCCATCATCATCCACAAATCCCATGTCTGCCTCACAAAAATTTGCAATTGCAGCTAGGCAGTAGTCCTCCCGTATATTCAGCTCATGCATGATATCTGTGAGCAAAACATAGTGGGTGTCACCCGCCATAGCAAAGCTGGGAGCACAATTCAGAGCCAAAGTCACTTCCTTATTGGTGCTTTCTTGCTTGCACCCTATTGATGCATCCACAAGAGAAGCAAGAGTTAAGCCCGCATCAAATGTTTCCTTTAATACCTCTACCCACTCGTCTTCTGGGTCAAACTGCACCTCCACATCCTCTACCTCTTCCTCTGGCGCCAATGGACAACTACCGAAAGTTGTTGACTAGGAAGTCTCTGACTCACCATCCGTCTGCAAGTATAAGTAACAGACAAACCCGGGTAGAATTCCACTAAGCTACACTTTTTGAAGTGCTTCATATACCTATCTTGTACAAGCAGCGCCTTGGAGGGACACTTTTCTAGACAGCGATTTAGTCTCCTTGAAGCACTCTTGTCAGGGTCAAGGTCGGTTGGGTGCACATATCTCATGCTATCAACTGCCATGGAATTGTCACAAGTGACGGCCTCATACTGTTGCAAATGGGTTTGTAGGTACTCAAATGAGCAATCTATAATCCTTTGTATAGAAAAATCTGCATTAAACATTCTTGATAGTTCTAGTGCACGGTGATGAGCACGGGCATTGTATAAGAATGTGAATAGTTTTTCTTCACATGTATCCTCGCCCAAAACGTCTGTCTCCAGGACTATGATCCCCATGACTGAAAGAAAAAGCAAGCCAAAACTATTATTCAAAATTGGTTTGTATTTGGTGTCATAACCAAGCGAATATTGAGCCTTGAGTACCCCTCAAGGTCTCTATTCGCTTGGTTCTGTCCCGTGTGCTAATGTCATAATAGGTGACGTCACTTGAGTCAAAACCAGGTGAATAGGGTCCCCCAGAATCTCCAAAGGCCCTGTTCGCTTGGTTCTGACCCAAGTTGAATTTTTGATGTAGCCACAACGTCTGTCTCCAGGATACGGTCCCCCATGACTGAAAGAAAAAGCAAGCCAAAACTACTTTTCAAAATTTGGCCTGTATTTGGTGTCATAACCAAACGAATATTGAGCCTTGAGTACCCTTGAAGGTCTCTATTTGCTTGGTTCTATCCCGTGCGCTAATGTCATAATAGGTGACGTCACTTGAGTCATAACTAGGCGAATAGGGGTCGCAAGAATCTCCGAAGGCCCTATTCGCTTGGTTCTTACCCAAGTTGAATTTCCGTTGTAGCCACAACGTCTCTCTCCAGGATGCGGTCCCCCATGACTGAAAGAAAAAGCAAGCCAAAACTACTTTTCAAAATTTGGTCTGTATTTGGTGTCATAACCAAGCGAATATTGAGCCTCGAGTATCCCTCAAGGTCTCTATTCGCTTGGTTCTGTCCCGTGTGCTAGTGTCATAATTGGTGACGTCACTTGAGTCAGAACCAGGCGAATAGGGGCCTAAAGAATCTCTGAAGGGCCCTATTCACTTGTTTCTGACCCAAGCTTTTGGAACAGGTGGATAAGAACAGAGCACTTTATGTGATCAGTGATAGATATATAGGCCTACTCACTCACTATGCCCAAACTCAGGCACGGTCACATAAGAAGTAATTATTCCAACCATGCGGTGCGAGACTTCTAATATTACCCTAATGACCACTCTTTGGCCCTTGGAGTGTTGTTCCCATTGTGCTCTAACCCCGTAACGCAGTGTCTTCGGTGCGCACACAATTAACATCACACATGAAGGGGAGAGAGAGAGGGAGAAAGTACCTGTCTCTCCAATATCCAATGGCCACGAGTTGGATGGTGATGTTGCAGGCAGCTGAGAGCAAGAACCAGAAGGTGGCAATGGCGATGGCGACGCAGAAGCAAAGGACTCAAACCAGTGGAGGTCGCTTAACGTAGGATCACGAGAGGTGGCCAAGGGGAAGAGCGCAAAAAAGGCAAAGGCAACGGTGATCTGTTTGTTCTACTTGGAGATGGAGATGGCGCGACTGCAAGGGAGATCAGCGTCTGACTCTAAACGCAGGATCACGAGAGGTGGCCAAGGGGAAGAGTGTAGAAAAGGCAAAGGCAACGGCGATCTGTTTGTTCTACTTGGAGATGAAGATGGTGTCTGCAAGGGCGATCGGTGTCTGACTCTAAACGATCACTCAAAAAAGGCATGTGGGCTGTGCTCACAAGGACAACCGGTAATAAATGGGCTTAGATTCCCATGTAGTACAATTTACAAACCACAATCTCGGGTGTAATCATGCGTATAAGTGAAGTTGTCACCCTCGTCGAGCCTCGCCTCAGATGAGCGCTTTTCTACCTCTTTTTGCATCCTCTACTGCCCATCATTTCAACTCTACCCCCATCGATGCTATGCGGTAAGCAAACCATCTCTTTTGTGCTCCCAACCCTTTTTGCGCATCTCCTCTTACTCTCTAGTGCTCCTCCTTTTTGCGCATCCTCCTCTTACTCCTGTTTTGCAGTGCTTTAGTGACACAGAACTCTACACACAGTGAAGAGGTATGCTACTACACTTTTGTGCACTTGTATTTTGTGTAGTCAGTACCAAGAAAATAAGGGAAGGTAAACCCTGTTTGTTGCACCTGCATCGTCTTTGTTAATGATGTTTGCTATTACACTTTTCTTAGGTCAGTACCAAGCCAAAAAGGGAAGGCAAACTTTGTTCGATGCACCTGTTCGCTTGGTACTGACCTCGGAAAATATAAATGATGTTTGCTATTACATTTTTTTGAGGTCAGTACTAAGCAAATAAGGGGAAGGTAAACCCTATTTGTTGCGGGTGTTTTTTTTAATACCAAATACGCGTATTGAATTTATAAGGGAGAAGCAAAATTACAACTTAACACCCACGTAGGGGGTTTTGAGTTAGAAAACACTAGGCACAGACGCAAAGGCCAAGTTTCAAACTTTACAAAAAGTGGCCTACTAATTTCTGGGGGATACAACTAGCAATAAACAGTTAGAAGTTAATCCTTTTCTTCACAGCCAGTCTATCTCTTCCTGAAGCTTGTTGGCAAAGTTTAGGGTTTCCTCATATTTACTGGCTAGCTCAAGCACTTCATTCTTCACGTCCTGTACCCAATTATAGATAACATCTAGAGAGCCATTCTCGGCGAGCAATCCCTACAGGTCTTTAGCCCTTCTTACTTCCAGAGAGTCTTTGAGGATTGAGACTCTGTGCTTGTAGATCCTCATTTTTCAAGCTTGAGGTTAGCATCCTGCACAGAGCATTTAGCAAATAAGATCTTCAAACTAGGAGCTTGAAATTGGGAATAAAAAGGAAAGAATTTATGAGCTTCCAAGGGTTGGTACTAAGGGGGAAAGGATGGGGGTTTTGGTTTGGCAGTTGAGGTAGGCAGAATTACCAACGGCTTACCTCGAGGATTGACTCCCATGTTGGCAGCAGCCACTCCCAGGCTGTGTCGATCGAGAACGCTAAGGGTACCATCGGGGGAGGACCAAGGGGGGACCTCATGAGGAGGTCCCGGATGCGGTCCTGCTGGCGCTGTGAGAGTGTCCCTTGGAAAGGCATCAACACTATCCCAAGCTTCCTGTAGTTGCTCTGCAAAACCTTGAGGGAGGTTTTGAAAAAACTTTTGGTTAAATAGACTAGATGGACATGCCTGAAAAGCAGGGCCTGGGTTCTGGCTGACGAGTGGTTTGTGAGGCGGTGGGTTGGAGTACCGCCATGTGTTTTCATGAGAGGTAGACATGGGAGGGAGAAGCAATGGTACCACCCCCCCTAGATTAGGGGAGGTGATGGGAGGGCATGACATGACAACTAGAACAACATGGACTTAAACGTCTCCTTCACATTTGTATTTTGTTGCACCTGTTCGCTTGCTATTACATTTTTATGAGGTCAGTACCAAGTGAATAAGCGAAGGAAAACTCTGTTCGATGCACCTGCTCGCTTGGTACTGACCTCAGAAAATATAAGTGATGTCTGCTATTACACTTGTCTGAGGTCAGTACCAAGCGAATAAGGGAAGACAAACTCTGTTTGATGCACCTGTTCTCTTGGTACTGACCTTTTCTGAAATCTTAAGTCCCTTGTGTTGACAAATGAAATGTCGTTTTCTGTTATGCTATTTATAGAGATGCCTCGTGCAAAGGCCACGCCTAGAAGGGCAACATGTGAATCTTTGAATGCAGAAGCAAGAAGATGCCAATATGAGGTGCACAGAGGTGTACTGCAAGAGCTGCGAAGGATCGAACGACATGTTCAACCGGCTATTCCACGTCTTCCTTTCCAGCAAGTAGTGCGAGAGATTTGGGAGGAGTGGAGAGTCGGCATGCAATCGGCTAGCAGTGCACTTCTCTGCTTTCAAGAAATTGCAGAAGACTACCTCGTTGAATTCTTCAGCGATGGATATATCCTGGCTGCCCATGCACACCGCGTTACTATCATGCCGCGGAATTTTGATACTCTTCGGAGGCTGCTTTTCTGCTACGATGGGCTGATTCAGCAGTACCTATCTAGGATAGTAGAACCATGGATATTCTTAACATCCCCTCTCTCCATCCTTGTGCACGATAGACAGAGCCGTCTAGGGCTGAAATAAACAGCTGAAGGACACGATCACGAGTCGAAAGAAACGACATAGATGGGCAGGCTGAGATAGCCACAAAGGGGCATGAGCAAGATAGGGTGGACCCCAAGGTAGTCATGGAAGAAATAAAGAAAGTTATGGAGGAGCCAGCTAGACCCCAAAATGAGCAAGTCATGGAGGATCCGTAGTCAGTAAGGGCTGATGAGGGGCAAGAGCAGGCCAGGGTGGACTGTGAGGCATTTATGGAGGAACAAATAGTGAAGGAAAATGATCCGAAGCTTGTTTTTGTTAGGGAGGACACTGTGCCTGTTAGGGAGGACCCTAAGGCTATTAGGGAGGAGCCTGAGGTAGCCAGGGATAAAGCTCAAGAAGGCAAGGGCAAGGCTCTATTTCACAAGGACCATCCAACAAGGAGCCTTTATTGTAGGAGTCAATTATTTTAGAGCAAATCAACGAAGAGAACGAAGAGGAGTTGCAAGTTCTGCTCAGCGCAGCAACTCTGCATGCACAGATACTGCTGCCTGGAAGGTCAGAGGAGGCCTGCATTTTCAACCTCGATCAACAAGACTTCCTGTGCATGCGTAGTTTCACCAACTCCAACGCAACAGATGGGGTCGTCAACATTGCTTTGTGGTAATTCTCATGCTCTTTAAAAGTCACGGTTGGTTCATTAAATGGCTCATGACCAAGACATGGGTCAATACCAAGCGAGTCAGTGGCTTATGGAATTGGATAGTGTTACTATTCGCTCAGTATTGACTCATGTCTTCACGGCAGTCAAGTTTTTTTTATAAGTCACACTTGATTCATTAGATGGATCACTACCGTTAAGACATGGGTCAATACCAAGCAAGTCAGTGGCTTATGGAATTCGATAGCTGCCCCACTTGCTCGGTATTGACTCATGGATTTGTGGCAGTGACAGCCCATTGAAATATCTTAAGTCTAATCTCTGCCATTGATTCATGTTAGGCACGCTGTCTCGCTTCTGCCCCCTGAGGTTAAAAACAAAGTATACGTAATAGATCCGTTGATATCACCTATGCTGCAGAACAACGGAGTTTCCTTTTTGGCTCTGATGGGCTGGTTTAGCAGAGTCAATTTTGATCTAGCGCGCTTTTTGGTCACGACATACAATCAACCGTGAGTTTTTTCTTGCCTTGTAAAAACCATGTTGCATTTAGAATCTTTCTCCTCATCTTTGATGGTTTTGGTGTAGTGATCATTGGAGTTTGTTGTTATTTGACATTGAAGCTAAGATTGTTTACTACGCAAACTCCGGGCAAAGCAGGGCGTTTCACGGTCGTGTAAAAATGTAAGGCACATCTGGGTACATTTGGAAGTAGTGTCGCTTTGTAATGTGTTGCTGATTGAAGTGGTTATGTATGTAGTGCCACGGAAAAACTTGTATGTTGTGTAGAGCATGTTTTGTTAGAACATGATCTAAGAAATTCCATCCGGCACGAACAGGTAACCATGCCCACATAGATTGATGACTATAGCTGTGGCTGGAAAACTTGTTTGAATGCCTTGTTGCTCCTCAGTCAAATTTTGGATGTACCAAACGTAAGTAATTGTTAACCCTCACGGCTCACGGACACCCTATCACCTACGAGACGGACGTTGTAACCTACGGTGGACATTGTATTATTTATTTGGTAGAGTCAGGTATCGGGCTTGTCGGTCCAATAGGAAAAGGGTAAGAGTGATCGCCGATGAGAGGCGCACTCTAACTGGGACATTCAAGGGATTAGTTGGCTAAGCATGGGCACCCAAGTGTGAATGGGGTGAGCTCATATAAAAGCTAACTAAACCTAAAATTCACTCATTCTCTCATTTGTGCAATGCAAGAAAGGTGCTCTTGCTCCATCTCCTTCTCCATCTCCTTGTGTACTAGTGTGTGTGTGTGTGTGTGTGTACTTGAGAGAGTGTGTGTGTGTGTGTGATCGAGCATTGCGGCGGCACGACGGCGGTGAAGCGGTTGAGCGCGATGTAGCGGCGTCTCCTTCTTCTTCGCGGCGAGGAATCCTCCATGGCAAGAGCATAGAGCGGTGAGTGACACACCATTGCCCTCTTTTGAGCTTACTAGTTAAGCTAGTTGTGTGCTTGGAGCCGTCTGTGGCTCGCACACAGTGTTAGGCAAGTCCCTTGCTTCGACAATGCGGCAAGGAGCGCACATTTTTGGCGTCGTTGCCGGGGAATCGCCCTGCACTAAGCCCAAGAGGCACTTTGTGCTTCTTCTATGAGTTGTTTGTAGTAGGAAAGAAGAGGAAGAGGAAGAGGAATGAGTTATTTTTCTGCAAGTTGTTAATTTTTGTATTGTCTGCAAGTTCTGTGGTTTCTGCATAATCTTGTGTTTTCTGTTTGCACACAGTCTTTGCACAATTAGTAGTCGTTAGCTTGTTCGCAGTGAATGAGTAAGTAGGTAGACAGTTAGCAATTTCTGTTTGCACACAGTCTGTACAGAGTTTTCTGTTAAGGTTTGCCTGCACACAGTCTTTGCACGGTAAGGTAGTGAGAGAGGAAGTAGGTGGACAGTTAGCTCACTATCAGTAAGCAGTTAGCAGAGTGGTTAACAGATTAGTTAGTAGATTAGCTAGTGGTTAGCAGTACTATAAGTAAGTAGATAAGGTAGTGACCTGTGAGCTGTTGACAGAGAGTTTAGGTAGGTGTTGTCAGTGTGTGTGGCCAAGAAAGGGTCACCTAAACCGCGCGCGGTCGTCGCCTTAAAAAATAAAAAATAAAAAAAAATTGGGATCCCAAGCCCAAGCCCAGGCCCAGGCCCAGGCCTCAGTCCTCAGTCTTATGATATATACTAGACTCACTCTTATATATATACCCTACCCCCTCAAGAGGAAATGAGAGCATGTGGGGCAAGTACTCCACTTTTCTCCCTCCTCTTCCCACTTGCACCCTTAGACTTTCTAATTTGGGCCTAGTTCCCTACTAGAAATTGACGATTTTAGCGATTCCGAGGGCATAAAGTGACCAAACGGAGGGCTGTAAAGCACAGCACGTCCCTCTGATTGAGACGCTCGTTTTGAGCTATCATACGTTCTATTCTATAGCTGGGTCAGAAAAAAAGGACCAAAAAATCAAAAAAAAAAAGAAGAAAAGACTTGGGTTGCAAAACACCCAAAAATACTAGGTGAGCAGCCTTCACGGGCACTCATTGACACTTCTAGGGGATCCAAGTCATATGAACCTACGCTCTGGACGAGTGTTAGAGCACAAGAATATTGGTAGTGCCTCCATTTACGCGGGCACCCATTATTCCTCCACCCTAGGTTCTGGACCTTCGGCCGGGACTCAAGGTAGCGCGACCCAAGATCCTCATATCGTGTCTAGTGATTCTTCCTCTGACTACAAAGTCATGGAGGGGTATCCTACACCAAACCTTGATAGTTCAAGTCAAGACATGCATGCCATGGGCCCACGGCCCGGGTCCAGCGTGTTTAGCTGCTTAAAAGAGACCCTTAGTAGAGCTACTCGCTCCGAACATGCGGTTAATGAAATAAATGAAGGGAGTGGGGAAGTAAATTCATCATTCATGCCTAAAATAGACCCTATGCTTCTTGAGAGTGTGCATGTGAATGTTCCATCCACTGCACCTCCTGATCCTTTAGGACTATCTCTCTCTGAGGTTGTACTACCCGATGGTAGGAGTCTTGCCGAAGTACATGAGATCGAACGCTATATGCAAGCAACAAGGGAGAGGGAAATTGAGAACCTACGAAGGCTAGAACAAAGTCGAGCCCTAAAAGCAGAGGCTCCTATGACAACAATCATGCCAGCCGAGCAACCGAGTGCTCCCAAGGTAGCAGTCACGGAGGGGCAAGCGATGGGGAGCAATAATGCTTCCACTTCGAGGGAAACCTCCAGCACGCCAAGCCTAGATGGGATATTCCTAAATGAAAATTGGGAGTATGACCTACAAGCAGAAACTTTAATGGATCGGTACACAGGACACACCTATCATGTGGGTTGGTTAGATGTTCTACAATCCACATTGGGTGCTACTAGCATAGATGAGCAACAACAGAAAGTTTGTGATGTCCTCCATAGGATTGTCGAGTTAGAAAGACAGAACATAGGGATCAACATGCCTTCAACAGGCCTAATGAGATTCTTGGATACGGGAAAGGCCAACCAACCAACCCTATCACAAATGGAGACTCCCTCAGTGAGCCCCATTGATCCTCCATATGTTGTTTTGCCACGAGCCTCAGTACAATCTGAGCCCACAAGTGGCAGCTTTACCTTCCCAGATCTAGCTCATCTTTCTCTTAATGACACTACGACTACCATGCATATCCCAGTGGTGAGCATGACAAGAAGTACACCATGGAGTTCATTTGTTAATACTGCGCCGATGCCTAGTAGCACAGTGCCCCCAACTATACCTACATGTATGTATCAATCATGTGCACCTGTCGTACCTCAGCCTCATGTAGCCCCTACACCTCCGATTATTCCAAGAGCTTACAATCCACAATGGCATTATCTAAGCTGTTATACAAGTGGAGCCATGCCATTTAATAATAACATGCCATATCAGGCACCCCCTATGCCTAGGGCCACGCCTGTAGACTTTGGACCACCGTCTGGTACACCACCATACGAAATATGGGACCCAAGAGCCGCGCGTATGCCAAGGCCAAGGCCAACTCCCATCTCACACGTGGTTCTAGGAGCACATACACCCATTATACCTGCTCAAATAGGAGATTTGGCAGCATTTGCTCAAACTATCGGTCGCTCTATTGCAGAAAACATGCGTAGTGCACCTGATAGAGAGCCTAGGAGCAAGGCAGTTCAAGTAGCTAAGCTCACATAGAAATTCAGTGGAGACGGAGATGCTAGAAAGTATATGGAAGTCTTTGAACATGTGTGCGATTCCTTGGAAGAGCACAATGAGCTACATAAGTGTAAGGCTTTGAGTTTGACCCTAAGTGGAAAGGTTGGAGACTGGTATAGAACCTTAAGAGTAGAAGAGAAAACGATCTACTCTACTCTTAGGAGATTGTTCTTGAAAGAGCACATACGAGAGAGAGTACTTTGGGGTGTATCCTCTCAGCTCCAGAAAGCCCAACAAGAAGAAGGTGAATCCGTGAGAGACTTCATTAGTTGCCTAAAGAATTTGAATTCTCGATGCAATCCAAACGAGCGATTCAACAACAACCAATTTCTCGATAGATTCATTAGGGGACTACGACATGAAAGTATCTATAATGGCCTAGTCATTAGAGGTATCACTACTTGGGAAGCAGTCACCATGAATGCAATCCAATTGGAGGATAATTTAATGATTGCAGGAGAAAGAGTGTCTGCCGAGCCGAAGTCTAGTAGCTCGCAAGCGTCAGGGCATGAGCCAATGAAGATAAAGCTAATCGTGAAAAAGAAAACGATATCTGTGATGACTTTGGCAGATCTCACCAAGGCCATCCAAGAAAGCCTTAGGGGTAATCGTGCTCCACAAAACACTCATATGTATCCAAGAAGGGAGCAACAATGGTGCTCAATTTTCTTGGGCCCACATACTACGAGTGAATACCCTACTTTCAGAGTAAAGTTTAATGGGACTTGTAACGCGTGTGGTAGGTATGGCCATCAAGCAAAGGATTGCCTAATGCTTAAACGCATCATGGAAAACAGACCGCCTATAGCTTGGGCAGACTCACCTCGAGTTCCTGCATTGATGCCTACCCCACCCATGGAGCAACAGTTGCCATTACAGCACATGGTCCCTAGAAACCAAAATGTGGTCCAAACCACACCTTTGCCACCTCCAGTGCTAGGACCGCAACCCCCTCATCCAAGAGTTACACCTATGAACCAAATAGGTTGCGAGTCATCTAGTACTTATGTAGATTGCGAAGAGGACATAGACTCTAGTATCACCTATGGAGTCGACATGCTTGAGGAGTGTCCCATGTACTATATGGAAGACCATTGGGGACAAATCAAACCGGTATATCAAGCTACTGCGCTAGCAGCAAGAGGCCAAAACATTAATAGTTTTGCCAGGAGACCACCTCTTCAGTGCTACGAATGTGGTGGACCACATCGAGTAGCTGAGTGCCCCATTAGAATGCAAAAGAATGCTGCAATAATGCAAACAAGTCAAGGGAGTGCATTGGCAACGCCAATACTCACTTGTAATCGTTGTGGCATAGATCATTTGATCGCACAGTGTCCTAACAATCCAAACGCACCGAAAATCACACCATTGAACTTAATAGAGATTGTTGATGGGACACCACCAACTATAAACATAGTACCAGTAAACGCACTCACACGATCGATGCTCCAAAAACCAAATTATATTCTTGAGGAAAGAGACACGACATCAATTGCCCAATATCAGAAAAAGAAGAAAACACGAAGAAAGAGATCGCAAAAAGCAGCGAAGTCAGACCCAGCTCAAAGACCAACATAGGGACTGGTGATGACCCCGTATATATGAACGACGCTGAAGAAGATTCTGATTCAGGTGAAACCATGGAGACCAAAACGACCACTAACATAGAAACCAACAAGGAAGATCTTCATGAGCCACAATGGCCAGGATCCAAAAAGAAGATAGGAACTTACCCAAACCCTGCAGAGGAGATTGAGCGAGTCAAGCATTTAAGGAGTTTGGTAGAAGATACCCAAAGGGATCTAGAACCAGCACCTAGGAAGATCCAGATTACAGACACCGTGTTCCCTACACAACAACAACCTCACCAAGTCCATAGACCCTTGGACATACCTAGTGTCATCCAAGAAGAAAGTGACTTAAAGTCATGGGAAAGTGGGCGTACTCACTTCTTGATGGAAAGAATGTTTACAGAGGGACTACCTGATCCTATCGAAGAAATGGAGATCCCATCTTCCCCACGCCAAGGGACTCAAGGCCAAAAGGTGCCGTTAAACATTGCCAAATTGATGGATTTCATGTCTTCAGAAGTTAGAAACACCATCATGTCCAAACTATATAAAGACCCCGAGCTAGTCTCAGCTCTTCGAGCCTTCCTCAATGGAGAACTAAAGTTTGGGCTACCACAATTTGCACAAATGGATGGAGTTGGGGAGATGCCAATAGAGGAGAAACACTTAGATCCACAACCCAACCTAGATGAGAACCTTGTTATAGAAATACCCGTTAACAAGTTGGGGCAATACTTTGAAGGTGATGAATCTAATGCTACTCTACCAATCACTACTAAAGGATTAATTGTGAAGGGAATCCTTGACGGTGGTGCGGGAGTCAACATGGTGACAAAGAGTTGTTGGGACTCTATGGGGAGACCTCACCTTGAAGCCACAAGCGTAGTGGTAAAAATGGCTAATGGATCTATTGTTACGCCTATTGGAATGCTAAAGGATCTCAGGATCAAGGTCTTGGGACACAAGGTAAGGCAGACTTTCATTGTTATGGATTTTTCCAAGCATCCTATGTCATTTGAGATGATCTTAGGGCGTCCATTCATGAGGGAAGCAAAAATGGTGCATGATTGGTCCAAAAACCACGTCTACTTACAGTTCCAAGACTTTGTCATTCGACTTGATCTTTTAAGTGGTCGAACGCATCCTCTAGGAAATAAATTCATCATTGATAATCAATCAGACACAACAATTCACTCGGCTCCATTACACTATTGTTACACGTGTAACGAAGACACGGATATTGGGGAGAACTCTCCTTATATGGATATCCTACCCGGAATGGCTGAGTCAGACAATGTCGATTGGGTACACCTAGCGGCACCTATAGATACATGGGGAGCTAGAGGAACAACCTGGGTAACACCAGATGGGGAAGAGATACCACACATTGCACCAGTAAACATGTTAGGTGTAGAGCATGTAACATCCGATGATAAGAAAGAGGCACACCTACCTGAGAGTGAAACTGATGATTCCTCAAAGGCTTCAGGCCAATACACATCAGAAAAGGAATCTCAGGGAGAAATGGATTCAGAACCTGAGGAAACATCGAGTGAACCAAGTATAGAAACTAAACACTCAAGGCCTAGTACGACCATCTATGGTAATTTATATGAGAGTGAAGAAGATACAAGCGAAGACCTATCAGGCGAGTCGAGTTCAAACATTTACCAAAATCAAAACCTTAACAAGAAACAAAGGTCATATAAGAGACGACGATATCGAGCAAATGTGAGAGCTAGGATAAACAAGGAAAGATCTACTGCAGAATGGCTTAGCTATCTAGGGGCATGTGATGCTCATCGAAAGCTAGTAGACAATTGGGGTGAACATCTCTAGAGTGTCATGTGGTGTAGCCCGCGACCCATTGACCTCGCTCAATTGGAGGTTACAGAGCCGAAATTGAGTCGAACTATAAGAAGACGTCAAAACCGAGAGTTAGCACAACAACAAAAGGAGGCAGAACTAAAAGAAAGGTCTCTGTCAGGACAAGAGCCTGCTGACTTACATACGGCTCCTGAACATTTTAAATCTTATACTACGGGGGAGCGAAAGGTTGTGTATGCCAAAGCCCAACGAATACCTACCAATGGAAGCAGTGGAGTCTACGATGGTCCAGCGGTAGTTAAAGAGATAGAATTAGCAGAACCAGGTGAAGAGTCTAAACCAGTCTTTATTGCTCAAGACCTTACCGAAACTGAAGAGGCTGTACTTAAGGAGCTCCTCAAGGAATACAAGGATATCTTTGCTTGGACATATCATGACATGAAGGGCGTTCTACCTTCTGTGGTGCAACATACAATTCCCATGATCAACATTGCTAAACCCGTCCAACAACGACCCTATCCAATGAATCCTAAGTACGCCAAAATTGTACAAGAGGAGATTGAAAAACTTATCCAATGTGGATTCATATACCCTATTGAGCACTCAGAATGGGTTTCTCCAATAGTCATTGTGCCAAAAAAGAATGGGAAACTAAGAGTGTGCGTGGACCTCAAGAAAGTTAATGCAGCTACTAGGAGAGATCATTATCCCTTGCCATATTCAGAACATGTGCTTGAAAGAGTTGCGGGCAAGGAAGCTTATAGCTTTTTAGATGGGTACTCTGGTTACAATCAAATCACAATTGCATTAGAG
This sequence comes from Adiantum capillus-veneris, assembly GCF_014529385.1. Classification (NCBI taxonomy): domain Eukaryota; kingdom Viridiplantae; phylum Streptophyta; class Polypodiopsida; order Polypodiales; family Pteridaceae; genus Adiantum; species Adiantum capillus-veneris. The sequence goes on along the minus strand of NC_140948.1, from coordinate 50,978,911 downwards.
GACCAAGCTAAAACTGCTTTTATCATAGAGTTTGGAGTGTTTGCATTTCGTGTTATGGCTTTTGGCTTAACAAATGCCCCTGCTACATTCCAACGATTAATAAACACTGCGTTTAAAGAATTTCTAAGGGAGTTTTTTGAAGCTTTCCTAGACGACCTTTGTGTTTATTCTTCTTGGGAGAAGCATTTGTTATATCTACGAAAAATGTTTGAAAGGTGCAGATTTTATCGTATCTCATTGAACCCTTTCAAATGCCAATTTTGGGTTAAGCATGGAGTCATTCTAGGGCATATAGTGTCCAAGAACGGGATATCCACAGATGAGAGTAAGATTAAAGCCATTGCCGATTTGCCACCACCTATGAACTATAAAGGAGTTCAAAGATTTATGGGCCATGTTGGTTATTATCGAAGGTTTATTTTAAACTTTGCCGAGATAGCGCGTCCATTGTACAAGCTTCTTATCGAGTTTTACTGGACGGAAGAATGTCATCAATCTTATGAGTTATTAAAGAAGGCCCTAACAAGTGCTCCAATCCTACGAACACCTGATTGGAATGTACCTTTTCATGTGCATATTGATGCATCAAACTTTGCTATTGGGTGTGTTCTAACTCAACCAGGAGAACATAAATTGGACTACCCTATTAGCTTTGCAAGTCGCCAATTAAATGATGCCGAGATGAACTACACTACTACAGAGCGCGAAGGTCTAGCTATGATTTACGCAGTAAAGAAATTTCGCTATTAACTTCTTGCTACCAAGTTTGTGTTTTATGTTGATCATCAAGCATTGCTTTATTTGGTAAACAAGCCGTGTTCCACAGGTCGAATTACACGATGGTTGTTAATTCTTCTTGAGTTTGACTTCACCGTTGTTGTGAGGCCTGGGAGGAAACATGTCATGGCGGATCATTTATCTCGTATCCCTGATGGCGAAGCTCCTACGAGGGTTGATGATGAATTGCATGATACTCCTTTGTTCATTGTTGAGACAATGCCTGAATGGAGTGAAAAGATTGTTAACTTCTTAGTTAATGGTTTTCCACCCAAAGAGCTGCGAAAAGATATAACTTGAAAATTAATCAAGGAATGCGAACCCTATTGCTTACTGGCTGGAACTCTCTATAAGAGAGGAAAAGATGATGTTCTTAGACGCTGTGCCAGTGAGGATGAGTATTTATATATTCTACAAGAGGTACACATGGGCGTAGCTGGTGGTCACTTTTCAGGAAAGTTGACTGCCCGAAAGATCTTACAGTCAGGCTATTGGTGGCCCACTCTGTTTAAGGATGCATCAGTTTTTGCAAAGGGATGTGATGAATGCGAACGCTTCAAGAAGCCACAAAGAAGGGATAGGATGCCTCTACATCCCATCAAGGTAAGCCAACCATTTGAAAAGTGGGGCTTAGACTTTGTAGGACCGATTAGTCCGGCTGCACGTAACATGCAATCACGATATATCATTGTGGCTACCGACTATGTAACCAAATGGGCTGAAGCAAAAGCAACACGAAAGGCGGATGCAAAAACAACAGCTAAGTTCCTCTTTGAGAACATTATCACACTTTTTGGATGCCCCTTTGAACTTGTGAGTGACAATGGAACTCATTTTATAAATGAAGTAATAAAAGAACTCACATCAAACTTCATGATATCTCACCACAAGTCTACACCCTATTATCCCCAAGCAAATGGCCAAGCTGAGAGTACCAACAAAACTCTCATCTCCATTTTGACAAAGACAGTTGAGGCTCATCGCACTGATTGGGACCTAAAGCTTACATCAACTTTATGGGCTTATCGTACTGCGTATAAAGTTTCTATTAATTGCACACCGTTTAAGATGGTGTATGGCCAAGAAGCAGTTATGCCATGGGAGTTTGTCATTCCTAGTCTTCGAGTAGCTTCTCAAGAAGGTTGGGATGGTAACCCCTTAGTGGAGCGATTATATATCCTGGAAAGGCTAGATGAAGAGAGGCAATTAGCTGTGCGAAATGCTCTAGTGGAGAAGGATAGGAGAAAGAAGTGGTTTGATAGCCATTTAAAGGATAAAGACATCAAGGTTGGTGATAAAGTTATTATGTACGGGGTACGTAATGAAAAGAAGAAATTGAAATACGCTAGTAAGGGACCATATCGAGTGTGTGAAATTACCCCGCAAGGTACCATTCGTGTGGAGACTCTAGATGGAGTTGAAACCATTGGATTCCTTAATGGGAGTAAATTCAAAAGATATTACGATCCTCTAAGCCAGGAAGAGTTGCAAGCCATCCATCAAAAGAAGGCTACCAAGGAACAAGCAGAGCTTAGAAAAATCCAAGCAAGAGTTGAGGCTCGAGAACGACAACAACGTCTTAGACGCCAACGAGAGGCTAATCTGGGAATCACGTAAGCATTTTTTGAGGACACAGATGACGACTCATTAGAATCTGAGCCACCCCTACGATACCCAATTGAGCTAAATAGCCCCTATGGGAAAGTACTATACAATGCCTTATTAGATACGGGAGCTAAACACAATTTGTTATCCTATGGAGTTTGGTGTCAATTAGGGAAACTGACCCTATCCCCGAGTACGATGCAAGTCAAGGCATTAATAAAAAGAAAACTGCTATTCTTGGAGTCCTTCAGACCCCTGTTGTCTATGACAATGGAAGCATAGTGCAGAGGTTTCTAGTCATGCCCGCGGGAGCTATGGAAGGCAACGTAAACCTGGGACGCACGTGGATGTTGGAAACCAAATGCACTATTGATTGGGATACTGGTAGTGTCACGACGCGACCACCGACTCTTACCCCTATCATTCAAGCAAAGTCACCTACGTTGCAAACTCTAGCAAAGTTGAAGGATAGCCAACATTCACAAGCCAAGGTGGTCAACTCGTCTTTGCCGGCTACCCATGAACCTAGCACTTCAACACTTGTAGTTGCAGCAAGCAGTAATATTGCAAGTACTCAACATGCACGACCTAAGAGTACATATCAATGGGTCCCCAAGGCCTTACTTCCACTAACTCAACCCTCCCATCCATTCCAAGAAAAAAATTTCCCTGGAAAACCAAGAGCGCGCTCTAGGAGAGTCAAGACCAAATCACGATGGATTCCAAAACGACTATTAGAAGCCCAAGGCTACTATGATGGAAATGAGAAAATTTGGGTACCTAAACGTAAAATGTGTCCTTCCTTATCGACAATAAACCCATATGAGTCAAACAGTGTAACGCTAAAGCCAATGGCAGACCGTGGGAAGGGAAAGATCATAGAATGCTACACACCTAGTCCAGAGCTAGTTTGGGCTCCAAGGCAAAACCAATTTATTCCACCTAGCTCAGGAAGGGGGGAGTTCCATGAAGCTTCTAGCTCCTCATGTAATACATCCATAGAGGTAAAAGCTTCTACACAGCCTCCACCTACAATAGTGGACCTCCATGAAGCTACAAAGGAATCCACACCTTCCAGTGTTCAAGAATCACCTGATGAACCACTTCAAGTTCGATCCTGGGAGAGTACCTTACCACCCTTGCAACTCAACGAGGCACCTAAGGTAATAGAAAAATACTGGCAAAAATCTTCACCTATAACAACTTGGAACAACCGGTTTCAAAGGGTGACGCCATCATTGCAAACGATATGATCTACCCAGGGAAGGGGGGAGTGTTTGTGGACATCCATTATTCACTTGCTTCCCTCTCAACCTTTCTCCCTGACCTCTTAATCTCCAATCTTAGGGAATGTATATATAAAGCCTTATACTCACAAAAACAAGATAAAAAAGTAAAAGAGCAAGAGCCATAACACAAAATCATAAAAACAAATTATGCACAAGAACACGACTCTTGTAATATTTGCACTCTAACCATCATCTATTTGCGTGTACAGATATGGCTAGTACGCTAGAGTCATCCACTCCTGCCTTGGGTGAGAGGTACCCTCGTTACTTTTCACAAATATTTCACATGGTCTTTCCAGTGCTTGCATGTGAATGGGATTTGATAGGTACGCTAGCATGTGAGAGGAATTTTGAGGAGTTAGAATGGCTGATACGTCTCTTGACCACGTCTGATCCATACTTAGTAGAGAGCGTTTCTCCCATTGCACAAGCCTACCCTTTTGACCAAGATGACTATAGGCGTCTAGTGACCTTCTTAGTAAACATGGGCACCTATGATGAAGAAGAAAATTTACAGGACTACACGGATGGCACATATGGTCTTATGGATGATGACTTTGTTTATCTGGACGACGAGGATAGGGGTTTAGCCTTAGGGTTTCCTCCCAACCTCTACAATATCCTATTCCCTTGACTCTCTAGGGGGAGTGCAAATAATTAGGTTAGGGTTCCTTATGTTTTTTGTTGTGTTCAATAAGTGTTGGTACCTTTTCCCACTAATGTGCCTCCTAGAGGTATTCCTTTTGTTTCCTAGTGTGTACAGGAGCGTGTTGCTATTGATAGGATTTGGACCTTCATGGAAACTTTCTCTCGTTCACACTTCATATCAAGCGCGACCATCAACACAAACAGGTGTTTTTTGTCCATTAGCATTGCCTCGATCTATTTTGGATCCATGTTTGTCTGCTTTAATTGTGATTGGTAGCCTAATATTCACCGCATTTTCTTAGTATCAAACATTTAATTCAATGTAATTTTTTGTCATAATCACTTGTCTAGGTTTAAAAATCAAGCAGTCCGACTAAGCTAGTTTGACCAAGCTAGGTGTTAGAAATCTTCTCTTAATACCATGGGGAATGCCTTCCTAATAAGCAATGATTACTTAGGTTCTTAATCCGATTTAGGCAGCATTGTGTGAAATGTACTAGGGCTTTCTAGTGGGCTTGACCCTATTGACCTTTAGCGTAAGTATTATAAAGGGAGTTTACTAGTGTGATGAGCTTGGGGAGGTGTATCAGAGTTATATGACCCCCCAAAGCTACAAAATTAAAATGATGAAAACAAACAAAACAAAAAAAATCAAAGTGCCACAATGTAAAATTTTAAGCTGGAAGAGAAATCCCTGCTTAAATTGGTACTCCACTCACATGTATCGCCTATGGTACTAGAGCCCTAGAGGTTCCCAGTGTGGGTGCTTTTCCTTGAAAAGCAAAAACCCAAGGCATACAAAATAAGCACACACATCAAAATTGAATCACCGTGAAAAGACTTTGGGGGGCCAAAGCAAAGGTAATCAGTTAGGTGATGATTTCATGAGAAATTCCTTTTATCGTAGCTTAACTACAAGGTCCTCTAGGTATAGCCTCTAGTCAGCCCTCGAACATGAAATACTTGGCTCTCGCGATTAAACAACTTAATTAACCAGAGAAAATTAAGAAGCTTACCCATGGTATTAATAGTCGATCTCTAGTGCCTTTCGACTGTTAAATTAGCGACCCCAGACTTGTTTAATTTTTTACCTTTACATTTGTTTATGCATTTGATTACATTGCAATTTAATGCTTATTGCTGACAAATTGTTTAAAATTCTATTACCAATCAATTGTCTGCCTAAAATTGCATATGCTTTTTAATCGCTTATGAGAATGCAATTACTGTGCAATGTTGTTTGATTTTGCAGTGACTGAAGAAGGCTAAGGACATTCATCTCAAATGCTCTTCCACCTCAACCAACGAGCTTCAACTCAATAGCTTTCGAGGACGGAATCTACATCAAGAAGGAGGACATGTTAACCCTCACGGATCATGGACACCCTATCACCTACGAGACGGACGTTGTAACCTACGGTGGACATTGTATTATTTATTTGGTAGAGTCAGGTACCGGGCTTGTCGGTCCAATAGGAAAAGGGTAAGAGTGATCGCCGATGAGAGACGCACTCTAACTGGGACATTCAAGGGATTAGTTGGCTAAGCATGGCGCCTAAGTGTGAATGGGGTGAGCTCATATAAAAGCCAACTAAACCTAAAATTCACTCATTCTCTCATTTGTGCAATGCAAGAAAGGTGCTCTTTCTCCATCTCCTTGTGTACTAGTGTGTGTGTGTGTACTTGAGAGAGAGAGAGAGAGAGAGAGAGAGAGAGAGAGAGAGAGAGAGAGAGAGAGAGAGAGTGTGATCGAGCATTGCAGTGGCACGACCGCGGTGAAGTGGTTGAGCGCGACGTAGCGGCGTCTGCTTCTTCTTCGCGGTGAGGAATCCTCCACGGCAGGAGCATAGAGCGGTGAGTGACACACCATTGCCCTCTTTTGAGCTTACTAGTTAAGCTAGTTGTGTGCTTGGAGCCGTCTGTGGCTCGTACACAGTGTTAGGCAAGTCCCTTGCTTCGACACTGCGGCAAGGAGCGCATAGTAATCATGTTGTTTCATTGTTTGCTTGAACGTTTGTATGAAGCGACATCTTTACTTACTTTCCTATTATCACACTTCTACAGGAACTTCAATTACATAACTACACCCCCAACGATGTGCGACATTTTTTTATAATGGCCATCCAACATATTATAATCTCGGTAAACAGACGTACAAGAGAGGAAGGGACGAGAGTTTAGGAGTTCGAACAGGCTCGCGTTAACAAAATGACGTAGTGCTACAATCAGACTCAAGAAGACGTTTGAAATATGCAAGAAGCAATAAATCAATATTATGCGGACGCCGCAGAAGTAGAGAAATGGGCTACACGTCAACGGCAAGAGCAAGAATAGAGGGAAGATTCATAGGTGCAAGATGCATGGGAAGCCATGGAAGAGGCCCATGATTTTGAACGACGCAAAAGGATGCCCGAGACCAACATCCCCAGAGGTAGAAGTAGCAGCAACCAAAGCAGAGGGCAGGGGAGCAGTGACAGCAACCGGGGGAGAGGGCAAGGGACCAATGACAGCAACCGAAGGAGAGGACAAGGGACCAATGGCACAAACCGGGGGAGAGGATAGTAGCAGGGAAAGGGAGCAATAACTTGTATAAATATTGACAGAAACAACACAATTTGTAAATTTTTGAGACAATGAAAAGTGTACATTTTTAAAACATTGTTTGACCACCACAAAATGTCTCTATATTAGTCATTTTGAAGAGTACATCATGGTTTGCATGGCATCAAAGCTCATTGCGTGCACAAGGTATGTGATCTAGCTTCCGGTGGAAGCAATTAAGTGAAGTGTATTTGTGAGTGACTCGTTGCACAATGTTGTTTTCTCCTTGCGTCTTGGAATCTAAAAAGAAGAAAAAGTTAGATTTTGTCTTAATGTATTAAAGACAATCAAAATTCATCCATTTAGTAAGCACCTTTCTATTGTTGAGACTGAATGCATACAATTCCAGCAAAAGTGGAAGTTCTTCACATGTAAGATCTACCCTGAATTGTGCAAGAGTTGTGCTTGACATTGTCTTCATCACAGTAAGTAGGCTGTCTTGAAAGTAAAGCTCCATTGATAAAGGTTTGTTCTCGAGGCTAGACTCTGTATCTTGGTCGAGTGGAATAAGCTGCCCACTAAGAAGATGATATCTAAAATAGTAAAATGACACTATGAAATTTTGAGAGCTTATAATGAACTTGCAAATTATGGACTTCTTTTGCAAAATACAAATTTTTCTCTGTGATTGTTTCCTATCCCAATTATCATCTAAAAAGTCCAAATAGCTCTCAAACTTGCAAATGTACATTGTTGCGGTAGTTCTTATTTGCTCATCGAAGAAAAAGTCTACAAACAATTCAAGAGGCATAAATAGTGCAAGCCAAACTATTTTTGTGGCAATTGAATACTTGAGGGACTTTTGTATATCCTGAAACAACTTATTCCTAAAGCTTTCATTAGTTTGCGAAGCTGGCAAAGACCAATCCTTGCTGTCAAAGGATGGAAGTGACAAAGGAGCTACACGACCCCAACCAATGGAAGTTCTCGGTTCCACATATGACATATCATAAAAGAATATTCCATTATCTGCAAGTTCCTTGTGTTGTCTTCCTCGGTACATTTGCTCACCAATAAATGCATGGAAAGCATTAAAAATCTCAACTATGCTCTCAAACTGGTTGCCAATCTCTCCTATTTGATGGATAAATATTTGAAACATACCAAAGATTATATCCACCACTTAAACTTTGAATATAATCATGCACTCAGTAAGATGCTCAAAATAACTTACAGTTGGGTCAATGCCTTGGAAAACTTGGAGGAGATGTTTGCAACCTTAAGTCTACATGCTGGAAAGCATGTTGTATGAGGACCTCTTTCACCCTCTTGCTTTGTGCACACACTTTAAACTCTTTAACTTGTCCCTTGAAAGCCTCCACGAAATCATTGCGTTGCCTCCTCTTCCTCCTCCTAGTTTGTAGTAGAACCCAACTTCCGATAGTTATTCGAGATGGTATCCATGCTTGATCATCTGTAATATAAATGTTAAAAATGCTAACAGAGTCAATGGTAGTGCTAGGCCTTCGAAGTAGTCATGGTGTGCACTAGAATACATAGAAAGGTTAGCGCAAATATGAAAAAGGGAATAAGTTTTGAGAGGGAAGTAGAGCTACTCAAAGTCATACTTGGGCGGGAACATAGATACTAGATAGAGTCTTCAATAAAAGTTCTGAAATTCCTCGGTACAGAGTTAGTACGACTTATGGCATTTATGCCTTGAAAGCATGAAATTGTGCAATTTGATGAACAAAAATAATATTTTCTCCTTTTTTTTCTAAAAGAGCTGGGCTCCAAAATGTCGATTTTCAACGTAACGTTAGCCTCTTCCTCATTGGTCGAGCGCCACTCTCTCTCTAGAATTGAAAGGGCCAAAAGTGAGTCCAATTTTCTCCTAATGCATGCTTGGCAGTTCATGTATATCATGGTTGAGCAAGAAGCAACCTACTGTGGCCACTTTGAGTTGTGAGGCTAAGTACAAGGCAGTCTTCACAACTACGATTGAGTGTGTATGGCTCAGATGCCTTATGGATGATTTGGGTGTTGGACAGGACACTGCCAACACTATCTACACTGACAGTCAGAGTGCATTGGCAGTTGCGAGGAACCCAGCTTTTCATGCTCGCACAAAGCACATTGAGGTGCATTACCACTATGTGAGGGAGAGGCTCTCAGCAAGAGAGATCAGCTTGGCTTATGTGCCAACACACGACAACCTTGCAGATCTTTTCACAAAGGCATTGTCTCATGAGAAGCTCAAAGCTCTCCGCAAATCTTTGGGCTTACTCCCCTTTTTGGACTGATCATGTCCTCAGGGCATGGCACTTCCCTGTACTCATGTGCCAGCTCTCGTTCACCGCATCATTCTAGGGGGGATTTGTTGCCATATACATTTGGTAGTGATGTGTGTGAACACACTAGGACCGCCGGGGCATTTTTTCCCTCTTTAGGAGGTTTTTTCCCCCGAGCATTGTATATACGCCCATCACTCTAGGGCTATTTATCTTTCCATAGCACACAAAGTAACACACTCTCTATTGTGTGCCTTGAGCTTCCTTCGTCTTCTCCAAGCTCTGTGTGTTTCTGTGCAACCCTAATTCCAACAGAGACCAAACTTGTACCATAGCTAGAGCACATCACAGGGAGCCTAGTGTTCTTTCCAATACTAAATTTGCATATCAAAACCAAGCCAAAAGCCCATAGTTTTCAAACAAGTGCAAGAATTGACCTAATTTTCAATCCAAAGGTCCATTTTCAAAATGTTCGTGTGCCATAGGATCTACTAGTCATGCTAATTTTGATGGTACCAAGAACAGTCAATTTGGGTTCCAAACATGGATCATGATCCACGTCCCCATAATGATAACTTGACCTAAACGTTTCCATAGCAATAATGCATACACAATAAAGCATATAACCCAGTTTAGTTTTGGAACAAAATGAGCAAATTTGGGTCAAAAGGCAACAAAACAGGTGATAGGTTGAAAAGTCCAGTGTTGACCATTTGAACTTTGAGAGACCAAGATACCAGCCAAAGTTCCTGTGTCCTGGTCATGAGACTATTTTGAGTATTTTTTCAAGTGCAGTTCACCAAAATTGCTCTAACTTTTGATAAACAACTCCAAATAGAGTCAGGTAAAGCCAGGAAGAAAGCTTGCGGGCAATAAAACACACCTAGACCATGGATTCCGATCCATGTTCCCCAGTCACAGACTGAAACCAAACTTGTACCATAGCTAGAGAATACCATAGGGAGTCTAGTGTTCTTTTCAAGAAAAAATTTGGATATCAAAAACCAAGCCAAAATCCTGGATCTGTCTAACACTATGACAAAATGAAAGAATTCACCTAATTTTCAATCCAGAGGTCCATTTTCAAAATGTTGTAATGCCATAAGACCTACTAGTCATATTGATTTTGATGGTACCAAGAAAAGTTAATTTGGGCACCAAACATGGATAGCGATCCATGTCACGATAGGGACAACTTGACCTAAAAATTTTCAAACCAGTAATGCATACTCAATAAAACATATCCCTAAGTCTAGTTTTGGAAAAAATTGAGAAAATTTGGGTCAAAAGGCAACAAAACAAGTGATATGTCAAAAACTACAGTGCAGACCTAGTGTTGACCATTTGACCTTCAAGAGACCAAGATACAAGCCAAAGTTCGTGTGTCCTGGTCCTGAGACCGTTTTGGGTGCTGTTTCAAGTGAAGTTCACCAAAATTGGTCTAACTTTTGATAGATAACTTCAAATTGAGTTAGGTAAAGCCAGGAAGAAAGCTTATGGGCAATAGAACACATCTAGATAATGGATCGCGGTCCATGTCCCCCAATCACAGACTGAGACCAAACTTGTACAACACATCACAAGGAGTCTAGGGGTCTGTTCAAAACGAAATTTGGATATCAATAACCTCAAATTTTATGACAAAATGCAAGAATTGATCTAATTTTCAATGAAGAGTTTCATTTTTCAAATTTTTTGATGCCATAAGACATACTAGTCATGCTGATTCTGATGGTACCAAGAAAAGCCAATTTGGGCTCAAAACATGGATCGCTATATATGTCGCAATAGTGACAGCTTGACCTAAAAATTTATGGATCAATAGTGCATACACAAGAAAACATATCCCCTAGTCGAGTTCTAGAGAAAAAAGAGCAAATTTGGGTCAGAAAGGTAGCAAAAGAGGTGATTGGTTGAAAATCATAGTGCGGACCTAGTGTTGACCATTTGACTTTCCAAAGACCAAGATACAAGCCAAAGTTCTTGTGTTTTGGTCTTGAGACTGTTTTGAGTGCTCTTTCAAGTGTAGTTGACCAAAATTGCTCCATTTTCTGATAGACAACTCCAAATTGAGTTAGGTAAATCCAAGATGAAAGTTTGTGGGAAATAGAACACACCTAGACAATTGATCCCGATCCATGTCCCCCTGTCACAAACTAAGACCAAACTTGTACCATAGCTAGAGCACACCATATGGAGTCTAGTGCTCTTTTTAAGACCAAATTTTGATATAAAAAATCAAGACAAAATCCTAGAACTATCAAACAATCTAACAAAGTGCAAGAATTGACCTACTATGCAATCCAAAGGTCCATTTTCAAAAATTTATGATGCGATAGGACCTACTAGTCATGCTTTTTTTTTATGGTACCAAGAAAAGGCAATTTGGGCTCCAGACATGGATCGCGATCCACGTCCCCACCATAGTGACAGTTTGACCTAAAAGTTTCTAGAGTACTAGTGCGGATACACAAAAAAACATATCCCCCAATCTAGTTTTGAAAAAAATGAGTAAATTTGGGTCAAAAGGTAGCCAAAGAGGTGATAGGTTGAAACCCATAATGCAGACCTAGTGTTGATCATTTGAACTTTGGGAGACCAAGATACAACAAAAGTTACTGTGTCCTGGTCTTGAGACTATTATGAGTGCTGTTTCAAGTGAAGTTCACCAAAATTGCTCTAGCTTTTGATAGACAACTCCAAACTGAGTATGGTAAAGCAAGGAAGAAAGCTTGCGAGAAATAGAACACATCTAGACCATGGATCGCGATCCATGTCCCCCTATCAGAGACTGAGACCAAACTTGTGCCATAGCTAGATCACATCACAGGGAGTCTAGTGGTCCTTTCAAGACAAAAATTGAATATAAAAAACCAAGCCAAAAGCCCAGAATTGTCAAACACTCTGACAAAGTGAAAGAATTAACCATCCAGAGGTCCATTTTCAAAAGTTTCTAATGCCATAGGACCTACTAATCATGCTAATTTTGATGGTACCAAGTTGGGCACCAAATTGACGGATCGCAATCCATGTCCCCATAGTGACAACTTGACCCAAAAGTTTCTAGAGTAGGACTGCATACTCAATAAAACATATCTCTTAGTTTAATCTTGGAAAAAACTTAGCAAATTTGGGTCAAAAGGTAGTAAAATAGGTGATAGGGTGAAAAGTCCAGTGCAGACCGAGTGTTGACCATTTGACCTTTGAGAGACCAAGATACAAGTTAAAGTTCTTGTGTCATGGTTGTGAGACTGTTTTGAGTATTGTTTCAAGTGCAATTCACCAAAATTGCTCTAACTTTTGACAGACAACTCCAAATTGAGTCAGTAAGAAAGCTTGCAGGCAATAGAACACACATAGACCATGGATCGTCATCCATGTACCCCTGTCACACAGACTGAGACCAAACTTGTACCATAGATAGATCACATCACATGGAGTCTAGTCGTCTTTTCAAGACAAAATTTAGCTATCAAAAACCAAGCCGAAAGCCAGAACTATCAAAAACTCTGACAAAGTGCAAGAACTGACCTAATTTTCAATCCAAAGGTCTATTTTTGGAAATTTTTGATGCCATAGGCTCTACTAGTCATATTGATTTCCATCGTACCAAGAAAAGTCAATTTGGACTCTAAACTTGGATCGTGATCTATGTCCCCATAGTGACAACTTGACCTAAACATTTCCACACTTATAGTGCATACACAAGAAAACATATCCCCCATTCGAGTTGTGGAAAAAATGAGCAAATTTTTGTCAAAAGGCATCAAATAGGTGATAGGTTGAAAACCGCAGTGCAGATCTAGTGTTGACCATTTGACCTTTCAGAGACCAAGATACAAGCCAAATTTCCTATGTCCTGGTCTTGAGACTGTTTTGAGTGCTGTTTCAAGTGCAATTCACCAAAATTGCTCTAACTTTTGATAGACAACTCCAAATTGAGTCAGGTAAAAGCCGGACAATAGAACACATCTAGACCATGGATTGCGATCCATGTCTCCCTGTCACAAACTGAGACCAATTTTGTACCATAGCGAAAGCACATCACTGGGAGTCTAGTGGTCTTTTCAAAACTAAATTTGTGTATAAAAAACCAAGCCAAAAGCCAAGAACTATCAACCACTTTGACAAAGTGCAAGAGTTGACCTAATTTTCAATCCATAGGTCCATTTTTTATTTTTTTTGATGCCATAGGTCCTACCTGTCATGCTGATTCTGATGGTATCAAGAAAAGTCAATTTGGGCTCCAAACATGGATTTTGATCCATATCCCCAAGGTGACAACTTGACCTTAAGTTTTCCAGACCAGTAGTGCATACACAAGAAAACGTATCCCCTATCTAATTTTAGAAAAAATGAGGAAATTTGGGTGAAAAGGCAGCAAAACATGTGATAGATTGAAAACCGTAGTGTAGACCTAGTGTTGACCATTTGACCTTCGAGAGACCAAGATACAAGCCAATGTTCTTGTGTCCTGGTCCTGAGACTCTTTTGAGTGCTGTTTCAAGTGAAGTTCACCAAAATTGAATCAAGTAAAGCCAAGAAGAAAGCTTGCGGGCAATAGAACAAACCTAGACCATGGAACTTGATCCATGTACCTTTGTCACAAACTGCGACCAAACATGTACCATAGCTAGAGCATGTCATAGGGAGTCTAGTAGTATTTTCAAAACTAATTTTGGATATAAAAGCCCAAGCCAAAAGCCTAGAACTGTCAACCACTCTGACAAAGTGCATGAATTGACCTAATTTTTAATCCACATGTCTATTTTCAAAATGTTCTTGTGCCATAGGACCTACTAGTCATGCTGATTTTGATGGTACTAAGAAAACTCAATTTGGGCTCCAACGATGGATCATGATCCACATCCATATAGTGATAGCTTGACCTAAAATTTTCTAGATTAGTACTGCATACACAAAAAAACATATCCCCTAGTTTAGCTTTGGAAAAAAATGAGCAAATTTGGGTCAAAAGGTAGCAAAACAGGTGATAGGTTGAACCACTCTGACCAAGTGCAAGAATTGACCTAATTTTCAATGTAGAGGTCCATTTTCAAAAATGTTTGATGCCATAGGACCTACTAGTCATGCTGATTCTGATGGTACCAAGAAATGTCCATTTGGCCTCCAATAATGGATTGCAATCCATGTGCCCATAGTGAGAGCTTGACCTAAAATTTTCCATATCAGTAGTGCATACATGAGAAAACATACCCTTCGATCTATTTTTTTTAAAAAAATGAGCAAATTAGGGACAAAAGGTAGCAAAAGAGGTGATAAGTTAAGAATCGCATTGCAGACCTAGTGTTGACCATTTGACCTTCAGGAGACCAAGATACAAGCCAAAGTTCTTGTGTCCTGGTCTTGAGACTATTTTCAATGATGTTTCAAGTGCAGTTCACGAGAATTGCTCTAGATTTTGATAGACAATTACAAGTTGAGTCAGATAAAGCCATGAAGAAAGCCTGTGGGCAATAAAACACACCTAGACCATGGATCGTGATCCATGTTCCCTTTTCACAGATTGAGACCAAACTTGTACCATAACTAGAGCACATCACATGGAGTCTAATGGTATTTTAAAGACAAAATTTGGATATTAAAAAAATATCCAAAAGCCCAAAACTGTCATACACTCTGACAAAGTGCAAGAATTGACCTAATTTTCAATCCAGAGGTCCATTTAAAATTTTTTTGATGCCATAGGACTTACTAGTCATGCTAATTCTGATGGTACCAGGAAAAGTCTATTTGGGCTCCAAACATGAATCGCGATCCATGTCCCCATAGTGATAACTTGACCTGAAATTTCATTGACTAGTAGTGCATACACAAGAAAACATATCCACTATCATAAAATATAATATCTAACTTTACCAAATGATTTTCTCATTTTAAACTGATCATTTAATGTGGGAGAATAAACGGGAACAAGAGTTAGAATAGAGACATGTGCTTCTAGACCTATCTCAACACGGGACCAAAAGGAGAGATGGTTGCATCTCAATAGGGATCCAAAAGGAGATGATCTATCAAAGAGCAATGTGCAATAAGTGCTTCTAGACTTACCTCAGCAGGGGACCAAGAGGAGAGATGGTTACATCTCAGTATATCTCAGTAGGGGTCCAAAAGGAGGTAGTCTATCAAAGAGCAATGTGCATCTAATGGAGCTTAAAAGACCTTAGAGTTAGCTTCATTAAAGACCTCCAATGGTTAGAACACCATATTAAAGAGTTTGAGACTTTAGAGCCAATTTGAGAATCACCAATGTCTTGAAGATTTAGCCATATGGACATATCTCAATTGTTTTTTAAGACCAAAGCTTTCCACAAGGTAGTACTTGAAAAGATTTTCCAAGCCATGCTCTCAAAACTTTGGCTAAGATTTGATCATGTGGTCAAATCTTAATCTCTTGTTGAAAGTGGGAATTGGGAAACTCCCAAATTCACTAATATGGTGTTTTAGTGTTAAAAGTCCTTTGACCTTAGGCAAGATAGGGCTGAGCTTGAGGTGGGAACCCGACCTAAGCTTGAGGTTCTTGTCGTGCTTTGATGACTAAGGTGCGTGCTTGATGACTAAGGTGCTTGAGGTGCTTGTCGTGCTTGATGACTAAGGTGCTTGAGGTGCTTGTCGTGCTTGATGACTAAGGTGCTTGAGGTGCTTGTCGTGCTTGATGACTAAGGTGCTTGAGGTGCTTGTCATGCTTGATGACTAAGGTACTTGAGGTGCTTGTCATACTTAATGAGGAAGGTGCTTGAGAAGCTTCCCATGCATGGGGGGGTAAGGTGCTTGAGTCAAAAAGAGACCCTACAAACTTAACGAGGAAGGTGCTTGAGAAGATTCCTATGCATGAAAGTCCCAAAGTTAGGGGAATCTTTGACTTAACCTTCCACTCACCCAAAGGGCACCCCTTTTCTCAAAGGGCACATGGGACACATGTCAAACTCTCCCTATGCTTAACCGCATGGTGTGCTTGAATGCTATTGGCTGGGCTAAAGAGGGGTCCAATGAGCTTCTAGTTCCATCCAACAAATATCTAGATATTTTCAAGCTCTCTCTCTCTAAGGGGTAAGGAGGACACTTTTCCAAAGGCTACCCATGTACTTGAATGCATGCTACATGTGATTGGCTAGGGGGGAGAGGGGTCCAATGAGCTTGAAACATGTGTAAAAGCTACAAGTCCTCCCAAGCAAGCAAGGGGGGTGCTGGGGGGATATACACCACACACACACACACACACACACACACACACACACACACACACACACACACACACACACACACACACACACACACACACACACACTCATTTTGTGGATTCATTTTCACTTGGTGAAAGTTGAGGAACTCCACCTCCTTCTCCAAGCTTGTGAGAAGTGAGAGACTACTTCCCGCTAGCTCTCTCCGCCTCCGAAGGTGTTTGAGGCCTTGGGACTGAGGCTTTTGGGATAAATAATGATTTCTACAAAGTTTATGTTATTCTTGTGATGCATGAAGCTTTCCATCTTCATTGCATCACCTAGGTCACAAGGAACACAAAGATTGTACCAAGTCTCTCTTGATGGGAGAAACTATAATACAAATGCTTGTTGGAGGAGGGACCGGCTCCGTATGAATCTGGTTCTCAACTATTGTCATGTTCTCTAAACTCTCTCTCTCTCTTGCAAAAGTATTGTTCATGCCAAGTTAGCTAAGTACCATGTTTATTTTGCTACCATTAATTAAGTTCACCCGTTATGCTCACAAAGTAATCTCACAAAAGTGCTTTATCTAATTTCCTAATTCCGCTACTCTAAAAGTTCATAGGCCATTTCCATTACATCGCCCAGTCTAGTTTTGGAGAAAATTGAGAAAATTTGGGTCAAAAGACAACAAAATAGGTGATAGTTGAAAGTCGCACTGCAGACCTAGTGTTGACCATTTGACCTTTCGCATATCAATTTACAAGACAAAGTCCTTGTGTCTTGGTCTTGAGATTGTTTTGAGTTCATTTTCAAGTGCATCTCATCAATATTGCTCTAAATTTTGATAGAAAACTTTGAATTGAGTAGGAAAAAGCCAAGAATAAAGCTTGCAGTCAATAGAACACACCTAGACCATGGATCACGAGTCATAGTGTTTGACATTTCTAGGCTTTTGGCTTGGTTTTTTATATCCAAATTTTGTCTTGAAAAGACCACTAGACTCTCTATGATGTGCTCTAGCTATGGTACAAGTTTGGTCTCAGTCTGACAGGGGGACACGGATCGCAACCCATGGTCTAGGTGTGTTTTATTGCTCACAATCTTTCTTCCTGTCTTTATTTGACTCAATTTTATAGTTGTCTATCAAATATTAGAGCAATTCATGTGAACTAGACTTGAAAGAGTACTCAAAATAGTCTCAAAACCAAGACACGTGAACTTTGTTGTATCTTAGTCTATCATAGGTCAAATGGTCAACACTAGGTTTGCACTATTTTGCTATCTTTTGACCCAAATTTGCTCATTTTTTCCAAAACTATCTGAGGGATACGTTTTCTTGTGTATGCACTACTGATGTGGAAACTTTTAGGTTGAGTTGTCACTATGGGGACATGGATTAGATCCTATGGCATCAATTTTTTTTTTAAATGGACCTCTCAATTGAAAATTAGGTCAATTCTTGCACTTTGGCGGAGTGTTTAAAAATTGACAATTCTGGACTTTTGGCTTGCTTTTGATATCCAAATTTCATCTTGAAAAGACCATTAGACTCCCTATGATGTGCTCTAGCTATGGTACAAGTTTGGTCTCAGTCTGTGATAGGGCAACATGGATGGTGATCTATGGTGTAGGTGTGTTCTATTGCCCGCAAGCTTTCTTCTTGGCTTTATCTTACTCAATTTGGAGTTGTCTGTCAAAACTTAGAGTAATTGTGGTGAACTTCACTTCAAACAGCACTCAAAAGAGTCAAACTACCAGGACACAAGAACTTTGGCTTGTATCTTAGCCTCCCAAAGGTCAAATGGTCAACACTAGGTCTACAATGTGGTTTTCAACCTATCACCTGTCTTGCTTTCTTCACATCTTTACCTGACTCAAATTGGAGTTGTCTATCAAAATCTAGAGCAATTTTGGTGAACTGCACTTGAAATAGCATTCAAAACAGTCTCAGCACCACGATACAGAAACTTTGGCTTGTATCTTGATCTCCCAAAAGTCAAATGGTCAACACTAGGTATGCACTACGATTTTCAACCTATCACCTGTTTTACTGTCTTTTGACCCAAATTTGCTCATTTTTATCCAAAACTAGACTAGGGGGATATGTTTTCTTGTGTATGCACTATTGATGTGGAAACTTTTAGGTCCAGCTATCACTATGGAGACATGGATCAAGATCCATGTTTGGAGCCCAAAATGACTTTTCTTGGTACCATCAGAATCAACGTGACTAGTAGGTCCTATTGTATCAGAAAATTTTAAAAATGGACCTCTTGATTGAAAATTAGGTCAATTCTTGCACTTTGTCAAAGTGTTTGACAATTTTCGGCTTTTGGTTTGATTTTTTATATTTAAATTTAGTTTTGAAAAGACCACTAGGCTACTTGTGATGTCTTCTAGCTATGGTACAAGTTTGGTCTCAGTATGTGACAGAGGGACATGAAATGCAATACATTGTCTAGGTGTGTTCTATTGCTCGCAAGATTTTCTCCTGGCTTTATATAACTCAATTTGAAGTTGTCTATCAGAAGTTAGAGCAATTTTTGTGAGCTGTACTTAAAACAACACTCAAAACAGTCTCAAGACGAGGACACGGGAAATTTGGCTTTATCTTGGTCTGCGGAAGGTCAAATGGTCAACACTAGGTCTACACTACGGTTTCAACCTATCACCTGTTTTGATGCCTTTTGACCAAAATTTGCTCATTTTTTTCCAAAACTAGACTGGGGGTTATGTTTTCTTGTGTGTGCACTACTGCTCTTGAAATTTTTAGGTCAAGATGTCAATATGGGGATATGGATTGGGATCCATGTTTGGAGCCCAAATTGACTTTTCTTGGTACCATCAAAATCCTCATGAGTAGTAGGTCCTATTGTTGGTATAAATTCAGTGCCCACCTCTCTGCGTTTTGCCACCACAATATATGTTGCACAGTTTGTAAGGCCCCCATATGAGGAGAAGCCAATGGTGCACATATATTTGGTGGATTCTAGCGTTGCATGCTGATGAAATATCTACTTTTTATTCACGAGAATATTCCTTTCATTGAAATATATTGGCCGGGATAGCGGTCGGAAGACAATCGAAAAACGGTCGTCCGGTAAATGATGGATAGTTGTTCGTGGCCTTTGGCCGGTGGTTGGATTTCCTTGGCCGGTGTCTCAGTTCTAGGAGGACTTGTCTACCCAAAAGCGGCTTACACACGGGTGCATGGGAGAGTCCTACTTGGACTTGGTTACACAAGGGCGGCCACACACATGGACGCATGGCCGAGTTCTAGTTGGACTTGGCTATCTAAGGGCAACTACACATGGGTGTTTAGAGGCTCCCTTACATCTATATAAGGAGTCCTTCTCATGAGTAATTTGGTAGAATGGTGTGCACACTTGACGCACACACGCACATCTTTGTTGAAGTATTGTTAGTCCCTTTTATTCCTTTTATGTTATAGTTGTCTAAATCACCATCTAAGCTCTACCTTGAGAGCGCATGTGTGGATGACGCCATCACTTTGTAATAGTGTGCTAATCTAAAGTTTTTGATTTTCCATTAATCTACTTTGCATCATATCTCTTTACTCTCCTTGCTACTAGATCCTTATTGTATTCCGCATTTTACACTAATGGCATCAAAAATTTTCAAAAATGGACCTCTCAATTGAAAACTAGGTCAATTCTTGCACTTTGTCAGAGTGTTTGATAGTTCTGGACTATTGGCTTGGTTTCTTATATCCAAACTTAGTTTTAAAAAGACCACTAGACTCCTTGTGATGTGCTCTAGCTATAATACAAGTTTGGTCTCATCCTATGATAGGGGGACATGGATCGCGATCCATGGTCTAGGTATGTTTTATTACTTGCAAGCGTTCTTTTTGGCTAACTCAATTTGGAGTTGTCTATCAAAAGTTAGTGAAATTTTGGTGAAACGACACTCAAAACAGTCTCAAGAATAGGACAAAGGAACTTTGGCTTGTATCTTGATCTTTGAAAGGTCAAATAGTCAACACTCGATATGCAACACGGTTTTCAACCTATCACCTATTTTGCTGCCTTTTGACCCAAATTTGCTCATTTTTTTCCAAAACTCAACTAGGAAATATGTGTTCTTGTTTATGCACTACTAGTCTGGAAAAATTTTAGGTCAAGATGTCACTATGGGTACATGGATCACAATCCATATTTGGAGACCAAATTGACTTTTCATGGTACCATTAGAATTAGCATGATGAGTAGGTCCTATTGCATCATATATTTCTGAAAATGGACCTATGGATTGAAACCTAGGTCAATTCTTGATCTTTGCTAGAGTGTTTGACAGCTTTGGGCTTTTCGCTTGGTTTTTTATATCCAAATTTTGTCTTGAAAAGACCACTAGACTCCTTGTGATGTGCTCTAGATATGGTACAAGTTTGGTCTCTGTCTCTGAAAGGGGGACAAGGATCTTGATCAATGGTTTAGGTGTATTCTATTGCTCGCAAGCTTTCTTCCTGGCTTTACCTAACCTAATTTGAAGTTTCTTATCAAAAGTTGGAATTTTGGTGAACTGCATTTCAAACAGCACTCAAAACAGTCTCAGGACTAAGACACACAAACTTTGGCTTTGTATCTTGGTCTCTCGAACATCAAATGGCTAGCATTAGGTCTCCACTGCGATTTTCAACCTTTTCAGGTGTTTTACTTTCTTTTGACCCAAATTTGCTAGTTTTAATCCAAAACTAAACTGGGGGATACGTTTTCTTGTGTATGCAATACTGATGTGGAAACTTTTAGGTCGAGCTGTCACTATGGGGACATGGAATGAGATCCGTTTGGAGCCCAAATGACTTTTCTTGGTACCATCAGAATCAGCATGACTAGTAGGTCCAATGGCATCAAAAATGTTTGAAAATGGACCTCTACATTGAAAATTAGGTCAATTCTTACACTTTGTCAAAGTGTTTGATAGTTTCGGACTATTAGCCTTATTTCTTAAATCCAAATTTTGTTATGAGAAGACGACTAGACTCCCTGTGATGTGCTCTAGCTATGGTACAAGTTTGGTCTCAACCTCTGATAGGGGGACATGGATCGCGGTCCATGGTCTAGGTATGTTCTAGTGCTCGCAAGCTTTCTTCCTGGCTAAATCAATTTGGACTTGTCTATCAAAAGTTAGAGCAATTTTTGTGAAACAACGCTCAAAACAATCTCAGGACCATGACAAAGGAACTTTGGCTTGTATCTTGATCTCTGAAAGGTCAAATGGTCAACACTGGATCTGCAATGCGGTTTTCAACCTATCACCTATTTTGCTGCCTTTTGACCCAAATTTGCTCTTTTTTTTTCCAAAGCTAGATTGGGAAATATGTTTTCTTGTGTATGCATTACTGGTCTAAAAAACATTTAGGTCAACTGTCACTATGGGGACATGGATCATGATCCATGTTTGGAGACCAAATCGACTTTTCTTGGTACCATCAAAATCAGCATGACTAGTAGGTTCTATGGCATCATATATTTTTCAATATGGACCTCTGGATTGAAAATTAGGTGAATTCTTGCTCTTTGTCAGAGTGTTTGACAATTTTGGGATTTTGGTTTGGTTTTTGATATCCAAATTTATTCTTGAAAAGACCACTAGACTCCTTGTGTTGTGCTCTAGCTATGGTACAATTTTGGTCTCAGTCTATGAAAGGGGGACAGGGGTCCTAATCCATGGTTAAAGTGTATTCTATTGCTCGCAAGATTTCTTCCTGGCCTTTACCTAACCCAATTAGGAGTTGTTTATCAAAAGTTAGAGCAATTTTGGTGAACTATACTTGAAACAACACTCAAAACAGTCTCAAGACTAGGAGACAGGAACTTTGGCTTGTATCTTGGTCTCCCAAATGTCAAATGGCCGACACTACTTGCACTACGGTTTTCAACGTATCTTCCGTTTTACTACCTTTTGACCCAAATTTGCTCATTTTTTTCCAAAACTCAACTGGGAAATATGTGCTCTTGTGTATGCACTACTGGTCTGGAAAATATTTAGGTCAAGATGTCACTATGGGGACATGGATCACGATCCATGTTCGGAGACCAAATTGGATTTTCTTGGTACCATCAAAATAAGCATGATTAGTAGGTCCTATGGCATCATATATTTTTCAAAATGGACCTTTGAAGGTCAGTTCTTGATCTTTGTTAGAGTGTTTGACAATTTTGGTCTTTTGGATTCTTCTTGTCCTCCATACATGCGTTATGTAAATGTGAGCACGTTCTGGAGTGTGTAGTCAAGGTGCTTTATATAGCTACGGTACTCACCCGACCAGGATGGTTGAGCTTGCCTCGGTCTTTGTGTTGCGTTCATTGCACCATTACTAATGCAATCATAAGGGCGACTGAAATGACCTGGTCAAGTTCTTGAGGAGTATATATATATAGGAGGCCCGTTAGTCCCCCCTTTGTACTCCCTAGTGTTAGCTAGTGCCTTCCTACCTTTACCCTAACCAACAACCCAAGTTTTCTTACCTCTCTCCACAAATGGATCCCTTTCAAATCGAGATAGAGGAGGAGCTGCCTTGCTCTAACGAGGCACCCAAAGACAAGTTGTACCATTTTTCCAATAGAATTGGGCTTCAGCAATGGGAGCAAGAATTCAAGACTATTTTCAACCCTGTCTTCTCATTGCAAGAGTTTTTGGCTTCTGCGTTACATTTCCTTGCAGAGTTTCATCAGACATACAAGCAACAGACGATCAGCGGCACATTTGAGTTTGGGGGTTGTCAATATGTTCATATGAAGGATATCAATTCTAATCATTTAAAGAAAGATATTTTCTACAGGAGTAGCCACAAGTTGCCACTGTAGTCTTGCAAGAATGACATCAGATGTCTGTAAATAATCAAAAGTGTCGAGTTGTAGAATACTATATTGGGTTCATACTCTTTTTGAATGTTAATCTAGACGATCACCGAGACACAGTAAAGGAGGCCAAGAGCAGTCACCATTTGGTCACTGGTGACGAGTTGGTGCAACCACCAAGTGGTGCTTTGTGTGTTTGAGAAGGTGTTCAGTTGCTAGAGGGAGCTTTGTCAACAAATGTGCTCCCTACCGTCCCCATTGATATGAGCATCATTCTGTAATGCTTAATGACATCATGGAACTGTTTGACTTGAGAGAGGACTACTGCCTTGCTATAGTTGCTCAAAATCTACAAGAGGATGGCCATATAATTGACCCTGCCAATGACAAGTATTCTGTCATGGATGCTCATGTAACAGTGGCTGCGTTTATCGAACCAACAGAGGCACTAGCAATGATATACAAGGATGCAGCCGCATGTGCCACGACGCTGGATGGGGGGAAAGGGGAACACACCCGGAACCCAAACAGTTTTCCTCTCTATAGCCCAGGATAATCACAACACCCAATCCACTAGAGTTCACCTTCCAAACTCGACAATTTGACTGCAAATCCTACACACGACCGTACACACACAACCTTTGCACTAGCCTAGCCTGCGTCAGCTTCCACACAATACAAATCGCTCTCTCTTTCTCTCCCACGCACGCACTTCTCAAACCGGCACCACACAGTAGGGATAGAGCAAAGACGAGAAGGGTAAATAGGGGAAGAAGATGACACCAAACTCGGTTATGGTTTTCTTTCTAATCATGACAAAATCTATTACAATTCTAAGGAATCCGTACTATCGCACGGTGTAGTCGTCTTCAATAAACGAGCAACCAGGGGTTCAGAAGGTCACTGATGCCGCCTCGAAATGGCTCCCCTCTAGAGATCGCAAACCAAAGATGTCTTTGTTAACTCAAAGAGATGTCAAGAACTCCTAGCTCGACTGTCGGAGGCTTCCTTCTCTTGCCTTCCACACGAAAAAAAACTCCGCCTTTGATGCTTGGGAAGCACCCTCTTCTCTTCTTCTCCTTACTTCCTCTAAAAGAACTCCCCCTCACGCAAAATGTTTTTTTTCTTTGGCGTCTATGCCAGTCCGGTGCTTATTTTTGGCCCCTTTCTATTTTTAGCCTCCCTTTACTGCATGTGAAAGCACCCCTTTGTGGCGGCCCTGCCTTGAGCCCCAAGTCAATACAGTTGCGGTGGTGCCACTATGGGTACAACCCCTTACCTAAAAGGTTTGGTGCCTCTACGGCACGCGAGCATGGCCCCCTGGCAAATTGTCATTCCACCATCCACATCGCAAGCTACGCCACCCGTGGCCGCCAATGGACGCCCGACGCACCACCGTGTAGAGCCCGCAGCACACCCTGCCATAGTCACGCTCCAAATGAGCTCTCTCATTCAACTCAATGCCTCCAATAGGCGCCTCATGCAAATTATATACTCCCCAATGTTGGCGTTTTCGTGCACATATTGGATCATTTTCCTTCCACGTGGTGGCACCGTAAGGCTCCTCTCTTCTTAGTCCTCCAAGGCCCAAGTTGCACACCTTGACAACTTCAAAAAATTCCTTTTCTACCCGGACTTCCCTCACTTGCCACCTATTGGTCCCAGCTCCCTTTCCCAAGCAACCAAATCCTTATGCAAGCCACCATGCTTGGCTTGAATATGTGCAGATCTTTCCATCGTCTGACTTTCCCGGGCACTCCAATGAAGCACGCCAAAACTAAAAAAAGGCACCTGGCATCACTTCACTGCAATCGCACTCCAATTTCAAACTGCTGTAACTTTCCACTCCAGGCTCTGTTTGGCAAGCCGTCAATTCTTGTTGGGTCCATACTCTGTTCGCCACATCTTAGAACCCTGTCGAGCTTCAAAAAACACCAGATTGCACATTTCCCGGCATGGACAAACTAGCACCAACCCGACCCCTGGCAAAACTTTGACTGTTACCAGGGCTCAGATCGTCGATCTGAAAAGACCAGAAAGCTCCATAAATTAAGTACTACACACCCATAGCCCCTAACCGACTTGGACCACCTGGCATCATCTGTCCTATCCATCTCAAATCTGCAACCACCTCTTTCTTCAAACTCAAATATCTTGCATCCTATAGCTCCATTTGATGAGCCGTCTAGACCTCTTACTTTAGCACTTCAAGCTCTACATACGAGGGACAAAAAAAAAAACTTTGATCACCCTTCACCTGTCACCCTATCAGGTCCTATCTGGAGCCTTTTTGGCCTAGAAAACCACATAAAGCATACATCTCCGCTGCCACTTGCTTGCACAAGATCTTCACATCTGCTTTAGCTCTCTGTCATGCATCTCTAAGTATACACATCACTGCATGTGCCCTCTGCTAGGGTCAACACACTTTGACTGCACCATCATTGCCCAACCCCCTTGTTGAACATTCATGTTCAACCAAAAAGCATCTTTATTCTTCTACCAACTGCAAAAATTGGCAAATACTATCCAAAATTGTGAGCAAACCCAAAAAAAACTAATGTATGTACAAACTCTTATTCACGGCTAGTGTAAATCCTGTTCAGGTTGGTTGCCCAACCCCCTCTATCAAAACATGATGCACTGCTGGCACCAATTCCCTCTCAAAATATGTCTTGAGATGCACCCCATTCACCCTTTCCTTGAGAAGACGACCATCCATTCGCATAAACAAATAAGTGCCATTAGGAAAGGCCTGATGGACTTTGTAAGGCCCTATCCACTTCTTCTAGAAGGTAAAATCCAGATAACTCTCATATTTCATCACCAAATCCCCCTTCTCTATTTGCTTCTCTGGCAAATGCTGATTGAACTTTGCTACTCTCTTCTCCCACTACTTCACATAGAAATTTTTTGCCGCTTCACGGTCGATCTTCATAGCTTCTTACCTTCCATTGTCCCAAAAGAGCTGCTTGATAACTAAGAGGGCATCACCCTTAACTACCAACCTGTAGATGCCAAACTCGACACATTGCTTGAGCCCTTAGTGAAGTGTCAAGTATTCTGCTTCATTATTTGTGTGAACACCCTCCAAATCATAGGCCTTGAAAACATTACCGCATCATGGGGATCTTGAATGACCACACTGGCTTTATTCTTGGTCTTTGGATGATCAAATGGTCAACACTAGGTCTCCACTGTTATTTTCAACCTATCACCTATTTTGATGCCTTTTGACCCAAATTTGATTATTTTTTTCCAAAACTAGACTGGGGGATATGTTTTCTTGTGCGAACTTTTGGGTCAACAAGCTGTCACTATGAGGCCATAGGTTGCGATCCATGTTTGGGGCCCAATTGACTTTTCTTGGTACCATCAGAATCAGCATGACTAGTAGGTCCTATGGCATCAAAAAACTTTGAAAATGGAACTCTGGACTGAAAATTAGGTCAATTTTTTAATTTTGTCATAGTGTTTGACAGTTGTGGGCTTTTGTCTTGCTTTTTTATACCCAAATATAATCTTGAAAAGACCACTAGACTCACTGTGATGTGCTCTAGCTATGGTAGAACTTTGGTCTCAGTTTGTGTGACAGGGAGACATGGATCGTGATCCATGGTTTAGGTGTGTTCTATTGCCCACAACCTTTCTTCCTGGCCTTACCTGACTCAATTTGGAGTTGACTATCAAAAGTTAGAGCAATTTTGGTGAAATGCACTTGAAACAGCACTCAAAACAATCTCAAGACCAAAACACAGGAACTATTGTTTGTATCTTGGTCTCTAGAAGGTCAAATGGTCAACACTAACCTGTTACTATTTTGATGCCTTTTGACCCAAATTTGCTTACTTTTTTCCAAAACTAGCCTAGGGGATATGTTTTCTTGTGTATGAACTATTGATCTGTAGAATTTTAGGTCAAGTTGTCACTATGCAGCCATGGATCATGAACCATGTTTGGAGCCTAAATTGTCTTTTCTTGGTACCATCAGAATCAACATGACTAGTAAGTCCTATGGCATTAATCATTTTTGAAAATGGAACTCTAGATTGAAAATTAGGTCAATTCTGGAATTTTGTCATAGTGTTCGACATTTGTGGGCTTTTGGCTTGCTTTTTGATATCCAAATTTTGTCTTGAAAAGACCACTAGACTCCTTGTGATATACTCTACCTATGGTAGAATTTTAGTCTCAGTCTATGACAAGGAGACATGGATCGCAATCCATGGTTTAGGTGTAATCTATTGCCCGCAAGCTTTCTTTCTTGCTTTACCTGACTCAATTTGGAGTTGTCTATCAAAAGTTAGAGCAATTTTGGTGAATTTCACTTGAAACATCACTGAAAACAGTCTCAGGACCAGGACACAGGAACTTTGGCTTGTATCTTGGTCTCTAGAAGGTAAAATAGTCAACACTAGGTCTGCAGTGCGGTTTTCAACCTATCACCTATTTTGCTGCCTTTTGACCCAAATTTGCTCAATTTTTTCCAAAATTAAACTAGGGGATATGTTTTAGTGAGAATGACTTACTAATCTCAAAAAATTTAGGTCAAGCTGTCACTATGGGGACATGGATGCAATCCATGTTTGGTGTCCAAATTGACTTTTCTTGGTACCATCAAAATCAGCATGACTAGTAGGTCCTATGGCATCAAAACATCATAAAAATGGACCTTTGGATTGAAAATTAGTTCAAATCTTGCACTTTGTCAAAATGTTTGACATTTGTGGCTTTTGGCTTGGTTTTGATATCCAAATTTTGTATTGAAAAGACCACTGGACTCCCAATGATGTGCTCTAGCTATGGTACAAGTTTGGTCTCATCTATGACAGGGGGACGTGGATCGTGGTCCATGGTCTAAGTGGAATTGACCTAATTTTCAATTCTGTATCCCCCAGTCTAGTTTTGGAAAAAAATGAGCAACTTTGGGTAAAGAGGCAGCAAAACAGGCGATAGGCTGAAAACCACAATGCATACCTAGTGTTGACCATTTGACCTTCGGGAGGCGAAGCTACAAGCCAAAGTTCATGTGTGTTGGTCTTGAGACTGTTTTGAGTGTTTTTTCAAGGGTAGTTCACCAAAATCTCTCTAACTTTTGAAAACTACAAATTGAGTCAGGTAAAGATAAGAAGAAAGCTTGCTAGCAGTGGAACACACCTAGACCATGGATCACGGTCCATGTCTTCCTCGCACAGAGTAAGACACCAAACTTGTACCATAGCTAGAGCACATCACAAGGGGTCTAGTGGTATTTTCAAGACAAAATTTGGATATAAAAAACCAAGCCAAAAGCCTAGAAATGTCAAACACTCTGATAACGTGCAAGAATTGACCTTATTTTCAATCCAAAGTTCCATTTTCAAAATTCTGATGCCATAGGACCTTCTAGCCAATTTGGGCTCTAAACATGGATCGCGATTCGTGTCCCCATAGTGATACCTTGACCTAAAATTTCCTAGAGTAGTAGTGCATACACAAGAAAACATACCCCCCCAGTCTAGTTTTGGAAATAATTGAGCAAATTTGAATCAAAAGGCAGAAAAATAAGTGATAGGTTGAAAACTGCAGTGCATACCTTGTGTTGGCCATTTGACTTTTGGGAGACCAAGATACAAGGCAAAGTTTCTATGTCCTAGTGCTGAGACTGTTTTGAATGCTATTTCATGTGTGGTTCACCAAAATTGCTTTAACTTTCAATAGACAACTCCAATTTGAGTCACGTAAAGACATGAAGAAAGGAAAATAGGTGATAGGTTGAAAACTATAGTGTGCAGATTTAGTTTTGACCATTTGACCTTCCGAAGACTAAGCTACAAGGCAAAGTTCTTATGTCTTGGCCTTGAGACTATTTTGAGTGCTATTTCACATGCAGTTCACCAATTTTTTTGATAAAAAACTTGAAGTTGAGTTAGGTAAATCAAGGAAGAAAGCTTGCCAGCAATAGAACACACCTAGACCATGGATCATGATCCATGTCCCCCTGTCTCACAGGTTGAGACCAAACTTGAACGATAGCTAGAGCACATCATAGGGAGTCTAGTGGTCTTTTCAAAACTAAATTTGGATATAACAAACCAAGCCAATAGCACAAAACTATCAAAAACTCTCACAGAGAGTAAGAATTGACCTAGTTTCAAATCTAGACGTCCATTTTTAAAAACAATTGATGCCATAGATCCTACTAGTCATGTTGATTCTGATGGTAACAAGAAAAGTCAATTTGGGCTCCAAACATGGATCGCAATCCATGTCCCCATTGTGACAGCTCGACCTAAAATTTTCTAGAGCAGTAGTGCATACAAAAGAAAACATATCCCTCGGTCTAAATTTGTATAAAAATGAGTAAATGTGGGTCGGAAGGTAGCAAACGTGATATGTTGAAAACAATATAGACCTAGTGTTGACCATTTAACCTTTGGGAGGCTAGGATTCAAGCAAAAGTTCCTGCATCTTGGTACTTTGACTCTTTTGAGTGCTATTTGAAGTACATTTCACTAAAATTGCTCTTACTTTTGATAGAAAACTCCAAAGTGAGTCAAGTAACGACAAGAAGAAACCTTGCGGGCAAAAGAACACACCTAGACCATGAATCGCGATCCATGTTCCCCTATCACAGACTGAGATCAAACTTGTACCATAACTAGAGCACATCACAAGGTGTCTAGTGGTCTTTTCAAGACTAAATTTGGATATAAAAAACCAAACATAAAGCACAAAACTACTAAACACTATGACAAAGTGAAACAATTGACCTAATTTTCAAAAGTATCTGATGCCATAGGACCTATTAGTCATGCTGATTCTGATGGTACCAAGAAAACTCAATTTGGGCTCCAAACATAGATTGCGATCCATGTCCCCATCGTGAGAGCTTGACCTAAAAGTTTCCAAATTAGTAGTACATACACAAGAAAACGTATCCCCCGTGTAGTTTTGGATAAAATGAGCAAATTTGGGTCAAAAGGGAGCAAAATAGGAGATAGGTATAAAACCGCAGTGCATACCTAGTGTTGACCATTTGACCTTTGAAAGACCAAGATACAAGCCAAAGTTCTTGTGTCATGGTCCGGAGACTGTTTTGAGTGTTGTTTCAAGTGCACTTCACCAAAGTTTCTCTAACTTTTGATACACAACTCCAAATCGAGTCACCTATAACCAAGAAGAAAGATTGCAGGCAATAGAACATACCTAGACCATGGATCACGATCCACACCCCATTGTCACGGAGACTGAGACCAAACTTGTACCATAGCTAGAGCACATCACAAGGAGCCTAGTGGTCTTTTCAAGACTAAATTTGGATATAAAAAACCAAGGCAAAATCCCAATATTGCCAAACACTCTGACATAGTGCAAGAATTAACCTAATTTTCAATCTACAGGAGGTCCATTTACAAAAATACATAATGTCATAGGATCTACTAGTTATGTTAATTTTGATGATACCCCGAAAGTCAATTTGGGCTCCAAACATGGATGGTGATCCATGTCCCATAGTGACAACTTGACCTAAATTTTCTAGATCAGTAGAGCATACATAAGAAGACATAACCATGGGTATAATTTTGGAAAAAAATGAGCAATTTGGGTCAGAAGGTAGCAAAACAGATGATAGGTTGAAAATCGTAGTGCAGACCTAGAGTTGCCCATTTGACCTTCCTGAGACAAAGAGACAAGCCAAAGTTCTTGTGTATTGGTCGCGAGACTATTTGGAGTGCTGTTTCAAGTGTAGTTCACCAAAATTGCTCTAACTTCTCATAGACAACTCCAAATTGATTCAGATAAATCCAAGAAGAAAGCTTTTGGGCAATAGAACACACCTAGACCATGGATCACGATCCATGTCCCTCTGTCACATGTTGAAACCAAATATGTACCATAGCTAGAGCACATCACAGGGAGTCCAGTGGTCTTTTCAAGACAAAATTTGGATATAAAAAACCAAGCCAAAAGCCCAAAACTATCAAACACTTTGAGAAAGTGCAAGAATTGACTTAATTCTCAATCGAGAGGTCCATTTTTAAAAATTTATGATACCATGGGACCTACTAATCATGCTGATTCTGATGGTACCCAAGAGAAGTCAAAATGGGATCCAAACATGGATCACGATCCATGTGCCCATAGTGATAGCTTGACCTAAATTTCTTAAGATTAGTAGTGAAAAAATAAGAAAACATATCCCTCAGTCTAGTTTTTGAAAAAATTGGGCAAATTTGGATCAAAAGCAGCAAAGCAGGTGATATGTTAACGACCGTAGTGTAGACCTAGTGTTGGCTATTTGAAAGTTTGGGAGACCAAGAAACAAGCCAAAGTTCCTCTATCCTAGTCCTAAGACTGTGTTGAGTTCTCTTTCAATTGTAGTTCACCAAAATTGCTCTAACTTTTGAAAGACAACCCCAAGTTGAGTCAGGCAAAGCCAGGAAGAAAGCTTGCGGGTATTAGAAAAAACCTAGACCATGGATCCCGATCCATTCCCCCCTATCATAGACTAGTACCAAACTTGTACCATAGCTAGAGCACATCATAGGGAGTCTATTGGTCTTTTCAAAACTAAATTTGGATATCAAAAACCAGGCCTAAAGCCTAGAACTGTCAAACACTCTAACAAAATGTAATATTGACCTAATTTTCAATCCAGAGGTCCATTTTCAAAACTTGTTGATGCCATAGGACCTACTAGTCATGTTGATTTTGATGGTACCAAGAAAATCCATGCTCATTCTAGTCATGCTCATTCTGATGGTACTAAGAAAAGTCAATTTGGGATCCAAATATGGATCGCAATCCATGTACCCATAGTGACACCTTGACCTAAAGTTTTTAAGATTAGTAGTGCATACACAAGACAACATATCTCGAAGTCTATTTTTGGAAAAAAATGAGCAAATTTGGGTAAAAAGGGACCAAAATAGGTGATCTATTGAAAACTACAGTGCAGACCTAGTGTTGACGATTTGACCTTCGGGAGACCAAGATACAAGCCAAAGTTCTTCTGTCCTGGTTGTGAGACTGTTTGGAGTGTTGTTTCAAGTGCAGTTTACCAAAATTGCTCAACATTTTGATAGACAGGTAAAGAGAGGAAGAAAGCTTGCTGGCAATAGAACACACCTAGACCATGGATCTTGATCCATGTCCCCATGTCACAGACTAAGACCAAACTTGTACAATAGCTAGAGCACAACACAAGGAGTCGAGTGGTCTTTTCAAGACAAAATTTGGATATAAAAAAACAAGCCAAAAGCCCACAACTGTCAAACACTCTGACAATGTGTAAGAATTGACCTAATTTCAATCTAGAGATTCATTTTCAAAAATTTTGATGCCATATGACCTACTAGTCATGCTGATTGTGATGGTACCAAAAAAAGTCAATTTGGGCTTTTGATAGACAACTCCAAATTGAGTTAGGTAAAGGCAGGAAGAAAGCAATAGAACACACCTAGACTATGGAATGCGATTCATGTCTCCCTGTCACATAGATTGAGACCAAACTTTAATCATAGCTAGAGCACATCAGAGGGAGTCTATTGGTATTTTCAAAACTAAATTTGGATATAAAAAACAAAGCCAAAAGCCTAGAACTGTTAAACACCCTCACAAAGTGCAAGAATTGAGCTAATTTTCAATCGAGAGGTCCATTTTCAAAAGTTTTTGAGGCCATAGGACCTACTAGTCATGTTGATTTCGATGGTACCAAGAAAACTCAATTTGGGCAACAAACATGGATCACGATCCATGTCCCCACATGGAGCCTGACCTAAGAGTTTCCAGATCAGTAGTGCATACACAAGAAAACATATCCCCTAGTCTAGTTTTGGAAAAAATTGAGTAAATTTGGGTCAAACGGACCAAAATAGGTGATAGGTTGAAAATAGCAGTACAGACCTAGTGTTGACTATTTGACCTTTGGGAGACCAAGATACAAGCCAAAATTCCTGTGTCCTGGTCCTAAGACTTTTTTACGTGCTATTTCAAGTGCAGTTCATTAAAATTCCTCTATCTTTTGATAGACAACTCCAAATTGAGTCATGTGAATCTAGGAAGAAAGCTTGTAGGAAATAGAACACACCTAAACCATGGATCGCGATCCATGTACCCTATCACAAACTGAGAGTAAACCTGTACCATAGCTAGAGCACATCACAAGGAGTCTAGTAGTCTTTTCAAGACCAAATTTGGATATCAAAAACCGAGCCAAAAGCCCATTACTATCAAACACTATGACAAAGTGCAATAATTGACCTAATTTTCAATCGAGAGGTCCATTTTCAAAAGTTTTTGATGCCATAGGACCTACTAGTCATGCTGATCTTGATGGTAGGAGGAAAAGTCAATTTGGGCTCTAAACATGGATCGTGATCCATGTGCCCAGAGTGACAGCTTGACCCTAAATTTTTCAAGATCATCAATAGTGCATACATAAGAAAACATATCCCCCAATCTAGTTTTGGAAAAAATGAGCAAATTTGGGTCAAAAGGAAGCAAAACATGTGATAGGTTGAATATCGTAGTGCAGACCTAGTGTTGACCATTTGACCTTTGGGAGACCAAGATACAAGCCAAAGTTCATGTGTCCCGGTCATGAGACTGCTTTGAGTGCTGTTTTAAGTGCAATTCACCAAAATTGCTCTAACTTTCGATAGAAAACTCCAAGTTTTATTGCTTGCGGGCAATAAAACACACCTAGACCATGGATCCCAATCCATATCCCCGTGTCATAGATTGAGACTAGACTTTACCATAGCTAGAGCACATCAAAGGGAGTCTAGTGGTCTTTTCAAGACTAAATATGGATATCAAGACCCATGCCAAAAGCCCATAGCTGTCAAACACTCTGACAAAGTCTAAGAATTAACCTAATACTCCTTACAGAGGTCCATTTTTAAAAATTTCTGATGCCATACGACCTATTAGTCATTTTGATTCCGATAGTACCAAGAAAAGTCAATTTGGGCTCCAAACATGGATCGTGATCCTTATTCCCATAGTGACATCTTGACCCTAAAATTTTCTAAATCAATAGTGCATAAACAAGAAAACATATACCCCATTCTAATTTTGGAAAAAATTAAGTAAATTTGGGTCAAAAAATTAAGCAAATTTGGCTCAAAAGGCAGCTCTAACTTTTGATAGTAGACAACTCAATTTGAGTCATGTATAGCTAGGAAGAAAGCTTACGGGCAATAGACCTCACCTTGACCATGGATAATGATCCATGTTCCCTTGTTACAAACTAATACCAAACTTGTAGCATAGCTAGAGCACATAATAGGGAGTCTAGTGGTCTTTTCAAGACCAAATTTGGATATCAAAAACCAAGCCAAAAGCCAAAGACTATGAAAAAGTGTAAGAATTGACCTAATTTTCAATCCAGAGGTCCATTTAAAAAAAATTATGATCCCATAGGACCTACTAGTCATGCTAATTTTGATAGTATACCACAAAAAGTCAATTTGGGCTCCAAACTTGGATCGTGATCCTTGTCCCCATAGTGATATCGTGACCTAAAATTTTCCCCCAGTGTGGTTTTGGAAAAAATAGATCATATTTGGGTGAAAAGGCAGTAAAAGAGGTGATAGATTGCAAACCGCAGTGCAAATCTACTGTTGGCCATTTTACCTTCAAGAGACCAATATACAAGACAAAGTTCCTGTGTCCTAGTTTTGAGACTATTTTGAGTGCTGTTTCAAGTGCAGTTCACCATAATTGCTCTAACTTTTGAATAGACAACTCCAAATTGTGTCAGGTAAAGCCACGAAGAAAGATTTTGGCCAATTAAACACACCTGGACCATGGATCGTGATCCATGGTCTAGGCAGGCAATAAAACACACCTAGACCATGGATCGCAATCCATGTCCCCCCGTCATAGACTGAGGCCAAACTTGTACCATAGTTAGAGCACATAACAAGGAGTTAAGTGGTCTTTTCAAGACTAAATTTGGATATCAAAAACCTATGAAAAGGTGCAAGAATTAACCTAATTTTTAATCGAGAGGTCCATTTTCAAAAACTTATGATCCCATAGGACCTACTAGTCATGCTGATTCTGGTGGTACCACGAAAAGTCAATTTGGGCTCCAAACATGAAACATGATCCTTGTCCCCATAGTGAGAGCTCGACTCAAAAGTTTTCTAGATTTTTTTTCCGAGAAAAAGATCCTTCTATTACTTGATGAAACTACCCATGGGGCTACAACCACCTCTGCCAGAGAGATAAACAACAATCATGATGGCGAGACTCACCCAATGAAAAAAGAAACAACATATGTACAATGAGGCTAAATCAGAGCCACACAGGTGGACGGTAGTGCCATCTGAGCACACCCTGGACCGTGATGAAGAAAGGCACAGGACGCCAGAGTCAAAGGAGAGCCTCGCACCACTCCCGCATGCGGTTGGAGCTGCCCTGAAGTCTCTTGAACTGTCCTCTGCTGAGAGTATCGATCAACTCTAGCCAAAGATCTCGAACAGTCTCTATTGGTGGTACAGGGCGAGCCTCAAAGATGCGGAAGAAGCGGGCCCGCCAGATGAACCAGAGTGTCAAGCCGCTGATGAGCTCCCAACACTCCTCTCTCTCACTGCACCACTCTTGTGGAGTAAGGTCTATAGTAGGCTGGAGTGTAGGTCGACCCCCTGCATCACTATCATCCTACTGGTGGAGGATAACTCAATATTGAAGTGCCGGGCCCGTGAGAGTAAACCAAGTAGCTGCCCCCCAAGTGTACTGTCGAGCTGTGGAAAGAGATGGCATCATTCAAAGAACACGAAGCCACACCTGCTGTGCTAAAGGACAATCCCAAAGACAGTGACATTGACTCTCCACAAGATGGTCACAAGCTGCACATGCGGCCGAGAGACCACTATGTACAAGCCAACTTCCAACTGTTGTAGCTTGGTGTGCAACCAGCCAACCACTGGAAAAAAGTGACTCGCCTTGGCTGTCTGGAGTCCCACAACCTCCAAGGACACTCTCCAGGATCCCACTGTACTCGTGCTTGTGGACAACTCTCCCAAACCCACAGTCTCTAGTGGCTAGTCACAAGAGCTGCTGGGTTGGGATCTATGACACAAGTCCTCCCACAAATGCCCACCACTTAGATCCTCTGAAAATAGCACTCTGCCACTTGTGGAGCCTAACCGCCACTCTATGTAAATGTTCCTCACCCTGTAGCTAAAAAAACCAGGAGGGTATAGTCTCTGACCAAGCCCGAGCTGAGATGAGAACCTCTAGCCACGTGAAGGCTCCCATCCATCTGGGTGTTGTTGACTCAAGAGGTGTGAGCCACTCAACTAGTACTACCTCTGAGATGTCGTGACACATGCTCTGCACCCCTCTCATGCCCTGTAGTAGCTGAAAGCCCTGGAGCTCCTCTAACAAGCTTGAAAACTGTAACCAATCACCTAAAGAGCATGCTAGACCCTCTGCCATGGGACCCTAGGAAACATGAGGCCGACTACCAACCAAGTGGCCTCTCTGAATGCTAACCATGGGGTTCCAAACAAGGGGCTTTCTCAGGAACTCCTTCATGCAAGTAGGCTGACACTGCTCCAGGCCTCGCCATAGTTGCTCCCAAGATTAGAGTAGACTCACAACAAAGCGGTCCTCCAGTCTCCTGCTCAAGACAACTCTGCACATCTCTATGAAAATCCATCTAGTTGAGGGTCGCCAGGGGCCTCCAGCCTGAGGCACCCTAGCACTAAGCCGCTGAAGCAAGAACTCCTTCTAGGGCTCCTCAGTTGGAAGAAGTCCTCTAGCAATGAACTTACCAAGAAGGTCTCTACTCTGCTGTGCTGGGTATATGATCCCCAACCCTCCTTGGGAACAAGGAAGAGTAATGACCTGCCATGCCACTTTGGCTCGGGCTATCTGAGTGTCACACCATGACCAAAGGAAGTTCTTGATTAGTCTCTCTACTTGGCTAATTTAGAAGGACTCGAGAAGATCCAACAAGAAGTGATGTACCACATAGTAGCCAACAACACTTGGTTGGCCACTACAACTCTGCCTGCAAGAGAAAGTCGTGCGAAGCTCCAATGTAACAACTTCCTCCTGATAAACATGAGGAGGGGAGAAATCTGTTGCTCGGGAGACAAGTCCAAACCAACCTGACAGCCGAAGTATCAAACTGCAGTCCCTGGGGGAATCCACCTGAAACCCTCACCTGGCATCCAATTGGGCATAGGAGCACTACCAACTGAGAAAGCCACTGTCTTTCTCCATTTGATCAGTGCACCAGATTCACAAAAAAAATTCTTAAGAGCCTGCTCACACCTGTGAAGGTTGGCCTCTTGGCCTTCCAAGTATAAGTCTGATTCATCTGCAAACTCAGTGTCCAGTAGCTCACCTCCCTGAATAGGGAGCACTAAGCCACGTAAACCAACCTACTGTGAGACCAAAAACCTGCTCATCACCTCAGCATAGAACAGAAAGAGGAAGGGGGCAAGAGGGCAGTCCTGTCTGATTGAACATGTGAGCATGAGACGATCACCTCTACCTCTTGACAAAAGTACCTGACTGTGTGCCCATCTGTACAAAGCTGACACCCTTCCGATCCAAGCATCTGAAAAGCCCATCTAGATTAGCAGTGCATACACAAGAAAACATATCCTGCAACCTAGTTTTGGAAAAGATTGAGCAAATTTGGGTCAAAAGGAACCAAAAGAGGTGACCTGTTCAAAATCGCAGTGCAGACCTAGTTTTTGATCATTTGACCTTCCGGACACCAAGATACAAGCCAAAGTTCCTGTGTCCTGTTCCTGAGACTGTTTTGAGTGATGTTTCAAGTGCAATTCACCAAAATTTCTCAAACTTTTGATAGATAACTCCAAATTTAGCTAGGTAAAGACAGGAAGAAAGCTTGCTTGTAATATAACACACCTAGACCATGGATCTTGATCCATGTCCATGTGTCATAGACTGAGACCAAACTTGTACAATAGCTAGAGCACAACACAGGGAGTTGAGTTTTCTTTTCAAGACAAAATTTGGATATAAAAGACCAAGCCAAAAGACCAAAACTATCAAACACTTTGACAATGTGCAAGAATTGACCTAATTTCAATCAAGAGATTCATTTTCAAACATGTTGATGCCATATGACCTACTAGTAATGCTTATTCTGATGGTACAAAGATATAAATCAATTTGGGCTTCAAACATGAGTCATGATCCTTGTCCCCATAGTGATAGCTTGACTCAAACGTTTTCTAGATCAGTAGTGCATACATAAGAAAACATATCCCGCAGTCTAGTTTTGGAAAAAAATGAGTAAATTTGGGTCAAAAGGGACCAAAACAGGTGATATGTTGAAACCCACAGTGCAGACCTAGTGTTGATCATTTGACCTTTTGGAGACCAAGATACAAGCCAAAGTTCCTGTGTCCTGGTCCTGAGACTGTGGTCAAAGCTCCATATGGGAACATGGATCATGATCCATGTTTGTTTCCCAAATTGACTTTTCTTGGTACCATCAGAATCAACATGACCAGTATGTCCTATGGCATCAAAAGTTTTGAAAATGGACCTATGGATTGAAAATTAAGTCAATTCCTACACTTTGTTAGAGTGTTTAACAGTGAGGCAGTTTGGGGCAGGCAACAAGAGATGCGACCTCTAAACACCCCTAAGGGCTCTTGTGCTGCTCAATTGGGAATGGAAAAATCACAAGTAAGATAAAAGAAACAACAAAATCCACAGCCAAGCAAGTGAAGGGGCACCACCTAGTTATGGGATGCGAACTAGGATGCAAGTGAGATCTTGTCATGACCAAGAGGAGATGCAAAAAAACACACACAAACAATATTACACCAAAACACACACCAAATGGAGCAAGAGAGAGCTAGATCAAAGGAAAGAAAGAGAGAGAGAGAGAAATGGAGTTTGTGAAAATATGTGATTGACCATTTGCAAGGTAAGGGTGTATACTATCACACTATCACAGAGATTGCATAAACTAAACAAACAATTGGTGAATGGTAAACATTGCTAGCACACACACATTTTCTTGGGGTGTGGGAAACCTCTCACTACCAAACCCTCTTACAATGAACAAGAAACATGGCAATGAAATTATTCTAACCACTTTCTTAAACAAGCTCAAATGATGGAACTTAAAAGATACGAGTCACTTTGGATTCACCAAACTATGCGGCACAAGTGAAAGGATGACGATTCTAGAACTAAGACACGCCTTTGAAGCACCAAAATCTTAGATTGTTGAAAATGAAAGAGCAAATACAATAGTGGTTTTAGATTGGGTACTCACACTCTCACTTTGGGATGTGTAGCATCAAAGCTTCTCTCACACCAAGCGTGAAGCTCACAAGGTGATGACAACACCTAAATCTCTCCTCGCACCTATAGTGTTGGGGTGCTATGTGAGATCTTGGGGATGGTTTTACAAGAAGGAGAGGGGCCTATTTAAAGGTTGGAGACCCCTAATTAAGATTATTGGAAATCATAATTTACAAGCTAACAAATCAGGATTATGATTTTTTTGAATATCCAAATATTGTGGGCCTTCTTTGTCAGCTTGAGTCATGGATGTGGGCTCAAGAGAGCGCATTATTGATGGTAGATAAGGTGAAAGTAGAGTTTTAAGAAAGGGGGGGGGGAGAGAGAGAGAGAGAGAGAGAGAGAGAGAGAGAGAGAGAGAGAGAGAGATTTTCTACTATATGTACATGTCTTAAGGGAAGGTGCTTTTTAGAGTTGGATTAATGAGTGTTTGTGTTAGTAGGCTAGTAGTTAATGTTAGCA
Source organism: Adiantum capillus-veneris (assembly GCF_014529385.1). Taxonomy (NCBI): domain Eukaryota; kingdom Viridiplantae; phylum Streptophyta; class Polypodiopsida; order Polypodiales; family Pteridaceae; genus Adiantum; species Adiantum capillus-veneris. Next base: position 50,938,988 of record NC_140948.1, on the reverse strand, counting down.
ATCACTAGAAAAAGTTAGTAATATATTTACAATGGGTAAAATGACTTGAAGGATGAGAAAAGAGGGGTGAATGAGATGGGTGTACCCTTGAGATAGTGAATCCTTGAGGAATCATGGACTCACCCTTACGTAGATTGTCAAAAGTGACCACCGTTCTTCTTCATCTTCTTTTCACGTTGTCGCCATAGTTGAATCACCACAAAGAGAATGAGGGTTTTGTTGGTAAAAGACCCCCATTTTACAGAGACTAATATGGTTAGGTTGCTGATTTTTAATGCATTATTGAAAGGGTAGAATAAAATTGTAATATGGGAGTAATAGGGAGATATATAAAGATGGTGGATGTAGGTAGAGCTTCAAAAGAGAGCTATGTGGGTGTGGGAGGGGAGGCTAATGGCGCGGAGGGTGAGAGAAAACCATGGAAGTTGCAGGTTTGAGTGAGGAATAGAGATAAGTGAGTTTGTGTGTGTGTGGAAGTAGGAAAGGAGGTGAGATATGGGTTACTTGTGAGAAAAGTGGGCAGACTAGGGTCCACCAAAAAGATCTTATCTCGTTGGTGGTAGCTCCAAAAATTATCAAAATGTTTGAGGTGATTATTCAGATGTTGGTCCACATTTTTTTATTTAGTCACCACTTCAAATTTGGAGTGAAGATAGACGCTAAAAATCCCACCAAAATGTATGTTTTTCCTCCTAGAAAAGTCTTCAATGGCCCCCCTTTTGTTGGATTTGCATAATCCTCCATGAGTGAGCCCCTCCTTGCATGAGAGCATGACCTATTAGATTCTTGAGGGTTTGAAAATATGTATGGAGTAGGATTATTCACAAATATGATATATGGATATGATGGGAAAAAACATATTAGAATATAAACAATTTGTGGAATCTAGAAGAGTGCCAGCTATATATAAATATAAAATGATAAACAATATATATGAAAATATAGGAAATCAAATGAGGGAGAACTCAATTGTTTTTATTGATTTAGGACTATTTACAAGAAGTAAAGAAAAATGCATGTAAAACGGTAATTTAGTAAAATGGAACGACTGGGTGAAAGGTATTTTGTGATTTTTTTGGAGTGGATTCACATGAAAATTTAGAGAGGCTTGGATGAAAATATTTATATATGGAAAAAAGAGTATGCAAAATTATGGTAATGGTAAATCAATGTAAATAACATACTTAGGTAAAAATATTTAAATAAATACCAAAATAATCATAATAAAAAATCCCTATATTTAGGCACTATATACAATGAAATATTTATACACAAAAGGGCCATAATATATTTTGGATTTTATTTTTTTAAAATTTTTTGACTGAACTAGCCGAGTGACTAGCTAAGTGAGGGTTTTTAAGGAGATATAGGGAAAGTCCCCTAGCTCACACACGCTTATGTACAATGAAAAGGTAGGGGATAGCCATAGAGTTTGGGTGATTTTGGTAGGGTGAGGTAGCTCACTATGGCAATTTTCGATAGCCAAAAAAATGCTATCATTAGCTCTCCCCCAGGATGATGATACATTCATGTACCATCAAAAGGCATCTTTCTCAATGAGAGTGGGTTCAAGCTATTTGCGATGTTTTGTGCCTCAAATAAGTCTTCATTTTGTAGCTCTTATTCACCTTGTCTTGAACTATCAACACAAACCAAACTACAAAACTTACATGATCATATGGCTTCTTGGTGATGCTCTTGTAGATCCTTTGGTAGAGTGTGACTCAAGTAGGGATTTAGTCGGTACCCATTCACCTTCTTAGGATGCTTCTTGCCATCTAAATCCATGAGCTGATGATAACTTGAATTAAAATATTTTTTGATCACACATGAACCTTGCCATGTGGTGTTGAATTTAGCATCAAACCTATTGTCAAGTCGATTGTCATACCTTAACACCAGCCCACCGTCCTTGATACGCTTGTCCTTAACCTTCTTATGAAGATTTTCCTTTGCTTTCATAGCTTTCCTCTTGTAGCACTCGTAAGCTGCTTCTCTTTTCCACTCAAGCTCAGCTAAAGTAAGAAGTTGATCCACCCACACATCTTGATCTCCTCATGTCCCTCTGTTGTAGCCTCATTGTTGGAATGTTGAGCTCAATAGGTTGCAAATCCTCTTGACCATAGACCATTGACCATAGACCAAGTGAAATGGTGTGAACTATGTGGCTTCCCTATATGTAGTTCAATACACCCACAAGGCACCATCCAAGAAGTCATCCCACAACTTTGTCAATGTCATTTGACTGTGGGTAGTAGGGTGTGCTATGAAGATGTAGAATGTGGAGCTCTTCACAAATTTCTTTGAGTAAACCCTTCCTCAACCCCAGATCATTATCAGAAACAATCTCCAAAGGTGTGACAAATCTACAACAAATATTAGTGTAGACAAACCTGCTCACTGTTTTCCCATTTACCCTTGCCATACTTTGAACCTCTACCCACCTAGTCATGTAATCTACAGCCACTAGAACATAGAGTTTACCATTTTTTGTTCTAGACAGAGGACCCATAGCATCAATGCCCCACTTTTCAAAGGGTCCATTTTCAAGTGCAATTTTCCTTGGACCATGTACCAACCTTCTATTTTCATTTATCTGACAGTTGTGACAGATTTTACACTAATGTTGGACATCCACATGCAGGCTTGGCCAAACATACCCCGCACGCAAAATCTTATTCATAGTTAACTCTTGCGCAAAATGACCACCACATGCCTCTTCATGCAAAACTTTTAGAATGGTTAGAATTTCCTCGATAGTTGGTACTCTTCTACACACTTGATCCTTCCCTCTTTGATAGAGAGAGCCTTCTAGGATGAGTCTCCTCTGCTAAGCTTTTGTGAAGTCTTGTGGAAACTTTCCCTCCAAAATGTAGCCAATAATGGGAGCCAATGAATCCAATCCCTGGTATCCCGGTCGCTGCCACCATGATGGCCTGCACTTCTTTCTCAGCACATGTAACTGCTTGTTGTGCAAGTACATTGGCATCTTCATTTTGTTTCCTAGGAATATGATATAGTTGCACTTCTTCAAACTGATTAAACAACCTACAAATGGCATGAACTTTTATCCTTAGGACTCCATTCTTGCATGCCCAAATGCCTAAAATCTGCTTCACAATGAGAAGTGCATCCCCTTTTACCACATGAGATGTTGTATACCTTGGCTGATGCACATCTTCAAACCATGAAGTGGACAAACCATGAAGGGTGATGGTAACTCAATAAGAGCCTTTGCCTTTGAAGGATCCACCTCAATGCCTCTATAGGAAACCTTGTGACCGAGCAAGATCAATTCATCCTCACCTATGTGACATTTGTCAGGGTTCAGTTGACCTCCCATGTCATAGAGTTTCTTCAAACCTTCTTCTACCTTTTGTAGATGCAACAATTTTGAGCTATAAATGCAAAAATCATCAATGAACACCCTAATTAACTTTCCAAAGAATGCTTGAAACACCATATTCATGAAGCGTTGGAAAGTTGCAGGAGCATTTGTCAAGCCAAATGGCATGACGCTAAAAGCATAACAACCCCAAGGATTGACAAAGGTTGTTTTCAATTGATCTTCCAATGCAATCCCTATTTGAAAGTAATTTAAGTATCCATCACACACAGTATACTTCTCATGACCGGCTACCTCATTTAGTATCTCATCCTGAAATGGGAGGGGAAAGTGATCTCTTTTTGTCGCCTCATTGAGTGGACGGTAATCAACACACATACTCCACTTTTCATTATTTTTAGGAGTGACCACAACTGCGGACACCCACTTTGAATTCTTCATTGGATAAATGAAACCTGCTGCTAAAAGCTTTCTTACCTCCTTGAGTAAAGCCTGCTCCTTGATGACTCCTAGCCTTTGTAAATTGTAGCTTTTGAGCCTTAGGTGTGGCCTCTGGTTTTAACTTAATCTTTTGTTGAACAGCATCTACTCCATCCACATCAGTGTAGTCTTTAGCAAAAAGCCTAGGAAACTTCCTTAGCACACATTTGAAATCCTCTCTTTCTTCCTTTGTAAGTGTTGTTCATAGCACACCTTTTATATTCCTTCATCTTCCACACCTTGGTTCTCTTGAGAACCTACCTCTTCCAATCCTTGACAAGAGGTCTCTTTGTTGCTTGGCTTAAACCTTACCCCCATGACTTTGATGGAAGACTCCTCGTTCATAATGGTACCGCTACTTTCTTCTTCTAAAGTGCTATCGGTCTAGTCTTCCTCTGTCTCACTTTGAGATGATTCTTCATGGAGCTCCTCTTGGCATTTCTCCTTCATGTCAAAGACAACCTTCTTATGATTTTCATTCTTGCAGATTAACTTTCCACTCTCCCAATCCTGCAAAGCTTGCATTTTCATTAGCCATGGTCTTCCTAGGATAGATGGGTAACCATTTCCTTTGGTAGACATAACATAGAAATCCACCACCTTCTTAATGTCAAAGGCCTCCACAAATTTTTTTAACAAATGCCTACGCACTTAGCCTTGCTATTTTTTGCCATTTTTGCTTTGATTTTAGGTGTCTCATGGATGTGCATGCCTAGTCTTTGCATGAGTCCCTCTGTTATGATACAAATTTGTGCACTCTCATCCACTAGACCTTTCGTAACTAGCCTTCCTTTGATGTAACAATTTAACAGAGGTGTAATATCCTCATTCATTTTAGCTTGTGCAATTTTTACAACAGAACACTCTCCTTCACCTTTCTCCTAGTGCTAACTGCAGAGGTGTAATATCCTCATTCATTTTAGCTTGTGCAATTTTTACAACAGAACACTCTCCTTCACCTTTCTCCTAGTGCTAATTGCCTTTGTGAAATCCCTCCTAACTTGTGGACATAAGGCAAGAAATTGAAGCCATGAGATATCATGACCCTTACCTATCATGTCTCCCAACAAGTTGTATGGAGCCATACCATGTCCAAGAGGGAAGTCTTGGAGGTTGATACAACGTCGAGTCCTCTTGGTTTCCTTGGTCTCCTCCTCCTTCTTTTCTCGTCCATGATCACTTTGTGATGTGACTCCTTCTTTCTCCTTAACTTTTCTACGGCCACGCTTAATACCATTTTCTTCCATGTCAAGCTCATTTGAATCCATCACCTCTACCACATGTACATTTGGATCTGGCAAAGATGGAACTCCTTCTATCCCTTGTGGAGGTGGTCTTGCTCCATTTGGCCTTTGTAGAAGCCTTGGTTGTTGACCAATTCCTTCAGCTGCATTCATAACTTGCTAGTTCAAGCTAGGTCTCCCTGGCTCCCCACGGGGCCAAGGAAAATTATACATTCCATGCCCAGATTCCCCGCAATTGTAACATTGTAGTACTCTCCTCGATCATGGCTCTCGCTCCTCCCCTTTCTTTGTTTGTCCCTTGGGACCTACAGCTTGTGTAAGATTAACTGACAAGTTCCTCAATGACTCATTTAGCCTGTCAATCACCACAACTCTTACCTCGAGAATCTCTCTAGATGTTGATTCTTGCAACTTTCCCTTGGGTCTAGGACCCTCTATTGGAACCTCTCCCCTTAGGCACTTGAGTTTGCTATACTTCTCAGCAGCCCTAGTTTCAGTTGCATCAAAGGTAGCAGGTGCACCCGCCTCAACTTTTATGTTGAGTATGGGAAAGAAACTGACTATGAACCTCTCCTTCTTTGGGAACTGTGCACCATCACCAAGGTTAGCAACATTTCTCACCCATACATCCCAAAGACATAGAAACTCTTGTTTGTACATGTAGAAGTCATCTAAGTCTTTTTGCTTGTGAGAAATGATGTCTTGCCATAGCTTTTGAGTGTTTTGGGGGTCAAAGAAGCATCTCTTGAAATGATCAATGACTTCCTTATAGTTTCCCTTAACTTCCTAAGATAGATAGTCAAACCAAGTGCTAGCATCTTTCCTCATAACTACCTCAAAAATTTCTAAGCATTCCTCATCTCCTATCACTCTTTTTATGCGGCAAGCCATTTTGAAATTTGGTAGAAATAGCTCAGCATCCTCGCCAAACTCTCCAAAAAAGAGAGGATATCCTGACATTTGGCATTGGGCCTCCATTGAATCAAATTTCAAAGCGACAATACATTTTTTTTCTTTCTTAAAAAGATTTACACAATAACGTTTTCTAAATTGCAATATATTCTACAACAAAATAAAAATATGCACATCAAATGATCTATGATAGTCAACAAGAGGCAAGATGGCAGGGTTTGGTGATGCGAAAATTTCTCCTACTCTTTTTTCACCAAACATGAACACCATAAGTTGTTGAAAATGAATCTTTCTACTAGTTGCAACGTTTATTCTAATGTGTAGAGTGAAATGGAAGGGAAAAAAATCTATTCATGTGCCATTATCCATGGTTTATGCATGACCTAATGCTTAAAACAAAGCAAAAATATAGACGTCCAAACTAAGGTTGTACCTAATGAGAGGCAAAATAAAAGAATTTACCGAATTGTTTACCTCCACCAACTTAAGAGGGCCCAAAATTCTATGAATTACTTGGTGAAATTGTAGTTTTTTGCTTACAAGGATATGCACCTTTTGCCTTGCAATGGGAACATATGGGTCATATAAATTTTTGTGATTCATGAAAGCTACTTGATTACTCTAAAGGCTAAGTATTCATAAAAACATACACAAGCCCTCCTCAGTGGGGGCACCAAAATTGAGGTGGTCCGGGGCGGGCAAAAAGAGAGGCGACCTCTAAACACCCTCAAGGCTCCCATGCTGCTCAATTGGGGCTAGGGCAATCACAATAAGTAATAAGAAAGCAACAACAAAACCCACATCCAAAGAAGTGAAGGGGGACCACCTAGTTATGGGATGCGAACTAGGACGCAAGAGAGATCTTGTCACGACCAAGAGGAGATGCAACAAAATACACACAAATAATCTCACACCAAGACACACACCAAATGGAGCAAGAGATAGCTAGAACAAAGGAAAGAAAGAGATAGGACAATGGAGTTTGTGCCAATACTTGATTGACAACTTGCAAGATAAGGCTGTATACTATCACACTATCAGGGAGCTTACATAAACTAAACAAACAATTGGTGAATGGTAAACATTGCTAGCACACACACATTATTGTCTTAGGATGTGGAAAACCTATCATCACAAAACACTCTTACAATGTGGCAATCAAAATACACTAACCACTTTCTTAAACAAGTTCAAATGATGGAACTTAAAGATACGAGTTACCTTGCATTCACCAAACCATGCGGCACAAGTGAAAGGATGATGATTCTACAACCAAGACATGCCTTTGAAGCACCAAAACCTCAGATTGTTGAAAATGAAAGAGCAAATTCAATAGTGGTTTTAGATCAGGCACTCACACTCTCTCACTTTGGGATGTGTAGCATCAAAGATTCTCTCACACCTAGTGTGAACCTCACAAGGTGATGACTACACCTAAATTCTCCTCGTGCCTATAATGTTGGGGTGCTACGTGAAATCTTGGGGATGGTTTTACAAGCAGGAGAGGGGCCTATTTAAAGGTTGGAGACTCCTCATTAAGATTATTGTAAATCCTAATTTACAAGCTAATAAATAAGGATTATGATTTTTTTGAATATCCAAACATTGTGGGCCTTCTTTGTCGGCTTGAGTCATGGATGTGGGCTCAAGAGAGCGCATTATTGATGGTAGATAAGGTGAAAGTAGAGTTTTACGAAAGGAGAAGGAGGGGGGGGGGGGGGGGGGAGAGAGAGAGAGAGAGAGAGAGAGAGAGAGAGAGAGAGAGAGAGAGAGAGAGAGAGAAAGAGATTTTACTATATGTACATGTCTTGAGGGAAGGTGCTTATGTTAGTAGGTTAGTAGTTAGTGTTAGCAATCACTAGAAAAAGTTAGTAATTTATTTACAACAGGTAAAATGACTTGAAGGATGAGAAAATAGGGGTGAATGAGATGGGTGTATCCTTGAGATGGTGAATCCTTGGGGAATCTTGGACTCACCCTTTTGTAGATTGTCAAAAGTTACCACCGTTCTTCTTCTTCTTCTTTTCACGCCGCCACCATAGTTGTATCAACACAAAGAGAATGAGGGTTTTGTTGATAAAAACACCCCCCATTTTGCATATATTAAGTATGATTAGGTTGTTGATTTTTTATGCATTCTTGAAAGGGTAGAATAAAATTGTAATATGGGAGTAATAAAGAGAGATATGATGGTGGTGGATGTAGGTAGAGCTTCAAAAGAGAGCTACGGGTGTGAGAGTGGAGGCTAGTGGTGAAGAGGGTGAGAGAAAACCATGGAATTTGTAGATTTGAGTGAGAAATAGAGAGAAATGTGTGTGTGTGTGTGTGTGTGGAAGTAGAAAAGGATGTGAGAGAAGACTATGAATTACTTGTGAGAAAAGTGGACAGACTGGGGTCCACCAAAAAAATCCTATCTTGCTAGTGGTAGTTCCAAAAATTATCAAAATTTTTGAGGTGATTATTTAGATCTTGGTCCACATTTTGTCTTTTGGTCACTATTTCAAATTCGGAGTGGAGATAGACGCCAAAAATCCCACCAAAATGCATGTTTTTCCTTCTAGCAAGGTCCTCGATGCCCCCCATTTTGTTGAATCTGCATATCCTCCAAGGTGAGCCCCTCCTTGCATGTGTGCATGACCTAATATATTCTTGAGGGTTTCAAAATATGCATGGAGTAGGATTATTCACAAATATGTTATATGGATATGATGGATAAAAACAAATTAATATATAAACAATTCGTGGAATCTAAAATAGAGTTAGCTATATATAAATATAAAGTGAAAAAATAAATATATGAAAATAGAGAATCAAATGAGGGGGAGCTAATTGTTTTTATTGATTTAGGACTATTTACCAGAAGTAAAGAAAAATGCATGTAGAACAATGGTAATTTACTAAAATGGAATGACTAGGTAAAAGGTATTTTGTGATTTTTTGAGAGTGAATTCACATGAAAATTTAGAGAGGCTTGGATGAAAATATTTCTATATGCAATAAAGAGTATGCAAAATGGTAAGGAAAATTATGGTAATGGTGAATCAATGTAAATAACATACTTAGGTAAATAATGCACACCTAGATAAAAATATTTAAATAAATACCAAAATAATTATAATAAAAACTATTTATATTTAGGCTCTATATACAATTAAATATTTATACACAAAAGGGCCATAACATTATTTGGCTTTTATTTTTATTTATTTTTTGGCTCAATTAGCCCAGTGACTAGCTAAGTGAGGGTTTTTAAGGAGATATAGAGAAAGTTCCCTAACTCACACACGCCTATGTACAATGAAAAGGTAGGGATAGTCACAATGTTTGAGTGATTTTGGTACGGTGAGGTAGCTCACTATGGAAATTCTCGATAGCCAAAAAATGGCTATCAACAGTTCTAGGCTTTTGGCTTCGTGTTTGATATCCAAATTTAGTTTTGAAAAGAACATTAGACTCCCTCTAATGTTGTCTATCTATGATACAAGCTTGGTCTCAATATATGATAGGGGGACATGGTCTAGGTGTGTTCTATTGCCTGAATGCTTTCTTCCTACCTTTACCTGACTCAATTTGGAGTTGTCTATCAAAAGTTATAGCAATTTTGGTGAGCTGCACTTGAAACAGAACTCAACACACTCTCACGACCAAGACAGAGGAACTTTGTCTTGTATCTTGGTCTCCCAAAGTTCAAATAGTCAACACTAGACCATGCATTGCAGTTTTCAACCTATCACCTGATTTGCTGCCTTTTGACACAAATTTGCTCACTTTTCCAAAACCGGAGTGGGGGATATTTTTTCTTGTGTATGCAGTACTGGTCTAGAAAATTTTAGGTCAAGTTTTCCACTATGGGGGCATGGATTGTGATCCTATGTTTGGAGCCCAAATTGACTTTCTTTGGTACCATCAAAATTAGCATGACTAGTAGGTCCTATGGCATCAACATTTTTCAAAATGAATATCTAGATTGAAATTCGGTCAATTTTTGCACATTGTTAGAGTGTTTGATGGTTCTGGTCTTTTGGCTCGGTTTTTTATATCCAAATTTTGTTTTGAAAATACCACTCAGCTCCCTGTGTTGTGCTCTAGCTATTGTACAAGTTTGGTCTCAATATGGGACATGCGGACATGGATCAAGATCCATGGTCTAGGTCTGTTCTATTGTTAGCAAGATTTCTTCCTGTCTTTACCTATCTATCCAAAATTTTGAGCAATTTTGGTGAATTTCACTTGAAGTAGCACTCAAAGCAGTCTCACAACTAGGACAAAGAAACTTTGGCTTGTATCTTTGACTACGAAAGGTCAAATGCTCAACACTAGGTCTGCACCAAAATTGCTCTAACTTTTGATAGACAACTCCAAATTGAGGCAGGTAAAGGCAGGAAGAAAACTTGCGGGCAATAGAATACACCTAGACCATGGATTGCAATCGATGTCCCCCTGTCATAGACTGAGGCCAAAATTTTACCATAGCTAGAGCAAACCACATGTAGTCTAGATGTAGCCAAAATCCCAGAGCTGTCAAACATTGTGACAAAGTTCAAGAAATGACCTAATTTTCAATCCAGATGCCCATTTTCAAAAAACTTTGATGCCATAGGACCTACTAGTCATGTTGATTTTGATGGTACCAAGAAGTCAATTTGGGCTCCATACATGGATCGCGATCCATGTCCCCATAGTGATATTGCGACGTAAAATTTTCCACATCAGTGGTGCATACACAAGAGAACATATCCCCTAGTCTAGTTTTGGAAAAAATGAGCATATTTGGGTCAAAAGATAGCAAAACCAGTGATTGATTGAAAATTGTAGTGCAAACCTAGGGTTGACCATTCGACCTTCAAGAGACCAAGATACAAGCCAAAGTTCCTGCGGTGTCCAATTGGAGTTCACCAAAATTGTTCTAATTTTTTAAAAGAGAACTCCAAATTGAGTCAGGTAAAGCTAGGAAGAAAGCTTTTGGGCAATAAAGCACACCTAGCCATGGATCGTGATCCATGTCCCCCTGTCTCAGAGACTGAGGCCAAACATGTACCATAGCTAGAGCACATAATAGGGAGTCTAGTGGTCTTTTCAAGACTAAATTTGGATATCAAAACCAAGCCAAAAGCCCAAAAATATCAAACACTATGTCAAAGTGCAAGAATTGACCTAATTTTCAATCCAGAGATCCATTTTCAAAACTTTTTGATCCCATAGGATCTACTAGTCATGTTGATTCTAATGGTACCAAGAAAAGTCAAGTTAACTTCAAAATATGGATTGCAATCCATGTGTCCATAGTGATAGCGTGACCTAATATATTCCAGATCAAAAGTGCATGCACAAGAAAACATATCCCCCAATCTAGTTTTGGAAATAAATTGAGCAAATTTGGGTCAAAAAGCAACAAAACAAGTGATAGGTTGAAAACCAAATTGCACACCTAGCGTCGACCATTTGACCTTTGGGAGACCAAGGTACAAGCCAAAGTTACTGTGTCCTGGTCCTGAGACTGTTTTGAGTTCTATTTCAAGTGAAGTTCACCAAAATTGCTCTAATTTTTGATAGACAACTCCAAATTGAGTAAGCTAAAGCCATGAAGAAATCTTGCGGACAATAGAACACACCTAGACCATGGATCGCGATCCATGTCCCCGTGTCATAGAGTGAGATTAAAATTGTGCCATAGCTAGGGCACAACACATGGAGTCTAGTGGTCTTTTCAAGACAAAATTTAAATATCAAAATCAAAGCCAAAAGCCCAAAACTATAAAACACTCTGACAAAGTGGAAGAATTGACCTAATTTCTATTCCAAAGGTCCATTTTCTAAGATTTATGATGGCATAGGACCTACTAGTCATGCTGATTTTGATGGTACCAAGAAAAGTCAATTTGGGCTCCAAACATGGATTGCGATCCATGTCTTGATAGTGAGAGCTTGATCTAAAATTTCCAAACTTCAATAGTGCATACACAAGAAAACATGTCTTCAAATCTAGTTTTGGAAACAATTGAACAAATTTGGGTCAAAAGACAACAAAATAGGTGATAGGTTGAAAACCACAGTGCATACCTAGCATTGACCATTTGACCCTTGAAAGACCGAGATACAAGACAAATTTTGTGTTTCCTAATCTTGAGACTGTTTTGAGTGATGTTTCAAGTGCAATTCACCAAAATTGCTCTAACTTTTGATAGACAACTCCAAATTGAGTCACGAAATCCAAGAAGAAAGTTTGTAGGAAATAGAACATTCCTAGACCATGGATCACAACCCATTCTCCCTTTCACATACTGAGCCCAAACTTGTAATATAGCTAAAGCACATCACATGGAGTCTAGTGGTCTTTTCAAGACTAAATTTGGACATCAAAAACCACGCTAAAAGCTCATAAATGTCACACACTCTGACAAAGTACAAGAATTGACCTAATATTCAATCTAGAGGTCCATTTTTAAAACAATTTGATGACATATGGCCTACTAGTAATGCTTATTGTGATGGTACCAAGAAAAGTCAATCTGGGCTCCAAACATGGATCTTGATTCATGTCCTCAGAGTGACACCTTGACCCTAAAGTTTTATAGATCAGTAGTACATACACAAGAAAACTTATCCTCCAATCTACTTTTGAAAATAAATGTTTTGAAAATAAATGAGCAAATTTGGGTCAAAAGGCAGCAAAAGATGTGATAGGTTGAAAATTGCATTACAGACCTAGTGTTGACCATTTGACCTTCGAGAGAACAAGATACAAGCCAAAGTTCCTGTGTCCTAGTCTTGAGACTGTTTTGACTGTTGTTTCAATTGCAGTTCATCAAAATTTCTCTAATTTTATAAAATACAATTGCAAATGGAGTTAGATAAAGCAAAGAAGAAAGATTTTGGACAATAAAACACAGCTAGACCATGGATCGTGAACCATGTCCCCCTGTCTCACAGAGTGAGACCAAACTTGTACCATAGCTAGAGCACATCACAAGGAGTCTAGTGGTCTTTTCAAGACTAAATTTACACATCACAACCAAGTCAAAAGCAACTGTCAAACACTCTAACTAAGTGTAAGAATTGACCTAATATTTAATCTAGAGGTCCATTTTTAAAAAAAATTGATGCCATATGGCCTGCTAGTCATGTTGTTTCTGATGGTACCAAGAAAAGGCAATTTGGGCTCCAAACGTGGATCGTGATCCATGTCCCCATAGTGACATCTGGACCCTTAGGTTGTCTACACTAGTAGTGCATACACAAGAAAACATATCCCCCAATCTAGTTTTGGAAAAAAATGAGCACATTTGGGCCAAAAGACAGCAAAACAGGTGATAGGTTGTAAATCGCAGTGCATACCTAGTGTTGACCATTTGACCTTCGAGAGACCAAGATAGAAACCAAAGTTCTTATGTCCTAGTCCTGAGACTATTTTGAGTGTTGTTTCAAGTGCAATTTACCAAAATTGCTCTAACTTTTGATATACAACTCCAAATTGAATCAGCTTTAGCCAGGAAGAAAGCTGATGGGCAATAGAACTCACCTAGACCATGGATCACGACCCATATCCTCCTGTTATAGACTAAGCCTAAACTTGTACCATAGCTCGAGCAATGCACATGGAGTATAGTGGTCTTTTCAACAGTAAATGTGCATATCAAAAACCAAGGCAAAATTCCAAAACTGTCAAACACTGTGACAAAGTGCAAGCATTGACCTAATTTTCAATCCAGATGTCCATTTTCACAAATTGCCTATGCCATAGGACCTACTAATCATGCTGATTTTGATGGTACCAAGAGAAATCAATTTAGGCTCCAAACATGGATCACAATTTATGTCCCCATAGTCATAGCTTGACCTAAAATTTTCAAATCAGCAGTGCATACACAAGAAAAACATATCCCTAGTCTAAGTTTGGAAGAAATTAAGCAAATTTGGGTCAAAAGGTAGCAAAATAGGGGTGAAGTTGAAAACCGTGATGGAGAACTAGTGTTGACCATTTGACCTTTGGGAGACCAAGATACAAGCCAAAGTTCCTGTGTCCTGGTCCTAACACTGCTTTGGGTTTGGTTTTAAGTGTAGTTCACCAAAATTGCTCTCACTTTTGATAGACAACTCCAAACTAAGTCAACTATACCCAGAAAGAAAGCTTGCGTGCAATAGAACACACCTAGACCATGGATCGCGATCCATATCCCCTTGCGGACTGAGGCCAAACTTGTACCATAGCTAGATCACAGCACATGGAGTATAGTGGTCTCTTCAAAACTAGATTTGGATATAAAAAACAATGGCAAAATCCCAAAACTATCAATCACTATGACAAACTGTAAGAATTGACCTAATTTTGAATCCACATGTCGATTTTTAAAAAAATTTGATGCCATAGGACCTACTAGTCATGCTGATTTTGATGGTACCAAGAGAAATCAATTTAGGCTCAAAACATGGACTACAATCCATGTCCCTGTAGTCATAGCTTGACCTAAAATTTTCAAAATAAATAGTGCATGCACAAGGAAACATATCCCTAGTCTAATTTTGGAAAAAATTGAGCAAATTTGGGTCAAAAGGCAGCAAAATGGGTGAAAGGTTGAAAACCACGTTGGAGACCTAGTGTCGATCATTTGATCTTTGGGAGACCAAGATACAAGCCAAAGTTCTTGTGTCTTGGTCCTAAGACTGTTTTGAGTGCCGTTTCAAGTGCAGTTCACCAAAATTTCTCTAACTTTTAATAAACAACTAAAAATTTAGTCAAGTAAAGTCAAGAAGAAAGCTTGGCGGTGTTAGGAGTTTTTTGGAGCAAGGTATTGCGCATATGTACATACACATGCATGGTGCATCGAATAAAGGATTGCCCATTTTCCAGAGCCAGGTGGTTACGTGGGGCCCACATGTATACAGGTAGGACATCATGTACATAGTGCATCGATTTTCACTATCACCAGTACCACTGTGTTTTTTCTACAACAAGGAGGAGTTGGTAGCACGTAAAACTTCTTGAGGAAGCTATCCGCGGGCCGACGACATGAGGTAAGCAGGTGCGTCAGATGGCATCTAGTGGCGTCAGGAGGCTGAATGGGGTCAATACTTGCATGTCGAGAAGTATGGACACAACGTGGATGTTTTCTTGTGGTAATTATGCAGAAAGTTCATCATGAGGACCATATTTTGGGGCCACTTCAGGTGGTGGTGGGATGCATTATTGAAAAAAGTTGAGTGCCAGGTGTGCGGATGATGCAAAAAGGTGACAACTATGCACTGCTAGGTCAGTTTTTGGCATGTTCGGGGTCCGTTTGAGGTCATCTAAAAGGCCAAGGGTGCCCAACTAATAAAGCTAAGTGTGGGAACTGAAAAAACTGAGAGAAGACCAGAAAAAGCATGGAGAGAAGAGGAGGAACAACCGCAACTGTGTTTTTGGGGTTTTTGGAGCTTGTTTTGGCCGTAAACTGCTCATCCGAGGTCGGATTTGAGCAGTTTGACATTGTAGACTGGGGTTTTGGGTTGTTCCGAACGCGATGGCGCTGTCCATTTTGCCAAATTCCTCACCGTTTTTGTGCTCTTTTGGCTGTGTAAGTTTCTCCTATGAGCGAAGCTTCTACTCCATTTTGTGATTGTATCTGGCTTATTTTACCCATACTGTGTGAGCTATTTGCCCCATTGGTGTTGGCCCAAGATCTATTGTATCTAAACATCAGAAATTCTCCTCTTTTGAGCTGAGTTTTTGGGTGTGTGTGTGTGTGTGTGTGTGTGTGTGTCTGTGTGGAGTGGGCAAGTGGATAGTCTCTCTCCTCTCACTCCATCGGTGAGTTCCTTGTCTCGGCCAGGTGGGTTGTAAAAGCCGAGTGGTGCCCCATAGTGTGTGTGTGTGTGTATCATTTCAAGAGTGTGTGTCGGGTCGTTATAGAGGCGTTTTGTGTGTTTCCATCCTGCTCACATTCTTTTGGTCCCCCCACGGAGGATCTTCTTCGAGTACCTTCTGTTCGATCTTCAAGCTTCGAGATTCAGGATTACAGGTCACAGGTCACAGGTTACAGGTTACAGGGACAGGGATAGGTACAGGTGATTCACACAGGTACAGGTAGCTGGAGTACAGTGATATACTAGCAGTGGTGTCACTTGCAGTTGTTGTGGGTATGCATCATTTGGCGCGCCTGTTTGAGCGCATTGTCTGGTATTGTACGTTACTTGTGGAAACTGCCATTGTACGCCTTTGTGGAGCCATACTTGGTTTTATTTGGCAGTCCCAACCATTTCTGAGACTTGGTCTAGAAGATAGTCATTTCTGAGACTTGACTATATGCGATTTGCATTAGCCTTCGTGTGAGGGTCGATAGCGTGAGGTTTTATTGATCTGGGGTATTCTCAAATGTGGAGATCCTTTCGGTGATACAGGTAGCTAGAGCACCCTTTTTGTGACCTCGCCATAGGCTATGTACTAGTGATTCCTAATTGATGCTCGGGTTCTATTGTTGGCAGTTTATGCATACATATACAGTCTATATTTTGGGTTCTTACTGCTCTACTTCTGGGGAAACTCTGTCAAAAATTTTCCAAGTTATGATGGCTGGTCTTTTGGTCTTTTGAGCCATTTATGCTGTTATGCGGCTGAAATTTTGGCAAAATCAGAGGAGAAGATAGCTATGCTTTCTTGGGAGCTGCATGGTCAACTTTAATGGATGATCAAAATGGACCTCAATTCACTCCTTTTCATTCAGCCCAAAGAATCCAGATAAATGTTCATGTGTCCAGGAAGATTTTTTTCCAGCAGCGCATAGTCTTTATGTTCGGGCCAAGAAGATTAAGAGAGATCCTGGAATGTCCTTTACCTGTTGTAATTCCAATGATCAACTATGAAAACTCATTTGATGTGCATGTGTTTGTTTTGATCTAAAGTTGAGCTCCATTAAAGTTTTTGGGAATTGAGTCATTAAAAAGTTTGGGTTCTTGCACGTGTATTTGAAGGGGTTCTCAAAGCATTGTAACTTAAGTAGCCATGGCTTTCTCTTATCCGGAGTTTCATGGAAGAAGTGATGAAGATGTGGAAGACTTTTTGGAAAAGATGGAGGTTGCATGCATTAGCAACCAGATCCATGACCCAGCGTAGATGTTACACCTTCTCCAAATTTGTTTGAAGAGTGATGCACGAGTTTGGTCCAAAGCATTTGAAGAGGAGTTGCGTGTGGCTGATCCACCTGTAAGATTGAGTTGGGACAATCTACGACATGGATTGGAAGTGGAGTTTGTGAAGATAGAAGATCCTGACAAAGTGTGGCAAGAAGTATAGGCTTTAGTGAAAAAGGAAGGTGAGCCAGTAGATGCGTACATACTAAGTTCTCATTGGCATGGGAGAGGATGTGCAAGGCCTTAGCACCACACGTATCCCCGCCTGACATGATGAAGAAGGATAGGTTCTTGGCTGGTCTTTGGGAGAATATACGTTGGAGAGTGGAGCTAAAGAAGCCTAGGACATATGAAGATGCACTAGAGGTAGCAAGGAACAAAGAGTGGAAGTTGAGGAAAATGAGCTAGTTAGGGGTGGAGTCTTTGCCCATGAGGTCTGAATTTCATCCTATGGATTCTTCACAAGGTCGGGTTCATCATGAACCAGTGGTTTCTGTTACTCCTCAGGTTATGCCAACAGTGGTCACTACAGCAGTGCAAGATGATGGGCTAAGGCAAGACATGAGGCAAGTGGTAGATTTAATGAAGAATCTCAGCCTAAACATGCTGGGTCAAGTGGGAAATAATCGAGGTCGAGGGAGGTTTGCAAATTAGCCAGGAGGTGAAGAAAGACTCAGGAATGGTGTTGGACAAAGTAATGGTAGATTCTGGAGGCAGACGCCCACATGTTATAATTGTGGAGAGTTGGGTCACATCAGCCCGCAATGTTATAAGCCACCAAGGATGGGGGGAGACATATATCCATTGCCAAGACAGGTGCTAACTAGGTCCAATGATTATGGCATCGAAATTAAGGGAGATGAAGGAACCAATGGATTAACCCAGGAGGAAAAGGGAAAGACAAAAGTGCTAAGTGTAGTCACCTTGGAGAAGGCATCAAAGCTAGAGGATACATTAGTGATGCCTATTGGAAAGAGGAGCACAGAGGAAAAGGAAGGAAGAAGTGCCCCAGGTCCTAGTAAGAAGAAGGGAAAGAGTCATGAAGGTGAAGATGTCAAGGCCAAGAGAAAAAGGAGGGCTCGTCGCAAGTTTCATGTTTCAGATTTTCCACTATGGGATGGGCAATTAAGCTATGACTTGAAGGAGGATTTGAAAAGTAGAAAGGAAGATGTTACTTTTGGGCAGCTTATAGAGATGGTGCCTAAGCTAAAGCGACAGTGGAAGAGGATGGTTAACCCAATGGAGAAAGAGCCAGAGACAGGTTCAGTGAAGGTATTGGCAATGGATGAGCTACCCGACATTTGCCCAATAGTAGATGTGTGGCACAAAAGAAAAAATCTGGGACAAGGTTATGTGGATGGTGGAGCCCAAATATGTGTCATAACACACTCATGCGTTGAGAAGATGGGTCTTACAGTGACTGGGGTGTCAGGCTTTCGGATTAGATTGGCAAATCATCAGAAAGTAAAATGTTTGGGTGTTGTAAAGAGCTTAGAAGTGGAGGAATATGATGCAAAGGTAGTGGTTGATTTTCATGTGATGCCAGCGGGGTTGGGAGCATATCCTATTATACTCGGCAGCTGTTCAAGATTGGCGACGTGGTACTATTAGCCTCTATGGAAAGACAGGTGCCAATAAGCTTTACAATATGGACACAAGGAAATGGTTGGAGGAGCTTTATGGAGATGAGGATGAGTCTAGTGATGAAGAATATTCCACAGTGTCTGATAAGGATAGTGATAGTACTACTAGCAGTGATGAGGATGCTGATGTTGCATTTCTTTTGATGGACAAAGGAATCCAGGAGTCTGGTGTAGTCGCATTTGCGAATGAGGTTGAAGATGAAAATGAAGGACCTTATGAAGTGATTGAAGGGCTAATGCAGACCAAGGTTGAATCGTCAAAGAAGCAGGAATTGATGACACAAATGATCAGTGGAGACCTCTCAGCTATGGAGAAGGAGATATATTTTCACATGCTAGCTAGTTTTTCTGATCTATTCATTACTTCATATGAAGAGATCAGAGGGTTCAAGGGTGAAGAGATGCATATAGATTTGAAAGAAGGTGCTAAGACAGTGCGACAAAGGATAAGAAGGATGGGTCAAGAGCAGATGGAAGCCTTGCGAGAAGAGGTGGACAAGTTATTGAAGGCAGGGTTCATAGTTCCAGTGGAGACCACAGAATGGGTGAGTCCAGTAGTAGTCACTCCAAAGAAGGATGAAAAGTGGAGGATTTGTGTAGATTTTAAACCCTTAAATGCAGCCACTAAGAAGAACCCATATCCTCTTCCATTCATCTATCAGATCTTGGATTCAGTGGGCACGTTATGAGAGGTACAGTGTATGTGATGGTTTTTCAGGCTATTTTCAATTGAAGATTGCTCTTAAAGACCGAACAAAGACAACTTTTATTACGCCATGGGGCTGCTATTGCTACATGGTATTGCCATTTGGGTTGACAAATGGACCATCTTTCTATCAAGAGAGAGCAAATTGGGTATTGGAACCATTCATTGGCAATTGTGTTAAAGCTTTCATGGATGACTTCTGTGTATACAGCAGTAGGGCTGAACATCATGAGAAGTTGCAGATGGTTTTGGCTCGATATGATGAATGTGGAGGACAACTTAATCCAAAGAAATGTCATCTAGCACAGCCAAGGTTGAAATTATTGGGCCATATGGTGTCCGAAAATGG
This sequence comes from Adiantum capillus-veneris, assembly GCF_014529385.1. Taxonomy (NCBI): domain Eukaryota; kingdom Viridiplantae; phylum Streptophyta; class Polypodiopsida; order Polypodiales; family Pteridaceae; genus Adiantum; species Adiantum capillus-veneris. The sequence continues at coordinate 50,919,205 of NC_140948.1, read as the reverse complement.
CATTGAGGCTGATCCAGACAAGGTTAAGCCTATTATTCTTCTTCCATCACCTACGAGTATGAAGCAATTGGCAACCTTTATACACAAAGTGAAGTACATGGCACGGTTTATTCCATTGTCTTCACAGCTCCTTTATCCATCACAACAAGTGGCAAAGCATGATCCATTGCAATGAGATGACAAGTGTGAAGAAGTGTTTCAAGAGGTCAAAGAGGTGTTAGGGGGTTTGTCAGCCATGCAGGCTCCTAATTGGGAGCAAGTGTATTATGTAAATCCATCAGTAGGGGATGATGCCATTGGAGCAATGCTACTGCAAAAGGGAAAGGGCAGCCATTATATGAGGCCAGTATATTGTGCAAGCCGAGTGAAGTTGGTAGCGGAGAGAAAGTTCTCGGAAGTAGAGCTAGTGATGGCCAGTGTAATATTTGCTTGTCGACGATTTCGTCATTACTTGCTACCATGACCTTTTGTTTTCTTGATGAGTTATGCCTTTTTTCCACAGTTAATTAATGGCACTAACATGTCAAATGTGGTGAAGAAATGGGTAATTGAGCTGCAAGAGTTTGAGTTCTCTTTTCTAGTGGAAGACAGTACAAGGGCTACCCTAGCTGATTTGTTGACCTACAAGGAGAATTCCCTTATTGTTAAGGAAGAAGTGGTGAGAAAGGTAGTTGAAGCAGTGCCACAAATCAGCAATGCACATATGTTGTTCTTTGATGGTTCATACAGAAAGAGCCATGATGCAGCTTCAGGGGGTATAGCCCTTTATGATCCAAAGGTGTCATAAAATCTAATATCTAACCAACCCAAATGATTTTCTCATATTAAATTGATCACTTAATGTGGGAGAATAAACGGGAACAAGTATTAAGATATAGATATGTGCTTATAGATCTATCTCAACACGGGGCCAATAGTAAAGGGGCCCAAATGGGAGATGGTCTATCAAGAGCAAGGCTAACCAATGGAGCATAAGACCTTAGGGTTAGCTTCATTGAAGACCTCCAATAATGTGTGTAAAATTCCTTTGACCTTAGGTAAGCTAGGGCTGAGATTCATGTGGGAACCCGGTTCAAGATCAAGGTGCTTGTCGTGCTTGAGGTGCTTGTCCTGCTTGAGGTGCTTGCTTAAGATGCTTGAGGTGCTTGACTAGCTCCATGCTTGAGGTGCTTGACTTGGTGCATGATTAAGGTGCTTGAGGTGCCTTGAGAAGCTTGCCTGAGATGCTTGTGGGAACACCCCCTACTTCAAGTGCTTAGTCATGCTTGATGACTAAGGGGCTTGCTCATCCAAAGTCAAAAATATCCCTACAAGGAGGGGGGCGAGCCTACAAGGGGGGGGGATGAGAGAGGACACACACACACACACACACACACACACACACACACACACACACACACACACACACACACACACACACAAGGGAAGCCCCATCTTGAAGAGGCAGCAAGGACACTTGTCAAGTTCCTCCTCATGTTGCCCTCATGGTGTGCCTGAAGCCTATTGGTTGGCCACCCAAGGGGTCCAATGATAATTTAGGATATTTAATTAATTGATTTTGCATTTATCAAGTCCTCTCTCTCAAAGGGGAAAGGGGGACACTTGTCTCAAGGCTACCCATGTTGCTTGTAATGGCTCCTGCTTGTGATTGGCTAGGCCTGGAGGGGTCCAATGAGCTTCAAGCATGAGCTACAAGGGGGGGTCGACCCAAGAGCGCTAGGGGGGTGCTTAGGGGGTATACTCACCCACACACACTCACAAACACTCTCATTGTGTACTATGCAAAGTGCAAGAGCTCCCTCTCCTTCTCCAAGCAAGTAGAGGTTGAGAGCCTACACCAACACTCTTGGCTATGGAGTGCAAATCCATCCAAGAGCCATGCTTCAATGCTTGAGCTTTCCATCTGTCTCTTCTTCATTACTATGCTATTATGTATGCTAGCGCAAGAGTTATGATAAGTGAGGAACTAGCTCTTTCTCGTATGAAATGTTTCTTCTTCCTCTTCCCTACCCTCATTCCCTGCTAGCTCTCTCCACCTTCGAAGGTGTTTGAGGTCTTGGGACTGAGGCTTGGTATAGTTAAAGCTTTCTTCAAGTTTAGGTTGTGCTATGATGGTGATGCATGAAGCTTTCCATCTTCATTGCTTCACCTAGGTTACAAGGAACACAAAGAATGTATTGTAACAAGTCTCTCTTTATGGGAGAAATCATAATACAAATGCCTATTGGAGGGGGGACCGGCTCCACATAAATCCGGTCCTCAACTGTTGTCATGTTCTCTAAATTCTCTCTGTTGCAAAAGTATTGTCCATGCCAAGTTAACTAATTGCTATGATTATGTTGCTATCTTCAATTATGTCTACCCGCTATGCTCACAAAATCATTTCTTGAAAGAACTCTCATTAAATTCCATTACATTGGTATCAGAGCATTTGGTTTCTCTTTTCTTGCTTAAGAAGAGAGGTCCTTAAGTAGCCTATAAATGGTTGATGTTGTTAATTATAATAGAGTAAGTGGAACTGGGATCTAATATCGGTTTTGTTAAGCCCACTATGTGGGGGATGGTTCACACCTCGGGAGATTTGGACTTAATAATGGAGTCTTTTTAGACTTTCCTACGGCTTTACCATTATTGAGCCATAAGAAGTCCGAAAGGAGCTAGCCCTTGGCAACTCTGCTATGTTAGACCTACTCCTCTACTCTCTATAATTAACCACTTTGAGCCGTGGGTGTAGATACTTAAGAGCCGATTTTCAAAGGCTAAGAGAAGTGGCAACTAAGGTTTTGAACTGCCAAAGCATACACTAAGTATAAACATAAATTTTGTTAACATGGTTGACAATAATCAAGAGAGTGGAATGAACATTGATAGCTTTGATTTTGCACATGAAGGTGCTAATGATGATGCTCCCATGTTTGTGAATTATCTCGTCGCTAGGTTGCAGCAAGCTATGGGCAACCCTGCTTTTCAAGCCGAAGTTACTCAACAACTTCGTGCTTATGGAATTTCCCTTCCTCTCCCAGAGGAGAGAGAGCTTAGGAGGCCTCTTGAAGAGACCCCCAAAAGAAGACTCTCTCCCATTCGAGAGGAGGAATCCAAAGAGAAAGAAAGCAATGAAAGTCTAAGTTCTTCTGAAGAGGTGGCTCCACGAAGACGGCGGTCTAGACGATCGCCTACTCCTCCCAAGAGGAAAAGAGCAACCTATAGTCCTTCTCCTCATCACTCTGAAAGGCAAGAGAGGAAACAAAGGAAGAAAAGGGCTAGGAAGAGGTCACCCTCTTCTCCTTCTTCTTCACCTTCCTCCTCTTTCGATGAAAGTTATGGCTATTCTCCTAGAGAATACAAGAGGGGAGGACATCGCAAATCATTTCTTGCATGGCGAAGGTCACAAAAGCTAAAGAAGTTCAAGGAGGGAGGAAAGAGTATCTCTTTTCTCACCTACGATGGCACCTTTGGTGCTACCGACAAAGTGTTGGCCTTCATCCAGCAATTTGATGCGGCCTTTGGGGACGAGGGCTTCACAGAGTCCTCCAAGCTACGCCATGTAGCTATGCACTTCCAAAAATCAGCTCGTCAATGGTGGGCTAGCCTTCGTGGCAATGGAGAAGCCCCAAAGACATGGGAAACTCTACGAGTTTCCATCATGAAGCAATTTATTCCAAGCGATACTAAAGATAAAGTTCTTACCGAATGGCGCGGATTGAAGCTTCTCTCTCATGAGTCTATCAACAAGTATGTAGACAAGTTTTGGGATTTACATCTCAAAACTACTGTCTTTCAAAAGATAGAATTTGCCGAGCAAAGACAGCAATTCTGTGCGGGATTACCTGAAGAGATGGCCGAATACATCAACTCTCAACGGCCTGGTACTATTACAGAAGTAATCCATCACACCATGGTTGCTTCACGCATCAATTTCCATCAAGGGGCTAGACGTAATGTCAAGCCCATGGAAATAAAAGATAAAAATGATGCAAAGGGGAAATCCAATGCTCAAAATAATTCCCAAGGCACTTCCAACAACAACAATAACAACAACAACAATCGGTCCAAGGAGAAGGGAGTTTACAAAGGTAAAAACAAACTCTCTCCTGAAGAGCTTGAAGCTTTTCGCAAGGACCATAAATGTTTCAAGTGTGGGGAGCAAGGACATGGCTATCGTTCTTGCCCCAAGAAGAATACTCGCAATGAGACTCCTAGGGCTTCCACCATCGAAGCTCCAAAAGAGGATGCTCATTGCAAAGGATCATCACTCTCCTATGCTTGGGGAAAGGTAAGAGAGCATGATGCCTTCATCTTGTTTGACCCTGGCTCTACTCTCAACTACATATCAATAGAGTTGGCCACCAAGTTGGGCATTCAAGCTTTTGAGATGGGAGATATAGTAATAGATGATGCAGCTTTCAAGGGACAAAAAGCCTCTGCTACTCCCTTGATTGGGAAGTTGAGGCTTCATGTCCAAAGCTATGTCGACAAAGAAGACTTCTTCATCTCTCCTCTCCAACATCATGATGTTATCCTAGGGGCACCATGGTTTGATCGCATGGCTGCCAACATGAAGTTCCCTGAAATGAGAATTTACTTCACATACAGGGGAAAGAACATGTATATAGATGCTAGTGAGCGTGGTCGCACTATTCCACTTGTAAATCCTCTTTCTTTTGATAAATCAATGAAGAGCTCAGTTTCTGCGTACATGATTTATGTCAAAGAGTCTCTAAAAGCTAATAATGTTTCATCAAAAGAAAATGATAGGAATCAAGAAGAGTTAGACTTGTCTACTTTTCTAAAAGGATTCCAAGATGTGTTCATCGATGATATCCCTATGGACCTACCTCCAAAATGAGGGGATGGTGACCATCGTATTGAGCTCCTTCCGGGAAGCTCACCGCCTAACAAACCTCCTTATCGAGTCTCACAAGCTCAACAAGAGGAGATTATGAGGCAAGTACAGGAATTGGTAGACAAAGGGATGGTGAGGCCTAGTTCCTCTCGCTTTTGTTCTCTAGTCCTTTTAGTGCAAAAGAAAGATGGTACATACCGTATGTGTGTGGACTATCGAGCACTAAACCATATCACTATCAAAAATAGATTTCCCGTGCCTCGGGTAGAAGATCTGTTTGATAAGCTACAAGGCTCTACCTACTTCAGTAGGATTGACCTTAAGAGTGGAGATCATCAAATAAGGATAGTGGATGAAGATATCCTAAAGACCGCGTTTCGCACAACATTTGGTCTTTATGAATATCTAGTCATGCCTTTTGGCTTGACTAATGCACCAGCTACTTTCAATCGTCTCATGGAGAAAATTTTTAGACCATATCGTAAATTCACTGGAGTGTTCTTTGATGATATCATCATCTACTCCAAATCTTTGGAGGAACATAAGCAACATATCCAAGTGATTTTTCAAGCCTTGAGGGAAAACAAACTTTTTCTCAACCAAAAGAAAAGTGAATTCTTCCTTCAAGAGATTCAATATCTAGGTCATATTATCTCTCACGATGGTATTCGTATGGATCCATCAAAGTTAGAGGTAATAAAATCATGGCCTAACCCAAGGAATCTACATGAGCTAAGAAGCTTTATTGGTATGTGTGCATACTATAGACGCTTCATAGAAAAATTCTCTCAAGTAGCAGGACCACTACATGACTTAACAAAGAAGAACGTTAAGTTTGTATGGACCGCTAAGGAGCAAAATGATTTTGAAAAAATCAAAGAGAATCTTACTTCCCAACCAGTCCTCGTGCTTCCGGATCTCTCAAAACCATTTGAGGTCCAATGTGATGCTTGTGGTGATTGCTTTGGAGCGGTTTTGCTTCAAGAAGGGCATGCCATAGCATATGAGAGCCGAAGGCTCAATAGTGATGAACGAGTCTTGGGCATTTATGAGAAAGAGCTTTTAGTTGTTCTACATGCCCTAGATATAGGGAAGCACTACCTATTGGGGACTCCATTTATCCTACGAACCGACCACCAAAGTCTCAAGTATTTCATGACGCAAACCAAACTTTCCGACAAACAAATGAGGTGGGCAAATTTTCTTTCTCAATTTAATTTCCATATTGCTCACATAGTTGGTAAGCACAATCAAGTTGCCGATGCACTTTCACGACGACCAAAAGTTAATGCGGTGTCTATAGATACTCACAATGATCTATCCTCTATGATAGATGAGTATGCTATTGACCCTGACTTTAGAGACATAATGTCAGCCCTTGCTTTGGGGAAGAAAGAGGAACCATTCACCTTGCAGGATGGTTATCTTCTCCACGGTAATAGGCTATGTGTTACCCATTCCCTTCGTGAGAAGGTTATGTATGAATCCCATGCTCCTCCATATGCAGGGCATAGAGGTATTCAACCTACTCTCCGAGGAGTAGAGACGTATTTCTATTGGCCTACCATGAAAGTGGACATACAAGAGTATGCTTCAAAATTTGTAGTATGCCAAAAGACCAAGTATGATAGAGGGAAGCAACTTGGATTACTCCAGCCATTGCCTATTCCAAATTCACCATGGGAGAGTATATCCATGGATTTCATCTTTGGATTACCCAAGTCTATCCATGGGAATACAGGAATATGGACAATAGTCGACAGGTTTAGCAAGCAAGCACATTTTATTCCTGTCAAAAAGACTATTAAGGCACATCAAATGGCAACTCTCTTCATATCTCAGATTTTCAAGCACCATGGATTACCCACAGCCATCGTGTCAGATAGAGATCCTAGAATGACCAGTAATTTCTGGAAAGGTCTCTTTGAAAATCTAGGAACAAGATTGAATTTCTCTTCGGCCTATCACCCACAAACGGATGGCCAAAGTGAGATAGCCAATCTTACGATACTCGATCTACTCAAGACTTATGTTACCGAAGTAGATCAACGCTCACAATGGGAAAAGTATTTACCTCTAGTAGAGTATGCCTACAATAATACTGTACATAATTCGACGGGGAAAGCACCTTTCGAGATCATAGAGGGAAGACCTAAAAGTCCCTTGCTACTCAAAGTACATGGGAAGATCTTCGCCGTCGATGAGTATAGCCGTGACCTACAAGAATCTTTTCAAAAGATTAGGGAGGCTATAGCCATCTCTCAACAAAGGCAAAAAGCTGCTGCTGATAAGCACAGAAGAGCCTTAATGTTCAAAGAAAATGATTGGGTCTTACTCAAGTTTCCTAAGGCTCGATTAAGGCAAACGACGGGCAAAAATCCTACGGGCCATCAAAAGTATTATGCTAAACTAACAAAAAGATACTATGGTCCTTTCCAAATCTTGAAGCCCATCAATGAGACGGCTTATCAACTCAAGTTGCCCAACCATTGGCTTATACACAATGCCTTTCATGTAAGCCTACTTAAGCCCTACAAAGGAGAGCCGCCAACTGAACCAATTATTGAAGACCCTCCCGAAGTTGAAGACCAAGAAGAGGTGCTACAACCCGAAGCTGTCCTTCGGCATGAAGACAAGGTACTACGACATGGTAAGATAATCCGATGGTATCTTATTAAGTTCAAAAATTATCCTTTTGAAGATGCTAAATGGATGCAAGGAGTACAACTTAAGGATAGTATGAACCTTGTCAATGCTTACAATGCTACATTAGAGTAAGCAAATGTACAACTCTCTTTTAAATGACTCATGTTTTTGTCTTATAAGACTAATCCTCTTTTTAATTGTGCACAAATTTAACTAGTATGCATGCATAGAATCATGTTTGTGATGACGACGTCTCTCAAACACCAAGTAGAATTTGTCACTCTACTTTGGGAGAATGAAATGGACTAAAGAGCAGACATGCTTGCGGCAGCTATGTCTCCCAAGCACCAAATGGATTAGTCATCCATCTTGGAAAGATGTCGTAGGGTAAAAAAGGGATCCTCTACCCGCTAAGTACGATTGACTAATGACTAAGCCTTCATCTCTTCTACCTCATAGTCGAGGACGACTATGATTTCAAGAGAGCGGTAATGTCATAAAATCTAATATCTAACCAACCCAAATGATTTTCTCATATTAAATTGATCACTTAATGTGGGAGAATAAACGGGAACAAGTATTAAGATATAGATATGTGCTTATAGATCTATCTCAACACGGGGCCAATAGTAAAGGGGCCCAAATGGGAGATGGTCTATCAAGAGCAAGGCTAACCAATGGAGCATAAGACCTTAGGGTTAGCTTCATTGAAGACCTCCAATAATGTGTGTAAAATTCCTTTGACCTTAGGTAAGCTAGGGCTGAGATTCATGTGGGAACCCGGTTCAAGATCAAGGTGCTTGTCGTGCTTGAGGTGCTTGTCCTGCTTGAGGTGCTTGCTTAAGATGCTTGAGGTGCTTGACTAGCTCCATGCTTGAGGTGCTTGACTTGGTGCATGATTAAGGTGCTTGAGGTGCCTTGAGAAGCTTGCCTGAGATGCTTGTGGGAACACCCCCTACTTCAAGTGCTTAGTCATGCTTGATGACTAAGGGGCTTGCTCATCCAAAGTCAAAAATATCCCTACAAGGAGGGGGGCGAGCCTACAAGGGGGGGGGGGATGAGAGAGAACACACACACACACACACACACACACACACACAAGGGAAGCCCCATCTTGAAGAGGCAGCAAGGACACTTGTCAAGTTCCTCCTCATGTTGCCCTCATGGTGTACCTGAAGCCTATTGGTTGGCCACCCAAGGGGTCCAATGATAATTTAGGATATTTAATTAATTGATTTTGCATTTATCAAGTCCTCTCTCTCAAAGGGGAAAGGGGGACACTTGTCCCAAGGCTACCCATGTTGCTTGTAATGGCTCCTGCTTGTGATTGGCTAGGCCTGGAGGTGTCCCATGAGCTTCAAGCATGAGCTACAAGGGGGGGTCGACCCAAGAGCGCTAGGGGGGTGCTTAGGGGGTATACTCACCCACACACACTCACAAACACTCTCATTGTGTACTATGCAAAGTGCAAGAGCTCCCTCTCCTTCTCCAAGCAAGTAGAGGTTGAGAGCCTACACCAACACTCTTGGCTATGGAGTGCAAATTCATCCAAGAGCCATGCTTCAATGCTTGAGCTTGCCATCTATTTCTTCTTCATTACTATGCTATTATGTATGCTAGCACAAGAGTTATGATAAGTGAGGAACTAGCTCTTTCTCGTATGAAATGTTTCTTCTTCCTCTTCCCTACCCTCATTCCCTGCTAGCTCTCTCCACCTTCGAAGGTGTTTGAGGTCTTGGGACTGAGGCTTGGTATAGTTAAAGCTTTCTTCAAGTTTAGGTTATGCTATGATGGTGATGCATGAAGCTTTCCATCTTCATTGCTTCACCTAGGTTACAAGGAACACAAAGAATGTATTGTAACAAGTCTCTCTTTATGGGAGAAATCATAATACAAATGCCTATTGGAGGGGGGACCGGCTCCACATAAATCTGGTCCTCAACTGTTGTCATGTTCTCTAAATTCTCTCTGTTGCAAAAGTATTGTCCATGCCAAGTTAACTAATTGCTATGATTATGTTGCTATCTTCAATTATGTCTACCCGCTATGCTCACAAAATCATTTCTTGAAAGAACTCTCATTAAATTCCATTACAAGAGGGGAAGCTAGTATGCAAGAGAGGGTTCAAATTGGATGCGCATAGTAACAATGAGGCTGAATATGCTACTTTGGAAGCCGTAGTACATATTTGTTTGAAGCATGGGGTTAGAAGGTTGAGCATAAAAGGTGATGCTTTGTTAGTTGTGAAGCAAGTGCTGGGTGTGTGGAAGAGCAAGAGCACCTCATTGAAGGAAATGTGCTTCATAATTAAAGGCCTGTTAAAAAAGTTCGAATCATGGAGCATCAGACACATTGAACGTGCTCTAAATGGAGAGGCACATGAAGTAGCTCAAAGCATTATTGGGGAGCTATTTGTGTTGAGGACCACTTTACCTCTTTATCATGGCCGGGAAAGTTTGGCTCAAGAAGAGGAGTTTTTGCTAACAGGAATCATTCCAAAGGAGATTCAGAAGTCTAGGAAGTATGGTTTTGTGCGTAGAGCATACAGGTACAAATTGATTGGTAATGTCTTATACATGAAAGGGGCTGATCTCGTGTTGAGACGTGTACCTTGGCGGGAGGAGCTTTACAGAGTGTTGGAAGAGAATCATGAAGGCGCATGTGGCGGCCATTTTGCTCTAAAGATCACCTTGCATAAGATCTTGCAAGAGGGGTATGTCTGGCCTAGTTTGCACAAGGATGTTCACCATTGGTGTAGGTCTTGCAATAGGTGTCAAGCACTTGGGAAGAGAGTGTTGAAGCCAGAGTTACGAAAAACCGTTATGGCATTTGATGTGTTTGAAAAGTGGGGGATTGATGCAATAGGCCCATTACCTATCACAAGCAGGGGCAAAAGCTATATTTTGACTGCAGTGGACTATCTCTCTAGATGGGCATAGGCTATAGCAGTAAAACAAATCACTGCAAAGGATGTGGCAAAATTTGTGTATGATGAAATATGTTGCAAGTTTGGGGTGCCACTAGAGCTACTTTCGGATAAGGGGCCAGGATTTAGAGCTAAACTGCTAGATTTTTTATGCGCGAAGATGAAGATTAAGCACCAGCATACCACTCCTTATTATCCGCAGTGTAATGGCTTAAATGAAAGATTCAATGGTGAGTTGGTACAAATTCTTTCGAAAGTGACAGAGCACCAAGGAAAGAATTGGGATTTGGAATTGCCTAGTGCATTATGGGCTTACCGTACTTTGGTGAAGGTTTACTCCATTTCATTTGATGTATGGAAAGGAAGCACTATTGCCTGTGGAGGTAGAGTTGCCTGCCAGTCAAGATGTTAGAAAAGTTGCTTGGGCCGCCTAGTGATGCATTCAAAGAGAGGCTGTTACAGTTACAAGAGGTTCAACTGGATAGGATGAGTGCATTGGACCATTATGGGCAGATGCAGGATAAGGCTTTGGCAAAGATAAATGAAAAGGTCAAAAGTAAGGGTGTCAAGAAGCATGACTTGGTTTTGCGCTACAACAGTAAGCTGGACAACACCTTCCAAAAGAAGTTTCAAATTAAGTGGGAAGGCCCTTTCAAGGTAGTGGAGTGTTTTCCGAATGGTACATATCAGTTGGCTAACTTGGAAGGGATTCTACATAAGTCAAGGGTAAATGGATTGTGTCTTAAATTATATCATGCCACGTTAATGATGGTGGAGCAAGATGAGCTGTCTGTGGACCAAGCAGTGTTGGTGAAGGATGAGGAGACTTGTGACGCTGCGAGTCTCATATCGCTTTTTGCTGCTTGATCATGAATGATCTAGCAGGCTAGGGGATGGGAAAATTATGTCAAGAGTTTTTTGGAGCAAGGGATTTTGCATATGTACATACACATGCATGGTGCATCGAATAAAGGATTGCCCATTTTCCAGAGCCAGGTGGTTACGTGGGGCCCACATGTGTACAGGTAGGACAGCATGTACATAGTGCATCGATTTTCACTATCACCAGTACCAGTGTGTTTTTTCTACAATAAGGAGGAGTTGGTAGCGCGTAAAACTTCTCGAGGAAGCTATCCGTGGGCAGACGACATGAGGTAAGCAGGTGCGTCAGATGGCATCTAGTGGCGTCAGGAGGTCGAATGGGGTCAATACTTGCACGTGGAGAAGTATGGACACAACGTGGATGTTTTCTTGTGGTAATTATGCAGAAAGGTCATCATGAGGACCATCTTTTGGGGCCACTTCATGTGGTGGAGGGATGCATTATTGAAAAAAGCTGAGTGCCAGGTGTGCGGATGATGCAAAAAGGTGACAACTATGCACTGCAAGGTCAGTTTTTGGCCTGTTCGGGGTCCGTTTGAGGTCATCTAAAAGTCCAAGGGTGCCCAAATAATAAAGCTAAGTGTGGGAACTGAAAAAACTAAGAGAAGACCAGAAAAAACGTGGAGAGAAGAGGAGGAACAGCTGCAACTGTGTTTTTGGGGTTTTTGGAGCCTGTTTTGGCCGTAAACTGCTCATCCGAGGTCTGATTTGAGCACTTTGATATTGTAGACTGGGGTTTTGGGCCGTTCCGGATGCGATGGCACTGTCCATTTTGCCAAATTTCTCACTATTTTTTTGCTGATTTGGTTGTGTAAGTTTCTCCTATGAGCGAAGCTTTTGCTCCAGTTTGTGATTGTATCTGGCTTAATTTACCCATACTGTGTGACCTATTTGCCCCATTGGTGTTGGCCCAAGCTCTATTGTATCTAAACATCAGAAATTCTCATCTTTTGAGCTGAGTTTTTGGGTGTGTGTGTGTGTGTGTGTGTGTGCATGTGTCTCTGTGTGGAGTGGGCAAGTGGATAGTCTCTCTCCTCTCACTCCATCAGTGAGTTCCCTGTCTCGGTCAGGTGGGTTGTAAAAGCCGAGTGGTGCCCCATAGTGTGTGTGTGTATCATTCCAAGAGTGTGTGTCGGGTTGTTATAGAGGCGTTCTATGTGTTTCCATCCTGCTCACAGCGGCAATAGAGCACACCTAGACCATGGATCATGATCCATGTCCCCCTATCACAGACGGAGACCAAACTTGCACCATAGCAAGAGCACATCACATGGAGTCTAGTGGCTTGGATATCAGGAACCAAGCCAAAAGCCCAGAACTGTCAAACGCTCAGACAAAGTGCAAGAATTGCCCTAATTTTCAATCCAAAGATCCATTTTCAAAAATTTCTAATGCCATAGGACCTACTAGTCATGCTAATTTTGATGGTACCAAGAAAAGTCAATTTGGGCTCCAAACTTTTAGGGTATCCAGAACTAGTTTCTAGGGACCAAAGGTCACAAAGACGTGACTTTTGAGAGACCTCACTAGGGCCAAAAAGGGATAAATTGCACTAAGCAAAAGTGGGCTTGTCAAGGACTAGCTTGCGTGTTTTGAGTGAGCCTTTACCACGACAAATTATCCAACACCAGGGTTTTATACTCCACTCAGAGATATGAAAAATGCAAGAAGTGTTGTAACTCCTTCAAGAGTGAGAATCGACAAAGACGTAGAGTAGAGGCATTCTCTGATCAACAAACCGAATGTTAGATGCATCAAAACCAACAAATCTATGAGAGTTCCAATGGATTACGCTCATGTGGGCTTGTATAGGTTCACAAATGGAGATCCATATACCTTCTATAAGTGTGGAGAACCCAATGCAAGAGAATTGACCAATTCTAAGAATCTCTATGCATTCCCGTATGCAAATTCCCACGGAGTGCAAGTATTGATGGTAGATAAGTATGGATGAGAGTACAAAATTGTTGATCCAATTGACCTAGAAAGGTATAAATACAAGGGTACTCCAATCTCTACTTACTTTCAACCAAAAGCAATGTCAGTGCACGCATTTGAGGATTCCACCAAGAGTTTCTCCAAGATGAGAAGAGAGAACGAAAGATGTCCTTGCCATAGACCATGAATTGGTTATATGGGTGACTAAACCGAAACAATTGAGACCATTTCAAGTGGCCCAATGTGTTAAGACAAAGCACCATGGGTCATGGGATCCATATGCTCATGTCTCACTCTTCAAACGAGTTTTGAGAGCTGAATAGATTGCGGATTAACAGAGATGACTTTTTGAACATAGCGCAACTCTTACACAATTTGTAGAGGAGTTTGCAAAAAGGGGGATCAAACACAACATGGTGTCATAGATCTACTCTTTCAAACATAAAAAGAACAAGAGAGTGAAGAAAGCTTCGCTTCACTTTAAACAATACATAGAGAGATGTCCTACATGAGAGTTACCTCAAGATGAGAGATTATCAGTTCTCTTAATAGAGGGCTTGAGGAGTGAGACTCTAAATAGAGGGCTTGAGGAGCGAGACTCTTAATAGAGACTCTAAAAAAGGACCTGCATTTGACATATGATGTGGAAAATGCAACTAGTAGATCCTCTTCTCCAAAGAGTGAATTCACAACAACAAAGCTACATGTTCAAACTCCTAAAGAACTGAGCATTGATAAAGTGTCAAGGAGGTGGTTAGAAGAATAAACAAAGGCTACAAATGGAACTTGAATGTAAGAAAGCCTCAATTGGGGAGATGTGACACTTGTGGAGGGGATCATCCCACCCCATGGTGTAGCACTCAACCAAAACCACAATGTATGCTATGGCAACAACCACCTCTTCTGAATGATGATAGAGTAGTAATCAACTACACTTGACCAACGTATGCTCCACAACACGTGAAAAACTAGTACTCCATGGATGAGAATACACCCATGTTCATAGCCAATCAAGTGTATGGTTCAAAGACCATTCTTTCCAAGAAAGAACTACTATAGACCATACCATCAACTACGCAACAAGTAGGACAATGCTACAAGTGTGGAGATAATCACTGGCCAATAGATTTTCCTCATCAGATAAAGAACGTGGAGATATTTCAATATTGTCTAGAATGCATTGTTTCACACCTGGTTCAGACTCTCCAAAACACCTAAACAACAGGTAAAAGAAACAATGAACATTGTAGGAGTGTTGACTTCTTCAAATGGATGCAGGAATCCACAATTCCTTTAAAGGTGATGACTCAAGTGCAAGCTTCCAAAAAATGCAATCATTGAGGAGGAAAACATAATTCCGCCTCAAACAAAAATCGAGAACATATCGGTGAGAACTGGAAGAAAACCATGGAAATCCAAACGAGACAAAGTGAAAGCAAAAAGGTTGAAGGAGAAAACCGTCCTAGAAACATAGCTGCAACAAGCCAAAGAGCAGCTGAAACAAGTAAAGGAAAATAGAGAACAAACAGAAAAGAAGAAATCATCCAAAATTTCATCGAAAGGATTAGTCCAAGTAGAAATGATGAATGAGCATTTAGATGCCGTGTTGCAAGATGATGCGGCAAGGCTCAATAACAACCAAACATTAGAACAACTACTACTAATCTAGCCGCATCTAGAAGACGAAACCAAAAGATTGGTAGTGTTCAAAAGACTTGTAGAAAATGCTCAAGCTCTGATGGAACCTGGAGGTCCAAAAACTCATGGGCATGTAACGCATGAGCTGGGAAAAGAAAACACAAGAATGGGGGGGGGGGGGGAGACAGCACATGAAAACAACTTAAAATACAAAGATTATGTGACTGTTGTGAGAGGAATCATCTACCCATAAATTGCTCCCAAAATCCAAAGAAAAAGATCAAACTTGCAAAAGCGGACAAGAAAGAACCACATACTATTGGAATTGTTGCAAACACAACAAATGAGGGTAAATCTTTGGAGATGCAACCAATTTATAAGGTAGATGAGAAGTGGACACAATTGTTATGGGATACAATCAGAAAACAAAAAGATGGTAGTGCTACATTACAATCAACACATATCCCTGACATCAACATGGTACATGAATTTTTCCAAGGAGATATACAATCTCTATATGGTGATGCCGGGTCTATAGCATCTAAAGAGAGAAAGCCATACTCTCTATAGACTTTTCCATCTTTCATAGGAGAACTAAAAAAAAAGAGAGGTTAGAGTGGTACCTTCTCAGTGGAATTCCATACCAAAAATGATGGATACCAAAAGCTTGTACAAAGTGATGTCATCCCCTATAAAATGCACCATCACTCTTACAGAGTTGCTAAAAATTAGACCGCATCAAATGGGAGAACACCTGGAAAAGATAGGTTGAAAATCCCTTCATACGACCAACTCGCAGATGACAACATGGATGAAACTTTGCCTAAGAAACCACAGCCAAAGCCGGTACCAGTGAATAAGGTGGGCAACTATTTCAAAGGAGAGGAAGGAAGTACCACCTTACCACTCAAGTACAAGGGAATGAAAACAATAGCCATACTTGATAGTGGGGCTAGAATAGCCATTGCTACAAAGAAAATCTGGGAGAAATGGGGAAGACCAGCTCACAAGAAATTGCTCATGAAGTTGCAACTAGCAAACAAATATGTAGAGAGGTCCTCAGGGATACTGGAACAAGTTATTGTATCCTCTTGTGGAATCAAGTATGAACACACATTTGCTGTATTTGACTTTGGAAAATGCAACAAATTTGAGGTTATTCTGGGACAGCCATTTATGCATCAACTCAAAATGGTTCAAGATTGGGGATATAACTATCTCTATTTGTAGCATAAGGATGTCACAACCAAGGTTAACACAAAAGACCATAGTTATAGAGACATAAATAGAACACCAATAGAAGAATTTGTTGTCATTACGGACGATGGAACACAGTTACCTGATTGGCTAGTGAAGGATGCTCACATTTGGATATGCGGTTATCAAAATACGGGAGTCTTAGAAAGGAAGATTGCATCCTAGAGCGTCCAGTAGAAGATGAAGCTTACATCAAGGAGCCATTTACAATGGAGTTGTTTGAACCTTTTAGATGGGAGAAAATACTGGCGACTCTTGACGTTTGCGTAAATGAGGTGACCAATACTACATTTTGCAACAAAGATGGTTATGATATAAGGCCCTTTCTAATGATATCTACAGTCCATGAAACCAAAAATCTTTCTGAAATGATTGAGACAGGACAAACAAGCGATTGTAAAAGACTAGGGGATGAAGTCTTTGTACGGGACCTTTTGCACAATGATGAGGACAAATACCATGATTCAAGGAGCGACCATTTAGGGAACTATGCTGAAGACGAAGTTTCAAGTGGCTATGCCATACAGCTCCCTTATTTACAATAAAGGTGTTGAAGGAACCTAATGATTTTTGTAAGTGTGAAAGGCAAAAAGGTGAGATAGATAGCTACGTCATGGATCATGATGCCAAAGTGCAAACAAAGGAAGCAGAGCTACCATGAGAATATGTCATCATTGACATACATGAAGAATCAACAAAAATTGTTTCAAAGAATTCGACTCTAGAAAAAGCACAAATAGAAACAGATGAAGAAAAAAAAATTCCATGTTCAACATCAAATGTCCAACAAGCGCAAGATCAAGAGAAGAATAAGGATAAGGAAAAAGATCGATTGTCTCCTACGAAGATCAAATTTAGCATATGCGTAGAAACAAGACTTAAAATCACATGTTCAGCTGTGATAAATCTAGAAGCGATAAAGAATCTAATGTCTTATGGCACATGAATAATGATGGGAAAGCCACCAATCACTGAGCGAGTGATTGGTGGCTAGAGAAGATAGTGTACACAGGTTCAAAAATTCCGATTCCTAGCTTCGGCATGGCACAAGCCGTACTCAAGTTGAGTATTGGGGAGTTTAAGGATATATTCTACATAATCGACTCTCAGCACATCAAAGAGATTCTGGTTGTCATAAAATCTAATATCTAATATTTAACAAACCCAAATGAGTTTCTCATATTAAATTGATCACTTAATGTGGGAGAATAAACGGGAACAAGTGTTAAGATATAGACATGTGCTTATAGATCTATCTCAACACGGGGCCAATGGTAAAGGGGCCCAAATGAGAGATGGTCTATCACAGAGAAAGTATAATCCATGGATCATAAGACCGTAGGGTTATCTTCATTGAAGACCTCCAATAATGTGTGTAAAAGTCCTTTGATCTTATGTAAGCTAGGGCTGAGCTTGAGGCGCGGGAACCCGACCCAGCTTGAGATGCTTGTCCTCCTTGTCATGCTTGATGATTGAGGTGCTTGAGATGCTTGAGGTGCTTAATGATTGAGATGCTTGAGGTGCTTCACATGCTTGAGATGATAGGGTTGCACTTGAGGTGAGAGCCCAGCCCAAGCTTAAAGTGCTTAAGAGCCAAGCTTGTGGTGGGAACTGGGCCTATGCATGAGGGGCTTGAGGTGTCAAAAAGTAAAAGATTCAATCCCTACAAGGAGGGGGCAAGCCCTACATGAGGGGGGATGAGAGAGAACACCCACACACTCACACAAGGCATGCATGGTACAAAGAAAGCAAAAGGGACACTTGTCAAGTTCCTCCTCATGTTGCCCTCATGGTGTACCTGAAGCCTATTGGTTGGCCACCCAAGGGGTCCAATAATAAATTAGGATATTTAATTAATTGATTTATCATTTATCTAGCCTCTCTCTCAAAGGGGAAAGGGCGACACTTGTCTCAAGGCTACCCTTGCTGCTTGTAATGCCTCCTGCTTATGATTGGCTAGGCCTGGAGGGGTCCAATGAGCTTCCAGCATGAGCTACAAGGGGGGGTCGACCCAAGCAAGCTAGGGGGTTGCTTAGGGGGTATAATCACCCACACACACTCACAAACACTCTCATTGTGTGCTATGAAAAGTGCAAGAGCTCCCTCTCCTTCTCCAACCAAGTAGAGGTTAAGAGCCTACACCAACACTCTTGGCTATGGAGTGCAAATCCAACCAAGATCCATGCTTCAATGCTTAAGCTTTCCATCTCCTTCTTCTTCATTACTATGCTATTATGTATGCTAGCAACAAGAGTTATGATAAGTGAGGAACTAATTCTTTCTCCTATGAAATGTTTCTTCTTCCTCTTCCCTACCCTCATTCCCCGCTAGCTCTCTCCACCTTCGAAGGTGTTTGAGGTCTTGGGACTGAGGCTTGGGATAGTTAAAGCTTTCTTCAATTTTATGTTATGATTGTGATGCATGAAGCTTTCCATCTTCATTGCATCACTTAGGTCACAAGGAACACAAAGATTGTATTGTAACAAGTCTCTCTTAATGGGAGAAATCATATTACAAATGCATATTGGATGGGGGACCGGCTCCACATAATCCGATCCTCAATTGTTGTCATGTTCTCTAAATTCTCTCTCTTGCAAAAGTATTGTTCATGCCAAGTTAACTAAGTGCTATGATTATGTTGCTATCTTCAACTATGTTCACCCGCTATGCTCACAAAGTCATTTTTCAAAAGTACTCTCATTAATTTCCACTACTCTCAAGTTAAATAGGCCAATTCCATTACACTGGTCCTGACAGAAAGTTGGAGGAACATCTTCTTTCAACCACAAGGAGAAACATCAACAAGAACACCCTCAAAATCCCCAAAATAACCTCAAGTCAATGCAAAAAAGGAGCAACTAATCATTGCAAAAAAAGGTAAAGCTAATGTAAACACTCAAGTAGATCAACCTCGCAAGACAACTTTACCTTTGAACAACGAGCCTCCATCAAACATCTCGCATAGCCTCTACATCAAGATCCACACCATTGACAATGTAATGGAAACTGAAGCAAAAACTTTTATCAACAACCAAAGTTTCCATCACAAAAAAGCCTCCAAAATAAGTCGAAGAGAGTCAACCAAGTGTTGGTATCCAACGGGCACATCCAAGTCAAATACCCTATTTGGATACATGAGGCACAAGTTGAACCTCAGCAACAAAAGGTGACATGGTGGGTAGCATCAAATGAGTCAATCACTGCTCAAGGCTACTTCCAAGGAAACATTAATGTTTGGGCCAAAAAGCGTAGAGTAACAACCGAGATCTACTCACCTCAAGAAAGAAGTACTACAAAGCGAACATCAAACTATGAACAAAAATCAAGCACTTAAATGACGAGAGAACAACAAAAAAGGGTAGAAGAAAAGACCTTCAAAGCAACAAGCAATGTGGATCGTATGGGTACCGAAGTCAGACTTCAACAAAGCTACCCATCAAAGACATGTACAGTAGAAGCAGATGATTTTAGTCAAGCTACTCGAAGCACAAGGATTTTGATAAAGGCAACACACAAATTTGGTTACCAAAAGTTGTAGCTCAATTTGGAACAACTAAGAGAAATCATGCAGCACAACCTTCTAAGGTGAAAGCATGTTAACCTCTCATGATTTTTCATGTCCCGGACAATGCTAACTAGCACAATTTTGACATATGCTAACTAGTACAATAACTTTAGCTACATCTCCAAGATCTATGACATATGATATATCAATAGAAAGCACTTGAAACAAGGAATCCAAATGTACAACCTCCGACAAATTTTGATATTATTTGTAAAAATTTACCGGACGTCCAACTTTTCGAAGATGTGCTAACTTGAAACTGTTAACTAGCACAAAAAGCTCGACAGGTTAACATGCTTTCACCCTCTAACCAAAGGCAAGCAATGACAACCAAAAGACAACAAAATCCAGTCACAATCGAGGGTGCTATAATCTCCAAATGGATACCTTGTCATCTACTCCAAAAGGCTTCTACAATGAAAATCATCAGGTCTGGCTATCGAATCCTAGTGTCCATTAAGTTACAAAGAAAACATAGCAAATACAAAGGGCGGTCAAACAAGAACCAAAGACAAGGTGCGTTCAAAAATCGCTATTGGAAACCCACACACAGATCCAACCGCTTCTCATGGGAGATAAAGCAAATGATCCATCAGCTCCTGCTATTACCGTGGAACATGTTTCACAAATAAGTGTCAACATACAATTGGCAAGTCAGGAAGCACCAAAATATGCTAGCCTACTAGACAAAATGGTGGCATCCATAGACCAACACAATGGAAGAGGCCTACATCTCTAAGAACTTATGGAATTGGGTTTTTGGCCTTGAGCAGGTACGTCCAACTGGCCATTAAAAATACATGGGAGAAAAGTTAGAGTCGGGCATCTAAGCCACTAAATGAGCGAGGCATTAGTCCCAAAGCTTCAAGTAATATTCTCTATGGTCTAAGCGTCTTAGCTATTTTGGGTACTGCTCAAGCTGGAAGAGTTGAGCATATTTACATTGTGTCACTCATGCTGGTATAGGTGACCATAAGAGTCAAAGTCTATATAAGTTATGTTTGGTGAAGTAAAGGAGGATGTCCAAAAGACACTCATGCACTAAACACAGTGAGGTATGAGTGGAGAAGAGTCTACATCAAAAACCCTTCTTGGAAACATGGAACCTATTGTGATGTCCCTTGATGTCACATATGCTACATTTTTTCCTTGAAGCACCCATCAACTCCATCTTTCACTTTGCATGCTTTTGTTTGACAAATTTCTCCTATGCATATAGAGTGTCCCATAATTGGCACTTGCATTAGACACTCTTCCTTTGTTTCTCCCAAGCACTCACCCTGCATGATAGGTACTTAAAGTCCAATTGATCAACTCTCATAAGAATGTATACGAAAGGAAATTTTTTCCCACCGGGTTTTTTCATTTGGTCATCCAGGTTTTAAACCCTGATCTAGAAACCCTCATCATCATTTTCTTGTAAATTTTCTTCTATACAAGCAATAAGGAAATGGCTACCCAAATCAATCGACAACGACTTGGAGCTATAGCTGCAGATTCTAACATACTTATCAAGAGCGAATCTTACATTTAGGAAAATAATGAAGCTTCAATAAACAAGGGCAAAATGAAGAATGACATACAAAGACAACAAACAAACAATACCAAGTTGAGCTAGAGAGCTCTCAACAACAAACATAAGGAGCTCAATAGTGTTGAAGCTAGTGAAGTATTGCAAGACAACAAAGGAAGGCACATCAAACACTATCTTCATGGACCAAAGTGGCAACAAAGAGAAGAGCGAGAAAAAAGATGTAAAACTACCTCGATAATTGACGCATCAACAAGAACACAACAGATATGAATTACTCAAGGAAGGGGGGAGCACCATCAATGACAAAGTTGTTTCGAAGCTAAAGACCAAGCTTCAAGACAAAGCTATAGAGAAACCTAACAACAAGGCTGCACATGGTCATGTCAAGGGATGACACAAGGGCAAATGCTAGAGGATTGACCAAATCTTGATTCAAAGTAGCAAGTTGATTCCTTGAGTTTTAATTCTATCATGACATTTGTCCATGTGAGCCGACCACCGTTCATTTAAAAATCAAATATGAAAGGGAGGCTTATCTTGAGGAGAAAGAGCTCTGCTGTACGGATTGTGACTAGACTTGGTAGGATAGTGTCCCTAGGTGTCTTAGACCTCCTTCTAGAGTTTCATTGCATTTCAATTCCATTAGAGTGCTGAAATGGCATGATGACCTAGAGTGGTGAAAGTACATAAACAAATTTCCTAATCATTGAGTGGTGGTTTGCTTGTTGAGTTTGTGTGTTTGCTTGATAGGTTCACTTCTTGAGGACTAACAACCTCAAAGAGTCTCATGTCCCATTCGAGTCACTTCCCCGAGGATTGACATTATGTTAGTGCCAGATAGCTATGCTATAGATGGCCCGCGGGGCGACCCGCTAACAGATGTATATTCAAACTATTAGATACAAGTACAACAATGAGTCAAGTATGCTCTAAGCTTAATAAGGATTACAAGAGTGTAAAGAGCTCCAAGGAACAAGACACAAAGCTCTAACCAAAGATTCAATCGCTTAGGGATATTAGGGATCCCAAAAATGAAGTAGTGATCCCTATTGATAGCCTTCCAACTGGGCTTCTGCCAGATTGTATTGTAGTAGCTACCACAATAATTGTTCTTGGGAGTTACCAGTCTAGAAGCACGCTAAGTTAGCAATTGCTCCCACTATCTACTACAATGTCAAAGAATGGAAACATGCACCTAGCTACATCAGCTACTTGAGTGGTAATACTTAGCAGATATTTGCATATTTGTACAATCCCTTGTTTGAAAACGATGCCCCCTCAAGGAACATGTAGTGCTTGAGGTTAATTCTATATTCTTTTTCTATCGATATAACATCTCCGCTCGCAATTGCGATTATGGAAAAAATCAATTATTTGATTAATTTATTATTATTATTTCTAGCAATGCTCACAATTGTGAGTGTAGTATTGTACTAAATTACAGAGATAGCCAATAACAACCCTACACAGACAATGTCAGGGCATCCAAGGATAACATCACCATAAACAATATCGTGAGACCATACACTGTCTAGGACAAGAGCCACTCAGAAATGACTATGAGCGGCTAGAATAGGAGCGACAACATAGCTATAGACTCGCAGAAGGTGGGTGGACAAGATCCATCACCTGAGACACAAGCCATCAATGCCAAGACAAGAAATTGGATCAAGGATGCCACCATTCAAAGGGAACTGCCATCACCACTCCGAATGTCCACCACAATTGTCAAAGAAGTACCCAAAGCGTCAAAGCACAAGATCCAATAGAACAATCACCACAAGAACCACGAGTTCCAAACTAGCCCAAGCCCGAGGACCATCATTTAAGGAACAATGGTCCACGAAGACCGAACCTATCCTGAAGACCAAACCCATCACCCAAATCCACCACTGAATCAAAAGAGATTGTTGTCGGCACTATCCAATGACCCCTTCTGAAAGCTCTTGCATACCCTGTCATCTGCAGAAACTCGACCTGCCAGGAAAGAGGACGAGGAGGATTTGCAGTAGCACCCAGACATTACATCCATGCTTGCTCCCCACAAACCACGAGCAACCCCTGCAAATGTTTTCTTCAAAGACCCAAGACTGGCACCTTGCTAGAGAAGCAGTGATGTTTATTGTATTTTCGTAGGAGGCCTCCTTGAGACGCCATGGATCGAAAAAGAGTAGGGAAGCTGAAGCCCATCACGAGGAGAAGAAGCTGCCCGATTAGGTCCCCCTCCCTCGCGGGCATCTTTGAAGGCCTCTCCTCGCCTCACTCCCATCCTTAACGACAACAAAATTCACAAGCCCTAGTTGTGAAGATATCGTGTAAAAAAACAAGGTGAGGAGGCACGAAGGCCTGCTATGTTAAGGGGGATGAGACCTATAGAGAGTAAGTGCTTAATTTTATATTATATTATTCATTATACATACATAATCACAAATGGTTTATATATTAGAAAAGGCTCCACTTAAATAATAAGGTGAAAAGTGTGCATTGCACATGATCGTGTGAAAAAAAATTACATTATATTATTCATTATATATCCATTAAACAAGAAGTATTTATATATTAAAAAAGGCTTTACTTAAATAATATGATGAATGGTGCGCATTACACGTTATTATTTGAAAATAAAATAAAATAAAAAGATGCTTTGAAAGACTGAACCAAAAGAGTATTTTAATGCCTTCATAAAAACACATAGATGTAATAAGCATAGAGAATAATAAAATAATTTAATAAAATGATTTTTTATGAAATCCCTAAATAAAAGTACTCTATATAAATCAAAATATAAAAGAATATTATTGAACCAATACTTTACATCTTGGATCAAACATCTATGAATAAAATATTTCCTCTGTTCTCTAAGGCCTTTTTCAGCATGCTAAATTAATGAATACACCTTTGGGAAATATCATTTGAAAGTAGATGAGTTCTTTCTGTTCAAGACTTTTGAGGATACTGGGTCAATTTGAACTTATTCATTAATTCGTAGTGGAGATTCCCTCTCATTAACTTTAGCAAAAGTAAAGGATGTCGCTTGTGTTTGGTTTTTGCGTCCATCGCTTCTGCTCGGCACCAAACCACTCACGACGAAGATGACGATGCACGCCACCCTTCATGTTTGCCTTGTGCCTCTTGGAGCACACGAGATGGCTCTCGTTATGCACACGATCTCGTCCATGTCACACGTAGCAGCACTGCTAGAGAGAGAGAGAGAGAGAGAGAGAGAGAGAGAGAGAGAGAGAGTCCTCATTGTCGCCTCTGCGCAGATCCCCAGCTCCACGAACCTGCCCTAGCTGCGTTGGCATATTTTCCTCCGACTGCAATGTCTCCCTCTCTCTTCACGTTCTTGGTTGTAGATGCCACCCCCCTCACCCGTCGCAAAAGCCACCTTGCATACTCGTCTAGCATGTGCTTCACCTGGCCTGCGTCTACATCTTCCCCAAACTACGTGTGCACGTACATGCACAATCTCCTCCGCCATTCGGCAGGCTGCAGGAGATACGATCGTTGCCGCTCCTCCCTGAACACAGATATCTTCATCCTCCATCTCTAGCCCCTGCGCCCCTGCTACTCCCCTCCCACAGTCCTCATCATGCTCTCTCTTTCTCTCTCTCTCGCCTTGAGCAGTTCAAAAAATCCAAATCCCCCCCCCCCCCCCCCCAAACTCTCTCTCTCTCTCTCCACTTGGCCATTGCTCTCTTTTTTACTTTCAACCTTTTGCAAGCATCTTTCCTGATTCCATTTAATTGACCTGCTTTCTAAAATTAGGACAACATATTAAGGCTTTAGCATGCCCAAAAACAAAACAAAAAAAGGTGCACGGGATTTGGAAAGTAAAAGGTCACTTTGCTTATTTAATTAAGTACATCTTCAACAAAACAAAGGTCTAGAGTCTCACGATTTTGAGGTCTTCTTGCATCTGGTTTTTCCCTTAGTCTTTAGTTTGTTGCTTCATGCACTAGTATATTTCAATTGAAAAGAATGCATTAATTTTATGAAAAGTTTACAAAAAGGTTATTCAACCCAATCATCTAGAAGTGAAATATAATGTAAAGAATTTTCTAGCAAGCTAAACGTCTGTCGATGGAATGCAAAGAAATATGGGATAGGTTTTAAGCGAGACTGAAGAACAAGACTCCTTCAGCTTTATGTCAAAAAAATATGGTCTATTAGGTAAAGGGTCTGGTTTCACAAGATTCTTTGTCTTTCCGACCGTTGAACCTACATGTACCCCTAATCTCTCAGTGGCCTTTGCTCCCATTGAGCTGACTATTTTGTATATGTTCGATGTCCCTATGCAAAGGATATGTCAAGGTCTACAACTATTATTTTGAGTTTATTCAAATCAAATCAAATGAGCATTTCAAAACAAAAAGATTCTTTGTCTTTCCGCAAGTAATTTTTCAAATGGTCACAAAATTTCAACAAGTAATTTTCCTTATGGTGACAAAGAGTGGAGCCACTGTGGATATACAAACAAGATTACGTCGTTGAAGCACATTGAACCTGAACCATTGTAACCAGTGACTAGGCTTGAAAGCATGGGACATATGATGTAATTGTGACTAGTGGCTAAGACTTGAAACCATGCGACATGTAATATAAACTATGTTCCTTGAACGACAACTTTTTTAATTTTAATTTTTTGTAGCAATACTCTCTGAAAAAAGTGAATTTTGGTTGCATATGTTGATAGTTAATCCTTGAATGACAACTTAAATTCAAAAACAAATGATAGACCAGCCATTTAGAAATTTATTGTTGATCTCGTTGCATAAAAGCAAATGATAGACCAGCCATTTAGAAAATTGTTGTTGATCTCATATGCTTATGCAACGAAAAAGTGTCTTTCCAATTTCCAAGCATACCCTCATGACTAAGTAGCACATAGCATTAAAGGAACTAGTATGTGACTCGCGCTTTACTGCGGCTAGAAAATGCATGTTTTCTATTCTTACAACTACAAAGGTGGAAAATTATATAGATTCTTTTTTTCTACATGTATACAGTCTTTTGCGTTTCAAAAAAATGATTCCAAACATCTCTCTATGGATTCTAAAAAATATATATACATGCAAGAAGCATCAAATATTCCTTTAATATCAAGCTTGGCAAGTTCTCATATGTTACGTAGGTTTGGTTGTAAACCTCTATCCCTCAAGGCTCTGCTTGAGCTTGAGACTGATTTGCATATCTGTTGGTGACTATATAATACAATTACTCACAATTGTGAGTTTTGTTGAGAAAAAAAAAGGATTTTCTAGCCCTTATTCAATGGATCTAGGAGTGCTTTATAGCTATTGAAGAGAGCAAAGAGAGAGAGAGAGAGAGAGAGAGAGAGAGAGAGGTTAATATTTATATTCTCCTTCTTTTACTTCTCTCTGTTTAATTAGATAGTTCTCTAGGTTGCTTGTAGTTGTTTAATTTTCTCTATTCTCTCTCTCTCTCCCAAGAAAAAATCTTAAAATAGTAAGTACTTTCATATTTTGTAGGTTTTCTTACCTTCTAGTTTATAATTTAGAGGTAACGTTTCAAAATTTCTAGATGACATTCCACTTTTTTTTCAATCTTTGCTCCGAAGTCACGAAGCCTCCAATGTTTATGGTGTTTGTTGTACACACACACACACACACACACACACACACAGAGAGAGAGAGAGAGAGAGAGAGAGAGAGAGAGAGAGAGTTTAAT
Source organism: Adiantum capillus-veneris (assembly GCF_014529385.1). Classification (NCBI taxonomy): domain Eukaryota; kingdom Viridiplantae; phylum Streptophyta; class Polypodiopsida; order Polypodiales; family Pteridaceae; genus Adiantum; species Adiantum capillus-veneris. The sequence goes on along the minus strand of NC_140948.1, from coordinate 50,892,285 downwards.
TGTCTGAGAAAAGAGAGAGCTACATAGGGCCTTTCAACTCCATGATGAAGGAGATTTTAACCTTAAAGAGCTTCTCCAAGGAGCTATTGCACATCTTTGACCAATATGGAAGACGATCATGCCTATGTGTACCACACCTCAGAGATACAATTGGCCATGGACGTGCAAAATGTGTAGTGCCATTCTCGGGGGGTTCACTACGTGTAAAACTACCATATCACGTGTGTTCAAGACATGTTTGCAAAACCCCTTATCTGTGAATTTTTTAAGGAATATAATATATCATTTTATTTAAAAATCTATAAGTTTTTTTCAAATTTGAAAAAATAATGCCCTTCTGTGTATATATTTCTGTAAGTTTCAAGAACTTTAAATACCCTTCTGTTGAACTCATGTGATAGGTTACATTTTTATTAGGTGACCTCCACGGGGTCTAATCTTGGTTATCGGGGTCCTAGTATATCTCAATGGCTATTTCCAAAGTGTTACCTAGCAGTGGCACCATGGCAATTGTGTTTGGGAATTTGCTTGTCAGTTCTATTGTTCCCCCTATGTGTTTTGTCTTTAGGTTTAGCAAATGTGCTCTTTGCTTTGCCCTCAATCATTTTCTAGACATCATTTTGGTCAATTGCGGTACATTGTTTCTTTGTGGTTGGGCCAGATGGGCCTTCTTGTTTATCTTTCCTCTTCAATGACAGAGTTGTGACCCTAGTGTGGTTAGAACCAAAGGTGTTCTAGTAGGCAAACTACCACACATACCAAGTCTTAAACAGATGTTGGCTTTTTACTTGAATGTCACATATTTGAATGCTGAAAAAAAACCTATGTTTACTGCAATCTGACCTACAAATTTTGAGATTTACCTCTAAATTCTATATTTGAAGGTAAGAACTCCTACAAAGTTTAGACAAATTTAGTGTAAAAACATCAAATACAATAAATTTGCCTCTAAAATTTCTTGTAGGTGGGTTTTCATTTTTTTGAAAAAAGCATTGTGTACTTGAGTGCTCTAAGAGAATCTAAGTTTAATGTT